>NC_057917.1:66445717-67073931 GCF_018873765.1 Telopea speciosissima | reverse complement strand
TCTGCTGGTACCTTTTCGATCGACACTGGAAATGAAAGACACGATTTCACCTTGTGCTTTCCACAAGACCGAGGAGGTGATGAAAGATCTCTGCACCCTGGATTGGCAGGAATGTACAGTTCAGTCTGTGGAAACATTGAGTTCAGGGAAAGGGAAACATGCATTAATCCTCGATCAACGCACGAATTGTACCTCTTCTACTGTTCGTGAAATCGTCGGAAAACCGGAAGTTCGAAAGAAGCGGAAAGTCATGAATGTGATCACTGGGGAAAAATCTCTTGCTCTTCTTGCTCTTGCTGCTACTCCATCTTTCGCTCCTCATATACCTCGGAGGTCGTGTTAAATCAAGAAACATTCAGATTTCAGACGGAAGGAGGAGACAAACTGAGAGTATTTCTGTTCTTTCATTAAATACGGTTATTTTTCTTTGATTTTTCCCACTTTTTCAGTCTTCTAACTTGGCGGGAGAATTGAAACTAATTCTGTTGGACATAGAAATCCATATTTGGTTTTGGTTTGCGGCTCGTATGCAGAACTGTGATCTACACAGTGGGGTAGTACCGTCGTACGTAGTTGTTACTCACTAAACAAAAGCGTTAAGGCGGCTTTGTAATCCATGGAATCTACCGCATAATACATCAGGAAGCAATATATCAGTTTTTTACTGTTTGGAGTCTGTTGGCCTTTCAGTAATCGTCTTTAGATGTTCTTGCTCGGATCTGTATTAACACTTGAAACCTATTTAAAGGGGGGATTGCGGGAGAATCGTAAGAACATTTAACAACATTGTTTTATTGAGATTTAATTGAATATTCTTTTAACCTTGGGGCTTTACAGTGGTGTGAGAGATCGATCTTGAGCTTTAGCTTACAATTTACCTTCCTAGAGATATATTTTTTCTTCTCTCAATTGAAAGTGTTGTAATTTCCTTTCACAAGAAAATTAACGAAGGTGACATTGTCGGATTTTGGTGTGAGGCTAGGAAAACACCTTTGATTTGTAGAAGCTTTGCAAAAACCTATAATGTTAAGGTTAGACCGCTTTCCTGGAAAGCAATTGAGATGGTGGAAATCCAAGTGCTTAAGAAGCCTTGGTAATGGATGCAGGGAGTTGTCCGAACCACTATAAGCAATAGACTAGGGTTGCAACAGGGTCGGGTTGGGCCGGACTTTATATAACCCTAGCCCAACCCTAAGGCCCTTTAGCTCAGCCCAGGCCCGACTCAACCTTGACTCAGGGCCAGAAAAATCCAACCCTGACCCGCCCTCAGGGTCGGGCTGAGATGACCTTGATTGGCCTTGATCATGGGGAGGGAAGGAAATGCATGAGCTGAACTGGGTCGGGGAGAAAATTATCAATTTTACGTAAAATAAAATGTATTATATCACTTATTGTCTTCATATATAATATATTATATAATAAAAATGAGGGTGACATTTAAAGTTTATGATATATATATATATATATATTATATCAATATATATTTTAGAGTAACTTAAAACGCCCGAGGTCTCAACCCTAGCCCAACCCAATCTTGACTCAGGGCCAGAAATTTCAAGTCTTGACCCGCCCTTAGGGCCAAATATCTCAGCCCAGGCTTTGTTCGGGCTCAGGACAGGTTCAGGCCGACAGAGCCAAAATTGCACCCCTATAATAGACACCTTATTTTGTCACATAGAGGAATGATAGGCGAGATGAACAATTACTGTCGAGCAGTGGGAAAAGTCCAATTTATGGCCTAATTAAGAGACCTTTATGAATCTTAAAATCATTTGGAATCCTGCTTAGAAGGTTGGCCGGGTCAATAGAATGATTAATGACCTTGGATGATCTTTAAACGTCTCACACCTGTTTTTGACCATTGATCGTTAACTCATTAATTATCATCCAAAACCAACAATTTTAAGTGAAATTTGATTCTTTACGAAGCTAAGAGGTCGATAAATCTCCCAACACTGTGAAAAAAAAACCTTTACCCCATGTCCAAAACAACATTTAGAGAGTGCAAGAGACCCCTTCTGCAGAGCGTTTTGGAATAGTATTCTCTCTATGTTGATTTTTGCTCTTTAACATTTGCCCAACGAACTCTCCACCAAAGTTTTGGTTTTTGTTTCAACTAGATATGTTTCTCTACCTTCTTTTATCGTTTGAACATTAATTAGTTGATTTGAGTTTATTGGCTGGTCTTGGTATCAAAGTATATAGCCACTACCTCACTAGACAATGGCGGTATTCTTTTTATTATTTTTTTTATTTTAATTTAATCCAAGTTTTGCATGGATTTTAACCATGATTTCATAGCATTGACAATTTAATAATCTTAGTTAGGATTTAATTTGGTCTTGTAAAAGTCTTCTTTCCTTCATTATTTCGTTAGTGTAGATTGAGTTCTTGTGGCTTCGATTTGTCATTTTCATCATATTTTATGTTCCCTATTGTTCGAATTTTCTTTGATTTAATTTCACTACACCTCTCTCTCTTAATTGATTTATATGATTTTCATGTTCTCTTCATGGTTTAATCCCTTGGCTTTTATGTTTTTAGTCATGTTATACCCTTTTGATCATTTTAGGAGTAACATTTTGATATACTACACTTGGGGTTTAACTTTAATCAATATTCACGCATGTTCATCATAGGTAGATCTAAGTAAGAATGATTTTAGTAGATGTTTAAAGTTAATAACAATAGATTATGTTTGCTCTCATAGATATTTTTCATGTAGAGGTATGTTCTCTCTTTCCTCTGTTAAATATTTGTCATTTCAATCATCATGGCTTTGTGTTTTATTTTCCTATATTATATGGATTTTAATGTAATGCATACGTTTACAGTTAGAGTGTTTATTATCCAATAAAAATACTTAATAGATAGGGAAACCAGTTTAGGTGGGTGGAACAGAGTTCATACCCATCCTCATGGTTTGACTAATCTCCATTGGATTTATATTGGGAGTCATGTTCATAGTTCCTAGACCTTAATGTACGTGACAACTCTGAAGAACCGTAAAAATTTACTATTCTCACAACCTACTAGAAAGAATCTCTTGATGGCTCTTAGGTATCTGTTATATGGTAATTTAGATGGAATAACCCAAAATTTGTGAGTAGGTAGATTCTAAGTTCTCCTACTGATTATTAAGTTTCTTCTTAAATGGAATTTATCATATGGCAAAAATAAAGTACTGAAAAATTAGAACTACCAAGAGGATGCATGGATCACCGAGGGTTCATGACATATGTGAGCAGGGTATGTCATTACACAGGAACGTTTACGATTGAGGGTATGCATAAAATTGATGCGTTACCAAAATAAAATAAAAAAACCAACTCACACCATTTTTTGGAGTTCTAGTCAATATTACTATATCACCCTTCCATGTAGCACAAATGAAAAATGCCATGCAGACCACTAGATAAAATCTTTTCTCAAGATGTATATCTGGTCTGAAGTATGAACAAGATTTGGGCCATAATTTTTGTTTTCCTCTAATATGTAAACTCTTTTCCGAATAAACTATAATTCATAATCCACACCAATCAGACAACAAACCGTATCAGATTAGAATTTATATTATAAAATCGTTGGTTCCCTGTTTAATGCATGTACAATAATTGATCCACGCTACACCGCGGGATGATCTAATCAGTTTTATAAGTTAAAACATGATCCAACCAAGACAGACAGCGAGCAAAGATCGGGGAGATTTGGATTCGGATATGGATATGGCTATTGTAATTGGCTGGGAAAATGGCATGGACCCATGGAGGTGACCAACTAATTAATCAATACAATTTCTAACAACCAACCAACATGTACAAAATATAAATTTTCAGGTGACAAAATGAGTGTCAATTAAGTGGTAATATGTTGTCAATCAGAGAGCCCACGTGCATTCTTCGTCCTGAAGAGAAGAAGAGTTGGGCTGGGCTCACGATGACGTACGTGGATATACGAGAATGGCTTACAATCGTTCTGATGGAATCTACTCTATATATATGGGTCCTGATTGGATTCAATCTGAATGGCTGTGAGCCATATGTTCACGTACTCTTAGCTCGAAGAGTAGAGGTTTCTCTCAAGTCTCACCCTTCCCCACTAGGTCCCACCAATTGTAATGATCGAATTATACAAAAACGGACAACTCTTGCATCATTGGAATTTATTAAAAAAAAAAAAAATCCTATTACGCTGGGGGATCGCTCCTATGTAGTTTGGGGTTGAGCGGTCATCGTACTGCGCTCAACGCCTAGGCATCACATCAGATTACTCATTCATCGAATGATTGATAGAGAAGCTTAATTCAAAATTCAAAATGATTGGAACTCATAAAACAAAATACATGATAGTAAAACAACCCAACGCTTCTTGACTCACTACCCAAAATGTAGTTGATAAAAGGGGGGGGGGTCAATACGAGAGTACTTGTTTATTGCAATTTCTTAATAAAAGAAACATCGATGATCGATCTGTTCTTAGGCTCCATTTCCATATGTCCATTATTCAAAGAAACTTTGAAAAACCTTTACGGTAGGTAATTAGGGTTGCTTCTGTGTAGCCTATAAAGCAGATGTCATATTTTAAATGAGGCTCAGCTCACAAGTTGAAATTAAGCTTTTTCTTCTTAAAGACTTATACAGGATATGGTATGTTTTTATATATATATATATATATGAATCGGATGGTTGCAGATGGTTAACCTAATAATATGCATGGCTTCATAATCTTATTATATATATGTGCAATGGATTGTATTGATGTTTTTCTCAATTTTGCTTACTATCAAGATATTGAATTCTCAAGCGACATCCAAAACCTTGTCAATTCCTATACAAAATGTTCATGGCCCATGGATAAATGTGAAAGGGAGAACCACCAAACCCAGCACTTGTATGAATGCTTAGAACCTTTTTTCTGGTTGCATAATAAAATTTTCCAAAATTGGGATCAAACCGGGTAAATCGGTCTAAACCGAATTGAGGCTTTATTGAGCAGGTTCAAATTGGGGTAGTACGACCTCAAAACGAACCGAAACACACCACAAACTAAAAGAATCCGACACCAATAAAAAAACTGGATCAAAACCCGAACTTAAACCGATCTACCCTAGATAAGAAATCGAAATATCTTGTAATCCAAACGGGGCTAAAACCGAAGCCAACCCAAAACCAAACTTTCCTTATTGATTTGATTTCAGATTTACCATTCTCACACTGAAACTAACTCAACCGAAACTGAAACTGAACCGAACCGACCAATTGACACTCCTACATTATAGATTCCAAAAGAAGTTATTGTATTGAAAGTGTTAAAGTGTTTGTAACTTCGTGCCATGTCTAGGACATGGAAGGGTACTTTCGTAAATCCATTGAAAAGATATGAACGCGACAGCATGATTGTGTTAGAAAAAAGTCAAAATTCATAAACCCATACATATCATACCATCCAGTTTCCACACGATCATAGCGTGTCACATTATCTCTCATTCTCAAGTATCCCACGAGGAACCCGTTAGCTAGCGTGAGTGTGAGAGATTCTCATTCCCGAATCCCGACTCTTTAATAGGTTTTTTTTTTTTTTTTTTTTTGATAAAAGACTCTTTAATAGGTCGTTTACGTAATAAAGTAATTAGTATACGACTCCGAATTTATTACCATTCTATATATTTTAAATGGAAATTTTCATGTATCTCCCTTGAGGTATCAGGTAATTACAAAAACATTCTTAAATTTTGAAAAATTTTGCGTGCCTTCTGAGGTTTTAAAAGTTAACATATGCTCCCATTTTGGTACTAACAGTGTTAAAATCAAAAGGTAAAATGATAAAAATACCTTTACAAGAAAAAAAGTGTAACTCATCCTCCCCAAAATGTTTAGGAATTTTTTTTTTTTTTTTTTTCAATTTACAATTCACTTACATCTTGTTCTGACAATTCACTTACATCTTGTTCTGAGTATTGTGTACTTTCACGTAATGAAATAAGGAATAATATCTCACCAACAGTTTCTTGGAAATATAATTTCGACTCATCTTCCTTTTTTTCAAACCCTAATGCAAGTTTTTTTTTTCTTTTCTTGCAAAGACATTTTTGTTTACCCCTTGATTTTAATACTGTTAGTCTTAAGCTAACGGACTAAGGGCATGTGCTAATTTTTAAGAACCTCATAGAGGCACGGGAGTTTCCCAAATCTTAAGAGTGATTTTGTAATTACGTGATACCTGAGAGAAGGTACTTAGGTACGTGAAAATTTTCCTATTTAAAAAAGATCATTTCTTTCGAAAAATATATAACCATGTTCTTCAGATTCGCAAAATAATAACTCTTGGGTGACACAACACACATGCATATTATGCCTTCAAATGTTTTTCTTTTGTTATCCTCTAAAACGTGTTTCCTAAATTTTACTTATAAAAAGATAAACCGCAAATCAACAATGGCCATAGAGTGGAAAAGGGCATCTTAGTCAATACGGACAAATCTCCTCTTGTATAAATAGCTTTCTGATCTGATCACACCGGTCACAGGCCACAACTCACACAACACAACACACACAAAGCGTCTCTGACTCTCGACTCGAAGGCTAAGCCACAACCAGAAGGGGCGGCGGAAATGGCATCAGCAGCGGCAGTGGTGACGGTGTCTTCTCCCCTCACCTGCCACAACAAAGCCCAAACGCGGGCAATCTTGCCTCAGAGCTCTGCCTCAAACTCCACCACCTTTACTAACTCTTCCATTAGATCTAGTATCTGTAAATTTAGCAAACTTAGGCTACAAAGCGTCCTAGTGAAACGAACCCACGTCTTGAATCAGGTCCGTTGTCCTTCTGATTCGTGCCTGGGCTCGGATTCTCCAACCGTTGATTCTCTTCCTCTGAGGATTGGAATCATTGGGTTCGGGAACTTCGGGCAGTTCATCTCCAAGGCCTTCAAGCGACAGGGCCACATTGTCTTGGCCACCTCTCGCTCCGACTACTCCGAATACTGTCAGCATAACGGGATCGAGTTCTACAGGTGAGTTTCCCAAGTACTATCATGTGCTTCTCGCTGCACGGGATTAAGTTGTTTCGTGATTCCCTTGTTTCTTTTTCAATATATATATATTTTTTTAATGAGATCGTGTGGGTCCAACAGAAACATCGACGCCTTATGTGAAGAGCAACCGGACGTGATACTGGTGTGCAGCTCTATCTTGTCGACGGAGACGGTGCTGCGTGGCATTCCTCTGCACAAGCTGAGGTCCGACACCATTTTCGCCGACGTCTTATCGGTCAAACAGTTCCCCAGAAACCTATTCCTGGAGGTAAGATAGATCTTAACGATTCTCTATCAATGGCTTGATTTTGTTGGAATCACGAAAATAAAAATGTGAATGAGTTACATGGAGTGGTGGCTCTCAGGTACTCCCCTCGGAATTTGGTATTGTCTGTACTCACCCAATGTTTGGACCGGAGAGTGGAAAACACGGTTGGGCCGGATTACCGTTTGTTTACGACAAGGTCCGGATGGCCCAAAGCACGGTTCAGGAACAGAAATGCGCGCAGTTCTTGAGCATCTTTGAACAGGAGGTTAGTTCAAGACAAACATAGACCTGGTGGTTCAATCCGGATTTGTATGGGCTTACTGAACCGGTCCATAGATTGATTTGGTTGGTTTTATATTTTTTCATTTTCGTTTTTCTCTCTCAGGGTTGCACAATGGTGGAGATGTCGTGCGAAGAGCACGACCGGCATGCCGCGGGCAGCCAATTTATCACACACACCATTGGAAGGTAAGAGAACCTCTCTCTTAAATTTGGATCATTTTTAAAAGTTTAAGAAACTAATGCTAATTTAAATGCATGATTTGTTTTGTTTAATAATAATAATAGTAATAATAATGTGCAGGATCTTGTCACATCTAAACTTGGAGTCCACACCCATTAATACCAAGGGCTACGAGACTCTCCTGCAACTGGTAAATTATTTTTTCTTCTTCTTCTTCTGCTGCTTCAGGGCAAGCAATAATTCCTAGTAATTAATTAATCAAGAAATTTAATTCGTGTTTATCTGCTTTTGCAGACTGAAAATACGGTCAGTGACAGCTTTGATCTATACTATGGACTGTTTATGTACAACGTGAATGCCACAGAACAGGCAAGTGTCTTGCATGCATTTTTTTGTTTTCTTCTTTTTATTCGATAGAAGAAAAGTAAATGTCCAGCTGGCTGGGTAAATTAATATTCCCTCAATATTCGAAGGGAGTATATGTTGAATCTTAGCCATTGGATTGTGACCTAATGGATATCATCCGATGGGAATCAAATGCAGATCGAGAATCTGGATAGAGCATTCGAGACGGTGAAACAGAAACTATTCGGGAGACTCCATGATATACTGAGGAAACAGATCGTAGAGAGGGTCCCATTACAAGGGACCTCCTCATCATCATCATCAACAACAACAAGGGAACAGATGAAGAAGAAGAACAGTAATAAAGCAACTTACTTCTTACCGAGCAGCCAACAGATGAAGGACTTATCCTCCTTTGCCATGACTCCTCTTCCACGAGGTAACAACGATGAGGATGTCAACGTAGCTGCTTCACACACTAACGAACCTAGTTTGGTCCCACGCTAGAGAAATAAATCTGGATCGTTCGTTCGTCGAAGAGTTGAAAACAATCGTGGCCCATCCATCATCCCATTTTGCCAACCACGTACTGTTTAACATGATCCTAATTATGTAATTGTATTTGTAATAAGAATTGTTCAATTGTTATTTTTTTCTTGTAGATAAAGAAGTGGCATAAATTCGGGATTTGGGGTGTTAGTGGCATAAATTGGGAATGGGTGTGAAGAGGAGAATCGTAATCCCTGATGGGGAAAATTATCTCCTGCAATTTCTTGTCCGGTTCAATTCCATAGTGCCTGTAATAAGAGGGAGTGGACTCCACCCGGGTAGAGTGTACGAGCAAGGGTGAAATGGTCATCGTGTCCCCTTGTTAGGGGCACTAGGAGAACTAGATCGGGTAGGGAATTGCAGGGGATGAAGATCCGAGGCGTAGAGATGTAAACGGATCGAATTCAATCGGATAGTGGCATTATCATCTTCGTATCTGATTATATTCAGACAGATTTGGATAAAATCCTATCGATTTTCGGATGGATTCGGATAGTTTCCGAATAGTATTTTTTGAATATGAATTCTCTTAAATGGATATGAACACGGGTCGAATACGAATTTTCAACTATCCGTTGACATCTTTACCGTTTTTATGATAAGGGTTAGGGTTGAGAATTGAGAGTTCAACAACTACCCTTTCTTCTACTCTTCTTAATCTTTGATTTTCTCACATAAATATGTGATTCCATATATCACATTGCATAAAACAATATATATAAACCAATAAAAAATATTTAAAAAAAAATCACATTATCTTAGCTTATAAAATTAAAAAATAAGATAACAAAATCCAATGAGATAACTTAAAAGGATAGATGGACACATAGATATATTTTAAATATTTTATTACCGTTGAATTGCTAAACTAATCGAAATATAATTGATCAAATAAGGGGATTAACATATTCGTATCCAATTAATTTTAGACAGCTTCAAATTCTCCTAAACGGATATGAACGTAAATCAAATACAGATTTTCAAATATCCATTGATATCCTTACCGAGCGCCATACTTAGTGGATCTGATTCGGATCGGCTCTTTAATGGACCCCACAAGTAGCAAACCATTGGCCGAAAGAGGAAATTTCTGTTCACCTAATACTCTCTGCCTGTCCGCAGCATATTTGGTTTTGGCTTTTGATTTGCTTTGCTTGTGTTAAATGCCAGATGTGGGGTTTCTGCTCGGAAGTTGTTAAGTAATACTCATTAATAAAGGGGATTGTTGGCGTTCGGTTTTAGCTTTTGCTTGTGCGTGCTACAGCTGTGTCACAGGGGTGATGATCGAGCTCTGATAAATAACGTAATGGGGTTGTGCTCGAGATTCATTGCATTTCATGGGGCCACGACTCAAAATCTAAAGGGGAAAAAAAATCTTTTCTCAGCAAAGCAAGCTGCGTGTTAGCATCGTGGATATAGGGATCGGTATCAGATTAGCGGAATCGTCCACTCCCGGCAGGCCCTACTTCTGGTTAACGTCTCTCTTAAGATCTGTTTAGTTGGGCAAAGAGGTTGCTTCATATCAATATCGGTGGCTATATTTATATCAGCCATCACAGGGCTTTGTTTCAACTCGAAGGGCGGGCTTGGGTTGGAATTTTTCAGTTCCGAGTCTGGGCTGGGCCGAGCTTGGGCTGAGCCCAATCTAGTCCAATCCTATGTATAATGTGTACAATAACTTATGGGTAAAAAAACGCTATCTGGCTGCAGTGCAGTACGTTGTCTCTGCACCGAGACACAAGGACGCAAAGAATGATTGTCATGCCCCCATGGAAAAGCAAAAATGTTCGAAGGCATGACAGTCATTCCACAGGCCCCTATGTCTGGATGCAGAGGCTATGCTCCAAATGTGCCTAGGTAGCGTTCTCTTTACCTACTAATAATATATGGAAAAATGGTGGGCACATTGCGAAAGTGCCCACCATGATCCATGAAAGAAAATACTCACACAGAAAAATCGATGTGCATTATTTGTTGACATGTTCTCTAAGACTTTGTTTGGTTGGATAGAAAAGAAAAGAAAATGAAAAGAAAAAGAATTTTAATAAAAATAAAAATAAATTACTTGGATACCCCCTGTACTATGGCCCGATTGCTTGACACCCTTAAAGTTTGAAACTACTACTTGAAGCCCCATAAAACCTGATGGTGTTAGTCTGCTATTAGTCCTTTCTGTTTTGCTTTTCTTCATAGAAAAAAATGAAAATCCCATAAAATCAAAATTGAAAAACTAAAACTTCTGTGTGAGGTGCGTTCAATGTTCATGCCTGGTCTGATACTCTGACTAGAAGTGAAGTAAACAAAATTCTCACTGTTGAACCAAAATATATAAACAAATAAAATTCTCATTGGAAAAGCAAAGTAAAATGAAAAGGAATTAGGAAAAGAAAACCGTTCACTGATATGCAGGTCACACTACAGGAACAGAGCACAGAGGACTTTAGAAAGGTTTACAACATGATTCTGGGAATAGAATTTAAGGATGTAACAGACAAACGTTGATGGATGACCCTGGTAGAATAAGACAAGGTTTAATCAAAAGAAGGTTATAACTTCTCAATTCACCACGTAATATATAAAAAGATCAAGGGCAAGAGAATGTTGTATGGGCCTTTAGAGCCTGCGTGTGCGTTGGTCAATGGAAGTGCTTGCACAAGCATTGACCTAGGCGGGATTTCCACCTTTCCATGGAGACAAGGTGGTACTGTGTCTAGGCGTAGGAGCCACATTGGCCAAGCAACCAGGTACCGTTCTTTTTCCCTAAGAACATTTTGTTTAAAATTTTTTATGGAGAGGGTTGGCCACGTCGCTGGCTTTCCTGGAGCTAGCGGTGGTGGCCAATGGAGAGGCTAGGATGGGGAGGGCAGGGGTGGGAGAGAAACAGATAGACACATCGCCGGCATGCCCAACCTTTATCCATTTTTTATTGAGGAACCTTCTTTTTTGTGTGTTAAAAAGTATGAATTTATTAGGATAAAACATGCAAGCTCATGGCGGGGAGTATGAACACATCTCATGCAACCATGGAGTGGAAATGGGTCAATCAGTCGTGCATGTTAACGACAGTGCCCTCCTAGCCAAGGAGTCAGCCACGCTGTTAATCTCCCATTGAATACAAGTAAAACTACAAGATACAAAGAAAGAAGATAAATGTATGATATCTTCAACAATCGCCCGAATGTGCAAGGGAGAAGTTCCACCGCCACTTGTAACATACGTAACCAGATTCAGATTATCTGTCTCAATCATGACATGAGTATAATCATTTGAGATCAACTCCAACATCGCCATCCGAACTGCAATAGTCTCACCAACCAATAAATCTGAAAAGAATATTGGACTTGAGAAGGCAAATAAAGGCGTACCACAGTGATCTCTGCAAATATATCCAACTCCAGATTTGTTTGTAACTGAGGATAAACTAGCATCACTGTTACATTTAACGTAATCAACATGGGGTGCTATCCATTGGTGTGACACTAGATGTGTCGATATAGTATTAGATGAACCAGTAGCAGTTTGAACAGACATGTACTCCTGGAACTCCTTCTCTGCATCAGCAATAACTTCATTGGGATGCCAAACCTTTCGTCCAAACACCATATCATTACGTGATTACCATAAAAACCAGCAAATAAAACTGGAAAGGGTTATCAATGATCTGCACTCCTTTTTCCCCCTTGTGGAAAAAGATTTCCAACCTGAAATCCAATCAGAAATCGAAAGATGACAAATGGTTGGCGAGATAGAACCCAGAGGACATCCAAACCATACCACTCTGGCATAAGGACAACCCAAGAGAATATGTGAGATAGTTTCTCGATCACCACATCGACCACATAGTGGATCAACATTTACATTACGACTTGCAAGAGCATCTCCAGTTGCTAGGCCAGAGGCACAAGCCCTCCATAAAAACCATTGTATCTTGGGCATGGTTCTACAACTCCAAATGATTTTCCAAACACTTGAGTCTATTGAACTCCAAGAATGTAATCTGGAAGAAGTTGCACCCAATAAACGATTATCATACTCCTTATTAGAGAGGAGATGATAGGCACTTCGTACTGAAAAAACACCATTCTTACTCCCCATCCATTCCAATTTGTCCATTTGAGGAAAGATAGATCGATTAATCTTCAAGATCGCACAAATTTTAGCATCATTAAAATAGGTTTGTAGCAGATCATAGCGCCAAGTTCTATTAGTGTGATCAATAAGATCAAAAACCTTCGAAGGTCATGATAAATCTGTTGGAGTTGTAGAGACTTTGTAATCCTTCAATGTTGGCACCCAAGCATCATGCCAAATATCAGTATTGGCACTGTCACCAACCCTCCAACATAGACCAGCACACAAGACCCGCTTCCCCTCCATAATGTTTCTCCATCCCCAACTTGGACGATGACTAGTTGAGGCCCTCAAAAAATCAGTATGAGGAAAGTAGATAGCCTTTAAAAAATGAAACAAAACACTACTGGGATCACACCATAAGCGCCATGCAGTCTTTGATAGTAAAGCACTATTGTGAAGTGTCACGAAAACCCAAATCACCATTCTCCTTTGATAAACATAATGTAGGATTAAGCGCTTGCCAATCCCCCAAAAGACGCCTTGTGAGGGAAGGTGCAACTTTAATTCCTTATTGTACACTAGCCAGCGCGCATCGCTCCCTCGCCTCAGCCGGGATCTGGGCAGGGCACCTCGCCTCAGCCGGGATCTGGGCAGGGCATTTTGGGTCACTCCCAACAATTCTCCCCCCCAAATGCACGCCCAATAACAGAGCACCCATGGCACCGGGGAGACTCGAACTCGCGACCACCTGCTCTGATACCAATTGTAGGATTAAGCGCTTGCCAATCCCCCAAAAGACGCATTGTGAGGGAATGGGCAACTTTAATTCCTTATTGCACACTAGCCAACGCGCATCACTCCCTCGCCCGAGCTAGGATCTGGACAGGGCATTTTGGATCACTCCCCACACATAGTCGCTTCTAAGATATCCAATATAATTTAGACCGTCCATCAATATCACCCCAGAAAAAATTGGATGCCATTTATTGAGGAACCTTCTCAAGGCTATGAAACTCGCCCAAATAATTTTTAATGTAAATTAAGGACTCTAATGTGTAAAATGTTGTCACGTGGGCTACATGTGGTCCCTATATGGATGATACAATTTTCTACCTCATATTCGTGTATCGTGCAGAATCCTTCCTATGTACACTGCCCTAATAGAAAACCCTCCTCATTCCCAAAATACAATTGCTTTATAAAAATCTCTTCATAAAATCATGCTTACTTATTCAACTACTGCAACCACCGGCAATCTATTGCCAAAAAAAAAAAAACCACCGGCAATCGCACCACATCTCTGTGAGATCTTTAAAATATCAACAACCACCACCACCATCCACACGTGAGTTTTTTAAAACATCAATAACTACTACCACCAACGGCAAATGCTAGCAGTAAAGCAGCGTTTGGTTTAGTTTTTTTTTTCTCTCCATTCCTCATTTTCTAATTTTCATTTATAAAATAAAAATTTTCAATAAAGTCTTGAAAATGTAAAAACCCTGTTTGGTTATTATTGTTGTTGTTATTATGCTGTAAGGTGGATTTCAATTCAGACAAAAAAGAAAAGAAAAAAGTGGAGTTCAATTTAAAAATGGATCTGTCCCATCATTCACACCTGCAAAAGCCCTCATTAAAGGGGATCACTATAATGGACCATGAAGCTTCACATTATAATATCAATATTTGGCTTGCATAAGCACATCCAACAAAACTAATTATGAAAGAAATATAATATACCTTGAAGCTTCACACTATAATATCAATGCTCTAATGGCTAACGGCGAACACATTAATTTATGCTGCACTGGTCTCTCGGATTTGGGTCCTCTATAGTGCGACTTGAGTTTAACACACCATCCTTTGGCCTGCAGTGCTCGAACATGCAGCCCAACATACAGATGGGGTGTTGGGCTACATGCCCAAACATTATGGGCCATTAAATGTACACTACACTCCCTGTCGCGCTATCGAGGAACACAACGCCTGATCTCTCTCTCTCTCTCCCTCTCTCCTGTGGTGGAGGATGAAGAGAAGCCTGTCTAGTGCTCTCATGGCTTCCACCTTAGAAACTCGACAATCTCTATGTGACATTACCTTTGAAAATATATATTTTTTTTAAATCCTAAAAGCATTTTTAGCCTTTAATTTACCAAAAGTATAGAGAAATTATATTCAAAAGCCCTTCCAAATCGAAAAAGAGAAATTATTAAAATGTAAGAACATGTTTTGTGTCCAGTAGCTCCCTGCACCAGCAACGAGACCAATGGAAACACACATGAAAGCATCAACAAGGGAAGCGTTCCCCCTTTCATGGGAGGCAGAACGATCATTTCATCCACGTGTCTAAGAGCAACGGACACAGACAAGGTTTTTAGTTCCACATTTTGATACTTCAGTGAGAAAATAGTCTTGAAAGCAACACAATTTATGGTGATCACATTCACTAGTACGAAACTGATTAATATTTGAGGGTACCAGCCACATCCAGTGGGTGTGGGTTCTTTTTAGGGGGGGTGTGTGTGGGGGGGGCGGGGGGGCGGGGGGACAATATCCAGAGCACAACAAATAATAGTATTTGTGCCATAAGTATAGAATTTGGATAGGAATACCATCCATTCCTTCCTCTCAACTGACTGCAGCTTCTTTGTACTTGAAAAACTACACAAAGGATATGTTTTTCATTCACAATCAGAGCACATGAGAGAATTTTGTGCTGTACCAAATCATAATTAAGACCACAAGAAAGATTGAGAAAGAACAGCAATCTTTTATCTAATCTTACAACTTTGAAGGGATTAATCTTTTGATAATTCAGTGAACAGCCCCGGAGCTAAACATCATGAAGGGATTAATCTTTTGATAATTCAGACATGTTTTTTTTTTTTTTTTTCATTTCCACTCGAAAATAACCACTGGTAACTTACATCATCGCAGAATGTTATCTTGCGAGAAAAGGTTTCCATCATGTTATCATGCACCACTTGCATATAGACGGGTCCATTCCTTTGCTGCAAGATTCCAAGCAAAAAACAAGTGGGAAATAAGTGTACAAACATTATTGAAAACATAATGGCAAGTCAACAACTTTAGTGAAATTCTAACAGATTAAATGAAGGAACAAATATTTTCGTACACTGTCAAGTATCTTAGTCATTTTCAAGATCAATTGGAAATATTTAATCTCTTTTAGCCAAAACAGCTAAGAGAATAAAGTGGTCCTGATACTGGTCAATGGCTGTATTGATAAACACCCTTGACTCTTTGCATCAAAATCAAGTGGCCCATAATTTAATTTCAATTCGAAATATCAAATATATTATTTGCCAGTACCTGTTTCAACAGCCTCGGCCTCATTGGTCTTCCAATGCTTTGCAATGTTTTCAGAAAGAGGATCATCTGGGTTTGGTGCACTCAAAAGTGCTTGAATGCTGATACATAGCACAACATGATAATAGGGTTATATTAGTATGCTAAAAACAGTATGCACATATTATCTTCTCATTCAAAAGAAGAGCTAAATACTCCCTTCCTGGGTAGTTGTCAAAGTTTAACATATCTTTTCCCTCTTACTTTTCCAGATGAATAATGTTTTCAGAGGATTTCATCATCTATGCAGGTTATCAACAGGAGTTGAACACCATTTCATCCAAGAGCGAGCATAATTGTTCACCTTAGTAATACGGTTCGGATCTGGAGAGCCGGACTCCATTTGTCTTTGAGAATATCAAGGCATATCCTTCCAAGCTGCATAAATGGATAAGTTCCCATCAGATGCAAGCAACACAAAACAGATGACAGAAGGAAAAGGAGCTGCCGCATAAATGGATAAGTTCCAATTACAGATGCAAGAAACACAAAACAGAAGACAGAAGGAACAGGAGCTGCTTACCTTGTCAATGTTAGGATGATATATTTTGGTCAGGAAGCGAACCTGTTACAAGAGTAAGCGATGAAGATCAAGCAGATGTGTCAAATCCATTCTCCAAAAGGAAATTTATAGGCATATATTAAAAAAAAGAGTAGGATTTATATAAAGTTAGCAAAGAGGTTAACTCAGCTAGAGTAAAGGGATTAATTAGACCATATTATTTCACCAAGGAAGATGAAGATAAGTGAACAAACAAAGGACCGACTAGCCACACTCTCCTTACTTAGACAAGGATAAGGCTATCTCCTTATGCGAGAACTCAGCTAATCAAAATAAATAAATAAAAAAGAAAAAGAAAAAAAGGAGAGGGCTTCCCATGACGTTCGGGCGCATGGGAAAACCCTCTTTATGAATTGTCAAATAGGGAGGGTTATATATAGAGAGAGGCCCTCATTTATGTGAGAGGGCATACCAAGAAATCCAAACGCGGACGGCTTGGGGATCTTTTGCCCATAAAGACAGTTCTTTTTTTTGGGGGGGGGGGGGGGCTGACAAACAATGTTTATGAATAGAAAGTCCATGCTACACTAAAATCAATTACTCTGAATATCCTCGGAATAAAAATTGTGCACCAACTACTTCAACCAAATACCTGAATTAGATAACAGATGGCAGTTGACAGATTATATGGTTAAAAATGCCATACCTTAGGTGCAGCCATTGGATATTCTTCGGGCAAAAATAATTCCAACTTGAAAACTCCTCCTAGACAAGATCACCAAGCAAGAAGTGTTTGTGTCAAATCAGGGGTAAAAATGAAGAAAAGAAGAAATGGGGTGGGCATAAAGTAATCACTATACGCAAAACTGCAATTAATGCATTACTCCACCAGTAATACTTTCCAACTCAAGATAACAAGTATTTAAAAGTTCGTCATACATCAAAGTGTCCCATATTGGTATCGAATCAAACTGACATGCCTGATCTGTATCAATATTGGCAGAGACCAAACTGATCTTACCACTATCCGCTGATTGCGATCCAGTGTAATGACATTTACAAAATATCCAACAAACAAAAACAAGGGCTTTCATCTATCAAAAAAGGGGGGAAAAAAAGGGGGTTTAGTGATCTTGCTTCTTCTCTAACCTGAAGACGGAAAATACTAATCACATAATTTCCCGAATCAATGCCTATTAAAGGTTTATGTGACCTTTCTCCCCTCATTTCTTTTCTCCTCACAGAGTGGCATAGAATCAACATCCGACAAGCAGATCCACACCAACCTATTTGGGATTGGGAAACAGCCACACAAGCTTGGATCCCGACCTTTCAATGCTTCTTATACATGGGCACTTTCTCTCAGTGAGAGATTTCCACCAATGAGGAATAGTTAACAATATTTCTTTCATCGAGAGTCCCCTGTTTCAACCATAAAAGGACTACAAAACTAATCCTAAGCAGAAAACATACACGTCAACAAAGCCTCTCAGAATAACGAGGGGGAAGGGGGCTAAGATAATATATAAGCATTGGTTTTCATTTCACCTATTATTTTCCATTTTCTTTGTTTGGGCTTGTTTGGTTAGGTAAACAGTAAATTTATTGAGAAAAAGAGGAATTCATAATACAGGGTTTTGTCAGTACTCCATACAAGACAACAAAAAGGCAGATGTTGGGGATCAATAAATGGAAAATAGAATGTTACTGTAGAGAAAAGAGAGAATACAAGGGAACTCCAACAGCCCAAAAGGAAAGGATGAAAAGCAAGATCTCTCCAGAATATTAGACCCACATTGCAAATCAAACTCAGCAACTCCCTTCAGGATAGCAAATACAGGTATACAACTAATGCATCAGCAAAGACAGCAACCCTATAGAACTGGGTAGGATCCCAAATTATTTTTCTTGAAACAGGTTTCACCGCCACAAGTGCATGCTAGAGATCACTGAACCCATCAATATCAATGAGGATTTACATCTTCAATAAGCCATTCCCTGGCACCACTTCAACAAATGTTTTGCTTGGGTAGCATCTCTAGAAAGAATTTTCACATTGGACAAATGTTACATGTGTTGGCAGGAAGTAGAGACTGTTAGCCTGCAACAAATTCAGAAAACATATAACTTGACTAATTCATGATACATCAGGTATTCCAAGAAGACATTTTGATGCTCTTCACCTTGTCAATATCAATTCAGTTTGCATTATGTGTTCAAGACTATGGAGACTGGGCAATACTCCATGTGCCATCAAAAGTGGACTTGGGTTAGGAACAAAAGGATTTCTCAATTAAGGCAGATGTGCCAAGAATCTAGAGATAGAGACTTTTTTGGTAAAAGAGATAGAGACTTTAAATCTTAGACAGGGCTTGCTCGCATGAATTTTGTTGGATTGATAGCTCATCTCTTGGAAATCAAATCATATGGGCATAATGACACCTGCAACATATATGGTTTTTTTTGTGTGTGTGTGTGTGTGTGTGTGTTTGTAAATTTTGTATAAACTGCATAGAAAGATATACCTCTAAAAATACAGATATTGTAAGTCTGCATATTTTCTATACAATGATCAATAGAAATACTTATGGCATCTCTTGGGTTTAAAGGAAAGGAATAATCTTATCTTTGCAAATAATGCCCAAAATGGGCCACATATAATTTTATCACTGGAAGCATCATTAAGTAGGCTAAAGCTACAGACGACTTTTGAGACATGGATTGATTTCCGAAGGACTTCCAATGGACATGCAATTCTTCAATGACTATCCATGAGAGATGAGCTGTTCCTTTTTTCAGCTATGTACAGTTTCTTTTGGGTTCTATCACATTCTATATGCATATACTATTGCAACTACACATTTTTCTTTTTTCTTACATTCACTTCTGAAAATATATTTCTCTCTGCCTAAACAAATAAAAGTAAGAGTTTTTGCTATTCCCAAAAAGAAAAAGAGAGAAGGTAATAAACACTGCAGAAAGCAACCACAGACGAAAAGGATTCCAATAGTGCAAGCCTCTTTCTTGGACCATGAATCTCTTTACAGAAAATGACAACAGAAACATCGATAATAGCCTAATGAAATTGTGCAGGTTGAACTGCCAACCATCCATAAATAGACCCGCCAAACTAACTAGGCTGAAAATTAAAATGGCACAACCCTATAGCAGATTTCAAGGAAACTGCTACAGCAACAACCACTGTGTGTGTGTGTGTGAGAGAGAGAGAGAGAGAGAGCACAAAGACAGCGTAAGACTGACATAATATCTTCAATTGGGAACCAGCATCAACTCAATATAGTTACTAAACACTACTAAGATGTCAAAATTAGAATCCCTACCAAAAAGACTAGGTTCTTATTGAACACCGTAATGGTTAAATCCCATCAAAGACGTCCTGCCAGAATTTTGGTATAGTCCCCAAACCACATCAGATTGCATGAAATCTTAAGTTCATTAGATATGGAACCAGAATCATGGAGAGGGACAAGTATTTCCTTACGGAACACAGGCCTAAAAAAAGGTTAAAGGATAAGACCAAGACTCAAATTAGACTTCCTGAAAATATACAACTCATGTAGCAACATAAAACATGTCAGTTGACTAAGTCAACTAAGCCAACTTACACTTCAACTTGTACCAACTCACTCCTCAATGATGCTACCATTGGTCTTTGATACACATGACCAAAACATGTCGGTTGGCACTGGCATTTTAGTGACATAACAAAAAAAAAATTCTAACATTTCAAAACCCATTGGTTTTTTTAGTTCACCCTCCCTAATTTCTCGTCGCACTAAGCTCCTTCTAAAATTTAAAAAAGAACAGCTCTGAACAACTGCCTTATTGCTGCATAAACCATAAAGAAGTAAGCTGGATACTCATAAATAAACTACTCAAATAATGTCACATGTTTGCAAAGAGGCCAAGGAATAATAAATACTGATAGTCACAGTTCACACTAAAGTCCATGCAATCACAATGCAACGACTTTACTTTGAGGGCTACAATCCTTTCCTCTATATAATAACTCCGTTAACAATAGAATTTGAATGAAAAAATATTTAACAGCAACAAAAGTTATATCCGAAGCAATTAGCAAGAACAATGTATCAACCTTTCTCTAATTAAAGAATAAAATACCAGATTTCAAGATAATTTTTAAGGTCTTTCAATTTTTTCACCTATTCTTTCCCCACTCTTGAGCATATTCTCCTTTAGTTTATTCTAACAACTACCCAAATTCCTCGAGAACATCAGCTACATTTAGCTAGTCCAAAATCAGTGTAAACAGAAGAATACAAAATCACATATGAGACAAGTTTTTCAGATAATATATAACAAACTTTTCACTAACACATAATAGTCAACATACATAGGTTTCCAAGGGAAACAGTCTACTCTGTTACAACTTGCTTGGAGAGATTTTAATGCCCTCCAATTCAAAACAATCAGAACTTCAGAAGTTCAATTTCAGACACAGCAATGCAAATTGAGCAACATAATGTCATATAACAGGGAAGGCGTTACTGACAAAATTTACCAGTGTGTTATATACCTTTATATATCAATGAATCTAAAAAGACCGTTTTTCTATGGTTACCTTCGTAAGGAGACTGCGTAGGGCCAAGAATCATAACGTTGAAATACCGCATGTTATCTTCCGATGGAGATGCACTGATTCCTGGGGCTGTTCCAACAGATCAAAGAAAACATAATTGAATTGAATTTTCGCAAAATTCACAATTTACTCAGAGTCTAGCAAAACGATATTATAATATCCATATGTATACAAAATTATTAAGGAATGGGGGAGCGGAGATCAAATAAAGTGCTAACAAATCCAAACCAAAAAATCCAAATGGAGACATAATAAACCAGAATAACACAAAAACTGTATAAAGTCCGTCAACTTATTATAAAATTTCAGATTGTAAAAAACTGAAGCACAAATAAACAAGGCTAACTATAAATCGGCAGGATAGCTATGAGAAATTATGGATTAAAGGAGGATGGGGGGAGAAATAGCGGAAGTGAAAGAAACACACCTGGTTCGCTGAGGAGCCGCTGAGTTTCCTGTTCAATCACATAACAAAGTACTCAACGATCAAAGCAGAATCACAAACCCTAGAATCAGAAAACTCAATCGAAAAAAAACAAAAACGGAACAGAAGGTCGTCGACAAAAATCATCATCAACGGAAAAATCATGAAAAAGGTTTTCTTTCATGAAAAATTTCAAGAATCAACAAACGGCAAGACTGGGAATGCGATCAGAGAAATTAAAAGAGGGATCAAAGTACAGGATCGAGACATGCCTTGATAATCCTTCGAGGTAGGTTGCTGTTCGCCATTAAAGCACAAATTTCAGAGATAGCAAATCAAAGTTCAGAGAGAGAGAGAGAGAGAGAGAGAGAGAGAGAGAGAACGAGAGTCGAGAGAGGAGTCAGACTCAGACCTCTCTTCAAGAAAGAGAAACAAAGACGCGTCTCGTCCAATTTCTCGAGGGGTTTTCTATTTGTAAAGCTACCACAAAGAAATTGGCAATAAAGTACTTTACTTAATTGTTATTATCTGTTATTAGCAAATTTGGGCCTTACTTTCTTGAAAAATTGCCTCTCCAGACTCGATACCAAGCAAATTGGTCTGCATGCCCCCCCCCCCCCGGGGAAAAAAACCTGAAATTAGTGTAACTTGCCAAAGTTCTTTTTTGGAAAAAAAAATATTTATAAAATTAAGAAGAATAGAATTGGTCCTACAAATTTACTAGAGAGCTTTAGCCATCTAGCAAACTTGGCAAAAACATGAGGCATGTGAACATGATCGCATAGGACCTTCTTTACCACCATTGATCTAAAAGTTTTAAGTAGTTGTGTAACATCATAAAGTAAAGCAAAAAGAGGCCAAGCCATAGTGACGAAAGTTTTGAAGTAAGTCATGATACCATTTGATCCGAGTCCATCCAAACTTCTAAATTTTGGACGTCCTTGGCTGCTGTTGCCTTTGGCAGCTTGTTCGATTCTTTTCCTTTTCATTGAAGTTGTTGAACTTGAAAAACCATGATCATATAAGATAGAAATACAATCGTTGTCCAAAATGAGACAGGATGCCCATTCTGACTCTTGAGTAGTCTGTAAAAATCTGTTGTTAGTAATGACAAGGTGATGAGTGATGACCATCAGTTGGTTTAAAACAATGGTTGCATGAGATGGTGAATGAATGATTCACAAGGCTCTCCAACGGAAAATGCAAACCAATCCAGCGAATGATCTTAAAAACAAGAAGAAGACGCCACCAGAAATTCAATTCTTAAGCCTGAAGGAGTGGTGACCCAAATTCGTCTGGAAAATGGACACATGAAAGAAGAAGAAGAAAAAGATGCCAAAATGACTCATTGTGTGAAGAACAAAAAGAACATAATGATTCCACCAGGAAGAACTTTTAAGGAAATCTTTTGTAAGAAGATTATGCAAGTGTTTCCCAAAAAAAATTTAAACTTAGGATGCAATTTAAGTTTTCAGATGAAACAAACGCGAGGAAAGGAGCTCAAAACCATCTTGGTTGGCATGTCACATGTAAGAAGCTACAGATTTGATAGTCAACTCTCGAGTGTAATAAAGGTAGGTTCCAAGTATGACCAGATGTCAGTAGTTCAGAAACGTAACAAGGGATTGAGTGATACATGAGGAGGGATGCGAAAAACTTCCAAAGAAGGGATCCAAAGATCCTCCCAAATGTTAACAGATGCACCATTACCAATTCTCCAACAAACCAGACATTGAAATTCTGGTAACAAATCTTACAATTAGGCGTTTTTTATCATTCAAAACTTAATGTTAAATCAACACGTTTTACTCGTTATTGTATATAAATCAGTTTTGGGACGGCCTAATTCCCAAATGCACTTTTGGCGGCTCTGTTTGTTTCGATGTAAAATTTTACCTGAAAAATTTTCCTTGGGCTCCGTTTGTTTCAGCATAAAATTTTACATTTTACTTGAAAATTTTCACTTCAAAAAATTTTAGATGTAAAATTTTAAATGTTGAAAAGTGTTCCAATGCTTGTTTTTTTATGGAAACAAACATTAGAAAAAATTTTAACATGTAAAATTTTACGTTGAAACAAACGGAGCCTTGGTAAATTTTACTTTGTAAATATAAAATTTTATACGTTAAAATTTTTTTAAAATGTTTTTTTTCTGTCAATAAATAAACATTGGAACACTTTTCAAGATGTCAAATTTTTTAAAGTGAAAATTTTACGCTGAAACAAACAGAGCTGAAATGTTTTTGGCCAATCCAACATTTGATTCTTCTTTCATTGGATAGTACTCGAAATTTTTTTGCAACAACACAGGATTTGTAAAATTTCAACCTACGGTTCAAGTGTTATGACACTTTTAACATTTCTATTTTTTTTTTCTTCAAAAACCAGTCAAAACCCTGTACGAACTCAGGCTCAAACCATGGTGGCTAGACCCTTGGTCCATCCCTTTTGCCTTCTAAATAGACCCCTAGGTGGCATAGGGAAGCCCTAGGCGGCTCCCACCTCCCTCTTGGGTGGCTCATTAAGGACCCACCAAAGGGGGCTGTAGTAGCATCCTAAGGATTATTATTCTCTCCAATTCCTAAAGCTCAGCAGCGTAGCAGTAAAGCCTCGCTGAGCTGCCAGAAGACCCTTTTGGTGCCTCCAACCTTCCCCATTCCCTTTGTTGCCCACGAGATTCTCCTTGATTTGGTGAATCTCCACCTTCCTTGTAGGGATTTCCCATCCTTAGGGTGGGCTAATTCGAATCATTGAGCCCCCAAACTAAAAAATCATGGGCTTAGGGCTCTATACTACCATTAACCTCCATTCTTAGTAAAGGGGGTCTCAACACTAAAGATTATTGTTATGTTTTTGTATCTTCGAGGGCTGCTAAGAGGGATAATCACAGTTGATGTAACTAACTTTTTATTTAACTAAACTTTTTAGCTGGTTTATCATTTAAAAAAAAAAAACCTCTATAATTAGGCTCTCCCCTCGTTCTAACATACACAATAGGAAGTCCTTAAGAAGCCTAGTGCAAGCTACACAACAAGATTTTAGGTATAATTTTTTGAGGGTTTTCTCATTAATTTAGTCATTATTTTTTCTCCACTATTACCCTAGATTTTCATACATGATGTATAGGTAGTTTTCTGCATTCATATGCATATAATCATGTAGTTTCAGTAGTTTATGTTTTCCAATAGATTCATTAGGGTTTCATTCATCAGCCTATGAGTTTGGTGTTT
Organism: Telopea speciosissima; assembly: GCF_018873765.1. NCBI lineage: Eukaryota > Viridiplantae > Streptophyta > Magnoliopsida > Proteales > Proteaceae > Telopea > Telopea speciosissima. The sequence goes on along the minus strand of NC_057917.1, from coordinate 67,049,054 downwards.
TTTCGGCATTGTGCTTACTAGTCATTTTCATATATATATAGGGGTATTATGGTCATTTGATCATCCTACCCCCTTTTTTCCAAAAATAAAAAATGCATATCCAAATATATTAACAAAATAAGTAAGAGATCTCTACTTGGTCGCATGGTCTCTACACAAGCATCTGGGCCAATAGGTGGGCACGCCTAAGTATCTACCTAGGGGATAGAGGCGTCATCTCACGATGCCCTAGTGAGAGGGCGTAAGGAACACCACCAAGTAGAGATCTTTTTCCCTAACAAAATATATACAATTGTGACTATATTTATTATTTTTAGTGTCAGTAAAAAAAACTACAACTTATTAAATGTATACATAGACAAGCGACTTCAAAAGCCACCACCTAGCATTAACTATTGATTATTATTGCAATATCTGTTAGGTTCATAGGTTTGATAGAAGCATATGAAAAAACTAATGTAAATTCCAAAAGAGTTCTAGCATATGTTTGTCACTTCATATGTTCTGTTATGTCGGACAGATTTACCCCAGTTTTCGTAAAAATTGTATATATAAATTTTTTTACATTCTATTCTTTAGTCCATATCGATCCACCGATATGGTACCAACTTCAGTTAGAAGTTCAATCGACAATTAGGATTAAGTAGGGATCTTTGTCTTACATAATATTCTATTACTTGTAATATTTTTTGGGCAAGAGATCTCTGCCTGGGTGTGTAATCCCTCCACCAGCGTGGGGCCAATGAAAACGTATGCACCAGCATCAACGTAACTAGGATATTTGATTTCATGAAGGGTGGAGCAGTAAATTCATCTGCTCCTGTGTGAAGGTGCAGAAGCCACAAGATCAGATAGTGGTCTTTTTCCCTTTTTTTTATTTTTTATTTTTTATTTTTAAATTGGGTACTTAATCTTCATTTAGTATAGGAATGGATATTGTTTAGTTTACATGGTGATCTTTATTTATAGGCACCAATAGTGCAGCCAATGGGGATAGGATCCTTTGCTCCTACTTCCCACAAGCCATTGCTCATGATTTTGTTTCAAATTTAGGTAGGCTGGATTTGTCATTGTTGAGAGACAAACCAGACCACGAGAAGAAGTCGTCAAGGCACTGATGCAGATTGAGGGTGTTGTGTAATGTGGCCTTTCCAAAGATGAACAAGTCATCGGCGTAGCACAAAGTGGTGATACTAGGCCGGGCACAGTGAGGATGAAATAGGAACTGTCCTGAAGAAGCCAACGTTCCCAAGGTGTCAGCAAAGTACTGGAGCGCAATAGCAAAGAGGCTAGGCGACAGCGGGCAGCCTTTCCTGAGCCCCCTGTTACCATGGAAGAGCCGAGACTGGTTGCCATTAATGGACACCACGAAGGAGGGGTTGATGACGCATTCAACAATCCAGGAGATGAAGTTTGGCAGAAAGTTCAGCCTATTGAGGAGGGAGAACATGAAGCTCCATTGCACAGAGTCGTACACCTTCTTAAGGTCTAGCTTAGCAGCAAACCGCTCTATGCCAGCGGGAGAATGGTAGTCATACAAAAGGTCTTGACAAAGCAGGACATTGTCTGAGATATGCCGACCAGTCATGAAGGCAGTTTGAGTCTTATCTACCAGCAGAGGGAGCACCATTTGCAGACGATTTGCTAGGAGCTTAGCCACAAACCGATATAATATCGAACCCATCGCAATGGGCCTATACTCCGAGAAGGAAGAAGGGTTGTTGCCTTTAGGGATTAGAACCAGCTTAGAGAGCTTAATCTCCGAAAGAAGCCGTTTGTTGAGGAAGAAATCTTTGAAAGCACAACACACCGTGGGACCGGTGATCTCCCAGGTGGAGGTGCAAATTTTGGTGGTGAAACCATCCGTGCCTAGGGCAGAGTCCTCCTTATAATCGAAGACCACTGCTTTAATCTCCTCATCGGTGAAGGCTTTGGTGAGGTTACGCCAATCAGAGTGCTCCAAAGTGCGATCAATAGGTAAGGTGATAGGGGTACACGTGATCTGGGGTTGTCCACCAAAGGACTGCTGGAAGAAATTGGCAGCTTCATTGCAAATGTCCTCTTGAGTTAGCCAGTGCCCAGCCGAGTCCTGAATGGCATTAATGCGGTTCCCGCTACGGCGCGAGCAGAGAGCCCGATGGAAAAACTTGGAATTATTGTCCCCTTCCGTTAGCCAGCTAGTGCGTGACTTCTGTCGGAGCTCAGTCTCCCTGGTGGAGGAAGCCATGTGAAGCTAGGATAGGAGCATCTTTTCCTGACGGAGCAGATCTTTATTGGTGCCCAGAAGCCAAAGTTGGGATTGGATTTGGTCCAGCGAGGATGTAGACTCCGACACAAGGTGATCCAGATCTCTGAAATTTGAGGAAGTTCAGTGCTTTAATCTGTTCTTCACCTCATGGAGTTTGGATACAAGAATGTACATAGGGGTACCCGTATGTGAGGTGGACCAAGCCTTAGTTACCAGAGGCATAAACTCAGGGTAGCAAGGCCAGTGAGTAACGAAGCAGAATTGTCTCCCTCTGTTGCTATGAGCATGATCGATGGAGACAGTGGCTGGGCAGTGATCCGAAAGCATGGGGTTGAGAAACAAAGCCCGCGAGGAGGGGAAGGTGTCCAACCATTGGTGTTTAACCAAAACACGGTCCAATTTGTAGGAGATACGATCGGGATCATTAGAGTTATTGGACCAAGTGAGATGATGACCATTCCAACTAAGATCCTGGAGGCCAGAGTCCCAAATGCAATCCGCAAAGGGTTGCACCACATGTTGAATAATGGGTCTCCTGTCGACCTTACTCATGAGGGTGTAAGATAGTGCTAAAGTCACCCAGAACAATCCATGGTTCAGAGGTAACAGCTGCAATGTCTCGCAGGTCCTGCCAGAGAGAAGTGCACTCGTGAGGGGAGTTGTGAGCATAAACAAACGTACACAAAATTCTTTGCCGAGAAGACTTGATGCCGATGGAAGAGTGTATCATTTGGGACGAAAGAGACAAAACCTGCACATCCACGACCGTAGGGTCCCAGCACATCCAAATGCGTCCGAGGGCAGCCTGGGGGTAGTTGGTATAACATTGCCATTGCTTACGAAAGAGGTGGGATGCATCCTCAAAGTTCTGTTGTCGCACTCTAGATTCAAGAATTCCAAAAATGGAGAGTTTGTGAGACTTGAGCCAATAAAAAATAAGCCTTTGCTTATGGGGGCATTTAGTCCCCTGATATTCCAGCTTGCAAGCTGGATCATTGATCACTATGGGTGGAGGTGGGGTTTTCCTCGAGGCCCCCCAAGCCTGGATTGCGATTACGCTCCCAGGGGTCTACTTCCAGGGGGATATGGCGAGGCGGCGACGAAGTGGTGTTGGGAAGACTACGTCGGCTCAGATTGGAGGACGAAGGTCTGGTGGGCGGATCACTCACTGCCAGGGGGAGAACCTGTTCTGACCCTTGGTCCGGCTCACGGTAGGAGGGCTTTTCCTTTTGCAGCTAATAGATCTTGCCATAGCCTTGACAGAGACGTATGGAGGACGATCAACCATCATGGTCTTTGGAGAGGGGTCAACCAGGTGCTCAGCAGAGGGTTCCAAAGATGGCAGAGAGGTATCACTTAGAGGGTGGATGGGGGGAGGTGGGATTTCTGCTTCCGGGGGAATGGGGTCCTGGTCCATGGCAGTTTGCGAGGCTAGATGGAGATCAGGGGAAGGAGTTGGGATCTCAACAGGGATTGGAGGGGATCGGTTCTGACGACGGTGAGAGCGCCGGGTGCGCCAGTACGAAGAGGTAGAAGGGCCAAGGGGGGGTGTCAGGACTGGGGGTTCCTTTAGGGGGCAAGACAGATCTTGATGGCCAAAAATGGCACAGGAATGACAGTAGGGGGGAGCCAATCATACTCCACGGCTTGGGACAGGCGAGTACCATCGGCAAGGAGGATTGGGATCTGGGAGGGGAGGCCATTTGCAGCATGAATCACAATACAGACCCGAGCATATGAGAGTCTTTCGCTGTTCATCGTCCATCGATCAATACATATCGGGGTACCCAGCACACTTGCCAAACGCTTGAGGCATTTTTTGCCCCAAAAGTGTAGGTTGAGCCCAGGGAATCTAACCGACAGCGGTAGCTAATCCTCCTCTTTGGTGGTCAGGGAGATATCTGTAGACCAGGGTCTGAGGATGAGGGGTTGGGCCCCAAATCTCCAGGGACCAACATCTAGGACCTACTGACGAAGGTCTGCCAACTGGAAATCGAACACAAAGATGCTGCGTTCTAAGCCAAAAACTTCAATAGCACCGTTGTGTTCCCAGTGTTGTTTGATAAATCGTTTAATGGTTGTGAAAGAGGGTTTGGGCCGCAGAACATAGCCTACCAAGGCTGCATCCCACCGGGTGATTTCCTCAGCCATGTCGACTGCAGAGAGCGCGGTAACTTTCAGGCCATCGATTATGCTAGGCTCGACAAAGGAAAGGGACACTCCTTAGTCATTGGGAGTTGAGTTTGAGAATAAGGACGACCATTTGCTAGGTACGTCAAAACTTTCTGCTGCCCTTGGAATTCTTATAGGAACCTTCCCCATCTTATACCTGGGCGCCCCTATATCCTCCCAGAAGGTGACCCCTAATGACTTCCAGGCTCTTACATCCAAGGTCGAAGGCAGATTAGCCTCCTGGAAGGGTACTTCCCTATCCTTCACCGGCTGGCTTCAGCTCATTCGATCGGTCATCATGGGAACTATCTCTTATTGGACTAACATTTTTTTGGCTCCCCTCTAGGGTTATCATCTAGCTCGAGAAGATCATGGCTAGGTTCCTCTGGCAAGGCCACTCGGCTCATGGCTCCCATAAGGTAGCCTAGATCAAGCTTTGTTGTCTTGGGGAGGGGGGAGGCCTTGGTCTGCGTCGGCTCGCTGATTGGAACAAAGCGTGCTTGATGAAACATATTTGGAACATTGCGTTGGCTAAGGCTTCTTGCTGGGTTGATTATATGTCGGCACCTTGGCTCCGACAACATTCCATTTGGTCTCTTCCAGTCCCCTCGCACTGGTCCTCCACCTGGCAAGCCATCCTCAGGACCCAGTCTTCCATGATCATCCACACTCGTACCTTAATCCATGACGAGACCAAGACTCTCCTTTGGTTTGACCCCTGCCTATCTAATGGGGTCATCCAGTCTCCGGACATCCTCATCGCCCCTGCCCTTGGCCACGATCCCTTTGTCTGCATTAGCTCTGTCCTATCCAGGCCCACGTTGATCTTTGAGCCGCCAATCGACACTGCCCTTCAGGTGAGGTGGCCAAAGATATGTTCTACTCGTAAGCTGCTCCGTCTGCCTGAGGACACCACCATTTGGGCTCCAGAGCCTTCTGGCCGCTTCTCCGTCAAGTCGGCTTGGACCTTCCTTAGACCGCCGTCCCCGAAGGTCACTTGGTCCAAGCTTGTTTGGTCTACTTTCGCCCATCCCAGATTCTCTTTTGTCAGCTGGCTTGCGGCTAAAGAGTCCCTTACCACTAGGATCAGGCTGGCTTCCTGGGGGCTCACGACCAATTGCCGCTGCTACCTCTGCAACTTTTCTGATGAGACCTTGGACCACTTGTTCTTCGCCTGTTCTTACTCGGCTACCATATGGTCTGAGGTCCTCAGGCTCTGTGGCTTTACTCATGCTCCGACTGGTTCCTGGCAGGGAGAGCTCACGTGGGCCTCCAACCACTTCTCTGGCTCCTCCCCTATTGCAAAGATTTGGCAATTCTGTTTCCCTGCCGTGGTTTATCGTATATGGGCAGAACGAAACCAACGTGCATTTCACAACCAGACTGCCCACCCCTCCTCCATTGTTGGCATCATTGTCAGGGACACTTCGCTGCGCTTCGCCAACCACAGGCAACCGGTGTTAGACTCCCCCTCCTCCAAACAATTTTTTGATAGATGGCGTCTGCCCATCTCTTTCACTGCTGTCCGAGAGCAACCCTTCTCATGGATTGCTCCACCTTGGGCCTGGACGGCTATCAACTGTGACGGTTCCGTCAGATCCTCGTCTATCGGTTATGGTGCAATTGGTAGCGATCACCTTGGTCAAGCCTTCTTCACCATTGCAGGAGGCACCACTGATACCAGCGTTCTTCGTATGGAGCTAACGGCCATCAAGGCTGGCCTTCACAAAGCCTTCAGTCTCGGGCTGGATCAAATTCAATGCCAATCGAACTCTCTTTTGGCCATTAACATTATCAATGGCATCGTCTCTCCCACTTGGCATGTCATGGACCTCGTATATACCATCTGGGACATACGTGACTCCTTTAACCAGATTGTGTTCCGTTTCCATATTCGGCAGTCTAACTTTTGTGCAGACTTATTGGCTGGTTTCGCTCGCACGAACCAGGAATTATACATGTGTGTCTCTAGCCTTCCTAACCTTTTGACTGACCCCCTGAATAAGGACGCAGTTGGTCATATATATTTTAGGTTGTAAATCCCTCTTATAATTTAATATACTCTTTTCCTTTGCCCAAAAAAAAAAAAATTTAGGCCAAATAATAATTTTGCATCATTGTTATAATAATTTTTTTCAAAAAAAAATTCTGTATTCATCACGGATTAAATTGGAGAACCAGGAGGTTGAAACCCAAGACCTCTTGGTAGGATGGGCTTTATTGTATTCAAGCCTAATGCAGTTGTAAAGTTACAATATTAGCTATGTGACAGATTCGGTAAGAAACAAATTTTGAGGAAGGTTAGACCATAATATCCCTCGCTTACGTGAACCCAAAATCCAAATGGATACTATAGTGGCAAATGAAGCTTTGAAAATTTAGGGGCTACAAAAGGGTGCATTGGCATTCATGGATGGTTTTAAAAAAAAAAATAATAAAAGAATGCACATCAACATGGGAGAGAACATTTGACTAATCCAAATATAGACTTGTTAATCCAACGGTCAAAATTTATGCATCATCCTATAACATACCTCAATTAATGAAATATTAAGGTAAGGGGTAATGTATGTGAAATTATCCGTAAACAAAGGCCCTATTCACACATTGTAGATCTGAAGATATGGGGGAGGGCTCCTCCATGCAGCTAGTGTGGGGAGGTATTTTTTTTTTTTTTTTGGTAGAAGTGTGGGGAGGTATTTGCATGTCACTCAAATAAGTGTCCTGAAAAATGTATCATTTATATGGGGCCCACTTTTTCCAAGCACGTGAGAGAAAATGATAAAAGAAAATGAATGTAAGAAAGAAATTGCACATTAACGGTCTGTCAAGCTTTTTCCTTGAACATATATAACTCTGGGGTGCACAAAAGGAAGGTGAAACATGTCCCGATTAGAATTCCAAACACCAAAGATACTAAATAGAAAGGTACTCTTGTAAATATCAGTTATTTTACAAACTTTTAATTAAAATCATAATTTGAAATCAACAACATTAATTCTTCTTCTTTTTATTATTATTATTATTAGGGAAAAAAGAAGTATGCCTGTGGCCCCTCCGTCTAGACACAAAACCACACGGAATTATCACTTCACCTCCATGAAATCGAAAAACTCATCCATGCATGTTGATGCCTCTGCACACACTCTCAATACAAATATGTTCTTTTGCCAGTCAAGGACCGTGTCCAATATAATCTTTTTCACATGTATATATATGAACATTGTGAAAGAGGCCGGTCTAGGGAAATTGCACACCACAGAGGATCCGCATAGCAACAAGGTCATGAATTATACTTTACCAAGTTCGCTAGGAAGATTAATGATGGAAGAAGGGAAAGAAGAAAGGGAAAAAGCAGGGGAATTGAAAACCATTCATTCCAAATTCCATAGTCCCAAAAGGTGCTTTCCATGGCAATACAAGAGCCATGAGAAGTTCGTAGTTCCATGCATGGTCGTGCCCTTTAATAAGCCTTTTACACCGACGGAGGAACTCAACTGGGGAAGGAAGGTGGTGGACCGGTGTATATATATGGCCTGATGAATTGCGTTACTCTCAAGCAGCTGACTTTGGATTCCTTTCCCACTGTAAGAAGTAAAATATAACATGGAGTATGAATAATTGAGATTGTATTTAGACCAGTTTGGCCGGTTGGGCCTATACTGGACCAGATTCTTATAATCTTTTTATTGTTTTATTTTTCCTTCTTTTTATTATTATTTTTTTTTTGGGATGTGGGTCTGTGGGGAAGGGTTATGAATTATGAATCTTTGTAAAGTTCATTTGAGATAATTAGATTAGACCAGGTGAGCCATCAGGTCCAACCAGGTTTAACTGTGAACCAATTAACTCAGTGTATATGTATTGGTTGGTCAACGTCAGCTTAGGCTTTAATGGTCATCGAATATATGGTTGCCTCTCACGTTATGAAGCCATGAAAAAATGTTCTGGAATCCGTCCTCCAAAGTCAACTGCGCAGGAGTTTGGTTGGATTTAGAATCAAGGCAACCACTTTAGGGCAAGTGAAGGTTCTCTTTATTTTACTTTAGAGTTTTTTTTTTATTTTTTGGGGAGAGGGGGGAGTTGGGAATTGGGGAGCTTTAATAGGGGGAGGGGCAAGGGGGGAGGATAGGGAAAAATATCACCTCAATTTGCCTGTTCGTCAATTTTCTCATTTCTCTCTAATAGAGGAAGATGGATTCCACCCCAGGTAGTGTAGCAGAGAGTAGAGTGGTCATTTCTGTCATCCTATTAGATGGAATTGAGGAAATTGAGGAGATAAAGATCCGGGAGGATAGGGGATGGGGATAGGCCCCAAGGTGGTTTTAACTCATGACCTTTTATTTGAGGAGTTGTTCTTTTGTCAACTGAGCTGACCCCTTGGGGTTACTTTAAAATTGTTTTAAAATTTTCATTACTGAGGTGCCTTGATCCACATACAAAAGAAGAGCAATTTGGCTCTCCTCCAGCCGTGGCAGCAGAAGGACCCAGCCCAGCCAAAAGAGGGGCGTTTGGGTCATTTCACAGGCAGCCCCCCTGTTTTGGCTGGGCTGAATCCTTCAGCTCCCACCACGACTGGAGGAGAGCCAAATCCAAAGAAGAGGGTGGGGGGGGGGGGGGGAGGGAAGGCGTACTGATTTTTCGGATTTTATTTATTTATTTATTTTTTCTAGTTTCAATTCAAACACACACTTTCAATCATTATGTTATTAACAAATGTGCATGATAATGGTACCTTTTGATAATTATATAATGATACGTCACTTTCAACTTATTTTTGAAAACCCTTTTTATACTTCTATCTTAAAAATCTTTTGAAAATAAAACAAGAGTAATTAAAAGAACGAAGATGTCAAGTTCTCAATGCACCTAGAGAGATGTCATTCAGACACTTCTTTGATGAAAGAAGTGGAAGTAATTTAATTTAATTTTATATTTCATTTACAGGTTTAGACTTAAATGAGAAAATAAACAATCTTTTTTGAAGAAAAAATTTATATAAAATTTTACGTTAGTTACACATTTACATAATCTTGATTACAAATGTTTTCGTTTTCTAAGAAGGTAGTTTTACTTCCTTTCATTTCTCTTTATAGCTTGCAACCACATGGAGTAGTTTTACACTTTTACCTCTAAAGAAACAATTCAATTACCCAGTGGCTATGTGAAAGTTTCCAAATTAGTCTCTAAAATTGGGTCTTAACAAAAGCAGTAAAGGAAAGATGTTGAAATGGACAGAATCACAGGAATAAGAAATGGTAGAATGGCGTGTAGTTGGTTGTCATGTCTCAAGTTGAGAAGAACATGATTGAAGCAACCAAACGTAGTTGTGGTTTATGAGTCTTACTTGTGATCTGTAGTCTAAATATATATATATTCACTATTTTCTGTGTCTGTGGGTCTTTATATTGCAGTTGGGGCTGGGCAGTTGGAACCACAACCACAGCTAAGCACAAAAAGTAATAATAATTATAAATAAATAAATAAATAAATAATAATAATTATAAAGGAGTTAAAACACTACTCGGTCTCGCATCAGACACATCATCCCTACATCTTGACATGGAGGCACACGAAATGACCACCACACCCCCTGAACCTTGAGACCACCAGACCCTTGATCATTTTCAAGGTTCAGGGGGTGTGGCGTCATTTCGTGCACCCCTATATCAGGGCATAGATATAGCGTATACTGCACGACCAGGTGGCGTTCTATTTCCCTAATAATAATAAGGGCAAATAATACTACTGGTCACGAGGCCCCTATGGTTGGTTGTCATGTCTCACCAGAGCCTTAGCCCACTTAGTATTTTCTTTTTTAGATCCACTGATCTCAACCACCTGCTAGTCTGGCCCAACTTATAGGCATAAAACTAAACTCTCCATAACCTTGTTGAACCAACATAAGCATCAAGATAAATAAAATTAAAAATTAAAAAAAAAAAAAAACGATGCATATACATTGGTATTTTTGTATCTTGTAAAATTTGAGCTTCATTCATTTAGTGCAAAGGGAAAGAGTTTCCTATACCGCCAATGTGGGGAGGAATCTGCATGTTACCATCAATTAGTGATTTAATAAAATATCAATTCATGTGGATCCAACATTTTTAAAATATATAGAAAAAATAATAATAATTCATGGGTAGGGTCCTCACTTTTTATGAGAGGCCAGAGAGGGCATAGGAAAGAATCCACACATGGATAGTGTGGGATTTTTCCCCTAGTGTAAAATACTAAAATAGAAACAAAGTGTTTTTTGAACTATTAGTTAGTGGTTTTTTTGGTTATTCTACTAAGAATTTATCTAAAATTATGAAACAGATTAATATTTTTTATAGTTAAAATCAGCGTAATATTATTAGATTCTATTACAAGCCATTTTACCACAATTAAAATTTTCCATGATAAACTAAACCGTCTGCCATGTCGATACAATGAGTAGGTTTCTCTTTTTGTAGTAGTTAGTTTTGAGTTCAATTTGCATAAAAAATAAAAAAAATAATAATAATATTGAACTCAAGGGATAGTTCTGTTGGTAAAGACCAACATCTCACAATTAAGAGGTCTTCAGTTCAATCCTCCTTGGGCACCTATAAAAATAATAATAAATAAATAAAACATGACTCTAGAAAATGCATTTAATATTTCTGAAACCCTTTGCACCAAAAAAGCATTTCTGAAATCCAAATATATTTTTAGGGATGTGTCGTCTCCAGACTCTCCATACACGGTTGGGAAATTTTGACCATAGAAGTTATGGGAATATCTCATGGTATCCAATTTGGCTTTTTAAGACTAAGCTGTATTTATTCATTTTTTTTTCTTATTCATCTATTTTTCTCTATCAACACTTTTTTTTTATTTGTTTTAATCAAGAGTAAACAAAAATATATTAAAAAAAAAAGATTATCATATTTTCAATGCACCTTTAAATCATTCTAAGAACAAAACCAAGTAACAATGGAGGAAACAATTTCCCAACAGGCAAATATATTTGTCATATTGCAACTTGGTTGATTTTGGTCTGCTGATGTACATGTCAAGGCTTAGGTCATTTAAGACTATGTTTGGTATGCATTTTTATCCTGAAAATACATATTTCCATTTTTCGAATGTAGAAATTTTTTTTTTTTTTAATGAGAATGTGGAATTCATTCTTAGATGAGAATGAGGATATTGTTTGGATGCATGTTTTGCTAAAATATATTCTTGATTTTAAAAAGCTCTGCATTTCTTCGAACATCTCATAGGCAAAATCTATTTAGTAGGTAATATAAGGAATTTCTAAAAAGACATTACAAGTTTTCCCCTCTTTCAGAATTTAATTGTATTCTACATTCTTTTCATCTCCTCTTCCACAACCTGATATCTCTCTTACATGATCAGTCTAAAAACAATTCCCAAAAGAGGCAAAAAATATATTTCCGTTGCCGGGACTTGAACCCGGGTCTCTCGGGTGAGAGCCGAGTATCCTAACCAACTAGACTACAACGGAGGAATGGGATGCATTCCCTTAAAATTTTATTTCACTAATATCAAAAAACCCCAGATGAAAACCAAAAAATTCATGTTAGAACTACTGTATGGTTCTATAATCTCATAAACAATATGATAATATAATCTCACTTATCAGGTCATCCCACCAATAGAGTGGAAAACAAAACAGTTTGCCAGACCAATTGTCCATTTAGAGATACGCTCCTTTACCTAACCAACCTCATTTCATTCATTCAAGCTAAGCTACCACACTTCACAACAGAAGCTTCTACTAGAGAGGGATCCAAGGCAGCCTTGGCCATGGACTTACCTTCTTCAAGTAAAATTATATTAATGCACTGATATTCCATACCCCCATTGGGAAAAGCTGAAACCTCTAGAACAACAACTATGAAATCAATATAAAACCTTCAATACATTACAGATACCTCTACATTAATGCCCTGATACTCCTCCTCATCCTTCTCAACCATTTTCAATACCCGGCGGGCGCGGGTCAGGAGAAGCTTAGTAGTCAGTACAGTAAACTGGTTAATATTAAAGACAGAACCTCAGTTAACTATCATTTGAAGACAAGGTGTAGAGAGACAGAGAAGCTCATAGCATGAAAGTTCATGACCATAAGCCACTGCAAGAACCATATCACCAGCAATACTAACAGCTATTAATTGTGCAATCTATAGAAGCATTAAACAGGGTTACTCTGTTCTTGAATGATAGAAGTCTGAAATCACCCATTTCAGTTACAAAATTCTCAATATATATTAGAAAGAGGATCATTTAAAATCTTCAATTAAACTGGACAGAAGAACCCACAACTCAATCATGATCATAAGAATATATGATTATCCATGAAGCCTCAAGCATCAAAGTAGGTAACATTCCATTTAAAAAAAAAAAAACCTGAATTAGGTTAGGATTTGAAATTTGATATGTGATTAATCTAGACGATTTCTTAGATATTCAAGGATTCGATTTGTAACATCACAATTATGCATTTGTCACCATACCCAAAAAAATGAAAAAAGAAAAAAAAAAAAGAGAACAAGAATCTCCCTTATTTATATATATTGAGTAATAAGAAAATTACAGAATGGGATGGGAGGAGTTGAAATCTCATAACCCTAAGAATTACAAAGCAGAGACAGAGTCTCAGAGATGGATAATGGGAGATGGGAGATTTGTTTTATTCAAAAGAAAGTGTAAGGAGATTCTTATAAGGTACTGAGGTCGACGGTGGTGAGGAGACCGAGCTCCTTGAGAACCTCAGGGCAGACATCAAGAGTTTTCTTTGCCAAGAATCCCAATGGGCTAGCGTAGCGTGTGCGGGAGACAACTCCATTGTTGTGAGTGAGAACAACACGAGCACGATCTTTTCCAGGAACATGTTCATCACAGTCAGTGATACTGGTCTTCACGACTGACATCTCACAGATATCATCCTCGTGCTCACCGTCCACGGTGATCTTGTATGTGCCCAAATCGTCGCAAACAGCTTCCACGGTCTCTGAGATAGTGCCGTTCACACGGTTTCGGCATGTGAGTCTCACGGGTGCATCAGCCATGGGTTTGCTTACTCTGGTCTCGAACAAGGCACGGCAGGTGTCGCAGTACACCCTTCCCTCAACAACGAAGTCATGACAATGAGCCAACCCAAGGAGGCCAAAGAAGAAAAGGGCAGCGATGAGGAGAGCTTGAGAAGACTTTGCCATCGTTGATTTTATTATTGTTTTTGGGGGGGAAGGGGTTTCTTTGGCTGTGGTGTCTTCTTGGTTTTGAATTATCAAACTCGATGAGTGCTGCGGTGAATGATGAGGAGAATGGGTGTTTATATAATGATTCAACAGAGGATGTTAATGGCTATTCTTGGGAAGAAACCGTTTTTCTGAGATTTTTATGGGGGAGAGGGAGAGGGATTGACCCATTCTCTCCCCTATTTTGCAATTTCCCCCCTTTCTGAACCGATGAAAATGGCAGTTTGTTTGTTTGTTTGTTTGGAATGGCTTGTAGTTCGCCACTTCTCTCAACCGAGATGAAAGGGAGACAGACAGAGAGCCAGAAAGAGCCTAACCCTTTTTTTTTTTTTTGGTTAAATGTTGGCTGATTATTAGTTTATTACCATTAAGGGTATTTAGACTGGATGGCAGTTTTTTAATTCTTATTTTAATTTTGAGAGAGTTCTCTAAGTTGGCAACTTAGAAAGAAATCTCCAAACAAACTCCAAACTATTTTGCCATGTGACAATTTAGATGGGATCTAATTTTGTAGACACCTACACCTTGAGACTCTCTTCCTCACATGAAAATTTTCAATCAATTAAAAATTTCCAAGTGGTTAAATACAAGTTTTCAAAATTTTAAAACAATGAGGCTACGTTTGGAAACCAAGAAAAGAAAAAAAAAAAAAATTTAATTTGAGGAGAGAGATGGACACAGAAAATTCTTAAGTCAATCATTGTGTTGTTATAATTTTTGTCTTTTTATGTTTTTCTTTTCTTAGCTTTCAAACATATCCTAAGAGGGTGCATAGTAATTCCCGAAATCAGTAGTTATGCATGGAAAAATATGGTGATACATGTTAATACATGAGAAGGTATTTGATTGAATTAGGTTTTGAAAATTTTTTTTTGGTAGATAACCGGGCTATTCATTCACGCGCGCCCAACGCCAACAGAAAAACAGGATACATAAAACGATACTGAAAAAAGATAGATAACATGACCAACAGAAGGTTTGGGTATACAGAACCCAAACCGACGAAGCGGAAAGTGACCCGGTCTCGCATGCCATAGACTGAGTCCTCCGAAGAGGGGGATGGGTGAAACCCATTGCCCTAGATAAAGTGCTATCAACACAGCAACTGATAAGCGCATGCACTCTCGTGCCAAAAGAAAGGACCCCATAAGTGCTAAGAAGATCTGCGCCATCATACCCACGCGAGCCGGCACGCTGCCGCGCCGAGAGGAGCTTTGGTGAACGATGACAGGGCCACAAGATCTGAATGGCGAGAGGGGTAATGGAGCCGGCCATTTCCACGGCGACACCAGCGCCAGAACCGACGTAACCTACAAAACTAGAAACTAAAAAAGAAAAAGAAAATAAAAAAGGACAGATAACATGGCCGGGAAAGGGTGGAAGGGGGAGGGGACATGGATCGGGAAAAGGGGAGAGATATGGTGAGGGGAGAAGGGATGGGGAAAAGGGAAGATGGAATAGGTGAGGGGGAGGGGCAGGGGGTGGTGGTGAGGGTGGCGACGCCGGTGAGGGTGAGGGAGATGATGCCGAAGAGGGAGGGGGTGGCGGTGAAGCCGGTGAGGAAGGGGGAGGCGGTGACGCCGGTGAGCAGGGTGGTAAGGGACAAGGAGGGGATGGCGGTGAGAGCGGTGACGCCGGTGAGGGTGAGGGAGAAGGGCACAGGAGGGGCGGAGTTGCACACGCGAGTCATCATCGTCGTCGTCGGCATCAGCGTCGGCATCGGCGTTCGATGAACCTCCAAGAGTCATGGCTGAAGGTAGCACGTCACATAGACGGAGAGAGAGCACGCCACAAGGGCGGAGAAAACAAACAAAGGCGGCGGCGACAGGTTGCGTTAGGGTTTTGAAAGGTTTCTACCGAGAAAGAAAACCTAACGCGAAACTCACCATGTAGATATCTAAAGACCATAAAAAAGTTGGACAATTGACCATCCAATGGATTTTGATTGGTTGTAAAACAACTATTGTACTGCTAGTATTTTTCCTTTAACTAATTCTAGGTTTTGAAAATTGATCTCTGCAAAGCAGGGGTTAAGGCTATGTACATTATGACCCTTCCCAAACCCCGCAGTGGTAGAAGCCTTGTGCAGTGAGTTCTGAGTATGCTTTTTAGGTTTTGAAAATTGGCACATGACAAATCGATACCACTCTGGATATCCAACGGTCAGATTTGTCATATCACTCAATCTCCCCTGAAAATTCCTTGAAGAAAGCTTTCATTTTGATTTTTTTAGAGGTAAATCCACCTCCCATGTTTTTAACAACCAATGGGAATATGCCATTCTTCTCCCTTTCTTGAGATATTTTTACTCCACAAAGGATTTCCAACATCGGCCGGAGAAGATGTTGTGCATGGAAGTAGGGATGTAAACGGATCGGATTCGGCTTGGATAGTGCTATATTCGCATCTGCATCCAATTAGCTTTTGGATGGATTCAGATAGTGCTAAATGAATAAGGACACAGATACGGATCGAATATTTTATCCGCTTACATGTAAATATAGCTTTTCGGATAGCTATAGCCTATCCGTATCTGCATCCGCTTAGCTTTCGAAAGGATTTGGATAGTGCTAAACAGATACGGACACGGATACAAAAAACGAATTTTGACTATTCATTTACATCCCTACATGGAAGTGCAACATAGGATGCTTTATAAATCAAAAGATAGGATGATAGTCCTTTTATAAACCACAATAACTCCGTGTACTGTAGTGCTTTACTGGGGGTTTCACAAGAAAGGGAGAAAGGAGGGCTTTCATGAACAGTTGGAAGTTAATTGTCCAAGTCAAGGGCATAGTGAGATTTGGCCACAGCTCACATTATAAGCAAATGAATTGACTATAATGTCCAAAATAGAACTAGTGCCCAAGCACCAATCAATTTAAGGGTGTAAATCGGTTCAGTTCCGGGTATTTGGTTTGGTCTAAGAGAGTGTTAGTGTGAATTGAAACCAAATTGAGAACTAAATCGGTTCTGAAAATTTGTACTCAAACCGAATCCTACTTGGTTTAGTTTGGTTCTTATTTAGTTTTAGTATTTGGTTCGTTTTGATTCGAGTACTCAGTCCTTATAGATGTGATCCTTTTTCTCTTAAAGTATAATATTATAATATATTAGTATTATAAAATCAAATTCACTAATGCCGCATTTCTAAGCTATTAGTAGGGAAGGGGTTTGCTGCAAAGTTGTGTGGCACCTATGCCAGGATAGGGGAGAGTGGGATTCCACACACATGCCTCCAAGGGAAGGGGAAGGGGAAGGGGAAGGGGAAGGGGAGGGGTGGGGGTAGTCATTTCATTGCCCCACGTGAAAAGGTAAGGGGGACACTGCCGAGTAGCATTTCTTTTAATGAGAGAATGTTCTCTATCCGAGAGCTTGGTTAGGAACCTCCCATGCAAGCAGAGCATCACTTGCTAGACAACGGTACCGCAAGGATCCTTAAGAAATCTCCACGTTTAATGTTGAATGTCTCTCTTGGAAGATGTAGAGGTGGTTAGCTGACTTGCTATTTGCCATGGGGGGAGTTGGGTTCCCATTCACGTACGAGAATAGGGAGTGAGCCATGCAGATGGCATCCACCTCGAGTGGGTCCCACATGGTGGATGCCATCTGTGTGGCTCACTCCAATGGGAATGGGATCCCACCTCCCATGGGAAGAGCCAAGACTTTCTAACTTATATTACATTTGCATAATTATAACCTTTAATCCAAAAACTTTGAAATTTTGTGTGGCATTTGAAAATACTGCCTAAATTTAGCATGCTGTTTTGGAAGGTGTTAGTTGGGGCTGTGGTAGTCAAGGCTAAGTTATCAAGCTACGTTATCCAAGTTTTTAAATGATGAACCTCATTATTGTTTTTGTAAAATGGAAGTTGAATCTGAGTGACATGTTTTACTATCTTATGAGTTTTCTATAAGAATTTGACAACCGGACTTGTGGGTATAAGATAAGAATTCTTCCATTCGCTATCTCCTTTTACTTTATTTGGATGTATCGTAACAAAGATTCTTTTCTGCCGGCTGGTTGATAAATTTAAAACTATCTCAAATTGAGTTTATGAGTAAAAATTTATCCCCTTGTGCTCCCCTATTCCAATCACCCAGGGCGCCAGATGCTTACCATAATTTATCAGGAGGACTGCATGAGCACCATGTCTTGCAATTTATGATGACAGTGATATGATATCTTCTCTAGAGGCGGGATGGGCTTCACTACTTTTGTCGATTTATTTTTTTTTTAGTGAGGGAGATTTCTCATTCTAAAAATCAAGAAGCCCAAAAAGTGACATAGGCAAAACTGTCTTACTTGCCATATACAGGCCTTCCTGATTAGAGGACCAGAATCAACGACTACATTCGATATACTCCACGATACGTCCACAAAGTTGGGCCTCGAAACTGGAAGAGGAGCTCCATTTCATATTTCCATCCCATAGAATTCCAGAAACAGACAATAAAGTAGAATACAGTCACTATTAATCCTCCAAATTCTGGGTTGGTACATACTAAAAGTACAACTATTAATAAACGAGAACTAAAGAGGAAATTAAAAAGAAAGAGAAATAAAAATTCCAAGTAGCAGTAGTAGATGTAGTAATTGCAGTAGTCCATCTGATCTTTTGTGGCAATTTTCAGGAAAAACAAACGGTTCTAAAGCAACCACGCCAACCCTTTAAATTTCATCCAACATAGCAGATGGGAGACGGCTCAAACGGGACTGATCACGTCCAAACATCAAACTATCATGACAAACAATAAGCAGAGCACACAATAATAAGGATCAGAGGGATAAATATTTTTCCATGAAAAAAGGGAAAGATATTCAAGATTCTCTCGACTAAAGCAACAAGATCCCAAGACATCCAAGCAGGCAACACTTTTCCCGGTCTTACACCATTAGGGAGCTATGGTTGTCCGCTTCACTGCAGCAAACAGGATAGTAATATATTTCCACGTTAGGAGAAGTTCAACAGAAAGACAAACCAAATTGAAAACACCGGTCGTGTCACTCACCTTTGCATCCTCATCTCCGCCAGCTTTGGCACCAATGTCCATCTTCTGGGGGTCATCCGCTACAGTAAAATAATAAAATAAATACCACAAATTAGCTTTCTGAGCAAACAAGACAAGTAATTTGTGTTGGAACAAAATGCCGAAACATGATACATAAGCACCACAAGCATTCAATTACAAGGAAACTGCATCAGCAACGATGCTTGTGAGGGAATAAGATGGTGAGGCTACTACCACTACTGTTGATCAATGAACAAACCTCTATCATTAAAAATTTGAGTGAAACAAAATTTGACTATGAATTACTTGGGGTCAGCTGCACAAATCCTGTCCCATCAACAGTCTAAATTATAAAAAGGAAAAATTACCAAGTATCCACGTGATCGAATATTGTGAAGTGATCAAAATTCAGGGTCCCCAACCCCCTCCCCCCTCTCCCTCTTAATGTCTAGTTTCTTTGCCTTTTTAAAATGCCTGAGAACTATTTTACTGGATAACTAATGGAATCTTGGATTGTGCATAGTGTTCACATCAGACACTAAAGTAAGCTACTTTCTTTTCTCCAAAAGTATTCTGTTCACTATCAACTGTACGTATGTTCATACTATCAGGCTTAGGGAAACACTTGAATAAATCTACTGATTAGATATAAACTTGAAGGAAATAATGGATGAACAATATGTTTCAACAGCTAGGGAGATAGCAGGAACACATTTGATCAATGTGTTCTATTGCCCAATGCAGTGAACTACTTACCAAGTGCAACAATTTAGGATTCCAATACATTGGATTGATCACAAGTCAAAACAATCTTGCATGATACAACAACAACAACAACAACAAACTCAGCCTTATCCCAACTTAATGGGGCCGGCGGCTACATAGATCCAAACAAAACAAAGTAGAGAAGATAGAGGCCAGCACCAAAAAAGGGATGGAAAAAGAGATGACAAATGACAAATGAAATATAGAAAATAAAACACAGTAAAAACAATCTTGCATGATAACACATAATAAATCCCTACTCCATTGGTTTGACCTATAATACCATACATTAATTATTGCTAAAAACATATGTTTTCCCTCACTAAAGTCCACTTCATCTTCCCATCTGCACTTCAAATTTAGGACTTCTTCACCACGAGAGATCTGAAACTGAGCAACAAGTTCATACTAAAAATGGTCTATCACCATCACCAGCCAGGCTAAACTCGATTGGATCAGCAAGGAAATTGCAGAGAACAGAAAAGTTGTTCAATATTTTGATGTATAATATAGGAGTAGTTCAAGAAAAAAAGATACAAGCCTAATCACAAATATGACTATAAGCATGAAACTATAAATAGCAGAGATGAAAGAAGGCATTATGAGCCTTGCATGAGTTTTTATTTTTATTTTTAAAGTACCTCCATCCTCCGGAATATCAGAAGTCCACAAGGTAAGGTTGTCCCTCAGAAGCTGCATAATTAATGTGCTATCTTTGTAGGATTCCTCACTTAGGGTATCCAGCTCTGAAATTGCTTCATCGAAAGCTTGCTTGGCAAGGTGGCAGGCCCTGTCATGAGATCATGTTCAACCCCACAAGGGATTCAATGAAAAGGTAGCAAAAGAATATTCAAAACAAACAGGAACCCATACCTTTCAGGTGAATTCATTATCTCATAATAGAAGACAGAGAAATTCAATGCCAAACCCAAACGGATTGGATGGGTAGGAGACAAATCAGATTCTGCTGTACTGAAGGCTGTCTGTAGACAGATTGCACAAAAAGAAAAGTGAAGCAAGTGAATACAATTGTACAATAATCTTAATTTTTGACAGAATTTGTGCAGGCACTTCAATCAAATCTTCAGGATGCCCAGGTTCAGAATATGTAGCCCCAAGAAACAGCATATTCCCAAACAGTCATAGAACAAATAGCTGTACAATATTAACAAATTGAAAACACTGCATAGTTGGCAAGGCATAACCTAGGTCGCGAGGTGGGCACCTTGTTGGTGTCGCCTTGCGTCCAGGCCCCTTACAACGCTTTGGGTCGCCTAGACACCGTGAAAACTATGAACCACCAGAGTCTGAATTTCAGAATCCTGTTACCCTTTTTTGAGTTAACAGTTGCAGATATTTATTTCTGTCAGCTCCCATACAAAACAACCACCCTTGCATTTCCGGGATGCTCCTGCCTCTATTTCTTCTCTTTAATAAAATTCTCTTTGATGTAAAACAAAAAAGTAAAAGCATTTACAAGTGGAAATTACATAAAGTAAAATGCAATGAAATTCAGCTTGCAAAGTACCATTCACTAAGATATTTTCACTCAGGCCCCAACTGGATGCAAGGGAAATAAAGGGAAGGAAAGTAATTCCAATCAATTCCAAATCTAGTAATTAATTTTTGGACAATGTTTTCTATCCGGAAGTGTACCCTATGCCCTCGGACAGGTGTCTATCTCTCTTCTCCCCATGTGTAATGACCTCCCTGCCCCCTTTAATTATACCAAAAGAGGGGCTGTGAGTGGCTGTTTCCTGCCGACATAGCGTATGCTTCCAGACAAGAAACACTCTCCCTTAAATTTTTACTTTACTTTGCAACCAAATCCCTTGGATTTGAAAAAGGAAAAAAAGATTAAATCTGTAAAGTATACTAACCAAAAATCGTAAGGGTTTTAAGGTTACACAATTCCGATTTTCAAACCAATTTTACTTCCCTTCCATTCCTTTTACTAGCAACCAGTCAGAGTCTCAGAATCCACGGTTTTGATAGTATGAATTTCAAACTCATGAGAGTGAAGGCAATAATTTAACGCCTCAGTGAAGGCATTCCATAAAATACATAGCCAGCAAACCTAGAGAACAAAAGAATTAACACCCCCTCCCCCCCCAATACCACAACAAACAAGCCACAAAAGTAAAGTTCAGATAACGTTGACTAATTTGAATAATTTTCTCAAACCTTAATCGACTTACATCCAAGTTAAATGGTGCTTCAAATGCAGTTCGATAAACAAAAAGGCTGTTTTATTCAAGTGCGTAGTGAACAGTAGATTATTTCAAAGAGCATCCAGATCCGACGTGTTAAGACGTAAAAAATATAAATTTAACTACAAGTCCAAAGTAAATACAGATCAAGAAAACGGATATGGTGCATTGCTAGAAGAAAGATGTTAATGCTAAAAATCTAATCTTTTGTCACGTACCTGATATGCTTTGAGTGACCGATCAGCAACCTCTTTCCTCTCGTTACCAGCCTTGAACTCTGCAAGATAACGATAATAATCCCCTTTCCTGCAACCAACAAAATTCCGTACCTAAAGTGCCCACCAAAATAGCAACAGAAACACCGGAGATCATCCAACAATATCCCTCACATCTTATAGTAGAAAACGGTTGATTCTCCAGCAGAAGACGAAGGAATCAGATGCTCATCGATCACAGTCATGATATCGTTACAAATGCTGGAGAGCTCCGACTCGACCTTCTGTCGGTACTCCTTGATCCGTTTCGCGTTCACCTCGTTCCCCTTGGCCTCCTCCTTCTGCTCGATAGATGAAAGGATCCTCCATGAAGCCCTACGAGCACCAATGATGTTCTTGTAGCCAACGGAGAGCAAATTCCTCTCCTCCACAGTCAATTCGACATCGAGTTTCGCGACGTTCTTCATCGAATCTACCATTTCTGCCAGGAATTCAACGAAGAAAAACATAAACCAGAAAAGAAAAAAAAAAAAGCTACCAGCAAAACACCGTTCAGATTACAGGTCTAAAGGGAGAAATGGAACCCTAACCATCATAGCGCTCGGCCTGTTCGGCGAGCTTAGCGATGTAAACGTAGTTTTCACGCTCTTTAGAAGAAGCCATGACCGATCTCTGAGATTAGGGTTTAGGGCCTCAGCTTTCCGAATTCGATTCAGTATGAGCTTGAAAGATTCCTCCTCCGAGTACGATGAAAGGGCGCAAAAGAAAGGAAGAGAGAGAGAGTTGAAGGACGTCCACGGGATACCGGTCATGTATATGTGACACGACCGAATCCCACATTTCTCTTCGCCACGTAGGATAAGCCAGCCAGTGTATCTTTTTGAGCCTTCATGGTCGGGGTTTTCTTCTGGTATGAATGTGGAGTTTTAATGATAGAAAATACTCCTACACCATTGGATTGGAATCAAGGAATATTATTGGATAATAAATAGTTGAAAATTGGTCCCTCCAATGGCGGGACCTTAGTGTATCAAATATCCTGTCTTTTCCTTATCTTTGAAATGATAAGAAATCTCTCTCAAGGGCAAGAATGTTCCAAAAGCTTTGATGTTGTTTGATGCCGTTCGTTTTGAGTCAAAAGACCTAAAATACCCAATCTTAACCGTCAGAACTTTATCTCTAATTTAAACAATTTTTGTTTAATAAAGATTTTGCAGTATCCAGACAAAGTTAGCCCACATTGAAGATATGGGTCAATTCAATTTTCAGATAAGAAAGATTATGTGTTATCCTAATACATGTTCTGCCCTTTTCCTTAAGCTAGGATTGACACATGGTAGACCAAATAAAATTGCCCCAGTTCTGGATCATTGTGGGTCCTTTTTTTTTTAGAACCGAATGGGATCGTATGTGTGATGTTCTATATCTTTACATGATGCATGAAATTGGTTTGGCTTATAACGTGAAGTTCACCCTTAGAAATGAGCATCTTATATACATCTAACAATGTTTGCACAGTCATGTGATTAAGCAGTACAAAGATGCATCCATTTAATATATCCGAAGGTACAAGACTAAGGGTTGTGGTTTTGCTTAAGGGTGTCAAAAGTTTGCACTTCAGTCCTAAGACTACGCCACATGGCTTGTTAGTTCTCTGTGAGGTGAGTATGTGATATGGTGTATGCAAATGCATGGTGTAAGTTAATGCAAACAATTCACCTCATTATAATATTCAGTTTCAAACAAGTGCCTACACAAACCAACATACCTAGTTTTGGTTTAGCGAAGTTTGATCGTTATCCCAGTAAAGTTGCCACTATGATAACTAGAGGTTCAGACAACCGAACGTTCATGGTCTAAGTCTCAAATGACAAAGATTCTCTACCTGTATTAGGGTCTTGAACCCACACATAATAGCACACGAGAAAAGCTATTAACTCAAGGGATTTTCATATTTTCGTCGTGTCTCCTGATCTGATTTGGATAGTTGAAGGAGAGGGATGAATATTTCTCTTTAAGGAGTCGTCATTTAGATAAAGGTCTAAGACCCATATATCTCATACCCTTTGGGGAGAAGAATAACTCACAATGGATAAAACAAGGATTTTCTCAGATTTATGACCAAGTTTGAAGTAACATGCTAGGATGCTTTTACATGGAAAATTATCACCTACGGTTCCCTGTCCGGTACGGTTCCCTAGTGCCTCTAATAAGAGGGAGTGGATCCCACCCGGTCAGAGTGTTCAGTCAGGGGTGGAATGGTCATTTTGCACCCCCTTGTTAAGGAACTGGAGGAACTATACCAAGCAGGGAACCGCAGCCAATAAAGATCCGCTTTTACATATCAAGTTTCAATCAAAACGGAGTTCTTCAAGTGGCAAAAAGGTAAATGAAAAATTTTAGGACTACATTAAGGGTGAATGGACTTAGCCATGAGGTTCATAAATATAAGTAAAGTAAATGTTTGACTTTGATGATCAAATTTGATATATGAACGATCGAAAGCATTTCCTAAATATGTTAGTCAAAAGTACCACATCATCATTGCAAGTGGCACACAACTATGTGCTTAAACCAGGTAAGTTCCATTACTTCTATGGTTTCCAAGGACCAGAGAACCTTTCAACCTAAAACTTATCCCCCCCCCCCCCTTCTACTTTTTGAACTAAATCTTTTTTCCTTTTGTTTTTAGTGAACCTTTCACCATAAGACAAGGTAATTGACAGAGAAAGAAACCAGTGATATGATGGGATTAGTCTTCACAGTGACCTCTAATAGCATTTTGATCAACATACTGCCACTTTCCTATTTAGGGAAGGGGAAGGGGAAGAGGAAGGAACATCCATTCAAATAACTTGAAGCCCAAAATTTTGACTTTGATTGTCGGTAGCTCATCCATGTAACAATGGAAGGCAATTTTTTTATGAAGATCACAAGATAAACCTGAGCTACCTCTACCCATTCCCACTCAGAGGGGAAAGAGTGCAGTAATATATAGATTACTAAGTACACAAGCATAGACATGGATAGGATGTGTGCAAATACAAAAGGGAGTATTTGATTGAATTAGATTCTGAAATTTAACACTTAACTAATCTAAATCATGGCCCCTCTATCCAACAGGTGAAAAACCATACCATCTGTCCACGTAACAGAATTGATATGCCTTGTGACATTTGAAAAAATAACAGATATTTGTAACAATAATAATCACCATTGTATTAATAGTATGAAAAACAATTGCCTGTTACTTTTAGAATTTTCATATAAAATATTTTCCATTATAACAACAGGAGGCAAGAAAATCCTCACTAGGGCTATGTTTGGAAGGGAAGAAAAGAAAAGAAAAAAGTTCAAAAATTTTTGGATATGAGGAGAGAGAGACACATAAACCAATCATCCTATCATCATAGTTTTTGTCTCATTATATTTTTTCTTCTTTTCTTTTCTTTTCTTTTCTAGGCTTCCAAACATAACCTAAAGGAAATACACATGCATCGCAATAGTGCTATGAACAATAAAAATTCCTTGGGATTCTACTAGGGATGTAAACGGATCGAATTCGACTCGAATAGTGCTATATCCGCATCCGCATCTAATTAGCTTTTGGACGGATTCAGATAGTGCTAAACGGATTCGGATCAAATATTTTATCTGTTTACAAGTAAATATAATTTTTTAGATAGCTACAGCCTATCCGTATCCGTATCCGTATCCGTTTAGCTTTCGGACGGATTCGGATAGTGCTAAACAGATACAGACACAGATACGGAAACAGATTTCGGCTATTCATTTACATCCTAGATTCTACCCTTGCATATTAATGTTGCCTGCAATACAACTACCGCTAACGTATTTTATTCCATCAAATAGTTCTTTTTTTTTTATTATTATTACATATGCAATCACAGGCACAACACTATGCTCATCAACCCTCTGTGAAAACCGAATTATTACTAGTCATAGTTTCTGCCATTCATCTTCTATGTGCTCATGACTGCCTTGTGTGGTTTCAAGCAGTAACAGTGAGGGCGCCAGATTCAGTAAGCAAGGGCACAAGCTTCCCCTCCTGGTGCTTTGCCACAGTTGCTGCAACCGCCAGAAATCAGAGATCAGATATCAATTCATTGATGTAAATCTTTTAGATTCTGCTCGACTCACTTATGTTTTTTTTGGTAGAATGCTCGACTCACTTCACTTGGAATGAAAACTGACTATTATGGTTTGCCCATGGCATCAACAGAAAATGGACTCATCTCCATTCAATAATGGAAATGGTATCCTTTCACACGTTCTAATCAAGGAATCACTATGGCTGAGAGATGACTCCACTCTGAAGCAACCCTTTACTCATAATACAATATAAGGGAATTCAAAGTGAAATGTTGTCATTCCAGTTGTGATCAAGCCTAAGGAAACCAAAAGGAAAATAGTGAAGTTTAACAGATCATACCGTCACAGCCTCCAATGTGATTTCCACCAATGAACACATTAGGAACAGTCCTCTGCCCTGTCCACTCTTTGAGTGCAGATTGAATATCGCTTCCATCACCTTCACAAGGGAGGAAAGACAATTATAAGAAAAAGACAAATATAATAAAACAGTTCCCTTGAGCAACCACCACCGTTGACTTATGTAAACATTTCTCAACATTAAGGCAGAATATTTTATCTTTTTTTTTTTTTGTCTCCTCCCACGGTCCCACCCAAACACCCCCCCGCCCGGGTTTGAAGAAAAAAGGCAATATATTGGTAGTAATATTGGCCCTCAGTGATAGATAATGGGTGTGAGATCAGTAGTGGTGATACAGGCATCCCCCTTTTACATCAATTGAAAGCACAATTTTTCTCCAAAGTAGTGGTGCCTCAGAAATGTCAAAGCAGACAGTTAAATGATGAATTAACTTCAGTCATGCTGACAGTTCAAGTATTGGAATTCTGGAATCCGAAGAGTCTACATTATAAACTCAAAAAAACTCTTGCTTTAAGATTCCTGTCAAATAACTCAATAATCCAAACTGAACCTATGGCATACAACAACAGTATCTGTGTGCACCAATAGATACTCCAGCAAGGAAAAGCGCTTATCATCTTGCCCTTTTTGTAATTAGTAAATGATGGGATTATTCTGTTCCGTTCTCAGTTTCATTAAGCCCACTTGTTATTTTTAATTTTTTGCATACGAAGTACACTCATTCAAGTCTAGTGATACTATTGGGGGCATATCCCACAACATAGTAGTCAAGGTGTCTTAGGCAATGCCTAGGCACCCAGGCCATAGTTGTCATGGTGTCTAAGCAACCCAATGCATTGGAGGAGGCCTAGACTCAAGGCGATATCAACAAGGTGCCTAGGGCGACCAAGGCACTGGAGGCCTGTGTGACGCCTTGACAACTATTGACCAGGTGTCTTGGTTGCCTAGGTGCGCATCTAGGCGCCTTGTTGGTGTCGCCTTGCATCCAGGCTCCCTCCAACACCTTGGGTTGCCTAGACGTCGTGACAATTATGTCCCACAGAACATAATAACTTAATCCCAACTCCTACCCGTCCCTAACTATACATAACATAAATATTCATTAAATAGCAATGCATCCAAAAGCCTCTATGAACTTCTGAAACTGGTTCGCAAATTTAATCTACTGATGCTTTTTCATAGCCAAGTTCTGACACCCAAAAGCAACATATGAAATATAAGCGGTGAAAATAATGGGAAGAACCAAGAGGGGAGGGGGAATCTCCTAAGAGCTTTCTTTATGAATAAAATATTCTGAAGTTTTATCAGATAGTTTATCATGGAAAACCGGAAAAGATTCAAATGTTACCTCTCACCTGAGTTTGTATGAACCAAAATATAGAAGACAATCATACTATTTGGCATTTGAAGAAAGCAAATACATTTGGTTCGTAGTACTGGTTATGAGAATAAAGTACTCACCTTCCACATCCAGTTCAACAACCTTGTAAGTTGCTTTTAGCTCCGATAGCAACTGCTTGACGCTCGTGCAATAAGGGCAGTAGCTCTTACTGCACATGTGAAATAGAGAAGTGGAATGAGAGAACAGTTCAATGAAACTTTGAAGTAAATCAAAGATTTAATAAACAAGATTTAAAACATCTCCAAGGAGATAAGGACACAGAAGTCCTGAAAATGAGAGACTTGGACAGTTCAATGAAACTGTGAAGTAAAGAAAAGAGTTTAATAAACAACATTTAATACATCTCCAAGCAGGCAAGGACACAGACATCCCTTCAGGCAAAACATAATAAAATCTATACAGCAATATCCGAGGGTAAGACAAATTTTCTTGCCCTTGGATGATTCAAAAACAAAGGGAAAAAATACGCAAAATAGAAAAGGAGAAATAATACCATCTAACAATAGCTGAGAAAGGGATGGGGTTGAGAAGTAACAATTACAACAAGACATTAGGCAGCTGGGTTGACGACTACCAAAAGGGGTCTAAGCCTTCAAAGCATAACGTACCAGATACCTTTTTGAGAAAGAAGAAAGAAAAGCAATGAAATTGTTTTGTTGTAGAAACATGAGCAGCCTGGTCACGTTTGTTGAGCTCCTTCATCCGTGTTAATTGAACTATTAGTAGATATATTTTTCTTTTCTTTTTACAGTTCACATAATTTGTAGATGATTAACCAATTTCGTGGCCAATGTTTTCAAACTTCAGGGGCCTGAATTTGTCAATTTGAAGCAAACTTCCACAAACTGAAAATTTCCAGGCAAAAATGCTAATAGTTGAAACTAAAAAGCTCAAACTAATCAAACTATTTTAAAGAAACAGAATCGACAGAAATAAAGAATAAAATCAACAATTTGCAGAATGTAACTTAATTTGTTGATGCTCTACCATCAACCATAAGGCCACATGTTCCATTCTGGCTCTTCAGCCCCAAGACTATTATATAAAAGTATGAACTACCTCTAATTATTTGGTATACTTTTTAATTAGACAAAGATGCCTTCTATTTCATAATATAATTGCCACTACCTCTCATTCTCTTCCCATGCTACTTCCTCTCTCTCTCCCTTTTAAACCGACACTCTCTTCTCTCTCTCATACTCATCCCTCCCTAAAAAATTAGCTCGCACTCTCCCTCCCATACGTCTTTCCCTCTCTCTCCACTTATTCAGAAAAAAATCCTCTGGAAAAAACTGTTCTTTGGGCATAGGACACTAAAACAGGAGAGGAAGGTATTAGGCAAAACTTATACTCAGTGATGGTTACTTCTATATTATTAAAACCACAATATGGTTCCGTTGGGTCCTAACGGACTGTCTAAATTTGCAAATTTTTATTCATCTTATCACCCATTTAATAACTCATAATCATATTTTGGTAAATAAATATTTCTATTTGACAATTTAAAACATACTTTCCAAGTACTTAAATTGTTTAACAGATAAAAATGGAAAAATTAATAATTCCGATCCATGCATTAGCATAATTTTTCATTCAATTTGAATTGCTATTTCCTCCATCACGGCTACCACTTGGTTGTGAGATTACGAACAAGAAACAAACCAATGCTTCTGCAAATGATCTCTATGAGAGAGATGGTTTCTGAAGAAAGGGCGGGAGAGAGAAGAGAAGGGGTGAGAGAGAGATCGAGCTTGACATGGAAACTCTCTCTCCACCAAACGTCTAATATATATATATATGTTGAGAAGTACTGTTCACGTGACACTGTTCACGTGAACAGTGATTTGGTTGCTATGTGTAACTTCTATTTTCCTAGTCCTAGTTTCTAATTATGTCAAGTCCTAATTCTACTGTGAGTTGTTAGTCTTAGTTTCAATTTGAGTTGTTAGTTCTAGTTCTTTTCCTATTGTAACTTGGAATCCTATCATGATTAGAAATTCCTAATCTGATTAGGAGTTCCCCTTTCAATTTGTAATTTCCCCTCTATTATAAATAGAGGGGCTTTCCTATCAATGAAAACAACAAGTTATTATTCTCTCATTCTCTCTTTTTTCTCTTCTCTCAAGTTACTGGTTACAGGTCCTAGGTTTTCTACATGGTATCAAAGCTATAACCAGTTGCTGTTTTGAGAGTCGTCTTGGGTTTCCGGTTGAAGAAGGAAACCCTAGTTCAAAGAAGGAAAACTAGGGTTTCGTATGCGATTCAATGAAGGTTTTTTATGAAAAATTATACTTGTGATTGTGAAAAAGTTGTTCTGCTGATTTGATGATCGAAGATTTATATGGTCTTCTATCTATTACTGCTTCAATATTTGGGTATCGGTTTGCTGCTACTGCTGAAGATCATATTTGAACTAGGTTTTCTCGTTTCCATCGAAGGCTACACGAACAATGTCGAATTGAACAGAGATGTTGATGTTGAATCTGCAGCTAAGGGTTTCTCCACCTCGATTCCCCCTTTGATTAGTGCCTATCTTTCCTTGATTTCTACTGTGGGTTCTGGTTTCTGAAAGGAAGAAGACTTGACGTTGGTTCTGGTTTTCTTTCTTGTTTCTGATTACAAGAAAGTATTAGCTGTTGGTTTGCTACATGCGCCTCTGATTTGCACTTGTTATACTACCATGATTTGCTGATCGATTGAACTGCTTTGCTGTCTCGCCTTCATTCTCCATCAAGTATTTGCTTGTTCATCAATATCTCGGCTGTGCTAGCTGATCGATGCTGCGTTGTCTCAACTGGTATCGATTGTTGCTGCTATCTCTGTTGCCGATTGTTGATTGTTGTCCGCTATAAGACGAGAGCCTACTCCCGCAAGAGTCGTGGTTTCACAGCCTTGTTGGTAACGCTGCCTCTGTTTTGTGAGGAAGTAGACTTCCTCTTCATCGTGACTTCCCTCTTTTGCTAGTCATGGTATTTATCTTTAAACTGTTTTTAATATTGTTTCTCCAAACTACCCTTCCACTTAAAGTTCATCTACGGTATCTCCTTTAGTCATATCTTTATCTACTTTATGTGTTTCCGTATATACCCCTTCCTTTGTGGCTAAGTCTCCTTTGTCATTATTTTATAATTCATTCCAGATTTACCCTTTTGCCTTAGCTTGTGCTAAAATTGAATTTCACCTTAATTACGACTGTAACATTTTTTTGCCTTAGCTTGTGCCATTCCCCTATTTATTTACCCAAGAGCCTCTTGAAAATTTTGATTATTTACCAAATTGCCACTCTCCATAACCATCATTTTACTTATTGCAATCCATTGCTTTTTGATTACCAAAAAATCCTTGCAAAATTCTGGTTATTTACGGCACTGCCATTACCTGTTTAATACATTCTCCTATTTGACTACCCAATCGACCCTTGAAAATTCTGGTTTATTACTAGTTTACCCTTTGGCTTGGATTGTATTTAACAGTGGATTTCCACCAAATTACAGTCATGCCATCCTTTTTTTTTCCAACACCGTTCCCTTTCAATAATTCTAATTCCCTTCATATCCCAAAACATACCTTTGGCATTTACCCATAACACCTTTGGAAACTTCTGGTAAATTACAATTTTGCCATTCCTTCCTTTTTAATTACCCATAGCACTTTTAGAAAATTCTAATATTATGTTTTTGCCCTATCTTTTACATTATCTCTGTTATGTCCACGTGTACTACACGTGAGGGGGGGATTATGTACAATACACCTGCAGACATTGTAGAAGCAGAACTTGCAGGAACACTTGGTGCAAAGCATAGACGATCAGAGTTTTCTCCATTGCCAATGGGTATCTACTTTATTATTGGGTTGAGTCTGCCGTAAGGGGGAGATTGAAGTATTGAAATATTGAAGATATTTGGTTGTTGCCTATTTGAGGACTTTCGATTGGGTTGATACAGTTTTTTTCCGCTGCCTGATTCATTTTGTTTTCGCTACTTGCTGCTCTAGTTATTTCACTTCAAGATTCTAAGTCACTATGACAATCTGAGATTCATCACTAGATAGCTATTGAAGATCGTTGAAAGCTGCCTTTTTTGGAAGACATTCCAGTCCCGGTTTGCTGATCATGTCTGTCCAAGTTTTGAAGATCTATTTTTTCAAGTTCTTGAAGGTTTATTTGAGAGCTGCATTCATATGTCAAGCTGGATTCTACTACAACTTAGTTTTTTTCATTTTGTTCAAGTTGGGCATTAGTACCTTGTATGCGCCAACTTGAGGGGGAGTGTTAGCATTATTAGGAGTTCTTTTTTCTTTAGTTCAAGCTGGATCTTCTTTCTTTACTTATTTGTATAATCCAGCTTGAGGGGGAGTGTTGAGAAGTACTGTTCACGTGACACTGTTCACGTGAACAGTGATTTGGTTGATATGTGTATCTTCTATTTTCCTAGTCCTAGTTGGAGTCCTAGTTTCTAATTATGTCAAGTTCTAATTCTACTGTGAGTTGTTAGTCTTAGTTTCAATTTGAGTTGTTAGTTCTAGTTCTTTTCCTATTGTAACTTGGAATCCTATCATGATTAGGAATTCCTAATCTGATTAGGAGTTCCCCTTTCTATTTGTAATTTCCCCTCTATTATAAATAGAAGGGCTTTCCTATCAATGAAAACAAGAAGTTATTATTCTCTCATTCTCTCTTTTTTCTCTTCTCTCAAGTTACTGGTTACAGGTCCTAGGTTTTCTACAATGAAAACAACAATATATATATATATATATATATATATATATATATATATATATATATATATATATATATATATATAGAGAGAGAGAGAGAGAGAGAGAGAGAGAGAGAGAGAGAGATAGAGTTTGATATAAAAACTATCACCACCAAAACGTACAGAGAGAATACCTGACCTTTTCGATCCACCAAACCCTTTTCAACCCTCAATCAGACAGAACCGCTGCTTCATAGATGGGGGCATCTTTTACAATAGCAGGGTAATGAGATGGGTATTGAAGAAACAAAGAGGATAATCAACGAATGCACATGAGAGAGAGAGAGGGAGAGAGAGTTACGGTCCAAAGTTGATGCAGAAAGGAATCTAGCTGGTCATGCTCACCATGTATATCTCCTTGGTCTCAGGCACAAACAAGGGTGTTGGCACCCTTCATATTACTCAACCCAATGTCGTTAACATTCATTTCTTGCACACATGGACAAGTCTAATGTTAGATCAACCATCACTTCAAAAGCCAATTTCTCCCCAACATTGGTTGTGTTGTGTGGTGACATATGAACAGTCTTGCTACTGCATAATATACTCAAATCTATTTTCCTTTAACACTTTTACTGCATTTTTTAATAGGTTACTATCTGCCCCATCAAGATTAGGGGCCAAAGTTGAGAGGCCTCAAGCGCAATTAGCAGCCAAAGATCGGGAGTTGGCTACTGATGCAATAGCGCTAGCATGATTGGACCAACATGACCAGATTTGGGGGCCCAAACCAAGGTGTACCAGACCTAAACCAAAAACCGGAACCGAACCAATTGACACCCTTAATCCAGACCATATCCTCTCTAACAAACGGTCAGAATTGCCACATCATTTGTTTACATATCTTAAAATGGTAGACCATTTAGAAAGCCCTTCCTAAATGGGGCTGTGTTAAGGCAATTTTTACTGTTTATCAACGTACTCTTGATTAGCCTTTTATTTATCAGCTTGTCATTAAGGATGTAATTGGATAATCTTAAATCTGGACCCGTTCTTGAGGCTGATCTAAGCCTCCAATCCATTGAAGATTGCTGTTTTCCTGGCCTGGGTGATACCCTGTTTTTTGGGGGTTTTCTGGCAGAATCGAGATCTGCCAGTGTGGAAGCTCTGACCATCAGATCTTAGTGCGATTTCTGGGCATTGAAGACCCTTCTGTAAGGCACCTTCGATTTTTGTTTGGTGCCCATCTGACTATTTGATAATCTGATTTCTGAAATCACCCAAAATCTGGGTGTTTAATTTCAGAATTGCTCTCTACTACTGCTGTTTTCTATACCTTCATCAGAACAAGTTGATATTGTGGGGTTTTTATCCCCTAGTTACCCCTATTATATCTCACCAGATTTCGGGGCACATCAGAAAAAGTTTTTCTAGAATTCTGTTGACTATTGTTTCTGATCTCAGAGGTTTATATTGTTGATAATTTTGGCAGCTGGCTATATCTGTTTATATATCTGGTTATGTTTGATATCATTCATCTGTCATGGGTAATTCAGAACCCTCAGTAATGCCACAGTACTTTGTTGGCTGAGGAATAGTATGGAGCCTTATGTGGCTGCCAATGTCATATTTCATATCAAAGCCAAGGGCGTTTGGGACGATCTCAAAGAGAGTTACTGACGCAGGTCCAAGCATTAGAAAGAAGAAGAAGCCTTGACTTGGCTGTTTTGTGTTGGAGCCTTTCTCTTTTTTTTCTATACTTAGTTTTTTTTTGAGCTCTTAGATTGAACCGGTCCAACCAATGGTCCAATTTAAGTGATTCTTTCCTATTGGCTGCTTTTGTTTTATTTCTATTGGCTCTTAGAGCATCTTTTATATTTTTGTTTAAACTTTGTTTGTCTCCCCCCTCCACGATTTTAAGAGCGTGGAGTTGTTTTGTAACTAGGAATGTAACTAGGACTCAGATCTGGGATTCCTAATCCAGATCTGAATATCTGTAAGGCCTTTGTTTTAAAGCTATAAATAAGACAATCATGGACAGGCTCCCCCACTATTTCCTGTATAAAATTTGCCTGCTTTTCAAGCTTTGTTGCTGCCATCGTGCTGCTGCCTCTGCTCCTTTGTGAGTGCTTACATCCTTGTGGATCTCAAGGTGGTGAAGGGTAGGTGGACTCCTGCGACTCCTTGCATTGTGAAGATCGGGAGGTCCTTTCAAATCATTCAAGTTGCTGCCATTGGTCCTGCAATACAGTGAGTTTGAATTTGTTTTTATTTTAAACCTTATTCTACTTAGACCTAATCTACAGTCCCCTCCATCCACCAAACCCTAATTCTCCATTAAACCTGCACTCCTACCTCCACTAGGATTCCCCCATAACTCCAGATTTAGCCTTCACTTTCAAACCCTACTTCCAGCCTACATTCCCCACATCACCCCCCCACACTCGACCTTAGCCTAGCTCTTAGTCTCCACTATAACCCCTCCATTCCCTCACTCCATTAAACCTAAAACCTGCAACTCGATTCTGCCCAACTGCAGAATTTTAGAACCCTTCCAAACCCTAATATTCTTATGCCATTAAAGCCTCCTAAACCTGCATATTAAAATCCTATAAACCCCATTATCATTATTTAACCCTAACCCTAATTTCTGCCCTAATTAGCCTAATCTGTCCCAATTGGCCAGCCTTGTTAGGTAACCCTATTCCCCTGGCTCCTAGTGGGACTTCTCCTACCTACGACTACATCAGTTACTCTCAAAAAAAAACATGTCCAAATTATATGGAGGTGGTCATCATGTCTCTCCACTAAGAGATGAATTAATTTTTCAATTACAAGAGCGGATTCAACAAATTGAGACAACTGCATCTACATCTACTGCTACCATTGCTCACTTAGGTATTGGAGCATTCCTTTCCACCTTTTCCTCCACACCATGGGTCGTTGACTCTGGTGCCACCTCTCATATGACAGGCAAGTCCAATGTCTTTTCTTCTTGTCAGAAAATTAATCTCCCTTCCAGAGTCATACTTGTTGATGGCTCATCTATTCAGCTGTCTGCTTCTAGTTGGTGTCTCTTTACCTTCTTTTCCTATGTTAAATTTTGTTCTTCATGTTCTTAACTTACCCTTAAATCTTCTATCTGCTAGTCAATTGACTAAATCATTAAATTGCTCATTCACCTTCTATCCTACGTGTTGTGTTTTTCAAGATCTCCAGACAAGGATGGCCTCTATTACTTTGTCGACTACATAAATCCCAGCTGATCCTTCGTTACTACCATTTACTTCATCAGAATCTTTGGCTGAGGGTTCCTCCCCTCCTGACTTGAAGGTACTCGAACTTGTACTTAACAGTCTCATATTGTTTATGCCGTGTCTAAATTCATTATTGTGTCTCATCTTCCACCTTTACTTCGCAACTTTGCTTTGTCTTTGTCTACTGTGTCTGCGCCTACTAAGTACCAAGAACCATTGTTGCATCTTGGTTAGAAGAATGCTATGAATGTAGAAATGGTTTGCTGACTTCACAAGGCTATTTATGGGCTGAAACAGTCTCCCCGTGCTTGGTTTGATAAGTTCAACAAATTTATTGGTGGTTATGGGTTCACTCAATGCTTCTCTGATCCCTTTGTATTTGTTCGTCGTCATGGGGCCAAGGTCGTCATTCTTGTTGTATGTGTTGATGATAATATCATTTCTGGTAATGACTCTTCTGGCATTGAAGATGTCAAGGCATATCTACATCGGCATTTTCAGATGAACTTAGAGAAGCTCAAGTACTTCTTGGCAATTGAAGTTGTTTGTTACAAGAAAGGCGTCAGTTTGTCTCAGAGGAAATATATCCTTGATCTTCTGTCTGAGACTGGCATGTTGGACTGTAAGCCCATTAATAACCCTATGGGTCCTAATCTGCAACTTGGGGCATGTGATGATAAAGATTTTAAGGATGAACATTAGTAGAGAAGGCTGGTCGGGAAACTTATTTATATGACTGTTACTCGTCCAGATATTTCCTTTGCTATTGACTTTCTAGTCAATTTATGGAGAATCCTAAACAGGCTCATTGGGATGGTACTTGACGCATTCTGAGATATCTTAAAGGTGCTCATGGGAAAGGTCTTGTTAATCAACACCATAATCACAGTGATATTGTGGGTTACTCTAACGCTAATTGGGCTGGTGTTGCCGATGATCGCCAATTTATTATTGGATATTGCAAATTTGTTGGAAGAGTAAGAAGCAGACTATTTGATGCAGATTTATCACCAAACTGGGCTTCTTTTATTAGGAATAAGCCTAGGGTTGGGTTACATACATGTAGGGCCTTTGATCCCATGGGTTTCTAATGTAATAGGCCACTTTTATGGGCCTAAAATATGGGTAAATAAGTTGCATACGGGATTAGCTCCCATACTTAGTTTTATTTCCATACTTAGCTTTTTATTTGGTGTTTTACATTGAACCGGTTCAACCAATGGTTCAATTTAAGTGATTTTATTAGTTTTTCTTTTAGTTGTTTAGTTGGGCTGGATTAGGACTCTATTTTGAGTCAATTTCAGTTTAAGTTAGCTAATAGGTTAAGGATTGGGTTAGGCCATTCCTTTTTAGTATCTAAGTCTATTTTTGAGTCTTATATATAAGTTTGTAAGGGAGGCCAGCATTGAATACGAATTTGATAAATAAAAATTAGCTTTATGCTTGCTACCATTGCTGCTGCTCGCCTGCCCTTTGTGAGTTTATATCCTTGTGGATCTCAAGGTGGAAGGGATTGGGTGGATCTCCAATCGACTCCTTGCATCGTGAAGATCGGGAGGGCTGCTACTTATCTCCTTGCATCGTGAAGACTGGGAGACCCCATTGTTCATCTTCAAAGCTGTTGCCATTGAAGACCTGCAACAAGTAAGAAATTCTGCAACTATTCTTCTTCCTTCTAGAAGGTCACATACAAGGTGATTTTTGAGATCTACCAAACCAGCCATCCGATTGAACTCAGATTTTCACCATACCTCTATTAACCCTAATTTGGGAAGTGATTCAAATTTGACCTAATTCCTGTGGCCTGATTTGAATATATTCTCATATTTTCCATTCTGCCCCTACCTCCATTAAAGCACAGTTTCAGACCTTCAACCATACTTGATTCTGATTTCATGCTCAGAATAAGTAGTTGATTTCATGACATGTTAATTCTGAAAATAGTAACCTAATCATATCTCTAAACCCTAGAATCCCCTTCTACTACCTCCATTAGGAATTGTCTCAAATAACGTTATCTTGCTGCCCAACTCACCTAACCTATTTCCATTCACTCAAACATCATAAAACTTACACCATTAGACTTCCCTACACCTGTCCATCATTACTATATAAGACAACCCTAACCTAAACCTAACTTTAACCCTAATTTTGACCTAAAACTCAAGTTTCACCCATTCGGATGACCTGTTCAGATTAGATCCTGGTTGAACTGGCTCCTAGTAGGTCTCCTACCTATCTAGGACTACATTACCATTGAGGCTTGGTCGAGTGCAAGCTGAATATAGAGCTATGGAACATACTACAACGGAAGTGATGTTGAAACCTCTCATTCAAGAATTGGGATTCTCAATTGCTAAACCTATGAAACTGTATTGTGATAACCAAACAACGATTTATATTGCCAATAATCCAGTTTTCCATTAGAGGACTACACAAATTGAGGTTGACTGTCATTTTGTAAAGAATGCAGTTATGTAAAAGCTGATTTCGACTCCATTTGTCAACTCCAGAGATCAACTTGGTGATATGTTCAAAAGGCATTTTTCCGGCCTGCATTTCTTAATGTTTGTTCCAAGCTGAGTATGGGAGATATATATATTCCAGCTTGAGGGAAAGTGTTAAAGTATGTATCATTGCTGTGTTCCAAATGTATGGGATAATATTTAATAGCAGAGTTGTAATAAGTTAGCTATTGTCTCTTTAGTTATTTCCTATTGTAATTAGACTTAGGTAGTTATTCTCTTCTATTGTAATTAGTCTTAGACTCTTAGTAGATCCTACTAAGAGTTAATTACTTGTTAATATAAGGAGTTAAGGACAGAGCTAGTCCACGATAGGTGCATTCACTCTATTGTGTTATCGCTCAACCTCAGGCTTGTTTTCACCTTTTTCTCTTCAACTCTTCTTCTTCTTCTCTTCATTACTGGTTCTTTAAGCTTTGGTATTATTAAATTACTCATTGTTTCTTTCTTGGACATTACATGAGAATACTCTCTTTTCTCATCCGGTACTACTACACCAGATAATCTTTATAGTAGTCTCTACGCAGGTTCTAGGTTGACAAAATGCACCTACCCTTTGGGGTATTGGAAATACCCTATTTTCGCTAAAATGGTTACATAATTGCTTTAGGAAAGGAATACTATTTAAACAAACTCATACAACACTCCAAATACCATTGCTGAATAAGAAAACAACAAAACCCCATTCTTCAAAGGTCAATACACATTTCACCTATTGCAAGATCATGGAATCACATTTGCATCCACATCAGCAAGGGGCTAAGTTCCTTAAACACCAGCAAAATAATGTAAACAACAACGAATACTGTTTTAGGGGATATAGATATTACCAAGCCCTATCCTAATTACTTGGGGTTGGCAACAAGTATTTTAAAAGTATATTTAGAATGAAACTAAAGCAACAGAGGAAATTCAAAGTATTGATGCCTCACAAGGTGTATCACTTCTCATGATAGATTATCTAGGTGTCTAAATTATACTTTGCTTTACTGGGCTTGTGAGCAACAAAGCAAGCACACACTTCAGCCACTTGAGAGAGAGAGAGAGAGAGAGAGAGAGAGGACTGCCACGGGACTGGTGATTACCACAAACATGTAATCTAATCTAAAAAATTCATAAGAGCCGACGTTCATTTCTCTTTTTATATTTTATTTTGGGAAGGTGGTCAAAATAATATCATGTAGATTAGAGAGAACAAAAATATGGCATAAATAGTAAGTATTGGGTGTTGAAAATTAATGACACATAATGACATAAATCATATTTCTTTTTTCTTTTTTCTTTTTTTTTTTTTGGGGGGGGGGGGGAGGGGAGGGTTTGGGGGAGATAGAAGCTTATTCCTCATTCTTAGAATTTTGTTCAGATCACAGAATAGATCCAAGGCTCCATTATTGAAGGATAAACTGCTAATAATATGACCCCAGACAACTCATCCTCTGTATGTTCCAGCTGTCTCTCTCTATCCCTTCCCCCCAGCGTATAGCCACACGTGCAAGTTTGCAAGTATATATAGTCAGAAGAGAGAGAAAGAGAGAGAATATACTAGCCAGAAGAGAGAGAGAGAGAGAGAGAGAGAGAGATAGACTGTTATGTGAATGCTTAAAAACTTGTAGTGCATCGCATAGAGAAGAGGTTCTATGTCTATATTTCGCATGCTCAAACCCTAACACCTAAAAAGTAAGTTACTAGAAATTGGGCTATCAACTTATCAAGAGAACCATCCACAATCGCAGTATTACACTGATGGGGAATTCAATGTTGCATTAGGATAAGACTTCTTGCCATGTCGCTGTGAGAAATCTCAACAATCCACAATACATATTATCCTTACATTTGTAATCACAATTAAACTAAAAAAAAAAACAACAGAAGATCGCTGAAAAACACTCTAAGAATTTTCACCCAAAAGGGGGGCTGGAAGAACAAAGACTGTAAATTGCAAAATGGATAAATACCCAAAATAGATTCTCCAAAAACATCCCAAATCTAAAACAAAAGGAAGATTACCTGAACACCACGGCCGGGTTGGATGAAACGATCTCCTTTGTCTTAGCCAACGCCATTTCAATCTTCAAAAATATCTCTCACACACAATATTATTTCTGAATTCTCTGGTTCTGCTCTGAACACACAAAGTCAATCTCAGTTTTGAAAATCTTCGATTCATCTGCAACCCTCTCTTTATAGGAAATGACGACGACGCGTGGATTTAGTGCTTCCACTACTCTATGGCGCTGCGCACCCGGCAGGTGTCCGTAAGAGAAACTGGGCTTGGACCGGTTTCCTGGTCGGTTCGTTTGGTGGGAGAATGCTGGCTAGAGGGCTAGAGATCCAAGAGAGCTAAAAATGGGTCCACTGATAGGCTGTGTTTGATAAGTATTCCCATAATAGATTTTAAGATTAGAATGCATTCTAAAATTCAATTTTTCTCTACTTTCTCGTTTCAAAATGTGTTCTAGATCTCTATTCCGAGAATCCATAGATCTGTTCCAAGAATTCATTAAAGAGGGGAAGATGATTCTCTATGACGTCAGTGTGTGGTAGTAATTTACATGCCACACCAATGACTATCTTGAAAATGGTATCATCCACATATTCAAAATAAAAAAAAGAAAATAATAAAAAACCATATAAGAAAATTACACTCATGTGTCATGAATAAGTTTTTCCTTAAAGAGGAGTATTAAATATGAAAGTATTTGCGGTCGGCAATGTATGACAAAATTGATGGGTGAATGCAATTATTATATTATGTGGAAAAAATGATACGACAATTCTAATTGTTGGATATTTAGGAAATTGTCTAAATACATTGCATGAAAAATATCAGCACATACTAAATTATTTATCCTCTCATCTAATCCCATGTATAAGGATTGTCCGTGGGAAGGGTCGCGTAATGGTCTTACTCTTATCCTCATCATTTAAATAAACAATATGAATCTCTTACTTTTATAAACTTAACTTAAGCAATTAATGAAATTAATCTTTTCTCTTACACCCGAAATGAGGATCAAATAAGGTGGGAAACGGGTAAAGACAAGAACATGAATGGGTTAAATTGTATATATCATATGGCAAAGGTTTTCCACAACACTAATGTTGAGGGCTACCCTAATAGGCACATAGAAGGTTTCATATATAGAGGTGTCCATTTGATGTGGAGAGAGAGAGAATCTTAGTG
This sequence comes from Telopea speciosissima, assembly GCF_018873765.1. Classification (NCBI taxonomy): domain Eukaryota; kingdom Viridiplantae; phylum Streptophyta; class Magnoliopsida; order Proteales; family Proteaceae; genus Telopea; species Telopea speciosissima. The sequence continues at coordinate 67,007,635 of NC_057917.1, read as the reverse complement.
TGGGGTCCATTAGTCAATATATGAGAAGACATGGAAACGAATCCCTACACTGGTGTTGTGGGGATCTTTTTCCCATATTGTATATAGTATATATTTTTCTACAAAAAAAAGAAGTATATAACATATATTTTGTATTTAAAGTATTTTTGTTTTTTGGGGGCAAGATTTATTAAAGTAGGTAGGTAAACAAGTAAGTGGAATAAATCCTTATCCTTACTCTACCTACTTAGCTTAAACATAATAAAACCTTAATAACTTTACCCTCTAAATTAGAGTTGAATAAGACAGCTAAATAGGTAAAGCAGGCATAACTAATAGTCATGTTAATGTATGTCCATGCACCCCTCGTCATCTCGTGGACCCTCTTGGTAGCCTGGATATTTCCATGTTTTATCTTGTAATATGATCAATTTTAATTGGGCTGAAAAATGATAGAGGAAAGTTTTCCAATGGTCAAGGAAGAATCCCTTTAGTCACTTTTTTTGTATCCATCATATTGAAATCATTAAATCTAGGCCAATATATATGGGCTCATATGTTTAATCATGCAATATACTTTCATCTAAACATACAATACATGCCATATATAAATATACACAAAAAACCAATGCAGATACCTTTTAATGTTGATATACCAAAAGTAATACAGATACCATAATATGAACATATACTACATCACAAGGAAAATTCAAATCTAGTACATACCGGGATCGTATTGGCTGAGAACAAAGGGTGTGTTAGCATCTCCCACTCTTTATCTCTCTCCACCTCATAGGAAATGACTTCTCTGCCCCAAGAAGAAACACTATCCCTAGCTAATATTTTGGATGGGTAGGATAATTTATTGACGAGAACGAAAGAAAGTTACTGTATGTGTTTAAATACACCAAGCAACATCTCTTTGGACAATTAATGAGTTTAAAAGATCATCATCATCTTCGAAGTCATTAGGAGACACAATAAGCCCCTCGTTCCTATGAGGGAGAGAGTCGATATAGTATGTGGGCATCCATTACAAGCAATACATCTATTAATACTTTGTCCAAATCTGTTTCTGATCTACGTGACACAATTGCAAGGAAATCAACCTTTGCATCTTCAATTTAATAGTTAAAAATACAATGATAAAAAATTAATACATGATTAACCATATAATTGAGATATTACCCAAAAATTAATGTGACTAACCAAAGAATATATTAATTTTTACAATTAAAATGTACATTCTCAAACAGGTAGTTGGCAACACAACCTCCTCTATTAACTGTATTGTGCCTGCCATATATTGTGCGAAATTTTTTGCTCTAATCTTCCAAACATATAACTTTGCCGTGTTTGTGCAAATTGGCTGGTCATGCATGTGCGACTGATTTTGGAAATTAGACCCCTTACCAAGAACAACCAGATCAGGTTCTAGACTTCTAGTTAAGCCTGACATGGCCCAAGTAACAACCATATGTCCCAATACATTGTTCCCTCTATTATGCATATTCCCATTATTTCCATTAACTACGATACATATTCCTTTCAACCCTAACTTCACAGTCAAAGGTTCTCTTGCCTCATTATAGCTTGTCTGCTTCACTTATTCAAACTCACCCCCGACCTCTCCCCTCCCCCCAATAATAATAATAATAATAATAATAATTGTCGTTGTTGGAATGTAGTTGAATGACATGGAGATCTGCAAAAGGCAAAGGACACTGAAGAGATCTGGAGCGGACTCGGAGGGGGGATTCTTCGATGTCAAAGTCAGTCTGGCAAAACAGTAAGAGAAGGATATTGAAAGAGTCAGAGCCTAAAAAGTGAACGTACCTCTTTGTGATCCCCCTCCCTCTATTTATAAGGTTTGCGATTATCGAGGCAATGGTGATTCCTGTTTCAATATGTGTCTCACCTGACCGTTTGGTTGGGTTTCGTGTCTCCCAAGTTATGGGATTGTTTTCCGTTATAACTGCGTCAATAATTAGAGTCCAACTAAGAGTGTGGAGCATACTGTTGGGAGTCGACCCGTCTCCCTCCACATGTCATCTTCTTGTTGGGAGATCGGTATTTGGTATAACAATAATAATAATAATTTCACAACAAATCAGAGCATGCATGATCCAAGTAAATTGTTCACGAACAATGGATTGAGATGAAGTGCATCAGCTATTACCCACAACCAGAGAGAAGAAATACTCTTTATGAATTGGTGAATTTGGCGACGTCCCTGAACCCATGCATTCAGAATACTGTTTTGGAACCAACTGAAATGTCCCTCAAACTCATGATTTTGACTCCAAAATGCCTCACTCATTGTGGTCACTAGTGATCCTTTTATTTTTATTTTATTTTATTTTTAAATTCCGAATAATACCTGGGACCGGGAAGGCCTTTGAGATTTTATTGATAAAAAAGGCTAAAGAATACACGGGGGACATAACCCGCCTTACTTCAACCCAAAAGCACACAAGCTCACTCCAAAAAGCACGCCCAACCCCAAACATCTTTACAATCTAAACACTGGAAAACCAGCTTTGTCTTCACAAAAAATAGTTTGAAGACTAAGAGGAAGATTTTCTCCTGCGGGGAAAGCAGAATTAGTGATCTACGGATATATTATTAACGCAAACACCAAGAAACAAAAAATAAATAAAATAAAAACCTATTCAAGCAAAGATGACATAGAGATTTAACCTGGTTCACATACCAATTAATTTGGTTTGCTACATCCATGGGCGAAGCTGAAGATGATTCACAATGTAATATTAGAAGAAAAAAATACTATGGAGAACTTTCAAGAACACCAAATTAAAAGTCGTTGCAAGAACTCTCCCCAGAAAACTCTAACATGAAAATCCCCAAATCACACCTCTCATTCGATCTTGCTAACACAACAAGACAATAAACAAGGTAATACTCCTCCAAGTTGAGTCAATCCATTGGGTCTGGTAGGCCAAAGCCCTTCTCTACCATCACAAACCTCACAAAAAATTCCCCTTCGGATTGCCACAAAAAATGTATGAATAGGACAAACTTCGAAACGGATACAAGAATTCAAGACACACATAACACTTGTCGTTAGTACTTAATCCTCCCCATGTAGACAATAGATTGACTATGGAATAACATAGGGTTTGGATCCGCTCTCCATCCCATCCACACTCTCCTCCATAGAGTGCATAACTCAATTCTGACACTCGAGACCCACATCCTATGGATGATGTTGATCGATGATATATAGAAAACAGACTCAATAATGAAATGATCAAGAACCCAGTGAGGGCAGAATGCCACAACTCTACTGAAAGTGATGGAATGGGTCACTTCAATGAACCCTTTACCACTGCCACCAAAACTCTCACTCTCACTCTGTTGTTACTGTGTGTGTCCCTTGATTTTTAAGAGTAAGAGATATATCAGTAAGAGAACCAATTAAGATCGATAAGAATAAAATAAGCTAGTTAATGGTGGGGGTGACAGGTAGAGAGTGAGCACGCATAGCTTCCAGCATGAACCTCCATGCCAGAAAAACCATGTGTGCTCACTCTCTTCTGTCACCTCCATTAGTAAACCAGGTTGAGAAAAAAGAAACCATCACCTGTGCACCGCGAGAGACAACTAAAGCCATCGTCTCCTCCTTCTCTTCCTTTTCACCAGCTAGCTATAGAGAGCTTGGTGTGTGTGATTTTCTGAGGAACAAGTGAAGGTGTCGTGGGGTTTATATAAGACCGGAAGGGTGGAGGTGGAGGTGGAGGTGGTGGTGGTGGATGTGGTGGTGGACCAGGTATTACGTATGGAATAAATATGAAGTAGAGAGGTGTTGGGCCTTATCTAGAATGGGTCACAGAACTTGAGTTGTAGTGTTGGCACGTAGTATCCATGTGGTTAGTACACAGAAACACAAGATTAATAGAGAAAAAAATAATGCTGAAACCATGGGGAGGATGAAATTTCCATCCACTAATGCTATGAAATGATGGTAATTAAGTGTACTTTGAGAAGTTAGGTTAGATAAGACAGACAAGCCCCATGAACTTAGAAGTTGTTAACTTTATGGATACTGTCCTGTCTCACTGTCTGCCTCATGTTGCTGAGACATAACAGGGAAGGATGAAATTTTCATCCTCATCCTGGTTAATTCTAGTCATTCTCTTCTAGAACAAACAATTCTCTTTGTCAAAGTATCAAATAGTGGCCCCAAATTAATGGGCAAGTAGATTCTTCCCTCTCAGTTTTACTAGAAAGAGTATTACCTTTCAAATGTAGAGAATTTTTTTCATCCATGGTGAAAAAAGAATCTCTTTTAAACACGGGAGATTTAATTTTTTACTTTGACTAGAAAGAGTTAATGATGAAACTCATTGTCCCAAAAATCCAATCACAGGGTTGAATCACCGTGGATGAAGAGATTCTCTTTTTACTGCGAGTGATGAAAAACTTTCTATCTTTTTTCAATTTGTTTAACAGTATGAAGCAATCAGCCAACCAAAAACGGACAAACACTTGACAACATATGCCTATTGACCACACGAAGATTTACAAGAACTCAAAAGTGGTTTTAAGTATATATGCTTTATATTATTAATTATATATTACACCAAGAACCATAAAAAATGGTCATTCCCATCACAAGATAAAGTGTGTTGTTAGGGGGACTTCATACCTCTCTTTTCTATATAATAATTAGAAAGATGTGACACCTATTAATGTGCATAAAATGCAATTAAACAAATTTAAAGGGTAAAAAATATAAATGTTCTAATAATAAAAAAATATTCTAAAGATGCATGGTTCCCATGTAATGAAATGATTTAAGGATACTAATTAAGCTAATGATATTATAGCATAGTGTGCAAGGGGATAAGGTCCATCTTCATTAATTAATATATCCACTTCTAAACACAAACATGATTCACATCTCATTGGGACAATTCCATTGGCTACCACCTTCTTAAATCTTCTTCTAAACTAAGATTAATCATTTGGGGGTTATTATAGCTAGTTAATTTGGACCGACTGGGCGGACCAAGTATTATAGGAACTGGTCACCTCTTCAATTGCCATTTTCTGGTTCGACTGAAAATGACTAAAAATAATGCAAAATATTTGTAGAAAAAAGGACCAATAATAACTTAAGAGAAAACTTGGTTTTCAATTTTGTTTTTTGTTTAAGCTTTAAGTTGCAACATTTTATATCCTATCAAATAAGCTAGCCATTAATAAGGATTAGTTGTCACTAATCATTTTTATATGTAATATAGTCTTGGACCAATGATGATAAATGGTGGGTTTAAAGCAGGCAGGAAAATGCTTCCCTTATTGGAGTTAGAAGCTTTTTCCTTTAGGCTTTTGATACCAATTTCCATTTTGGGAGATGAAGATGAGAATAATGAAGGGGGTGCTTCCACCCAACCCTTCATTTGATTCCTATAGCTTTACCTTTTTTAAGAATGTCATTAGAAGGCCTTAATTAAAAATTTTCTATGGGATTTGGGTTAGAATAATGTTAAGCATCTTCTCTAATGGGGCTCGACACATGGCTTCTCGTGGATGCTCCCGAAACTATGTTCAACCACGTGGTAGCTCTACAGCTCACTCCCCTAAAGTTGCCAACTTGCAAGCCTGGCCCAATAAGCATTTGGATCAACTTTTCTATGGAAGCCCATGCTTGGGGGAGTGATGAAAAGATCAATCACAGCAGATTCTTTCTCCATTAATGGTCACACAACTACATCTTTTCAGCTTTTCTTTCTTCTTAGTTTATAAGTGAAATTAATTTTAATTACAATGCAAGCAAGGGAATGCATGAAGGGTTTACAACAACATCATTAGATAACTCTTTTATCTTTCAATGCCCAATTACACGATTCTTTCTTGATTTCTTCCTTTTTCTTCCTTCTTTCAGCAATTTAAAACTTTAAATAAGCATAAAGCTATTTTGATCTGTCTTATCCCTTAGTGGTCGAATCATTTTCATAAGGTAGTGCTCCTGCTATCGATCTCTGAATTCACATCAGGGAGTGAATGAGGCGATTCACTGCTCTAGGTTTCCAACTGCAACATCAAATCATTGGATGAATAGATCCTCTCTTCGTTTTCGGTGAAGAAAAACTTTTGGAGAAAAGTTCTTTGTGAGGAAGTATATCGCCAACACCCAGATACAGAGGGGGCCGAAATGACCACCCCACCCCCATGAAAAGTGAAAATCAGATAAGGGAAAAGTGGGGTTTTTATTCGGATTAAGTTTTTCTTCACCCAAGATGAAGAAAGAACGAGTGATTGGTGATGTGATGCTACGATTGGACTCTGGGTTTATTATTAACTCCCTCTTATTGTATGAGATCTAAAATATCCTTCTCTACTCCAATCAGAGAGTCGGGTCACATAATTGAAGAGACTATCTTTACCATGGTGAAAACTCGATCTCTTTTTTTTCTTCTTCGTAGCAAGTCTCATGGTAATACCTGTTCTAAAGTCCTCACCCCCACCCCCACCCCACCCCACCCCACCCCACCCTAATGGTGGTGGTGGTGGTGGTGGTGGTTGTTGTTGATGAAGTGGACAATGAGGTTGCTTAGTATTTGCCATGCTCAGTTTTGAAATGTGAACAATACATTGTAAAACAGGCACTAGAGATCCCAATATTCTCTACTGCTTAAGTGATAACAGATTTTTTTTTTTTTTTAATTGAGAATGTTAAGCAATAGAGGATCTTGTCTCCCATCATCAAGAAAGCCATGCAAAGACACAGAGAGGATATTCCATGGCATTCAATTCCAGAATGATTACTCATACTTCCTTGCCTATCTGCATCCCAGACAAATTGGCCCTTTGCGACAAAGTAAATTCTGTATGAGATAAACAGGTAAATTTTGAAACCTGGTGGTTCCTGCTGTACAGAAGTTGCAATGAAATGAGATTATCAGAGATTTTTTAAATTTTTTTCCAAAAAGTTTGTGCATGCTGCCAGACTATGCATGCCCTCTCACAGTCACAGCAGGACAATTATCCTCTCAGGTTCCCCGCCCGGTACAATTCCTTAGTGTCTCTAATAAAAGGGGGGGTGGAGTGGTGGACCCCACCCAGACAGTGTATTCAAGCAGGCGATAAAGTGGTCATTTCTACCCCCTATGAGAGGAACCATACAAACTGTACCAGGCAAGGAACCTGAGAGGATAAAGATCACAGTCACAGTCTCTCTTCTTCCCTCCCCCTCCCACACCTCTGACACTCTCATTACTCTCTCTCATTACTCCTACTTTCCCAGTTTGAAAAATCGCATCACGCCCTCCAATTGGTGGGGGCATGCAGATACCAAGTCATCCCTAGCTGCCGATCCAACAGACCTTAAACAACAGAAACTTTTACAGAATGGAAATTTTTTTTTTTTGCTTGATTCAATAGTAGACCAGAGCACCAAAAAAACATTCACATTAAACTACACCTTCAAAGTAAAAACAGCTCAAGTTAATTCTTTCACTTTGTTCTTTTTCTTTGGCGGGGGTGTTGTTGGACTTAACAGTTACACTCTATACATGACCAAAATTTGGTTTATTATCAACAGGATCTAATGCCTCAGTCCAGGTATCATTTTTGGGAATAAAGCCTGCAACCTTAACCCCGCAAGTAAATGTCTGATAAGAGAGAGGTGCTCATGATGGATGCCAACCCAAAACAGATTGATACTCGGGAGAAGAATCATGTTCAGGATCTCACCAAGTTCCGAATTCTGATCAATCGCTAATAAAATGGCTTGGCAAGCCAATAAATTTAGAGCAACATGGACTCTGGATTCTCGATGTAGCCTTTAAATGCTTTTAACCACTCAGCATCAATTGCACCTAAACAGAATAACATGAAGATTTTAGGTTTTAACATTTTAACAAATGATCAAAGCTCTTACCCGTAACATAAGAATTATAAATGACAGGCACATACCATCAATTACACGGTGATCACAGCTTAGAGTGACTGACATAAATGTAGCGAAACTGAATTGATCAGGACTGGCCCCAGGTACAACTCTCTTCTCAGCTGCTCAAGACCAAATTAAGGTCAGGACAATTATAACAAAACCAATACTGGCCCCAACAAGCTAACAGAAAAGGACAAATACAACAAGTGTAACAATGATGAGCAGTGAAGCATACCAGACCCAACAGCGAGAATACCCGCTTGTGGAGGATTGATGATGGCACAGAACTGCTTAATTCCAAAAGGCCCGCCCAAATTAGACACACAGTAAATGTGCCTCCCTGAAAATATAAGCAAAGCAATATTTAGACAACAAAATTATGAGGCAACTGATAAACCACCAAGAGTTGATGGGGAGATACTCAAAATGCAAACATCACCTCATAGTCTTCAGGTTTCAAGCTGTTGTCCTTTGCTTTTCCAGCCAGTTGTTTGACTTCTTCAGCAATTTTAGATAATCCTTTCTTGTCGGCATCCTGTGAATATAGAATATGATTTCTCAAGTGCCATGACCTACTAAAAGAAGAAAATAAAGAATGAAGTTGTTTAAAACTGCTGAAAAGATTCCATGACTGACCCTAATAACGGGGACATACAATCCATTATCTGTCTGCACAGCTACATTGATATTAATATGGTGATACCTAGATCAGTAGTCATAGCCAACTGTTATTAAATATATGTGTATTATAAAGGACAAAAGTACAATGCTTATTATGTCATACTCACTGCCGGATGTAGTCATTCGTCCAAGAACTATTGCACTGAGGAACTTTACGAAGAGCCAAAGCAGCAGCCTGAAATTTCAGTCCCACAGAAGTTATTCTTTATCAGGGAATACTTGGGATATCAATGTACTTCTTGAACAACATGGAGTTACCAAATCACGAGTGGCGAGTGTAAACATTTTAGTTAAATAAACATTACTACATCATTGAGATATTGATTGCACTGAGGAACTTTCTAAAATTTAAAAAGGAAAAAATCTATATCAGACAAGGCCCAAAAAGGTAAAAAAATGCTACCCAAAGAAAGACTTCTACACCCAAAAGGAGGAGGGAAGGGGGCGGGGGGGACCAGATGTAATTTATTACTCAATCTTTTGATTCAAAAGACCAAGATAGCAGTTTGTGATCACATTTCAACTTAAACTTATCTTGGAAGTCCTTAATGATAAGACAGGCAGTCCAAAGAAAAAAAGGACAACATTTATTATTTCCTTAACTGTGTTACATCTAGTTTTCTGATGCATCACAATTTGAGCGAATTTTGACTTGATAAGATTAAAAATCCCATTTTTGCACAAAATCCTAATAGTAAACTACACCAAAGGACTGGAATAGTCAGGACCTTTATTACAAGATCATTGACAGAAATCCGCTTCCCACCATATGCTTCCTGTAGGGAGTTAAGTTGGCTGCGCAAGCTGAAGCAGACAAATGAACCAAAGATTAATAACGACTAACAACAACTCAGATAACAATGAGAAATCATAAATAGAAAACAAATATATTAATGAATGCAGCAATTAAACTCACTCCATAAGTTTGTCAACACAGGTGTCTACTGTTAAATAATAATGAGGATTCGTTTGTTTTGAAAGCAATAAGCGTGAAGCTGTGATCTGCAAAAGAGGCAAAGTAGATAATAAATTTCAATTTTGAGCACAATAGAACATACAGCAGGGAAGTTTTAGACATTTACTTTTCTTATCTGGGAATGTGGCATGTCCATGTAGTCTATTTCTCCTGCTATGGCAGTATCTTTAGCCTTGGAAACTGGTGCATGGGCTCCCTTTTTGCTAGAAGCTACATGGTTAAAATACATGATAAAGATGCCGATTAAATATCAGCTTTTAAAAATGTTCTAAACAAATTGAAAATAGACAGTGATGTGCTTAAATGCAAAGTAATCAGTAATCAGTTGAAGTAATCCATATTCAACAAGTACAAGGTGCTACAAGGAATTGAAAAATCTATAGCTAGCAGCACATTTCCTTCAAGTCAAAAGAAAACAAAATTCTAGCAGAATTTCAATGGTTAAAGACTAATAACAAAATATATCATGAATAGCCATTGGATCTTGAAAACATATGGGGAAAACTACCCAGGTAATCTTCAATATCAGCCTTCACAATGCTTCCATCAGGACCAGTTCCTTTGATGTTTGAAAGAGGTACCTATCCCAGGAAAGAAGAAAGTTTGAGAGAAAAGGAGAAAAAGGAAAAGCAATATCAAAATATCCCCTAGAAAAAAGTCAACAGGATACGAATCTGTTGTTCAGAAAATAAAAGGAAACGAGCTCTGGGTTTTATAATAATTGCTAGTGCAGAAACTAAAATGACTAACATTGTGCTCTTCTGCCAACTTTTTTGCAAGCGGACTTGCAAAAATACGATCTTTTGCTGGAGGAGCTTCACTAGGCTTAGCAATCTTTTGTTCAGGTGGACTGACAGGCTCCTCCACTGCCTTTTTTGTGGGAGGCGTAGCATCAGATGACTCTTTTACTCCATCAGAAGAACCAGATGTTGAGGGTTCGTAATCTTTAAATTTCTCTATATCATCCTCTTCTTCAACAGTAATGGCAATCACCTAATTAAACACAAATCAGATTTCCAGGGTTAAAATACAACATTAGGATAATAAGAATACATATTATTCAAAAAATTTCACCATAAAAGAACTGAAGGTCGTATAACTTATAGGTGGCTAATTACAAATAATTTAGACTAATTATTTGGAAGACTAGTGAGAGACCATGATGTCAGTATGTCACATGGAAGCATGTGGTAAAGTTGTTCCAGGAAAAGACTGATACATGGGGATAATTGCTGTGGCCTTGTGGGGAAAAGATGCATGAGTTTAAGAACATCATTTCATTGATTTTGGATGACCATATAATATATCAATTATAAAGCGAACAGTAAAGAGGCAGATACTAACTACTTAGAAAGTAGGTATGGATGAGAAAGGGATGGGATGGGAAATCATTCCTGCGCATTCTGAGATTTTCACTATTTCTCTAGGACTTCATAGAAACCAGGAAAAATCACAATGTGTCTGATACTGAGTTTTTCAGCTAGAGCTTCAACCAGTCAGTACAATATGACAGTTTTTTCAGCTAGAACTTCCATCAGGACCAGTTCCTTTGGTTTCACACAAGAACTAAAAGTCTAAAACTATTCAAATGGTCAAAAACAGAATAGGAACAAAAAATCTAATACACTAGTATGACAGAGATGACAGTTTCCTGCAAGTTGATCCATATGACACAGTTAAAATGACTACCTCACCAACTTTAATATCTTTTGACCCATCTCCACGAATTATTTTAGCAATATAACCCTCCTCCATACATTCCATCTCAACTGTAGCTTTGTCCTTGGAAAAAACCAGAGAAACAAAAGCCAGGTCTATGAAACAAGATATCCACTTCAATGATAGAATTTGAACTAACAGATGGTAATAAGAACCATACAGTTTCAACTTCACATAGTACTTCACCTGGTGAAACTTTATCACCTTCCTTTTTCAACCACCGTGCAATGTTACCCTACATTTCAAAGGACCATGTAATGAGGAAAGAATAACATGAAACTATTGCAAACTTACAAGAGAAAAAGTACCTAGGTTTCACAATCTTAATGTCCTCAGATGCATTGCAAATTGCATACCTCTGTCATTGTAGGAGAGAGTGAAGGCATTCCAATCTCTTGGTGTGGAGGAATCCCTGAAATCACATTCCAACAGCTATATATAAATTCAATGGTGGAGTTTGTACCATTATCTTCAATGAGTAATAATGGTAAAGAAAAACCAAGCCAAAACAACCACATATGACCAAGAAATTAACCATAATATGATAAGGAACAACTTCTAATGCTGTCAATATCAAAGACCAAGTAGGGAAAAAATGAATTACTTTAGACATAATAAAAATGTGTCCAAAAATGGTAGGCCAATGATCGGTCTCAAGGAAATTTATGTTTTCCTACTTTCATATTATCATTTCCCATTTGCTTAGCAAAATTGTTACTCTAACAAGTTCCACCAAAAAAAATGAAATGGAATTTTTTAACTACACAGGGATTAACCACTTAGTTATGATTATGACAAGAAGAGACTGGTCATAAATGGAATAGAGTTCCAAGATGTTGGAGGCTTTCCAAAGGTCTCAGTGGCTGGATACCATTCATCATCAATTAGGAGTAAGATAAGTTATTTTGTATATTCTGTCTATGGTCATTACTCATATGTACTGTACTTTTTTTTTGAAGAGCTACAGTCTGATCAAATTGCAACTGTTACATCATTTTCATCAAATAATACTTTCTTGCCTCCCCCCCCCCTCCAAAAAATAAATAAATAAAATAATCCTAGAGATTAATTTTCTTAATAGTGGGCGGCGAAGAGGGGAGGAACTGAATCAACGAACCCCAGAGCAGAGTGACAGTTTATTTAACTCCTCGAACCCCTTAGATTTGTCAGATATGTTGAAGTATATCAAGAGGAATACAGAAAGCAAAATACCAAATCCATAATCCCCAAAGCATACCTGAATCTGTTGAAAAACCTCTTCTTGGGTAGGCCTGTGAACTGATAAAGGGGAAAAAAAAGTAATCAAACATTTGCAGACACAGTCATCAAGAAAGGATATCAATAAGTGAGATGGTGAGGCCACAACAGACCATGGAGAGCCATTTTTAAACACTGAACCAGCCACTGGAATGCTCATTCTCATTGCAGTTTTAGAGAAATTTCCCTTTAGTCTCCCAGACAAAGACACCTTAAAACAATGGCATATGTTATTTAGAATCAAGTATCTATAGACTCCTAGTTCAGAGAATCAACAAATTTAGTGTAACTAAATTAAGAAAGAGCTGAAATGAGTAAAAGCAGGAGGGTTCCAATCACCATGAACATGTCAAGATGCTCAGCTCTACAACTGTAGTTGGATCGGTTGATCATACTAGGAATAACACCAAGATACCAATTACCATCCTTCTTTCTATACAAATAATCATGTTGATGACTCTTTAGAAGATCTGGCAGAGGAATATAAGAATACTTTTAACAAATAGTATTAAAAAATTATCTACCAAAAAAAATTAAAAAATTTATGAACATTGCGGATTCCAAATATTGACCAAGCCCCATCAAGCCAATGCATTAAGAAATGACAATGCAAGCATAACAATTACTTAGAGGAGAAAATTGGTTGCTGATCTTAGGACATGATATTTTATATCTGATGCAATCAAGAGGAAAGGCTTTGTTTTCACAATTTTAAATGCTTTCAGTGTCTTACTATCCCTTGCTTTCTTGAGAAATTAAGTTCTAAGCCAGTTCAAATTTCCTACCTATGAGATTCTAGGCCAATTCACATTTCTTACCTATCTCCCCTCTTAATGTCATAGCCATAGCAAGATATCTAAAAAAACAAGCTCCTCAACATGTGCCACAATAACCTCAGCATAAAATAGAAAATCTGAGCTTCAAACATTGAGCTGAACAGGAAGGATGGAGAGACCCACCCGCAGAAAGGCGTATTTGGAGGCATAGAACTTACCTGAGGGCTACTTTTCTGGAAACAGGGTCAGGACTTGATTGTACTATATTTTAAAGGGGGGGGGGGCACAATGCCAAGGGCAGAGGAGACTAATGGCCAATTCATCATGAATTGAGAAGTACAAAAAAGTTGAAGATGACCAAGTGGTGCTTGGGAAGGTGGATTAGTTTAGGGTTGATAGTGAGTCCTAGAATCGAGGATCTTGTGGCTACAAGAGGACAGCACACACAATGAAGACCACTAGTGATGGATGATAATGAAGGAGAAGGTGGAGAAGCAGATATAGTGTAAGGAAAAGACTGTGCGTGTACAAAATTGGCATAAGACACCAATGCTTTCCAGAACCCACTGCATGCAAATTCCTGGAGCATGGATTCAGCTTTTATGCCAGTTGTTGGGCAAAGAAATGTGTAAGTTTTGCAGAATTTACAATAATGAGGAGGTTTGGTGACAACGGAGAAACTAATGCTACTTTGTCTTCCCATTTATATCAACATTGGAGCACAGATTCTGCTGCTTCTGCTCATTCAGTCAGACGCATATGGGCATAGACCAACAAAGACATGTGTTTGTGCATAATTTTCCCAAGTAAATGTGCATACAACCACATGGTCATGCATGCAGTGACAAATACATATCCCATCTTCAACCAACAACATACACTTGGAAATACATGATTGTGTGTGGAAATTACACCAATTCGAGAACAAGCATGCGCATGAAGACCCTGACATCCATGCATGCACTCACAAATGCAACTGGGACATGCAGAACTATATGCAAACATTATGCACTCACAAATGCAATTGTGCATGCAGAACTACAGCAAACGTTACACTACACTATTTAGTTCATTCAAGTAAAAAATAGAAAAAAAGAATGAAAGATCAGCATCACAAAAACCAAATACTGTGCAAGACAGCTCCTATTGACTAGAGGTTGAGAAAGATCTCAATTCATTGCAATTGGCTAGTTACCATCTCTTTGGCCAATGGAGAGGCGAGTATCTTTAGAAAACCAACGGACGAGAATAGCAGACTCATTTCGTAGTATGTCTGGAGCATTGCGTAACTGCAAAATTCAAATTACACTGCTTAATAATGAAGCATTAAAGAAGGCATACCCAGTGCCCAAGGCTCCCAACACTGCAGGGTCTGGGGAGGGTCATAACGTACGCAGCCTTACCCCTGCTTTTGCAGAGAGGCTGTTTCCAGATAATAATGAAGCATTCTATTTCCATATAATTGACAGCATATTTTAAAGATATGAAGAACAGTTGAGTAGCAAAATCAAATTACGATAAAAATGTGTAGTTACAGAACTAAGCAAATTTTACAAAAGAATTGAACAAACGACGATATTGAAAGGCCTATAAAGGAAAACTACGAAAAACAAGTTTGAGCATATCATTTCTAAACATGGCAATTTTTGAATCAACACAGAAGTATCAGGGATTCTCTTACGTGACATCTAAAAGCAGTTTTTTCAAAGAAAAGGTCAAGCAAATTGGAAATTTGTCCATTTAAATATGACTGCAAACTCATAGAACTCGGGTTTTTGAGCACAATACTTTCAGAAGATTGAAGTTATTATTGGTGGGAACTATTGTTTGGAAAAATAAATAGCATGCTGTCAAATCCAAGTTTCACACACTAATGAGAAATAAATGTATATCCCAATCAGGAGCACTAATACTGGAATCTAGACATATGAAACTTTGGGATTAGAGTATGTAAGTAGTGGGCTAAGAATGTTTTATTAATCAGGTGGACAACCTTTAAGATGTCACAAGTACAAGCAATTTGCAGAACGGATATATGAAGCGTCCCAAAAAGTGCATTGAATGAATTCCCACAACCTAAAAGGGTAAGTGAACATCATTGGTTTCTGAGAAGCCAATTCCAAAAGGGTGCACTGCTTGAATGTTGACGACGAATGAATAGTGCATAGTGTATATGTTCCATGTATAGCATGTAGCATGTGATGAACACTGCCCTCAGTGCCCCTTGAATCATAATCCATAATTTCTTGATGTAAAACCGTACATGCCTTCCGGAAATCAAAGTTTTTCTAAGTTAAACAATGAGGTTTGGTAGCAGATTCTTTCAGAGATTAACCAAATTTTCAGTTCAGGCAGTCCCTTGGAACCTACTAACATGAATTTGGAACTGTTGAAGCTCCCCGATCAACATGACAACTCACTGCCAACAGGGTGGATCCTGCTCCTATCATGAACCGGGTTTCTTTTACCATTTGGAAGTGAAATTCCATTGATTGGCAAATGTTTTAGATCAGATACGGCATGAACAAAGTTTCCTAGTTTTATGCAGAATCCCAAAAGGTTCTCGGTGAGATCGTCCTTGTTGAATTACAGAATTTAATATCAAAATCGTCAATAAGATTACCGTACATATGCTTACACATAAATGCCAAAAAAAAAAAAAAATTTTGAAAAAGAAAGGGAAAAATACTTGGGTTTGATTTAATAATACCTTTCTGGAGTGACTAAGAAGAAGTGTTGCGTACGTCATGATCTTGGGTTCCAATCGGGAACAACCCAACAATGAAAGATGACGAAGAAACTCTTGTCTTGCCTGCAATACAGTAGTAAGAATTGAGAAGGAATTGTAAGGGCAAGCAGCAAGAACTTTCCGCTAATTGAGGGGTAGATGAGATCGCAGGCGGAGAGCTTCCTCACCTAACGACTAACGGTAGAGAGAGAGAGAGAGAGCAGTCCAAGGACCCGTGTTTTCACAGACTACTGGTTTTGGCATTTTTTAATTTGAGCAGGAGATCGCTGCTTGTCTTGTAGCCCCGGCACCAGCACGGGCCAGTGAAAGCACGCACAGTGGTATCAACCTGGATTTCAGAAGGGGGTTGGACGGTAGCTGCAGAGGCCATGTGCATCATGTGGGGTCCTCTGTACCACATGGCCTCTGCAGCGCTGCACGATGCGTTACACCACCGTGCTGTAACAAAAGAGGATATCGAACACGGTTTTAGTGCATGGTATCGGATTGGGTATCAGTCACCTGATATGATACCGATATGGTATCAAAACAGATCAGCTGTATCAGATAGATTTACCCATGAAATAGGTTTTTTTACCATATTACCCCTTGTTCGTAGAGTATCACTAATACAATATCGGGATCAGTTACTTGCAAAACCGATACCAAATGATACAATATTGATACCTCAAACCATGAATGTGAATTTTATTTTTCCCGGAGGAGGGTTTTCTACAAGGACAATAAAAAAAGACATCAACACACTGCAGCAATAAGGGGTTGAAAATGATTTTGTCTATGTGAGATCTACATGGTCAAAATATTAGAGAGCGTATCAGTGTGAGTATGACCCCCATTGGTTTTAATGTAAGAAGGGTGTAAAAGAATATGTACAAAGGCGATGGACCCTTTTGGGCCCTTTTTCACTTCTTGTTGCATATTTCTCTCTCTACACGATGGATCGAGATCCTCTATGGTGCGGGGGTGCACTAGACGATTGCACCCCTAGAGCTCAACACGTGGTTGAAGTGTTGATCAGATGGTGAGGATGGATACGCACCACCGAACTGGATGCACATACGATAGAGGGAAGGATTTTCAGCTTGATGATGGGCATCCATCCGAACAGCACCTCAACCCCAGGAACCCCCACTTAGTAGAGAAGCCTCTCTCTCTCTTTCTCACACACACACAAGCAGCCTACCACTCCCGGCCCCGCCCCCGCCCCCGCCCCATTCACATGAAACCGCTTAAAGCTATAATCTGCATAGAATTTTAAAACACCGTACAAGGGGGTTGGAGAAGTTTAACTGTTTAAGTGCGTCTGTTCATAGCAGTAACCTATCTACCTAAACATTTTTCTTTTAACCAAAGCATTGACTTGAATTGTAGGCATGACCCAATTCTTAGTTATCTCACATATACAAATTACAAACAAGAATGTGGAAAGCTTTCCTTCACACCTTCTCCTGTGGAAAATGGTTCACCCAAACCATCTAGGGTTATTATTATTCCCCATACTAAACAAGGTCGAAGCTACCCCTCCTTCATAATAATGCCTATCCTACTCGTGATGACTCACAGGTGAAGGGATTCTCCTTCACCATGGGTGAAAGGAATCTCAATCCAACAAGAATTATTCCTCTGGTATAATCATTGTTTCATCCTTGCATGGTACACAACATTGTGGTGCCTCTCTGGTGCGCTCCCTTCAACAATACAACTTCATATCATTCCACTTATCAACTCGCACATCATGCCATCAATAGACACTTAAACCCAGATATGCAGAGGGAAGGAAGAGAGTGAGATGCAACGGCGATTGCAACGACGGGTTGGGTAAAGAGAGACTATAATAGCAGTGGAGAAAATGAAGTTGCAACAACAGACGGGTACAACTGAGATGCAAAAAAAGGAAATCCGAGGATCAACACCCAACTGGTGTATAGATCCTTCCTCTCCCCTATGTTTTTTTTTTTGTTTTGATGGGAAGCATTCTTATATTACTATTAGATAGAGAAAAACATATTTACATCATATAGGAAATGGGGCATTACAGACCTGTTATTTATAGAGAAAGAGGCAAGGGAACGTAGTCTACTAGTCCATATGTTATTCTTAGGTTTAAACTGTACATTTATAAAGTTTGATGTTTTTTATGCTAGTTCAAAAAAGTTTGGTATAAGACGTCATGGAATAGGTAAGTTTTGCTTGGGTCTTCTCCCCTATGTTTTTCTTCTGTTTTTTGATTTCTTGCCAACCAAACATACTCTCACTGTTTTGGCAATGCCTGTATTGCTCATCTAGATGATTCAATATTAAACAAAGTGGTATTTGTCACCCATTGAAGAAAGCGATCTCATTGACCTTGTCCCATTTACATTATTAGAGTCTGATGTACATTGACCAATCACTGCCGAAGAAAAAACTATGTGAGTTCTCAAAATTTGCAAATGCATATCGTATGGAGAAACATAATGGACTAAGATCAGTAATGCAGGACCCTGGTAGAGCTTCACAGTGTCAAGAACCCATAATTGTAGAAAAGAAATTCCATTTCCATGCAAGTATTATACATTTGTACCCAATGGAACCACCGCTAATTGTCAGTCTAATTGGTTGCTCACTTTATCGGCAAACCAAAGGTCAACATTGAACTGGAAACAACGGCATAATGCTAAATGGTAATGAGTTTCAGTTTCAGAACAGCCAGCAATCAAATTCATTTTGGTCCATACACAAGAAGTTCATAAGCAAAGGCACAAGAAGTAATTGTTAGAAAAGGCAACAAAGGTCTTCAAAGAAGCCTTTTTTTTTTTTTTTTTGGGGTAGAATTCAAAGAAGCCATTTTACCAGAAGATAAAGAGGTGATTGACTGCCATTATGCAATCATATTTGTGAAAGGACACATACCACAGATGGAAACAAAAAGAACAAGCAGAGAGATGTTTACAACAGAAGGTTCAGGAAGTATTTTCTGTAAGCCAAACTTACTTCAGTTCCAGCCACAGATTCAAAGGCGCTCTGACACTTCATGATAGTTTCAAGCATCTCAGATTACAAATGACTCAAAATTCTGTTACATGCAGAGAAAAATCTCATTCCAGGTTGCCAAGTAAAGAAACAAAGAAAAGATAAAAAGCAAAGTGAGATAAAGCAACCAATGAGGATTCAACAACCAAATACCCAAAATAATATGGCTAGTCCAAACCGTAAAATCATTCTGAGCCCAAACTACAAGAGGACAAGCCCAAGCTCTGATGGTTTCAATGCATTTCTTATTCGATAGTTGTACAGATAGTAGTGGAGCTGCCCATCACCCGGCCCAAATTTCAGTTCCTTCAGGAAAGACTCATTGTGCATGATATCTAATGCATTGAAGACATCGTAATCCTTGTGTTTTGCCACGATAAGTGCATCATTCATCAGTTGAAGCAACGGAGTCTGCGTGGAAACATTATAGTACGAATAAGCAGCCTTCAGAGTTGAGTAATTCTGGTTACCAAGTATAGATGATGGAAGTGTGTAGAAGCTGCAGAAATCAGTAATCTCATGAGTATCTGGACTCTCAACCAAGTAGCTATCCACAACATTTTCTTTATGAAGTAGCCAGTGTTCGACATCATTCTCATCAAAATCAGGTGCAACGATAAACTGACTCAAGTAGTTCCTAAGCAGTCGGGTTACGGCAGGTACATCACGTAGCTCCATTTTCCTGAACCCCGGGGTAACTGTTGACTCAGGCAACTTATAAAGCTTTATCGTTCGGCTCATTGTCATCCTTGCTCCAAGTCTAGAGAAACCAACATCAATAAGTTTTTTTGGGTTCAACGACCTATGCCAATATTGGCAAGTTGACATTGGTGTTGGAAGAACAACTCCAGCTGTATAAGCCGCTTGCCAAATATTTTCCAGGTGCACCCTCCTCGTAACCTCCTTAATCATAACAGGTGCAAGCCTCTTTGATCTAAGCTTCTTATGAACACACAAGAAATTAATTTCGGCCATGATAACAACATCATCCCGGACCCTGATCCTTGCAGGGACACCTGTAATGAAAGCAACCAGCTTCTTTGAAACCTTAACTCGTACGCCAATGTGCCAACTCTTGAAATAACCAGGAGGGCGAAGAGCCCATCGAAGAAATTCCTTTGAATAATTAAATCTGAACATGTTCTCATCATCTTCAACATAATTGTTTGTTAGGAGGTTGTATATCTCCGTGCAGGTATCTTCACTGTCAATGTCGCAAGTGGTCCACTCATATGGACTTGGAAGATTATAAGGTTCTTGTTTAACTTCAGATAAGGGCGTTGGCTGTTCAATTGGACCTTCAGGTAAACTAGTGTCTCCAAGATCTTTGAATTGACCAACTGGTTGGGTTTCCCAGAACTTATGTTTCTTCGCTAGAGAAAGTGAATCTTGAACTCTTCGGGCTACGGCATCAATTGAGCTATCATTCTCGGGAGGTGGATTCACATCAGGGATAGGCTGTGGGTTCTCACCAGGAGAACCAGGTGGAGAATTGCTACCAACCATCTCAATAATCAATCCAGAACAAGGTGTTCTGTAGAAAAACGAGAATTTTATGTTCCAACAATAAGTTAGTCAGCTCAAATCGGATTGAAGACTACCGGAAAACTAAACAAAAAAATACACACACATGGATTTTTAACACTCTAAACAAAATCAACCAGTATATTAAGTACTCTTTATGTAAACAAAGAAAATTGACCCTCTAGAACCAATACACAAACAAAAGTCCTTTTAATTTGCAAATCTTTTCTCTGAGTCTGCAGATCCCAACCAATAATGCCACCCATTTGAAGGGAGGATGAACATGCTTTCTGCTGTAGGGTAAGGAATCACCTGTTCGTGGAGCCTACCTTCATATCATATGCTAGGCTTTCACTAGCATTATATAAGCCTATGTTAGTCCCCCACTACTACTATGAATACATTCAATAATACATATGGGTACTTCAAAGAAAAGAGCAACTCAAAGACACATCAGTGCATGTGCTACAGCCAAGTTATACTAGCAATTGGCAAGCATAATTATTTCATTTCTTTTTTCAATCTTCCAAAGAAAGAAGAAATGAAGAATAGGATGACATGAGATAGTGGACCTGAGCATACAACCCTCATAAAACAAGTCACAAATGCAAGAAAAATACCTAAGAGTCCCAACTATGCTCTACAGTTATGTCAAAGCAAAAAACATTATATGAAAGTCACTAGGGTACCTGTCCGAAGAATTCCATCTTTTGTTACTGTTACATTAAAGCATGAAACTTCACCAAAAAAAAATAAAAATTAAAGCATGAACTGAACATCTCAAGGACAAACATGCAACGGTACTGATAAACACCATGTCTAGGAGGCTCATGCAATTAAAAAATGATATAATTAGATTACAGAGACACAATTTCAACATAACAGACAAGGTGCCTGGATATCCTAAACATTTCAATTTTTAAGACAGCTATGAAACAAGTAAATGAAGAAAAATAGAATTGAAGCTTCCTCCATCTATGCTAGGAAATTGGATAGCTACTTCACCTAGAACAGATCCAAATGCATATGACTAGATGGTTCCCAAACATCAAGTCAAGTCAAACAGTATATGGGCAAAATACCATTTGTAATAGGAGTGTCAGGGTGTGTAACAGGCCGTACTGGGCCGGGTTTTCCAAAACCCTAGCCCAACCCTAGGTCCCACCCAGGCCCAGGACGAGCCCAGCCCAGATCGACCCTGACAACCCTATTTTTTCCATTTCAAGGCTAGGCAGGGTTGGACTAAACCTGGCTCGCCTTTTTTTGCCATTTTTATCCCTATATATACTAAATAAAGGGGGGGAAATTGAGACATCACCAACACCAACATTCTAAAAAATATTGTTGCCCTGTTGCAATAAATCAAGAAAATACAGACCCATAATATATCAATAACATGTAAATATAGACATGGTTTGATGGATGGATGCATGAGAAAGAAATAATTTCTGTTGAGTACAAAAAAACAGCAAATGTTGAACAACGTATCACCATGGATTGGACAAGGTTACACTACCTTAGCATATGTTGAACAAGACCATGAAACAGACATCTCACTGCTCTTCGAGGACACATTCAGTTTGTAGCGGAGTTTGCCATGAGTTTCGGTTGGCAAAATTAAGTATTATCCTTAAAACCTTTAATCATCTAGAGAGTTGATGTCAAATGTGTTGAGAAACATGCATAGCTCGCTGCATCATTATTCAGCTAGTTTCAACCCTCTGACCTAGCCAGTTGGCCGACCCACAGATTTAAATCTACCTTTGAGAGATCAGTTTGTACTAATATCTTGAATGGCATAACCTATTGCCAATTTGATAGGCCAACGAACATGGTCAAACTGAACCTCCAACTAACATGTGCAAGACCATTTTACACTCGATCATTCTTATGTCATTCAGAGTTCAATTCAAAGCAAAATGTTCTTCAAATCAAGATCATTAAGGTTCCTAATGAAAAATTGTTTCCAGATCAACTCCTCCTCTTCTAACACAGTTGTTAATCGATAAATTCTTCTCTGGAATGATTTTTTTTTTTTTTCCTTTTTTTTTGTTTTTTTTTTGGGGGGGGGGGGGGGGTGTGGTCCAGCAGTCAACTTGGTGTATAATAATTGGCTTTTAATAATAATGAGGTAAGATCCTTCTGAGGGTTAACTCGGCAGCTAACCTATAAAATTTATAAGCTGAAGATTACAATACCTATTCATTGGGCCAATCTCATGTTCTGCCGAAACGATCTCAGTTCATTAATTTCTTAGGTTCCTGAACCATTTGACATCCAGCATTCTATCTCCCATAAAATTCAAACCTAAAATGTTTTCAGGTCTATAGAAACACTAAAGAATCTAAATCTCGATCAAAGAAGTACTATGTTTGAAAAAATAAAATAGTTAGATGAATAAACACTTTCCACACAAATCAATGGTCATCCTTCTACGCATTATCAGAAGCATTGGAAAAAAATAAACAGTTCCAATATTGAATCCTTCATATACACGGGTGATTGATCAAAAGGTGAAGAAAATCAGATTTCACCGTTTCAGGAAATGGGCGCATAGCAGGCGGGTTTGAGAAAAGAGGGAAATAATAAATAAAAGGGGTTGCGGAAACCCAAAGAACTTTGAATCAGATTTTAGAACCAAACCCTTCAATCTCAAACATGGAAATGCAGGAAAAAACGTTAGACATTCCGAATCAAGATTTTAGAGACACTCGTTATAATGATAACCTTGAACCCAACGAAAAAGGGAAACTAAAAGGGATAACAAAACCGGGTTATTATTTAGGGCTGGAAATCGATTGAATGTAAGATTGAAAGAAGAGAAAAGAAGAGAAAAGAAGAGAAATTTGGTAGATGATCGATACCTGGATTTGATGGATATCACCAAGAACTAGAGTCTTCGAGGTTGACCTAAGAACCAGAAAGCTTTCCCTACTGCAAGAAGGTGAAAGCATTTCGATAGATGTTTTATTATGCTACGAACTTATGGTGAACCTGGTGGCAGCCAGTCCGCCATCGTGAGTGGGAATATTAAAATTCTTCAAACCCTTTTTTATTTTTTTTTGGATTTTTTTAACATTTGTGATTTTGTGTGATTTTAAGTTATCTTTTAGGAGAAATGTTCTCTCTGTGGGACGCAGGGGCCGTCCAGACTCTAGACACATGGGGGAGGAAATGATTGGTGCGTCCACATGAATGGCAGAATTTTTACCTCCAATGTGTGGATGCGTGGACTTTCATTGGCTGCCGTGTATAGTGTGACCCGTATGTCCCATGCAGAGAACACGACCCCCTGTTTATAAATTTGTTTCTTATTCTATAATTATTTGTTAGGAAACAGAACTCTATCCGAGAGTGTGGCCTACACCAGAACTCCTACGAGATAATCTCTCTCCTCCCATATGAAAAAACATCTCAGCCCCTTATTTTGAAGAGGAGAGAGATACAAACATGGGAGTGGTGGTGAAGGCCACCGTCTCAGACAAAAAACTACTTTTTTTTGTTTATCACTTTATCTTGGTTGTGGAAGGTTTTTCTCGTCTAATGGTTGTTTTGTTTAACGAGGATGACACTTTTGTGTTTTTTTTTTTTGCCAAGTTAATATGGAGGATGGGTTATCTGGTAAACAGTTTTAAATCTCTTGCATGACTTCATGCCAATATATTAACATTAATGAAAACTATGTCTTCTTTAATAAGAATACTCCTTGTTGTCATAAAACCCAGATTTATAATCAACTTGGTATGGAGGAAATGTCTTTCAATTCTCTTGGCGTTCACCTTTATTGGTCTCTAGAAATAATGGTAGATTTTTATCTGATGTGGTTAATCAAGTCTAATAAAAAATTTGGAAGAATGTTTTCTGTGCCGCAGTGCAGTTTGCTCCTAGGCACATGGGCAGCCTGTGCAAGGGGGCAGGGTGGTAATTGCACCCACTCCCATGTGCCTGGGCGCAGTCTGCACTGTGGCACAGAGAACAACGCCCCAAAAATCAGTTTAGTCGTTCAACTCTTATTAAGTCTGTTTTAAGTTTTGTTTTTACTTATTTAATATCTTGCTTTTTATTTCCTAAGACTATTTGTTCTAAATTCTACTCTATTAATGCAAAATTCTGACGAGGAGAGGCTGGCAATACGAAAAAACTCTCTCATCTCTTGGAATGATTGTAGCAAACCCATATCTAAAGGAGGTTTGGGGTTTAGACCAAATTTTGTACATAGTGAAAGCCTTTTAAAGAATCCTTCCAATTAATGAGGTAGACTTGTAAAGGCCAAACATTTTTCACATGAGAGTCTTTTAAGTTGGGATTTCTTTCCAAGGAAAGGTTCTTTGTTTTTTTAAATGGTTTTTCTCATATTATTCCTTCTTTAAAATATCCAGTTTGCTAGAAAGTTTGGAATAGGTTGGCGGTTAATATATGGAAGGACCATTGGCTGCCTAAATGGTCTGATATTTATATTATGCCACTTACTTGGAATTCCTCCCTTAATTACAATAACTTCTAATTTGTTAGTGGTTAGGAATTGGAATCTGACTCTTCTCCAATTAATTTTTCCTAGTCACGACCAAATCTTATTTCAAGGATTCCGCTAGCCTTTTTTTGAACATGATGGTTTTCTCATATGTCCCTACACCAAGAAGGATCAAGATCGTCTCCAAGAAGCCCAGCACCCAGGGTACTGCCAGGGGCATCCAGCGGCTGAGTTGTGCTGCACACATCTCGATGCACGTCTAAGGATGTGTGTGGCATAGTCCAAGCAACACCCTGGGTGTGCTGGGCTCCCTGGAGACGAGCTAAATTCTACTAAGAATGATGTCTCGACAACTAAAGTTGTTGCTCATTTCTTGACTACCCTTTTTTGAGGTGCATGACATCACCTTGGTGGCAATAGACAATCCAATTCTGGGAACATTTGAAATTTTGTATGGCACTCTAAAGTTCACTTCAAGTTTCAAGTGTTCTGTTCGAAACTCTTACATTAGGGTTTATCAACAAAGGATAAGTTGTGTCAATTTTTGCATATTGATGATTATATGTGTATTGTGCAATAAGAGTAGAGAATTAAAGGTTTTCTTTCCCATAGGCCTAGAGAAGTATAACTTTTATTTTTGGGTCAAGTAGAGAAGTATAACGGCTTCATTATTTGTTACATGACATTACATGGGTTAGCCCATATATATAGATTTTTTGGGCAATTTAGTTTAGGCTTTGGAGGAAGTTTAATTGGTTTAGGTTGAGTTTGAAATAAGAAAAAAACCATTCATGCCCTTGATTACTATTTAATGGGAAAAAGAACTCAGTCAAGAAGCATGGTTTACATCAGCGCTCCTATGTGTCTATCTCTCTCCTCCCCCATGAAAAAACACCTTTACCCTTTTTTGGGAGGAGAGAGGTAGACAAGGGGAGCGTTGGCATAGATCGCACTGCTAGAGAGAGAACTATCTCCCTTTAATATATAGTAAGGTCAAGTTTGGAATTAATTCGCAAAACCCAAACCAAACATAAAGGGTCACAATACTTTTGGTTGATTGCTCTCTAAATGAAAATCCTTACTCTCCCCTTGCTTACTTTTTTGTTAGAACATTGTACGATGTTTTTCCTTGATAATTTTATTGGGAAAAGAATACTACCTAATCGTGTAGCTCTTGCGTCTAGACACAAAAGTACTGCGCTGTCCACATGAAAAGGAGGAAATCCTTCCCAAGGCAATGCTTATATGTGCACTCCGTGTGTGCAGGCTCTAGAGGCCCAGGCAACGGTCTCCTTCCCTAATTTTATTTAGGACAAGAGACTATTGCTTGGTTGTGTAGCCTCTGCACCAACGAAAAGGCCAATGAGAACGCTCAGAAGCAGCAACATGAATGGAATTTTTTGTTTCAGAAGGTGTTGGATGGTAATTTCCCGTGTTCCTATGTCTAGGCTTAGGAGTCACGTGACTAAGCAAAATTCTTTTCCCTTTTATTGGAAAAAGGATCTATGCACTAGCAAGGAGTAATGAAATCTTGCACGTTAGCATATTAATGATTGTCGGATCTCCCTCGAGGCATCGTAGCCATTCAACATATCAATTGCTACTACTCTCTCTCTCTCTCTCTCAACTCCTTGTCCCCATCTCTGCCTACCGGTCTCTCCCTGTTCCAACTCTGTACCCCGCCCCCCGTTGCCCTTCGTCGATCCCCTGCCAACCCTCTCCTCCGTCCTGAACCCAACCACCCCTCTAACCCTCCCCCTGCCCAGCCCTCTCCTCCCTTGTGGAGGAAGCAATTACCAATTCATGAGACTGTCGATGCAATCCGAGGAGGCAATCGATGATCCCAGTTTGTTCGAGAGTCTTGGCAATGGGATGAGAGAGAAAGAGAGAGCGTGTGAGACAACAATCTGGATTAAAAAATGATACTCAGGCAACAAGGATAGAGGCGTGAGGTTTCTTCTACAGAGGGGAGTGGGAGATGCAGTGGCTGTGTAGGTCAGGTTCAAGAGGAGGAGAGGTTAGGGGAGAGGAGAACGAGGGCAGAGAAAGGTGGCAGGGAGGGGGTGCTGGCATGCACAGAGAGAAAGAGAATGCGATACTTCTGAAGCTTATCCAGATTCAATTCCAACAATTTCTTATCCGGTAATAGGATCCCTGTTGAACCAAATGGTGAGCCTGATCACATCACAGAAAAGAACTCCAATAACCAAACCATATGGCATACAAAACATAAAAGCAAGTAAATGCCAATCATCAAAACTAAGCCGGAGTAGAGTCCGTCTGAAGGGAATAGAGAGATGGTAAGGGATCGATGGAGGGCATGGGCTGTGGTGGTATGGGGAAAAGCTGAGAGAGAGAGAGAGAGAGAGAGAGAGAGAGAGAGCAGGGTAATTAGAAGGGGGGGGGGGGGAGGAAAGAGAGTAATGGCAGTACAGAGTGGATAGGTCAAAATAACGATAGGTTGAATGCAAAGAAGAGGATCCGATGATCCATATGATGGTAGCATGTAATATTCCATCACACAACACTAACGTGTAGTTGTGTACATCCTTCATGATTCCAAAAAACAGAAAGTGGCAAAAAGAGAATTGGCTGTAGCACCTGCATAAACATGCGAAAGTCTATACTGGCAATCGTTTTAACATCGTTCACCCTGGCAAACGTTCAAAAAAAAAATATTTTGGATGAATCACGTTCAATTTTTTTAAGTACTAAAAACAAAGCAAAAGCGCTGGGAATTAAGAATGAAACATTCTTTATCAAAGATACCAAAAACCTGGAAGTTTGAAAATTTTAAGTTCACAGGTGTAATCTGACACAGTCATTATTAAAATTGAAACAGAAAACCTTCAACAACCTCCATTTAAAACCATATGCATAAAATGATCCGGGTCCAAGGTGGCAAACTTATGGGCCCTCATTCCTTCTTTCCTATCCCATGAGACATATTATAGACTCCTCGTACCTGGATGAAGAACACCACGTCTAATGAATAAATCATGCCGATAACAAAGCAAAATTGTCATAGTAGAATTTTGATGTTCTTTATGTAAAAAGTAAGGAAACAAACTCACAATGAGAAACACAGCGGTAGATGCCAAAGCAAGAGGAATGGCAACTGAGGTGACCTTGTCAAAGGGTCCTTTCAAGTACGTGTGCTTGTGAATGTTTTGGAAGTATTTCTGCTTCTCCATAAGCTTCTCTCTGGGTCTAAAAGGTGTCTCCGACATTCTGCAATATATTTAAAAAGTAAAATGAAAATTCATGAATTATCTGAGGATAGAATAACTGTATTCTTACATGAGCAACTTCACACCCCTGCTACAATAGACAAACCCATTTTCTGCTTTAACCCATCCATTTAATAAATTTCTTACCCGTACCAACTAGACTTTGTTCCACTTCTATTTCAGGCATAAATAGAAAAAGGATGGGCTGGGGGGAAGGACATCAAAAACTGGATTCAATGGCTGGCTACATCTTAATTTTTATCCACACCAAGTAAACCAACCCCCCCCCCCCCTCTCCTCCCATTTTTGGTACTAGAAGCAGTAAATAAATCACGACTCATGATGCCTAAATCCACAAAAATCAAACATGGACCTTTTTGTTCTTGAATAAAAAACCCCAGATGGTGCAATCTACAACAGTTTTAATACAATATTAAAAATTCAAAAAGCTTTTCAGTTTGAACTGCACTAATGTAGACAACCCATATCATGAAGGCAGAACAATTAAGCTACACAGAAATTAAACTGGATTCCAACACAAACAAACAAAAAATCAGCCAAAAGGCTTTCGATGCCAGATTGGCAATTTAGCACCTCTAATGAATGTGCTTAGGTAAGGTGCCCTAACTAGTAATGACCACGGTATTTGCTAATGATGTCTTAAATTGAGAACAACTAGCTTGGTATTTAGTCATTCTAATAATGATATATTTATCTCCATCCCACTTAAGAAAGAAGATAATAAAGCCTTT
Organism: Telopea speciosissima; assembly: GCF_018873765.1. NCBI lineage: Eukaryota > Viridiplantae > Streptophyta > Magnoliopsida > Proteales > Proteaceae > Telopea > Telopea speciosissima. The sequence goes on along the minus strand of NC_057917.1, from coordinate 66,978,588 downwards.
GTCAGCAGAAAAAACTCAGAACCTATAACTCTGGACATAATTCCAGAAATTTTTCTGTACCAATAACATATGTTCTCTTTCACATAAATGTATAATGTGCAGAATTTATAGAGGGCACTTCTTAGCTAGATTCAGAAGCAAAGCTCAATTCACCAAAATGTTTGACTTCCATTACAAACTAAAAATATTCAGAAACATATAGCATTGCAGAGTCGCGACAAAAAAAGTGAAAGGTCTTCAAAATTAGGTCTTTATTTTGATTTCAACCAGAAACATGTCAATAGCCGAATAAATAAAACCATCATTCCAACTGAGCAGGAACCAACAGACAGGAAAGGACAAGTAGCATACTAAGACCCAAATAGATTATAAATCTGATGCAGGATATAAAAGTCGTTCTCGCAGAGCACTAAGATCACAGGAAAGTTCAGGAATCAGGAGATCAGCTACATCCAATTTATCATGAAATGATTGCCCTTCAAAAGTATACCCAATATCCAACTTTCTAAGCCACACTTTCCATACTAATACAAACTTCTAATTTCTTCAACTTCTACCAGCAAGCAAATTTGGTCCTATTAATGAACAAACAAATAATCCTTTACATGATCTACAATGTTCGACTACAAATCTAAAATTAGACAAGGACAAAGGAAAAAACCAGTATTACACCTTAGAACCTTTAATCATCTAGCCAGTTGATGTCAAATGAGCTGTGTGGTTGCATCACTCTTACAATTGGAGATAACCATGGTTAGTTTAATTTAATATTATTCATATGAATCTAAAAGAAACATGCATAGTTAGTTGCATCATTATTCAGATAGTTTCAACCCTCTGACCTAACCAGTTGGCCGACCTACAGATTAAAATCTACCTTTGAGGGATTGGTTTGTTCTAATATCCTGAATGACATAACCTATGGTCAAGCTGAACCTCCAACTAAAATGTACAAGGCTATTTGACACATTCATTCTTATGTCATTCAGAGTTTGAGGCAAAACCGAAATGTTCTTCAAATCAAGATCCTTAAGGTTCCTAAAGAAAAATGGTTTCCAGATCAATTTCTCTTCGAGTAACACAGCTGCTAATCATTAAATTCTTCTCTGGGATGATTCTATCGTGTCTGAGGGGAAACTTCAGACCATTTATTTTGGGAGGGGGTGTTACTTTGGACCTCTTCATAGATATATTAGTCTAGCAGTCACCTTGGTGTCTAACAATTGGCTTTTAATAATTATGAGGTAAGATCCAGCTGAGGGTTAACATGGCATCTAACCTATAAAACTTAAATTTTGAAGATTACAATACCTACTCATTGGGCTAATCTCTTATATTCTGAAGATTACAATACTTATTCATTGGGTCAATCTCACGTTCTGCCGTTAATTTCTTAGGTTCCTGATCAATTCAACATTTAGAATTCCTCTCCCATAAAATCCAGACCTAAAATGTTTTCAGGTATATAGAAACACCAAAGCATCTAAAATTTCAATCGAGCAAAGAAGACCGATGTTTGAAATATAGAATAGGTAGATGGATATAAATTTTCCACACAAATCAATGGCCATCCTTCTACGCACATCGGGCGCATTTGAAAATAGTAACCAATTCCAAATTCATTCTTTCATATAAAAGAGTGACTGATCAAAAGTAAACCAAAAAAGAAAATCAGATTTCACCGTTACAGGAAATAGCCGCATATCAGGCGGATTTAAGAAAAGGAAGAACCCAAAAAAAAAAAGTTGCGGAAACCCAAAGAATTTGGAATCAGATTATAGAACCAAACCATTCAATCTCAAATAAGGAAACGGAGGAAAATACGTTAACCAATCCAACGAAAAAGAGAAACTAAAAGGCATAAACAACACGGTAATGATTTAGGGCAGGAAATCGATTGACTGTAAGATTGACAGAAGATAAGGGAAATCAACTGCGCCAATAGTCTTCAAATCTCAAAACCAAATCCGGTTGTAAACCCTCAATTAAGGCATGAAACCATGAACCCAAAACAACTAACAAAAAAAAACCCTAGCTTGAAGAATTACAGTTCCACATGAATCTTATCAAACGCAAAAACAAAGAAAAAGCGATGGAGAGATGATCTATACCTGGATTTGAAGGATTTGGTCTAGAACTAGAGTATTCGAGGTTGACCAAAGAACCAGAGCTTTCCTCGACTGCGAGAAGATGAAAACATTTCGGTGGATGTTTATTATGATATATGGACTAATGGCGATCTGGTGGCAGCCAATACAGAATCGCGAGTGGGAATATTGGAATTGGTCTGTGATGCTATACACCACCAACCGAAAACCGCATGCCAAGGTTCCTAATCTCGGGATCGGTCATGACCGATACCGATTCGGATCGGTCAAAATCTTTTTGATCGGCCAAAAGTGATTAAAATCTAAGTTTTATCGGATCGATTGTTGTATCGGTCATAAAAATATTAAAAAAATAAAAAACAAGATTGGAAAAACGGTAATTATTTCTTAATCCAATTTTTTTGGTTGAATTGACCTTTTTCACCTCCCAGCGAACATGAAAGTCAGGGTTTTAAAAATCTTAATTACCTGATTACTAAAAAAAATAAAAATTTTAACTACCTTAAGCCAATCAATATTTATAATTTATATAAAATGAAATATTCCCTTAATCGTTTCCCTGGTCAAAAAACAGTAAGACCCCCCATTTTTCTCGCGGATTTGATACCCCAAATCCATGAATCATAGCTTGAAAGGCTCCGAAGAAAAAATATGGGTTTTAAAAATAAAAAAATGACACGTATCAGATCGGATCTGTTGATCCAACCAAGTTGGCTGATCTAAAAAATGATCTAATAAAACTGTGTCATATCGGTTTACTCTTGGGATCGGCCTCAACTGATACCAATCCGATCTGGCTGATATCCGATATGCCACGTGATTGATATTTTGGGTCGATCGGGCCGGTTGATATAACTTTACCGAACAATCCAACGTGCCTAGAAAACAATTTGGAGCCACTCGTTTCACTCTCTCTCCCGACTCTGAGCCACAAAACCAAAACAGAGGAGAAGATTTCTATGATGATTAGTGTTGTAGCGCACAGATTCCGATTGGTTCCCCAAACGTTGTCGCCTTTCTCTTCTCCTTCTCCATCACCCACTACCACAAGGCCTCCAAGGCTTCTATTCTCCGCTTCTTCCTCGTCCTCACCATCTCCGATGGACGCCCAAATTGGACAGCCGAGATTCATGGAATTCCCGCATCTATCGGTTGTTCATCGGAATCTAATGGTGGAGATTATCTCGACCATGGAGGGCAGGCTTGGCTCCCAACTCCGGCCTCCCACACTCCCACCGGACGTCCAATTCTTCCAGAACGAGAGTGGAACTTCCCAAGGTTCCCTTTACATCAGAACCGGCGACAAGTTTTCTTCGGTAATTGTACTTCTTTCTCTCTTTTTCTTTTTTGTCCCCGGCTCTTACCGAGTCGTAACTCGTAACTGGTTGATTCGGCCGATTATGCTCGACTCGCTTCAGTTTATTTTTAGCTTTCAGAACTCTGGGTTTTATTGTGTTGTGGTCCACATAATTATTATTGGATTTGTATATAGTTGGGTCGAGTTTTTGGTTCATCACGTGGATTTTGGTAAAATTGTAATTATGTGGGGATTATGATTTTTAGGGTTTCCTTTATATCTCATAATGTGAGAAAAGCAAGGGATATCACATTGTGTAGTGGAGACTAGTGTGTAAAGTTTTTTTTTGATTTAGTGAAAAATCTCTAGTTCTCTCGGGTAGATATAGGCATTTATATTGAACCACATTAAATTTCTTGTGTTGTATCTGATTATTTTCTTGGTTTTTTACTCGTGGTTGCATATTCATCCCCAACATAGTCCCCATAATCGTACCACATGGAAGGGTGATGTGGCAATTCCGACCTGTAAGATTTTAGACTCAAATCCAATTATATACAAATATACTCTCAAGTGGAGTGTCAAATGTGAATTTATTAAAGAGTCAAAGTGGTGTTAACTATACCTTGGACTAAGATGCTTATTGATGTGGACCTACGAGAATGCATAGGAGATGACTCTAGGGTTGTGAGCAATGTATCTGGTGAGAATGGCCAATAAACAAATGGGTTTCTTCAAGTTTAAGGTTTGGTTTCATGGTTCATCTATTTAAGGATTTATGGAGAAATCCAACACAAGGTTTCGGCTCTCTCACTAGATTTCATGGTTGTATGGTTCTTAGCTTAAGGTTCATGAAGACTCCAGTGATCTATGAGCTCATTGGTATGAAAGTACTTCTTGCACTAACACTTTTTTAACCATGTAGGTTGATCTTCTACTGGGGAGTTGGCTGCACTGTGAATTGCCATCAGGAGGAGCCTTGGACATAACCACTCTTGTAACCTACCTCAACCTTTCCACAGATGCACCACACTTCCTTTTGGAGTTCATACAAAGCAGTCCCACATCTCTACTCCTCTTACTTGATCTACTGCCTAGGAAGGACCTTGTGCTTCACCAGGACTACCTTAACACATTCTACAGTGATACCCAGTTGGAAAGATTTCGGAAAGAATTAGAGAAACTCCCAGAGGTCCAGCCCTACTTCCTTTCCTCTCTTTATCTTCGTCCCATCTTTTCTCCCACAGCCAATTTGATTCGTATAGATTGTAGTCGCAAAGAGGAGGGGGAGGCAGCAGGACAGGGCAGCATGGATGAGATCATACATGATCATATTGGTCCCATTGCTAAGGAAGTCTTAGGAATCTGGTTGGATCAGTGTGCTTGTAGAGTAGGGGGTAGAGAGGTTGGTGAGTCCGAGCAAGCCCTCTTGGGAAAGAGAGACCATCTAATTAAAGACACTGCAGTGAAAATCGATCTCGTCTCCAACTTGCCAAGGTTGTTTGGTCCCGATGTGGCAAGCAGAGTCATTAGTGCCATACAAGAATTTTTTGATGTATAATAGTTATGATTTAAAGAAACTACAATAATGTAAAGGAGCAGGTAGTATATGACTGTCATTTTCATCATTAATATGTATAGAGATTGTTGGATCTTGTATGTAGTAAGTAGTAGATAAGAGGAGTTTGTATCTTGATTAGGTAGCCCCAGTTGTATTGATTTCAGAAATGAATTGGAGCTCAATCCTTTCGAGCCTAGAAGTTGATGGTCTGGCAGTTGTGTTCTTTATCAAATCAGTCAATTTTGGAATCTACTATGAATGATCTTAGCATCAGACTTGAGACAACCGGACAAGGTATATGATTCTTTAACCATGAGATATTATAATCAAAGATTACTTGGTTTGAGGCTTTGAACCTAGCAATCAATGGTCTAAATGGTCTCATTGTTCCTAGTGTTGTCTAAGAAGAAGGCTGAGTTCCAAAATTCAATTGAAGATCCAATTCATGTCATGTTTGCATACTGTTACCCTATAGGTGTACCCTAAATGTTTTTTCCTTCCTGTGATTGGAATGCAGGGATGATGGCTGTGATGATCATTGCATTTAGTGTTCCAGAGAATCTAAACTGATTTGACATGCCTCAATTGCCATCACTAATCAAGAAGAGGAGGATAAGATTGCAGATTTGCACAGCAAGTTGGAGTAGCATGACAGCAATCTAAGCTAGCTGGAATTTTTACCTCCCGGCAGTCTCAGGCTCAACCAGGCTTTGAAGCATGAACAGAGCTTGAGAGGTTTTATCTAACTGGACTTGGGAAATACATATCAGTGCTGTAGAGTGCAACATACTAGAACAAAACCAAACCAAACCAAAAGGCTAATATCAATCTGTAACCCGGCCAAGTTCGAGGTCCATGGCAGATAAAACCCTGGCTTCCTTTTAAGTTTGAGGCTCGGTTAGGTTTTCAAAACCATGCTGGACTCCTTGAAACAAAAATTTAAGGCCCAATTCATATATTATAAAGAAGGAAGCTTCTGTGGTAAAGATATAAATAATGGAAAAAAAAAATAATCAAGTACTGAGTTGGAAAACTTTACTTTTCTTTTTTCCAAGGGCCGAACAATGTGTGCATTGAGTTTCCCGGCGGGGAAGGGCAGGAAAGGGTATTAGGAGGGTACTTAGAACATAGTAAAACCCTAGGAAGAATTTTTTGGAACGATGGTGGGTAAACCATCCTCCATGGGTGGAAGAAATTGTAACCTTACTTTTTCAGTTTTGTAGTATAAGTATTTATTTTATTGATACTTCTTAAGGTGTCATAATTTGTAATCTTACCTTTATGCCTTTTTAGGTTTTTTAGGTAGAATTTGCTTTTTTTGTATTTAAACATACATTTTTTTTTTGGTAACGCATGTCATTTCACATTCATATTAAAAAAAAAAAGTACAAGAATATAACTTTTGATAGTGACAGTCACTTTTAAATTATTTTTTGAAACTTTATTTTACCCATTACTCTTAAAAAACTTTTAGAAATAAGATAATGGGTAAATGGGTAATCAACAGGAGGTGTAGTCCAATATAGTAATGCACTTCTTTCCATGAGACTAAAATCAAGTCATTGGTATGTGTGTTCGAAAAACATGCTAAGACCGCCTTGAGAATGAATAATGGTAAGTCATATTTAAATTATGGAGGAGGGTTCCCTATGACTCCAGTGTGGGGAGGAATCTCCACGCCCCACCAATGGCAGTGAATGTGAGAGGACACATGCTAGAATCTGTGCTCCAACATCGTGCGTTTCTTCTTGTCTTAAATTATTTTGAAAATCTTCTTGTGACCCTCAAATAACTTTTGGGACCAAAACAAAGGGTAATCAATAAAAGAGTACAACTTCTTTGTTCCCCACATTGATTACTATAATATGCACCTATTTACCGAGTTTTTTTACGTGATTTCCTTGCACTAAGATACCATTACCATACAATTAATGATCAGATGGTGTTGTAAGTTTTCCCACAGGGATTGTTGCAACCATATCCTGTAACCAAATGATCAAAACCAATCAGTTACAGAGTTAGATGTCAAGAACTGCTCGCTTGGGCTCTTAGTTATATTGGGCAAGGACCATGCATGCGGCTTGAAAACCTTTCTGATCTATTGCGAAGCAGGGCTGATCAGGCCACGAGTGAGCATATGGTCCAATTTTTGACCAAGAATTTTTAGGATGAACTCTAAAGAAAATGGCGAACCTAATGAACAGGCATCGGACCCTTGGTTCTTTCTATACATGTTCCCTTTCTTGGGAGCCTATGCATAAGATCTGCTAGATTTATTACTAGCAAGAGGAACAATCCAAAAGGTTGTGGAACAATCAAAGAATGTGGATGATAAGGGGAATCTCATCTTACCTATTGGGATCCATTGATTACTTCTTATTGTTGGCCAAATAACTGTCCAGGGATCAAACCATGGTTCCCTAGGGAGACCAAGATATTTATTCTTAAGGTTTTGCACGCCCTGGGTTAGCCCATAGTGTCCCATGGGTGCTCCATTTTAATTTTTAGGGCTTCCCATGGTCGCCCATGGGAACCCTGGTGCATCCCTATTAGGGTTTCTCCTTCCCTCATGTGTCCCATAAAATTTATTATCACAGTAGGGACAAAGAAACTCATCCCTAGTCCATCACATGGCAAGGGGGATCCATCCCTAACTCGAATGCGCAGCGGAAAAGGTCGATTCGAGTTTCTTTCGCATCCCATAAATATTAATAATCAATAAACTAAAGGAATTAATGAAGAACTGCTAACCTGATGAGCCTAAAGTGTTGCTCCTCCAATAGACAGTGATTCTTCCTCCAGCGAGCACTCCAAGCAAACAGATCTGAACCTCAAATGGTGCTACCAAGGTTCTTCACGCCAATCCCAGATGCCCTCAAACTCCTCAGCACAAATCTAGGGTTTCACAAACCCTAACTCTCAAACATAGGTGAGAGAAGCAAGAAGAAGAAGAGAGATCACAAGAGGCAGAGAGAGAAACCAAAAACGTAGGAGAGAGAGTGTCTGCTCCAAAAACGTGGAGAGCTTCCTCTTCTGCGTTTTTTGGTCCCCTATTTATAATAATAGGGTTTAATTAAATCCTAGATAGATTTAATAGAGCCCTAGTGAGAGTCTGACTCTTTCTCTCTTAGTCTGGCAGTTCTGTTTAAACTCAAAGTGCTACACAGGTGAAGAAGCAGAATCTAATAGGGAAAGTATTAATTAGATTCTTTATTTAATTATTAATGGATAATTACAATTAGCACCAAATCCATTAATTAAATAAAGAGCCAATTAAATTAGCAAATTCCAAATAACTCCCTATATGATAACAATTTATCATATACAACCCCCTACTAATCAACACCATCATTATGGAATCTAGGGCATGTACACATGTACTGCCAAACCCCAATCCATAGTACATGTCCATATAAGAGCGTTTGTGCATCCGATCGGGTCCCACAAAACTCGATAAAACACTTTATTTGAAATAACTATAAATAATGTATCATTTTTATGTAAAATAAATTTTGCAAAACCATTTCCAAAACGGTACTGGATCTAGATTCTGATCCGACCATGCACAGACAGTCTCTATCTTGGTGTTCCCCAATCGGACAGTGGTGACCGTGTTGGATAACTCCTTCACTCACAAAGTATTCACGCATTCCCAGAACACCGGCTTTGACTTGCTTGAGTCTCAGTCATTGATGAACCAAAGAATGTGATCACACTTTGCGTGTGAGGTTCCCTCAGTGCAGGTGTCGGTGACACATGTCTATCCCTTCCTACATTTGGCAAATACATGAGGGAATCGACAAAGTAGATTCATCGCCAATGCACACATCAAACATGTGAGCACTCGCATTCGTATCCTGACATCACATGTTTAGGTATACCCAATGCGACGACCATAGGATAAGGGTGCCCAACCCAAACCCTAGTCGTGACTACCATTTTAAGTATAACTTACGGACACATAATGCTCAAAAAGTTTATATCGCATGTGACAATATTAAACTAAAATGTATAAATGTTCAATATGAAGGTGAACCGGGTTGAACCGGACCGAACCGGGTTTGATGGACACACACTTGTCCAACAATCTCCCACTTGTACATCAAAACCAATTCCCCATACATTTTAAACCCAGGCCCTCCATGTGTTTCTCAAACACACCTGGTGACAAACCCTTTGTCATGGCATCAGACACATTTTCAGTTGTGTCCACTTTGGAGATACTCACGTTACCCTGCTGGATAATCTCTCTGATGAGGTGATACTTTCGCTGCACGTGCTTGTTCCTCTGATGAGCCCTAGGCTCCTTAGCTTGTGCAATGGCCCCTCTGTTGTCACATAACAGGGGAATAGGGCCCTTGACAAGATCAGGGACTACCTCCAAATCTGATAGAAATTTCCTCAGCCAAACACCTTCTTTTGCTGCATCACAAGCTGCAAAGTATTCTGCTTCGGTAGTAGAATTGGCTGTAGACTTTTGTTTCGCACTCCGCCACACAATAGCACCTCCACCCATTAGATATACCATCCTGGAAGTGGATTTTCTGTCATCCTTGTCAGTTTGGAAATCCGAATCTATGTATCCCAATACTGACAATTGATCAGATCCAAAAACCAAGAAATATTCCTAGTCCTTCTCAGGTACGTGAGGATATTCTTGACAGCACTCCAATGCTCGCGTCCAGGGTTAGATTGATAACGACTTACCATGCCTACTGCATAACAAATATCTGGCCTCGTACACAACATGGCGTACATAAGACTCCCTACTGCTGAGGCATAGGGAATCCTCTTCATCTCTTCAATGTCTGTTTGAGACTGAGGACATTGAGATCTGGAAAGATTGACTCCATGTCTGAAGGGAACACTTCCCCTCTTGGAGTTCTCCATACTAAATCTGGCCAGGACTTTGTCTATATAAGTAGCCTGTGATAAGCCTAGCATCCTTTTCTGGCGATCTCTTACGAGTTTGATCCCAAGGATATAGCTAGCTTCACCAAGGTCTTTCATCAAAAACGTTATGGATAACCACTGTTTTACTGATGAAAGGAATCCTACATCGTTACCAATCAGCAATATGTCATCTACGTATAAAACAAGAAAACATACTGCTCTCCCACTGATCTTCTTGTAAACGCATGGTTCATCCATGTTTTGATCAAAACCAAACGATTTGATTGATTGATCAAACCTGATGTTCCAGCTCCTGGAAGCCTGCTTCAGCCCATAAATGGACCTTTGCAATTTGCACACATTTCTTTCTTCCTCCAAAGAAGAGAACCCCTCTGGCTGTTCCATGTAGATTTTCTCTTGAAGGAACCCATTTAGAAATGCAGTCTGCACATCCATCTGCCAGATCTCATAATTAAAGTGTGCTGCGATAGCCAATAAAATCCTGATGGATTTCATCATCGCTACTGGTGAAAAGGTTTCCTTATAGTCTATACCCTCTTTCCAGGTATAGCCCTTTGCTACTAGTCTCGCTTTGAATATTTTGACCTTTCCATCTGCGCCTTTCTTCCTCTTAAAGATCCATTTGCATCCAATTGGCTTGACGCCAAGTGGTGGATCGACTAGAGTCCAAACCTTGTTGGAATGCATCGAATCAATTTCAGAGCGCATTGCTTCCAGCCACCTAGTGGGGTCAGCATCCTTTAGAGCCTCAGAGTATGTCATTGGATCATCATCCGATTCAATCGATTCCATGTGGAACTCTTTCACTGTTTCCTCTTCGGTTAGAAGAGTTAGCCTGGTGGGTGGTCTAATAGTCCTCCCACTGCGTCGAGGTTCCTCAGGTGTGGGTATGTCAGTTGGTCTCACTACGAAAGTGACGTTTGAGCCATCGATAGCTCTTTTATGACTCTTGGTTCGGACCTCGGGTCATCATTTCTTCCTCAAAAAATGTGACATGTTTACTTACAATGACCTTTTGGTCAACTGGGTCATAGAAATAATAGCCTATCGTGCCTTTGGGGTAGCCTAAGAAATAGCATCTCGAAGTCCTGGATTCCAACTTGCATCTGCATTTGCTTTCGCACATGTGCTATGCAACCCCATACCTAAGGTGTTGAATACTGGGCTTTCGCCCCTTCCACAACTCAAAGGGTGTCTTGGCTACAGACTTAGATGGAACCCTATTCAAGATATATATCGCCGTCTCTAAAGCGTACCCCCAGAAAGAAAGAGGCAGCTCACTATAAGTGAGCATCATCCTGACCATATCCAATAGGGTCCGATTGCATCGTTCGGATACACCATTTTATTGTGGTGTGCCTGGATTAGTTAGCTGACTAACTATCCCTTGGGGTATGAGATGTTCTTTAAACTCATCCGATAGATACTCCTCTCCACGATCTGATCGTAAGGACTTGATGCGTTTATCGAGCTGTCTTTCGACCTCGGCTTGGAATTCTTTGAATTTATCAAAGGCTTTTGATTTCCTACGCATCAAGTATATGTAACCATATCTAGAGTAATCATCAGTGAACGTGATAAAGTACTCATACCCATATCATGCTTGTATGTTTATGGGTCCACACACGTCAGTGTGTATTAACTCCAACAGATCTGTGGCTCTAACACCTTTATTGCTAAAGGGTTTCTTGGTCATTTTGCCCTGAAGACATGACTCACGGTGGGGAATGGTTCCACCCTCGGACTCTCTAAGGGCCCATCCTCACCAATCTGATTCGGTCCACATTTATGTGACCCAATCTTAGATGCCACGAGATATGTTGAGTTCATGAGTCGCTTTCGTTTCAAATCAACATTTGAAACAACATTCGTTCTAATAGGGCAATCTAGAAAATACAAACCACTTTGCATATATCCGATGCCACAAAGGAATTATTAAAACGAATAATCAATTTAGAATTGAAGGAAAAACTATATTCGTCCAAAATAAGTTTTGAAAATGAAATTATCTTCCTCTTGAAAGAGGGTACATAACAGCAATCCTTTAAAACTAAACTAGCATAACTAAAATTTAAAATAAAAGTTCTCACAGCCAATGCCATGGTCTCAGCTCCAGTGCCCATCCGAAGACGCACTTCATTTCTTTCCAGGTTCCTTGTCTCCTTGAACCCCTGCAAATCATTGCAAATTTAAACAGTGGATCCACTATCCACCAACCAAGAATTGGTCGGTTCAAAAGACAAATTAGACTCATTAAGAACTTGAACATCACATGTACCTTCTTTAGCAGCCTCTATTTTATCCGGCTTCTTGTCTTTCAAAGTTGTCAGGTAAGCACGACAGTTTCTTTTCTAGTGACCCTCCTTCTTGTAATAGAAGCACTTGTCTTTGCCTTTATTGCCAGACTTCCCACCCTTGGCTTTCAGGGTCTTGCCCTTACTTCCCTTTTTCTTCTTCTTCCCATTTGAAGAAGGCTTTGCCTCAGTTGCATTGACCTCAGCCTTGTCCTTTTTCAAGGACGCTTCAGCCTCTACCAACGCATTAGCAAGCTCGGTGAGCTCCATCTCCTTCTCGGACATCTTGTAAGACATCCTAAAAGGTGCGTAGGCAGAAGTGAGTGACGCTAAGATCACATCAGTCTTGTATCGCAGGCTAAAATCAGTCTCCATGGATTCCATTTTTTCAAACAGATTGATCATTTTCATTACATGATCCATCACCGGAGTCCCCAGGACATCTTGGAGTTATGGATTTGACTCACCGCATCGAGAATGTGCGTGTGTCAATGCACTGTTAAACAATTCAGCAAGCTTATCCATTTTACCCCCAGCAGTGCGTATATCCTTGACTGAGTCCACAACTGACTTTTCCAAAGATCCTAGGATATAGAGTGATGCCTTGGAATCCCTCATGAGGAACTCTTGCATCTCTTCATTTGCCATAAAATCGTTCCAGTCGGGTTGAGGAGGAACGTGTTCATCTAGAACTGTGTACAGTCCTTTAGCAGTCAGAAGCAACTTAATGCTCCGGTACCAATCGACATAGTTTGTATTCACTAATGAGTGTTAATAGGTTGAAATTAACGGCAGTCATCGTATATTAATCTACACATGCACAAGTAAATAACCACATGCTAATTAATGACCATTGAAAATAATAAATTGAGCACGCACACATCAATGGTCTTTCATGATTTGGGTTTCCCTCATAACCCAAAAGATGAATTGGATACCTACAACCCTTGCATGCATAACTGACCCTGTCGGGAGTCATTATACACACCATGGTAGTGTGGACTAAGCTGTCCGCCTCATGGGCTTCCAATATTTTTGGCCACCTGGGTGTCATGTCCAGATCCTGTCGGCTGACATACACCCAAGTCATGTACTTACATATTGCATTAGTTAGAATCATGGAATCATGAAAGATGGCCCACTGTCGCAGTGCCCTCTCACTATCCATACCCTAACGTATCTAAATAGAGGTAAATATAGATAAATGTGTGACAGAGGTCCTGGTAATGTCATGTCGGCTTATGGGGGGTCATGTCACACACTTTCTATATTTATCTTCAATAGAAGGCCATGGACATGTCTACCAATTAAGACTAGTCCATATCATACATGTATTGTGAATAAAGAAGGATTAATTAACTCTCACATACATGGATAGATTTAAACAACATAATTAATCAACATTAATTAAAAGTGATTATGGGATGGCGACATTTTTATCAGAAGCAATTAAAGAACCCTCCCAATAAAAATAAAACTAATAACTTTGGGTGCATTTATCATGCCATGGATGCCACGCCTCGATCATCTCCTCCGCCCGATTACGTCTTCAAAGTAGGTGACTTGTATCTCCATAAGCTTTGAGCACTACATGTGGATCACCATCAACATGCCCTGAGAGTCCTAACTCCTTTAAAATTACAATGAAAACCTAGAAAAAATTCTATACACTTTCCTTTTCATAATAATAAAGAAACCCCGCATGGAGAAACCAACCCACCATTTAGGCTGCCCATGGGGTGGAGTACATTTGTTTATAAAAAAGATAGGGGGAGAGAGAGAAAGAGAGAGAAGCATCACATCCACCCATAACCCCATGTATCACATATATAAACAATCCATCCATTTATTAGAATGTCATTCCCATAATCACATCATAATATAATTCCATGCATGGGCATTAAAGCAAGTAAACCAAAAATTAAAACATGGATTCCTTCAATTATTGAACCACCACATCGCATGTGATAACATGTATCCAAGCCCATAAAATTAAAATCGCATTTTAATTGCAAGTGGGTAAAGAGGGAATCTCTTCACCCATCATCATCCTCCAAAAAACAAAACAAAATAATAAAATTCTGTTTTGAAAAATCAGTTTTTTATTTATTTTTTTTTTTTTATTGTTAAACTGGAGGGAAAACAAGGGGGTGCATGCAGCCCACTTGCGCAGGCTATCGCGAGCACTCACTGCGCAGCCCATAGGCACAAGGCCCACGGACAATAGCCTTGGGCTGCGCGTAGGCCCGCGCCGTAGGCTAAAGCCCATGGACGGCGCTGCAGCCCACACCGCAAGGGGATGCGCACAAGGGTAGGTTCATGGGGAGGACGTGTGCGAGGCTTGACGGCATGCGCTCCCCGCATATAGAATATGATTAAAAAATTTTAAATTAAAAATTAGTAATCACAACCTAATTGGATACATGCCTCAATAATTGGAATAAATAAAACAAACCAAATCCATCATCACATGGGTAGATTGTTACACTAACAACCTTGTAACTACCCATGTGCACATGGGAAGATTGTTACAACAACCATATTCTAACCACCCATGTACCAACTTGCATCACACTCATGATAATCATATTAACCATTAATTATTCAATATTCATGGGTGGGAAAGGTGGCTCTGATACCACACTGTTGGCCAAACAACGGTCCAGGGATCAAGCCATGGTTCCCTAGGGAGACCAAGATATTTATTCTTAGGGTTTTGCACGCCCTGGGTTAGCCCATGGTGTCCCATGGGTGCCCCATTTTAATTTTTAGGGCTTCCCATGGTCGCCCATGGGAACCCTGGTGCATCCCTGTTAGGGTTTCTCCTTCCCTCATGTGTCCCATAAAATTTATTATCACAGTAGGGACGAAGAAACTCATCCCCAGTCCATCACATGGCAAGGGGGATCCATCCCTAACTCGAATGCGCAACGAAAAAGGTCGATTTGAGTTTCTTTCGCATCCTATAAATATTAATAATCAATAAACTGAAGGAATTAATGAAGAACTGCTAACCTGATGAGCCTCAAGTGTTGCTCCTCCAATAGACAGTAGTTCTTCCTCCAGCGAGCACTCCAAGCAAACAGATCTGAACCTCAAATGGTGCTACCAAGGTTCTTCACGTCAATCCCAGATGCCCTCAAACTCCTCAACACAGATCTAGGGTTTCACAAACCCTAACTCTCAAACACAGGTGAGAGAAGCAAGAAGAAGAAGAGAGATCACAAGAGGGAGAGAGAGAAATCAAAAACGTAGGAGAGAGAGTGTCTGCTCCAAAAACGTGGAGAGTTTCCTCTTCTGCATTTTTTGGTTCCCTATTTATAATAATAGGGTTTAATTAAATCCTAGATAGATTTAATAGAGCCCTAGTGAAAGTCTGACTCTCTCTCTCTCTCGTCTGGCAGCTTCTGTTTAAACTCAAAGTGCTACACAGTGAAGAAGCAGAATCTAATAGGGAAAGTATTAATTAGATTCTTTATTTAATTATTAATGGATAATTACAATTAGCATCAAATCCATTAATTAAATAAAGAGCCAATTAAATTAGCAAATTCCAAATAACTCCCTATATGATAACAATTTATCATATACAACCCCCCACTAATCAACACCATCATTATGGAATCTAGGGCATGTACACATGTACTGCCAAATCCCAATCCATAGTACATGTCCATATAAGAGCGTTTGTGCATCCGATCGGGTCCCACAAAACTCGATAAAATACTTTATTTGAAATAACTATAAATAATGTATCATTTTATGTAAAATAAATTTTGCAAAACCATTTCCAAAACGGTATTGGATCCAGATTCTGATCCGACCATGCACAGACAGTCTCTATCTTAGTGTTCCCCAATCGGACAGTGGTGACCGTGTTGGATAACTCCTTCACTCACAAAATGTTCACGCATTCCCAGAACACCGGCTTTGACTCGCTTGAGTCTCAGTCATTGATGAACCAAAGAATGTGATCACACTTTGCAGTGACAGGGTTCCCTCAGGTACAGGGTGTCGATGACACATGTCTATCCCTTCCTACATCTGGCAGTAATACATGAGGGAATCGACAAAGTAGATTCATCGCCAATGCACACATCAAACATGTAAGCACTCACATTCGTACCCTGACATCACATGTCTAAGCATACCCAATACGACAACCATATGATAAGGGTGCTCAGCCCAAACCCTAGTCGTGACTACCATTTTAAGTATAACTTACGAACACATAATGCTCAAAAAATTTATATCGCATGTGACAATATTAAACTAAAATGTATAAATGTTCAATATGAAGGTGAATCGGATTGAACCGGACCAAACCGGATTTGATGGACACACACTTGCCCAACATTTATATCAATTGGTATCTCTGCATTTGGATTCAATGTGACCAGCAAAGTGATCCATTACTAACAAAGTGATATGAGCAAGGTGTTTCGAGTTCGGAGTTGCATCACCCTTGTTTGTACCACTAACAACAGTGGCATGTTGAATAGCTTTCCAGGGACATGTATTATTATTTGGTAAGGAATCTTTAGGCAGCGAAACAAAATCTGGGAAGGAAAAGACTTTAGAGACCAAACAAATTATAAGAGTAATTATGTTACATAATAGTTGCATCAATAATTCAAGTCTCAGTCTGAAGTGCATCAAAATAATCTTCATTGCTATAAGCTAGCAGTGATAAATGTAGAAGATTCTTGTTGCTTTAAGCTGTCGGCAACATGAGCTACCACCCCAGCACCAGCATTGTGTAGCCATTCATTTTTCACCTGAATCAATAACAAGAATTAATCAAGATCTAAAATGTAGAAGACCAGGAACAGAACATAAATAATTAACAAAGTGAATGAACAATACATGAATATTGTTATGGGCAAAGAAGGGCCAAAATGCCGAATGAAAGCTGACATCAACTTTCTTCCACCCTACCCTTTGTAGTCCACGTATCATTTCCTCTGTCAACAATATAATCATCAATGCCATTGAAATAGAATGCAAGGATACAGAAATTCTTGAAACAAATTTCATGTCAATATAGGAGTTTACCTTCAATCATATCATGGTACTCTACTGTGTTTTCAGTGTTGGGTTCATTTTGTGCTGCCTCCTTTGCTTTTGCTGCTTCCGGTGGAAAATGGGGACCATCAGATGATACTGGTGGACAATACTCCACATCCACAACATGCTTGTAACCATCCAATGAACGTCGAGGGGGCTGTGAATTTTTGTGGGGGAAAAAATAAGAAATTTGAGTATGTTCACATTCATATATTTTTCATTATTTTGGTTTCCTTCTCAAACTTTTCTAATTTGAAAAAAATCAAGAAATATTACGACTCCTAGACTATGAGAGTAGGAAGCGATTAAGTATACCAATGATGTAATACCAAGAGCAAAAAAAGGTAAAATTTGTGGAAGGACTCCAGAGCAATTACTTTATTTCTCCAACCATTTATGAAATCCTTAAATGCATTGAATCTTCTTATTCTTATTGCAAGTCCATTACTTTTACTCATAATAGAAATTTTCCTAGAAGTCAAAGACACACTACTTTTTCAACAGAAGAATCATAGTACTAGTCCTTGTTCTTCTCAACAGGTCAATGCTCACCCAATGCATCCAATTCGAGAGGAAAATTAATAATTAATCAAACAATTTCTTTCTTCCAGTAATACCCAATTAAAAAAAATATCAAGCTTAACATAATACAGCCCAGAGGCATCAATCATGTCATACATTACACTTCAATGTTACAGGAACTTTTTGAACAGTTCCCAGAGTTGGACATAGAATAAGACTAAGCAGATCTAAGCATATGAAGCTCAAGCTAAATCATCACAGAATGAGTGCCATAAAAGATATTCCACAAAATTAAGCACTTAAATTTTCCTCCTCTCCTCTCCCTTTCCCCCCACAAAAAAAAAGATGCATATTTAATTGAGTGTTTATTCTACTGTATATGGCTGGAACATGGTTTAATGATATCCAAATCGGGAGTAGTTTAAAAACATAATTCACCGGATCACCTTAACAAGTTCTGACTCCCTTCTTATAGAGGATGTGCGCCAACCAACCATATCTGAATATATTAAGGAAAAAAAATTTGAAAGTGATAGGAGAAAACAAAATCCTGCTAAATCCCAAACAGAAGCTTTCTTTCCACCTCTTTTTTTTTTTTTTTGGAGGGAAGGGGGATTAAGTGACTTCAGTTAAACTCCCAAACATAAATTTAAAATAAACTATTAGCAATAATAATAGAACAAACTGTGCAGAAGGATACGGTCGTAAGAGACATTTGCATAAACAATACGACATCTAAATGCAGCAAGAGCAGATCTGTAAAACAAACAAAAGCAGATAATGACTCTCCAATTGTTCATCAACAAAAATATTAGCACCTTGATGAAATTGACTGTATTGCCCCAACTTACATAAAGTTTCCATCCTCACAATCAGATGCCATTCTTAGAAGAAGAGGTGGGCTGCTGGGTTTACCATCAGTAAGGAACAGCTGACGACCAGTTCGGCCAACTAAAAAAGTGCCTACGGATGGAGCGAGTTTCTCCAAGATCGGGACTCCCAACAGAAATGGAAGCTGAAAGTTAAAATATAAATATTAAAGGCCTATTTGTTTTGGCATTTCATGAAGACTACAGTCATGAAATGCATATAAAAGTTATGTTCCACCGTGGCAATTCATTAACTATCGACTTGTGTGCCTTCTGTACTACCTGAATAATCTTTCAGAAATGCAACAAGCAAGAACATACGCAAGGATATCAGTGGTAATAGTTTGCAGGTCTTCAGCAAAAAAGTATTCACCATAGAAGTGAGATACTACTGATAGAGATTACGACGTACAAAAATGGTCTGTTTTAAAGAATAAAAAAGGGCGTACCCAGTGCACAAGGCTCCCGCCACTGCGGGGTCTGGGAAGGGTCATAATGTACGCAGTCATACCCCTGCTTCTCAGAGAGGCTGTTTCCAGAGATTCAAACCCGTGACCACTTGGTCACAATGGAGCAACCTAACCGTTGCACCAAGGTCCACCCTCGGTCTGTTTTAAAGAATAAAAACATAAAATCAAATTAACAATGTAATAGACACAAACATATATAACGAGGGACAAATGATGTGGAAACAATATAAACACATACAAAAATTCAAAGATGTTGTTTGGAGGTTTCAGTCTTGAGTATACACTTACTATGGTGATTCATTGATACAAAAAACAATGCCATTGCATTCTACTGAATTTTGTAATGTCAACCTATTGCTTCTTTTCCCTCTTAGAGAAATCAGAATTAAGGTCTTCAGAATGAGTTTGAAATGATATAGGGTGTTAAGGAGCCTTCGTCAGAGATTGAGCCAACATAAAGGATTTTGGAGAAAACTCTCCATTGGACTGGTGCAAAATTGAACCACAAAGATTTCTTGGAATGTGTGACAAAATCTATATATCTTAGTTGGGCTTGAACTATGCAAGTTTTTCTAGTACAAGTTTCCACTTCCATCTTCCAAAGAGTTAAGGTTCTACATTGCAAATCCTGTACAATTGAATGTTTATGAAATTTTCAGCAGCTTAGGAAAGAAAATATACAGCATAAACATGAGATAAAATTACTAAAGGGAAACAAAAGTGACCATGTCCAAGCATATCAGAATATGAAGAGACAAAAGGATGCATCAATGGAAACAAAAGATTTAAGTCCAATTGCCAAATGAGTACATTATACCCGTCAGAAACGGACCTGCTTTCTCCCTCTCACCCCTAGATGTGGCGTTGCCAAGGTAATAAAATTTATTGGCTCCAATCCAGCAATTGTTCCTCTTTTCGAAGAGTATGCTGAATTTTCTGGATTTTCATTCTTAGGACCAGAAAGATCAGGCTGATCACTAACCAAGGGATTTGATGAATAAAGAACAGCAATTGCATATCTTGCAAACAAACCACCAAGAGAATGGGCTAAAAAGGAGATTCTTTTCAGGCTTTCTGTCTTTTGGAGAACTTGCATAACCTATTCCAAAGAATGCAACCACAACATCAACATTAAAATCAACTTTTTTTCCCCTTATTTTTATAAACATGTCCTCCAATGAGAATCAACATCAAATAATAAATGACCTTGAATAAAAGCAAGAAAGACTCACTTCATCTGCTAACCGTTTTCCAGCTCCCTCAACTCCCCTGAAGGTTTTAGTGTAGGTATTAGATGAACTTGCTGCAAAATAATACAGTTCAAAATATGCAATTATTAAAATTCCTTGAGAATGTAATAAAAAACTGTAAAATCTGAAAAGATCGGAACCCATCCTCAATGAACTTTCACAAGGATATTAAAGCAAAGGGTTGGCTGGACAGCCAGCCCACCGAGGTTGGACCCCTAGTTGTCCCATGTGATGATTGACATCGCAGTTTCGACATGTCTAGGGAATGGTCCGGATTGCCCGGGCGTCGAATTCCAGACTCAAACTCAATCACATTCTCTCCCATGTATTGTCATGCACCCTCTCGGTAGTTCTATATTCTTTCTCATTTTTCCACCTGGACAACTCCGTTCAGCTGTAACTTAACAGGTGAGCAGGAGGCCTTGGGATATACCAGTCCACCAAATTTCATTCCTATCCAACCTGCCAAATGCCCCAATTGTGCGTCATCCAACCAACCTTTGCCCAATAAATAAGTACATTATGTTAGATTGTTGAAAGGGGGAAAAACTTAGAACAAAATTGGTAAATAATGAAGTCAAACAGGTAGCTCAAGAGAAAAGAGGGGGAGGTAAAATGAAAGTCACATCATAAATTGTACAAGGTCATACCATATATTAAAAATTTGCTTCCCAGGCGCTTTTTCAACTCCGCTTCTACATATGTCCAGTCACTAGGGCTGCATTGTTTCTGGGATCAGTAATTATTAATGCCACATATTTGAAAACAGTAACGCTACAAAAGTAACCGTGACATGACAGCAGAGTTCTTGGGCAACAAAAAGAGCATTTCTAGTTCTTAGGCAACAAAAAGAGCATTTCTAGGTGTAGGACACATCCCACAAGCAGTAAACCAGCAACCATTAATTCCAGGAATTTCATGGCAAGACCAATAGAATTTAGTAAATTAAATGACCAGGAATTCGAGTGGCATACATGAGTGTGGGATGCCAAATTCCCAACGCTGTTTTTTCCATGTGCAAGGCTCTCAATGATGGGTGCCTGTGGAAATGGCAATTTCTTGTTTGGGAATTTCAGTGGTTCCTAGGTGTGTTTGCTGTGGCAACTGTAAACAAGAGGTTTAAATAATCTTTAGTACTGATGTGTTGGAAGTTGGAACGAAAGCATGGGTACTACATTCTAGACTTTCTGAAAGTACTAAAAGTATGCTAATTTCTCCCAATGCTAATCCTTGGATGCCATGCAACTTTTCTCTAGTAAAGGAATGGTGTAAGTGGCATGTGAAAGAAACAAATCCCAGATGAAATTCAGTTCTTTCCCTGCTTTTTGCATAAGAAATTTGGATTTAGAGATGGAAATGAAGATTTGAAACTGTTTCTAAAGTACTCACTGAATTATTATGGAATGATAACTCAAGGAATATTTCTCCACAGATTGCACTTAACTGTGACAATTATCAATTTTATGAAGTCGTCAATATGGAGATTGTTCCAGATAGAAGATGTGCAAATTGGTTAAAATGCAGCATGGATTCTTAAAGTTATACACTGAGGTGCCTCAGCAGGACATCCACATTTAGGTGGAGGTGTTGTGGATATCACAAATTGCATCATTGCATTAGTAATGAAGTAGTAGCATTCTCACATTCTAATTGGATGCAAGGCAGTATGGCATTCAATGTAGTACCCGTCTTGCTGAGATTGGAATTCTTATCAATGATTACTCAAAGGAATTTGGCTTGCATGAGACCACACCTGAAAATTATTCAAAGTTGATTGTGGATGCTATCTCTGGAAGTCTCATTGGACATTGGTGGAAAGAACTGAGACCAATTGTGGAGACTCCTATTATCTTTCTTACATACATAGAGGGAGGAGAACAATGTATCTTATCCATCAACAAACTTGCATTGTGACCTAAAGGACAACAAAGTTTTCGTCTATCAAACAGATCTGCCTATAGGTATTAAAAAAAATTGTTCTCTTGGACTAAAGGTTCTCTCTCTACCAATTAATAACCTGTGGATATGCTGATTTCTACATGATGGCTATCTAATTTTTCTACAGGAGTTTTTCCTTTGGCTTAAAGTTTTTGCTCCCCCTCCCCCTCCCCCAACCCCACCTCTTCTTTTCATAGGGTTTTAAATGATTTTGATTCATTAAAATAAGAAAGAAAGGAATATTGTTAGGCCCTTGGAATGTTTTGAGCTTAAGAAGAGAAGGGTTGTTCCAAACAACTTATGTTCATCCGAAGAAATGTTCTCCTCAATGTAATTAACCATTCATCTTTATTCTGTTCCGTAGTTTGACACTGTTGGGAGGGTGGGCCTTGGTGCAATGGAAAGGTTGCTCCATTGTAACCAAGTGGTCACGGGCTCAAGTCTGGAAACAGCCCCTCTGTGAAAGCAGGGGTAAGGCTGCGTACATTATGACCCTGCCCAAACCCCACAGTGATGGGAGCCTCGTGCACTGGATACGCCCTTTTTTTTAAGTTTGACACCGTTGGATGATACTGAGCATTAAAACAAAGCCAAGGAATTGATATAATGTGAACGCCTATAACCTAGAATAGTTAAAAGCTTACAATGCAGGGAAAGTGGATAAACACATGAGAGGGATCAACTAAAACCTTAGCAAAACCAGAAAATGGTACAGCGCTCATCAAGCAAAGAATGTTTTCAGCATGCATTGATAAAGACAAAAGTGCTATCCCAATGACATAACCACGATACAAATTGAGAAAACAAAGCACTGGTTTGTTCCTTTCATTGCTTTACAGATTACCATCCATATCACTTTTACAGATTTTAGCCAGTAATACAATATGGGAAGATAATTTTGGGATACCACATACCTAGCTAAGATGCCATGAACAAGAACAAGAAGATGATCAGGTTCATCTTTTAACTTTGCAACTCCCTTGGGTGTCGCAACATTTCCCTGAGTGGTACTCATTGCTTTAATTCCGAAGCTTTGGTGTTTTGGGCAAATCTTCAAGCCTGAACACAGTTTAGCTAACAAATTTGAGCCTCCACCCAAAATAAGAAAAAAAGAAGATAAAATTGGACCATATTTATTGAAGTTCATCTAAGATACCGTTAATTGTGGATTTGGATCTAACACCAATATATAGTTTTTCCACATATTCATACCATCAACTACATATGTCCACATTTAAATTACTTTGTTTTAAGAGGGAGATAGCTTGTTTCAATCATGTAAATCAAGAGTCTTTCAAGCACATTGACCACCTTCAAGTGTGTTAATTAGCATATGCCTTTTTATAGAGTTTCATTGTCTGGAACAACAAAGTCGGCTCCAGAATGGGAGCTTTGATATTACAAAGTTGCATCTGCTTTTCTAATAGTTTAAGTTAACTCTGAATACAAGTTCAAAAGAAAGACTGTTCAACAGTTTTCAGCTTAATTGCATAACTAATAGAGATTTCAAGAATTAAAGTTCAGACCTGGTTTTCAGAATCTTTTGCGCAAATTGTATTGCTTCTGGTTTTCATCATAAGTCATCATTGTAATGTCACATGGTCACTTTTAACTACAGAAAAAATATGTGTAATATGTCACATGGTCACTTTTAACTACAGAAAAATATGCCCAATAAGGTGTTCCATATTCTACCCATCCACACCTCGCCCCCAGAAATAGTTGTTCCATATTGCATGATGATTTCAGATTTGTCCACTAATAGACCTAGATAATTTGCAATGACAGACAATTGGTGGCGAATCAGTGGACATAAAGAAGACTAGCTGCCTTTTGCAGGAGAGATGGAACAGAACAAACTTGAATTGGTTTTGTAGTTCTATATTGTAATAAAAGCCCTTGATGTTATGAGGTGATAAGATCTAGGGGAAATAGAATTGAACTTATAAAGTATAGCTCAGTTAGGAGATATTCTCAGTAGCTATAATGCAACTCAGTTTGGAATCCTCACTCTCAAAAAGCACTTGGTTTAGTATTGGGGCGAGTGATAAACCTATGTTTTGGCCGGATACCTGGTGCGGTAGTAAGTGTTTCAAAGAAGAATTCCAGCTCTGTTGCGGAAGCTCAAAACAAATTGGTCTAGATCATGGATTCTTATGGTCAAAGCACTCGACATATAGTCTAGACTCCTTTAAGAGGAGCCTTAAAATAATTCAGAAATTAATATTGGTTCCTGCCTGCTAAATTAGCTCTCTGGTGTACAGATTGATACAACAATCTCAACAATGAGGCTTTGGATTCTCCCTGGGAGCAGCCAGTTTTCAGCAAAATCCTATTCAGATATTTTCTTTCCCCCAGGGGACTATGATATTCCCTTCAAAAGAATTTGGAAGGCAAAAGTACCTTCAATAGTAACTTTCTTCTCTTGAACTGCAGCAAAAGAGAACACTCAAAACAACTGAACTTTTGAAGAGCTTAGGATATCATTTAGTCAGTGGATGGCTCTCTTTGATTCAATCATTTTGAAGAAGCTGATTACCTAAACGATTCTCTCATACAATATATGGCTTCATTTCATACAAATCTTCAACATTGATGGTCCTTTAATTTGCCCTGTAACTTTGAAAAAAAAAGGATTGTTACCAGTTTGGACATTAAGTGCCAGAGGATTGAATAGTGAAGGAAGACACATCTTGAAGTTATTACTTCATACCATAGGGTGGACTCTATGGATAAAATGCTAACACACTACTTTTGTAGGCCAGTTCAAAGACTCGATGAAGTATTAATTAGATGATGTTCGGGATAGCCTAGTAGTGTATTCGAGTCGGCTTAGAGGTGGTTTTATGGTTGCTCTGTTCGTTACCTAAGAGAGAACAGCTGCAATTAAGATTTTTCTTTTGGTTTTTTACTCTTTTCTTTGATTTGATTTGTCTTCCTGAGTTTTGCTTAGGCTTTATGCTTATGTGTAGCGGCCATACGACGCTTTGGGGCTTTAGCCATTTCTTCCCTTTCCCTTCTAATAAAATCTCCCTTCGGAATAGCTATGTTCTTTCAAGAACTCTAGAAAACAACAGTTTTAAGTATCCTTAACGAGAATAATGTCGGTGAATAACCAATTCGTAATTAGGCTCTGTAGGCTGATTTGAGGAACGGATTAAAATTTTGAGCTGAAGAATCCCTAGGAGTTAAAAAATAAAAAAAACATTCTCACCATGTGAGGAATATACTTATATAATAATGCTAAATTCAAAATTTTCCTTCATTTGGAGTCGGAATCGGAATCACAATCACTAGCAGTCGAAGAATTGTAAAAGAAAAAGAAAAAGGAAATAAATAGGAGGAAGTAATTACCTGAAGAGTTGCAGAAATTGGAAGAGAAACCTTGGGGATGATCAAAGGACGAACAAGAAGGTGTAGAAGACGAAGAGGAAGAATGAGAGGACGAAACCCCATGTCCACCGTTCCCAAGCTTGAACATCGGCCTCTTCGAGAAACAAACGTAACAAGTGCGGATGAAAGGCGCAGAAGCCGCTGAAGCCATAAATAAGACAAAAGCAGCAGCACAAGCCGCAAATCGAGAGAGAGAGAGAGAGACCGACTCTACAGGACAGATAACAGAGATTGAGAGGGTGGACGCGTAGAGATCTTTTTTTCTTTCCCCGGGCCTCACATATCGCTATGTCAGCGTCTTCGTCGTCATCATCGTCGTCAACATCATCATCATCATCATCATCATCTGGCCGTCCTCCTCATCATCACTGGGTGGGGGTGGGTTCACAACCATTTTTCATATCGATTTATCGTTATCAACTTATCATCATCAATTCATGATCATCAAATATCATCATTCACGTGATGGCCATCTGCTTTAATCGTCGTGCCATGCCCTGCGATTTTGTGATTCTCTCTGTGCACAAATAATTGCGTCAAATACCTGCTCGCGGACTGCCACGTGATTCCTCTATACTATTTCAGGAAAGTTTCTACACGTAGTTTAGAAGAATTTTTAGAGACCCATCTGCTCAGGCAGCTTCAGTTAACTCCAGTTTTCCTCTCTCTCACTCAAAAGACCGGAGTTATCCTACTTTGGACTTGTGAGTGGAGTGACCGACGAACGACGACAGGTCGATATATATTTATAAGAGAGAGAAGGCAGACAGGATCACAGGAATATTGGAATAACCAATTCTTCCTTATGTGGTCATGGATCGACTCTCGAGACTTGTAGTAGGAATGTTCTTCTACTCTGCTGGCAGCGAAGGAAATAGGATTTTAAAGGATAATTTTAAGGAGAATGTTCTCAGGCCACTGCGTAGGCTGCGCCCAGGCACATGGGGATGAGCACAATAATCACCCTACCCCTTGAATGGCAGACATGTGTGTCTGGGCATAGCTTGCGCTGCGGCATAGAGAACATTCTCCCTTTAAAAATTACTAAAACCTATGAGGGAATTTATGAACCCAAAGATCCCATTTTCTTGGCTGGCAATAGGAAATTCCTATTACAAGTGTAGCAGCAAAATTTCGTTCCTCCAACATGGTTTAAGTATGTATCCACACGTGCTCCGTATCTTAGACCAGGGGTAAATCTTTTTAAAAAAATTCAACAAATGTGAACCAATACAACAACTCAGCTTTATCCCAACTTAATGGAATTAGCTGCACATATAGATCTCTGTCCTCCAGTGAGTTCTATTCCAAGCCATACTTATACAAGACCTAAGCTATGCATGCAGATATAATAGCAAAGTGATTGAATTCTCCGTATCTTGGCTTTGATAGGAGACTCTGTATTTATAATTGTATATGCTGTTTACAATTTGAAAATTTGAAATACATGTAGAGATAAGGATAGTGATTTGTTACAAGGATTATCTTAATGACCAAGAGAGAAAAGAGGAGAGGATTTTGTGGACTTAATTAGCCTCCACCGTTGTAATTCAAATTTGAATTTGAATTTTAGTTTAGCCTCCGCCGTTGTAATTCAAATTCAAATTTGAATTTGAGGTGGTTGCATTAATACCCCCGCAAGCGAATCGGCCCATTGGTGACGGTGAGGTTGTCTCTTAGAGCATTGAATCTTGGCGTTGGTAAGCCTTTGGTCATAATATCAGCAACCTGGTCTTGACTTGGGAGAAAGCGTATATAGAGAAGCTTTGCAGCTACTGTTCACGAACAAAATGATAATCTATCTCTATGTGTTTTGTTCGTGCATGGAATAGAGGGTTTGCTGCAAGATAAGTGGTCCCAATGTTGTCACAATACAGTACTGGTGTAGGTGAGGAAATGCCAAGGTCACTTAGTAGCTGAGTTATCCAGATCAACTCTGCTAATGCGTTTGCAACGCCCTTATATTCTGATTCTGTGGAGGATCTGGCCACTGTGTTGCTTCTTGGAGCTCCATAAGATTAAATTATGACCTAGATAAACACAGAAGCCACTCGTTGATCGACGATCATCAGGAGATCCAGCCCAATCTGCATCTGTATACGCAGTTAGCTGGATGGGAGATGCAGCCTTGAGTGGATGCCGTGGTCAATAGTTCCCTTCAAATAACGCAAGATCTTCTTGACAGCTGGCCAATGTTCATTTGTGAGGCAATGCATGAACTGACAGACTTTGTTGACAAAGAAAGCAATATCTGGTCTAGTCAAGGTCAAGTATTGGAGTGCGTCAACTGTGCTTCTGTAGAGGGTTGCATCAGAAAATGGTGTGCCACTATTTTGACTGAGAGCCGTTGTAGAGCTAGGAGTGGGCATGGGTTTGGCAGCCTCCATATCAGTCTTTTTTAACAGGTCAAGAGTGTACTTGGTTTGTGTCAAGCAGAGACCAGTAGGAGTGCGCAAAGACTCTATGCCAAGGAAAAAATGAAGGTTCCCAAGGTCTGTAATTGCAAATTCTGTGCCAAGGCTCCTAATGATATCCTGAACAGCCGTTGAGTTTGACCCTGTGATTATTATATCATCAACATAGATCAAGATATAAACTATAGTACCAGGCAACTGTCGCACATATAAGGATATGTCTGCCTATGAGACTTTGAATCCACGAGTGACTAGGAACGAACCAAGTCTTTGGGCCCATGCTCTGGGTGCTTGTTTTATCCCATACAAAGCACGTTGGAGATGGCATATATGCTTAGGGTAATCTAGGTCAACAAACCCTTGAGGCTGGCTCATGTAGACTTGTTCTTGTAATGCTCCATTTAAAAAGGCATTTTTGACATCAAGTTGTCGGAGAACCCACTTGTTAGTGACTGCAAAGGAAAGAACTGTTCGGATTGTAGTTGGCTTGACAACAGGGCTAAAAGTATCGAAATAACCGATGCCCTCTTGTTGGTGAAAGCCCTTTGCAACCAATCGGGCTTTATAACGGGAAATTGACCCATCAGCATTTCTTTTAATGCGAAAAACCCACTTGTTACCAACAATATTAAGGGAAGGATTTGGAGGGATCAATTTCCATGTCCCATTGCGCATTAGAGCATTGAACTCATCACTCATGGTTGCACGCCATTTGGGGTCTTTACTGGCTAATGTATATGAAGTTGGTTTTTCCTCTTTGTCCATAATGGTGGCAAGTAAGGCTTGAGGAATCGGGTGTCTGTAGCAAGAAGGTTGAGTTTGGTTACAGGTTTAGTCACACCACTCCTTACTTGAGTAACCATTGGATGTGATGGTGGATTGGAGCTAGGTAGGGCCCGTTCAGGAAGAGCTAAGGATGGAGATGGTTCTGGTTGGACCAAGGGAAGAGGTGGGTCGGATGGAGGTAAGGGAAGGGCCAGTTCGTTTTGAATCAAGGCTGGTGCTGGTTCGGTTGAAGGTAATGTTATGGGTTGTTCAGCGGCAGCAAGGTTTGCAACAATTTCTTTGATTTTTTGAAGGTATTCAGACATGGAGGAGTCTCCTTTTTTGACTTGCAGTAGCTGGTACTTAAGCTGCATCACACGAACCTGTGAATGCGAAGCATATATGCGCTCCAATGTGGTCTAGGCAGAATTAGAAGATGAGGCACCGATAATGTGTGCCATTGAATGCTCAGTTAGGGATGAAATTATCCATGACAGGATAATTTAGTCTTGGCGCCTCCAAGAGTTGTACGCAGGATTTTGGATAAGGTCGGTTGTGGTGGAGTTGGGTGGTGGTGGAAGAGTTTGAGGTGGGCATGGAAAGCTCCCATCAACATAATCGAAAAGGTCATGTGCGTGGAGAAGGGGGAGGAATTGAGATCGCCATAGGAGATAGTTTGTTCTATCTAGTTTGATGGGTAAGAATTGGAGAAGGTTTGTGGGAGAAATAATAGCTGGGTTGGAGGAGGTGGCAGAGGTGGTGGAGGAATCAGAGGATGCCATTTCAAAGAGGGGTGTTTGTCTATGGCTCTGGATACTAAGATAGAATAGCAAAGTGATTGAATTCTTCATATCTTGGCTTTGATAGGAGACTCTGTATTTATAATTGTATATGTTGTTTACAATTTGAAATTTTGAGAATTTGAAATACATGTAGAGATAAGGATAGGATTTGTTACAAGGATTATCTTACTGACCAAGAGAGAAAAGAGGAGAGGATTTTGTGGACTTAATCAGCTTCCACCGTTGTAATTCAAATTCAAATTTGAATTTGAATTTGAGGTGGTTAGGTGAATACATGTCAAAGTGTGGCTTGATCTTTTGGCATCTTGGGTGGAGAATATCTTCATTCATCGTGATTTGATGTTGTGATTGATCCGAACAATGAGTTTTATCATTAACTTTTACCCCATATTGGTTTCAAAACTTGTAAATAAGGTGAGGAGAGAGAATTATCTCTTAGACCTTTGACAATATGTAGGAGTTAATGATAAAACTCGTTGTTCAGGAGCAATCACAACATCAAATTAAATCACGGTGAATATTGAAGATATTTCCACCCTAATTAGTAACATAAAAGTTTGACCATAAGGTAAAAGATTTTATTCACCCAATTATAGATGTAAGTCAAGATGATCACGACTCCATTCCGGGGGGGTCGGGGGGATCTTTATCCTCTCAATTACACTACTCCGTACTTGACCTCAAGTACATCTAACAGAGGAGACAAAAATGACTATCCTACCCCCTGCCCGAACACATTGCCTGAGGTGGGGTCCACCTCCCTCTATTAGATGTTGCCTGAGGTGGGGTCCACCTCCCTCTATTAGATGTACTTGACGTCAAGTATGGGCAGTGTAACTGAGAGGATAAAAATACATCTTGGGGGGGGGGGGGGGGCTGGGAATTCTTCCAATTAAAAGCCACATAAAAAGAACACAAAATTACCATATTACTCAAAAATAGGTTTTGTTTTACCAAATTATCCACAATCTTTTGTTTAACAAAATTTTCCAAAATAAATCTGTTGTATTATTAAAAAGAAGGCCTAAAAAAATTCCTATAGACCCTCACTCCCATATTACTACAGTTTCTCTCAATTCTAGGTGTAGATGGTTTACATTAAAAAAAAGGAATAAGTTTCTCTTTTCCTCGACCACTTGGTGAATGGATTCCCACCATCCTAGGGTTGGCAAACCCCTCTTAGGTTTTAGTATTTTCCCCAAAATACTCTGATACCCCTGTGCATTTTTGAACCCGCTTCGACATGGCTGAAGGGATGACTCTGTTTTGTCTTGTGATTTTTGGAAACATCACATTCCATTATTAATATTACATGAAAAACTATCCTCAAAAAAAGGGGTGTTGTTCTCTGTGCTGCAGCGCAGGCTGTGCCCAAGCACATGGGGGTGGGCGCAATGACCACATTGCTGAGTGGCAGCCCATTTGCCTGGGCGCAATCTATGCTGCGGCAGAGAGAACATTCTCACAAAAAAACCATAAAAATAGATACTTCAGATTTATTAATCTTGTGGTTTTTGGAAACATCACGCCCATCCATTGTCACACAATAACTAAAAAAGAAAACAACAACAACAAAAGAAGAAAGAAATCATCTCATCATTCTGCTACGGAACTTCCACGGAGGACGCTATTGTTCCTCTCCAAATTCTTCTTCCAGCACTGATGCTTCCAACACTGACACTGTGATCTCTTCTTCCACCCTTCTTCCTTATTCTCTTCTTCCTCCCCTATTTTCCGCCCGCTTCCACCCTCTACCCCTACCATCATCGACTTCGACCTCACCAACTCTTTCCTCCTTAGGGCTTTCTCCTCTTGCAAATCCATCTCCTTCTCCTTCTCCTTCACTTCCTTCTCTTTACTACTCTCCAACCACAGCCGTCTCATCTTCTCCCTTATCTCACACACCTTCTCTTCATGCCCTCCCTCACAAAACCCACACTTCACCTTTCGATCTCGTTCAGCCCTAATGCTCTGCACCTGTTCCCAAGTCAATGCCAGCCTCAACGCCTCCTCCAGCGACTGAGGTCTTTGCGGAACGATCCAGTCCTGGAAATCTTCTCGTAATCCATCGATGAACACCGCTTTCAATAAACCGTCTGGAATGCCATGGTTAGGGTTGGACCACCTCTTCAGTATCCACTGCAGTCTCAAATAGTAGCCGTGGACGGACTCGGTGTCTCGTTGCCTTATTGTCCTTAACTCGGATCGACACTGGTCAAGTAACTCGGTCCTCTGGTAGAAATTCAGGAAGGAAGATTTGATTTCTTCCCAATTCAGAGATGGGTTGGGCTCGATGTTTAGGTCGTACCAAATAGCAGCTTCGTTGTCCAGAGTAACTGGGAAGATTCGTAGAATCATGTCCTCAGACAACGCGTTGTTGGCACGACAGACTTTTGCGAATCGGCTCAGGTGAGTCACTGGGCTCTCATCCGGGTTGCCTCGGAAAATTGGAAGAGGAACAATGTTTAAGTAGCCAGTGATGTTGGTAGCTTTACACGGTGAGTTCAGTGATGCAGCAGTCTCACCAAAACTGGAGACTTCTTCCTGACCGGACTCGGACACGGATTCCGATTCCGAGTCGAAGAAACGATTTCTGTGTTCTCCGGATTCAGTTTCAGTGTATGTGGTGTGTTGTTCATCTTGCTCTTCATCCTCGATATCAGCATCGTCTTCGTATCCGTTTTGGTGGTTTGTGTTGTCGGATTGGGAAGCTTCTTCTGTTTCTTCTTCATCAGCGGTGTCTTGGTGGATGGTTGTGATCGGAGGACAGAGAATTTTTCGGCGATGTTTACGTTGAAGAGGAGGCACCATCACCGATGAACTGGAGGTTTCCGGCAACAAAAACAAGACTCTGATCCTAAATATGCGTTAAATTATTGTATCGTTATTTTGATGTTTCTGAAATGGGAAATTTTGCAACTTTGCAACGGTTGGGGTAATGACTCATGAAACGAAACGATGCACCAGTTTGGGTCTGCGCTCATTTCGGTCCTAACCACTGGTCATGTTCGTCGGAAGGAGAATATTTAATGAAAAAGTTGGTATAATCATCAGACGGCTAATATTTGTTGATATTTTTAATTGATGAACTGATGGATCCACATGAAAAATTATCCTCTCCAATTCTCTATAGTTCAGCAGTGTTAGTGTGGATGTCTGACGCGTGGCAGTTTGGACATCCAATGGTCCGAACTCATTGACTATGTTGAGCTCATACCGTTGGATGTTCGAACTACCACATGTCAGACATCCACACTAGCACTGCCGCACTGCCAAGCTATAAGGAATTGGAGAGGATAATAATCTAGACCCACATGCCATTGATGATTTGAGTTGTTTTTTGGTAAGAAGATTTTTATTCATTACAACGAGAAAAAATCATAGATGTCGCATTACAAAATTCTGTCAACCACAGAATGACATTTGGCCAAACTATTCTACCTATTACTAACAGTGCCTTCATAGATAGGGAGTCTCAACTAAAATGTTAAATCTCCCTAGAAATATATTGAAATTACAATCAAGAAAATAGGTGACCAAATGAGTAATATCCTCAATCATAGGTTGTACATATAAAAGGAGATTGTATTCTTCAATATAAGGATCACATGTATTACATACTCCATCAATTTTTTCCAAGCTCAATTCAACCAAATATAATTATAAATATCAACAAAAATTACAAAAAAAAATCCCAAAAAATTAGCAAATATTCCAAACAAAAAAGTCAAAAGGAACCCTAAAAAAATTTGGTTCACTTATAGTTGAGATACGAAAATAAAAAGAAAATTTTGACTAAGGCTGGCTTTTTTATAAGGTAGAGATGATCACATGATGGAGCAAGCATTAGGGTTTTCATCACTGAACATGGCGCCGGCACGTTCATCAAAGATGGAAGAGTGAGCAGGACCGTGGTAGTAACCATAACCAGGGTCATTGTAACCATGCTTGTAGTAGTTGTAAGATGAAGAAGGCTGAGGAGTAGTACTACTATAGTAGGTGACCGGTTGGTGGCTCTGATGTTGGTGTAGTTGATGAGAGTAGTAGTACTGTTGGGTTTGATACTCCGGGTTGTATGGAAAAGGCCACAGCTCTGCTCTCCTTCCAGTCTTCCTCACTGTCTTCAACACTTTCTTCTGTTCTGCCCATCCTGTAACAGTCACCTTCTGCAGTCCCATGTCCACGTCCACCTCATCTACTCCTTCTAGTTTCTTAAGAGCCTTTCTGATCTTACTCTCGCATCCAGCACAGTCCATGTGTACTTTCATCTCTGTAATCTGAACCATCAAAACCAACATCAACTATTAGATAAGAATCATCATATAATGAAAAAGAAAGAGAGAGAGAGAGAGGTGCTAACCGTCATGTTTGGTTGTTGAGAAATTAATCTTTCTTTGGTGTGGTATCTGAGATCTGAATTGTTGAATGGTGAATGAGGGATAGTGTGTGTATCTTCTCTATATATAAGGGTTTCCCTGGTTCTTGTAGAAGGAGAGATAAGAGGGAATAGTTTACTTTCTAGCTAGATTCCTGCAAACTCACTCAAGGTCCCCCACCGACTTTGGGCTTTGCTTCCATGAGAAGAACCGTGTGGAGGTCATGGAAGGAAATAAGAAAGAAAGCGAGGAGAAAGTGCCTCCCAAGTGGGCTAACTCAACGGCTACTTTTCTATTTACAATAGGATCCATGGTTGACCTATAACGGGCATTAACTATTCTTTCAATCAAGAGGAAGAGATGGGAAGTGTATGGATAATTAAATAATAATTTAGAAAGCAATGGAAAAATGGGTTTGGAGATCCATGGATTTAGGTATTTGTATTGTGTTTGTATCATCAGTCCATATGTATCGGTATTATCGGCAGATACCTTGATACCCATTTTGATATACTAATGATATGGATCGATGGTATCGGTACTATTGGAAGATAAAATAGTGTAAAAATTGATGGTATTGATATTTTAAAGATCGAGTAAAATGATTCGATCTAATCCGATATGATTGTTCCATATTGATATCAGTTTCGGTATTGACCGAAATGGATACAACCACTGATGCCGTATACTAAAACCTTGTGTAGATTCGACTTTGATTAGAGAGAAGAATAAGGGAGTGAAGATGATGGAGATGGAGGTGGTGGAAAGTAATGGGAAAGCAAGGTATATCTACTTTGCGATGAAGGTTTTAGAACTTGAAATTGAACACCTGCCTCACATGGATATCCACTCAATTCTGATTTAAATCGGTCTAAATGGGATTAAATTAATTGGAAGTGGGTGAGTTGGACTTGACCAGAATCATTTAGCTTTACCTTTTTAGAATCGGATGAAAAAGGGTTCGAGGTTGGCTAATTCTGTTTTTTTTAAACCATTTTTGCGATTCACATGGCAAAAACGTTTTCCCATTTGATCCATTATGAGTTTGAAATTCTGAGAAAGTGAGGATTCAAAAAGAAGTGGGATCAAAGCTCTTTTTTTTTTTCTTTTTCTTTTTTAATAAACCCGAATATTCTTTGGGACCCGGGCTGGCCCCTAAGATTTTATTAATAATCCAAAAAATTATAGAGATTACAAGGGAGGAACATGCCCACCTTACCCCAACCCAGCACAAGAAGAAAGCTCTCACACTCACTCACTCCCTTACAATTCCCCCAAGAGTCACTGCCTAATAGTAGGGATTCCCAGTGAATCCTCCCAAATTATGCGATTGAGGCCCTCAGGGAGGGTTAAGTCCAGACCGATCCTGGTGTTGATATCCGATGTGCACGCATAGTTCGCAAGCCAATGTGCCGCTCTATTTCCTTCTCGATACATGAATGCAATCTCTGCCTGCAGACCCTCCGTCAGCCTTTCTATCTCATTGTACCAGTACCAAAGCTTCCACACATTGCATTTTCTCCTAAGCACACATTGTACTGTAAAGGCCGAGTCCGAGTTTACTACGATTCCTCTAAGGCCCATTTCCTCACACAGCTTGAGCCCATCCCTCAAAGCCCTAAACTCTGCAATGGAGTTTGTACAGTCTCCATAATGGTTAGCGAATGCCACAATGACTTTTCCTTCACCATCCCTTATGACTCCCCCATAAGTGGGACCAAAGCTTCATCATCTCATCATTTAATAAAAATGGACAAAGTTTTCTTCCACCCATAGAAGAACGGTTCACCCACCATCTTAGGGTTCACAAACCTCACCTAGATTTTTAGTATGTTTCAAAATATCCTTCCAATACCCATTCCCGTCCTCTCCCACCCCATCCCATTCACCATTGGTAGAGGGAAACTCGATCCATAAAAAAGAAGCTGGGTATCAACCATGTTTTCGAGGGATTTGCTGCAATTTTCAGTAGGACCTCATGGAAATAACTGATCATCATATATATATATATATATATATATATATATATATATATATATTTGGTAACTGAAATAACTGATCATATAGGATAATGGAAAAAGGTTCTCTGAACCACTAACGTGGAATGGAATCTCCCACGCATCCCTACATTAGCACTTTATAGAAGGAATGAAAGATCCAATAGTTCAATCTATACAGCATTGCATCTCACCGTCCCTCTACCGCTGCTAGCTGCACCTCTTTATCCCTTCCAGTTCCCTGCCCGGCCCAGTTTCCAAGTGCCCCTAACAAGGGGTGGCACAATGAACACCCTATCGTTGTCTGGGTGGGATCTAGCCCCCACCCCCCTTATTAGAGGCATTGGGGAACTGGACAGGCAGGGAACTAGATGAGATAATTTTTCCATCTGAAATCTCCTCTCATCAAAAACAAAACTTATCTTAATTCCTGCTAATGAGCTTCGATAGCTCTAACCTTCCCAATGACTTCTGGACTTCCAGCCGCTTGAATCCATTTGGAATTTTGGAAAGACAAAGAACTCGAATCAGTGAGTACATTAGAAAAATGGAAGCTAAGGAAACATATACTATTATTAAGATTTAAGAAGTTCAAAGTCAACAACATAAAACAATTACCCTTCATGTTAGCTAATTCCTTCATAAAATCTTGGGAAAATTACTTGGACTCCCCTTGTACTATGGCCATTTTGCTTAGTCTTTCCAACATTTGAAACAATTACTTGAACATCCCCTGTAGTTTACCATTTCTTTCAAGTAGCCCTGGCCGTTAGTCAATCACCGTTAGCATGGGTTAAATATTTTATAAATACCTAAACTACCCCCTAAGATATAGTGAAATGACATATTTACCCCTTCTCCTCTTCTTCCTCCTGTAACCCCAACGGTTTTTGGGGTGTCCCAGAATCGATATCCATTAAGACTACAGACGTATCTGCAGACAAATTTGGTTCTCTACTTAATAGCAAGACTCACCATACAGCAAAAAAGCCACACACTATGTGGAACTTCCCACATAAATCCATCACAAACCTAGTTTCCACCAAGCACTCCTGATTTCCCTAGGTGCACAGGGGTGTCAGTTTCAAAAACGGAAATACAAATTTAAGAAACAAGACAGATACTTTGAAAGAGAATACCTGATATTCCAGGGAAGAGCCACACAATAGGATCATTTGGCACCACATTATAAATTCAGATATGGGTTGGTGGATCCTTCAAGGGATCCCATCCTTCCTGTCTCCGGCAAAACAAAGATCAACAGCAAAAGATAGGTGGATGAAACAGAAACACTAAAGAACAATATGAAAGGAATTGCACAATTTCTATGAAATTGGCATTTCCAAAACCTTGATATAGAAATTGTCTCACTGTGTACTTTCAGGAGAATGATGTATCCGACTTAAATTTACCAACCCACACTCAATTGACTCCGGCATTAAAGCCTCACATGCCACAGAACTGTCAGAAAAACCTATAGGACCACACATAATATCACCAAAAGCCGAGCTTTTCTCACCAGGAGTTGGAACTGGCTCCTCTCTCTTCTCGTTACAGGAGCTGAAACTGAAACCTCCATCTCAGATTCTACTCCAACCCCAGCCTCTGCTTCAGCCCGAGCCCCAGAAATTTGAGGTGGTAGATCGAGATTCCAAACCCTTCTGGATGCAATCAGCTTCAGGTCCCACAACCAACTATAAGTGAAATAAAGCTGCTGAGATTGATAATGGCGGAAGCGGCAGATTCAGTTCAAGTTGCAAGCCTTTATCTCCCAACCAGAAAAGGATTTAGGAGTTGAAAACATAGGGTTTAGGGTTGCCAATGGAAGGATTTCCTTAGCCCAAAATCTCAGGATGAACTGTTAAAGGAAGGTCGGAGTTCAAGACAGAATTGACTAGTTGCAGGAATCGTTGGAAACAGAGGATAGCAGGGAAAGCTTCAGGGAGCTCAAAGAGCTAGGACGGATGTGAAGAAAAAGAAGTAACGAAGAGGGATAGATGAGGGACAAAGAGGGATGCGCACCACAGCTCTTGGCAGTAGGTTCAACAAACGAAGAGGGATAGATGAGGGAGAACGAGAGAGCGACAGAGAGAGAGAGTGAGCCAGAGAGAGAGTTGCAGGCTACAGGCCTAAGGTGCAGAAAACTCACCGACCTCCGTCCCTCGAACGGTCTCCCTTCTCCTACACGAAGACCTATGGTTGCTTCTTCTTCGGCGACGGCGACGGCGACGGCGACGGCGACATCCTCGATTTGGGGTTTTTAGGGTTTTTCAAAGGTAAAACATGTAAAGGGCAAATGTGTAATTTATACTTGGCAAGTTTCAATAGTAATGATTATAAGGGTAAAATGGATATTTTCAATTAAACACTAGCAGTGTGAGCTTTCGTGGG
This sequence comes from Telopea speciosissima, assembly GCF_018873765.1. NCBI lineage: Eukaryota > Viridiplantae > Streptophyta > Magnoliopsida > Proteales > Proteaceae > Telopea > Telopea speciosissima. The sequence continues at coordinate 66,940,159 of NC_057917.1, read as the reverse complement.
GTGTTAAGTAATTGTTTCCAAGGTTGATAATCGTAAACAAAATGGCCATAGTACAGGGGTGTCCAAGTAATTTTTCGTCAAATCTTAAATAATAGCTACTGATTACTGTTCCATGTTAGCTAGCTAATTCCTTCATAAAATCGTGGATTTTGGCCGATTCCAGTTGATACCTAACTCGATGAATCAGTCTATGTACATAAGGTGACTTAGTCAACCCTACAACTCGCTGACTCGTGAATCGGACTCTACCCAACTCTATAACGGCCAATTGTAGAATCGACTCGGGAGTTTGTTCAAGTCAACTTGAGGGCCATGCTGTATTTTAATGGAGGCAGTTTTCTTTTTTGGAGAATTCCTTGACCTTGGAGTTTAAATGGTGTTTGCAACAATAAGGGGTATTATCGACTTTGTATAATAGTAGCAAAGCAATTATAACTGTATATGGGTTCATAATAAAAATATATATATGGGTTTACTTTTCCTTCACCTGTGAGAGAATCTCTTCATCCATATATTTCATCAGATCATGAACATTGGAAGTTTATCAAGATCATGAACAATCGAAGATGGGAGTTAATGATAAACCCAAAATCCAATCATAATCACATTATCATTGCTGACCTTGGGTGAAGAAAAACTTAATCCTATTAAAATATATCAATACATGACTCGTGATTATTTATGCAAAATATTTGAAAAATAATGAATGTAATTAATGTGTTTTATATTTGATGCAAAATATTAATTCATAAAATAAACTTTCACAGTTTCACCATTATGTTATACATAATAGGACTGATGTCCTCTGTGCCGTAATGCAGGTTGTGCCTAGACACATGGGTCTGCCACTCAGGGGGGCAGGGTGATCATTACGCCCACCCCCATGTGTCTGGGCGCAGCCTAACACAAAGAACATTCTCCCTACATAATAAAACTAGAAAAGATACAAATATAAAGGCAAAGAAGGTTCAATTATAAAGTACAAATCTCATGTGGAATTATGGAGTGAAAACTCATGTAGGGGGTCTCCTATGGGAAAGGGAATTCTTCCAAATCAACAATAAATAATTTTAGGGAGAAAGAATTTTGCCTAGTTGCGTGCTCCATGTGCTTAGATGTAGGGAGGCACAAAATGACCACCCCACCCCAATGTAAAGGCGGAAATCCCACCCCTTATGCATGCTTCCATTGATCCCTGTGCTGATGTTACCCACGCGATCAGGTAATATTTTTTTTCTCATAATTTCATGTCATTTTTTACATTATAAGAGATGTGACAATGGAAATTTCCCACTTTTAGTATATATATGGCTAAAAGGTCGCAGTACGTACCCATAAATAAGCTTGACGGTACGTTTTTCAACTAATAACCGTTGATGTAATTCAATGCAATCTCAGCAGTTGAGCTACTTACCTGAGACCGGTTGCGACCATAATCTCTCCCCTGCCGCCTCTCCATCTCCGCCCCGCCCTCTCACCTCTACCATCCCCGCAGCCCCTTTCCCAATGATTTTGATAGAGACGACGACATTGCAGGATTTGGAGTAAGCATCTGAAGCGCACTAGAATCCTCTTCCTCGTTCCTCTCTTCTTCGTCTATACTTTCTTCTGTAATATTGTCTCTTCCTATCTCCTCATTAAATTGTTCTCCTTATGGTTGGTTGCACATGGATTATTGTGTGATTTTTGATCTATGGAGGAGAAAAGGATCGTTCATTGTATTGTGGGAGGATGCACGGACAAAAGATGAATAGAAAGGTGTACACTGCAGGATTAGTTCCAGTACCAACAATTTCCAACCAAGGCCGACCCTCAGGTAGCCGACGAGTAAGTCGATTCTGGTCTGCAATCATTTTAACTGTTCACAGAACATACTCTTTGCTACTTCCGTGTTTCGCTCTCAGCGATCCCAATAGGATAGTAAGTAAAGCAGATTGGATTTACCTTTGACAACCATTTATTGTAAGCAAAAAACAAATCTACCACTAATTCGCTATATACGGTTTCAATTAATCCACAGACCAGGAGGAAATTTTGTAACAGTTTCTAAAGCTACTAGTTCTGTCGTGCCATATAGACAATCCATTTTGCAGTTGCAATACTTCCTTTTCTAGTTTCTCTGTTCCTGTCCATCTCTTCTTATCTCGTCATTAAATTAATCACAGAAACCCATCAATTTCATCGTCTCATAACTTTCCCCTGCAAAGAGTTAGATCTCTCACCGAATTTCAGACAAAATTCCCCGGATTTCCAGCAAAGACCTCCACGGTCTTCAGATTTTGAAAAGACTGAAGGATAAAAACTCAGCTTTCACTTGTCTTCTCCCTCCCGCTAGGACTGACTTGGGTCTCTCTCTCTCTCTGTTTTTCTTTCTCCACTCTTCTGCCTAATCCCACCTACTTTTTTAGTTTTACACTTGCGACCACTATTTTGCAACTAATTTATTGATAATAAGTTTGAACCAAAGTTTCTCATTTCATTCGCATCTTTGCAGAGTCATCGTCTCTTTCTTCTCAAGTAACGACACCCTGTTCTATCATCAAAGCCGCTTCATAGTCACACTAATTTCATGGGGGGCGTGAGTTGAGAAGTGAGGCAACATGTTGTTACCGTAACAGTCGAGAGCCAGTTTCTATGAAAATTTAATCGATGGTGTAGATTAACTTTTTGCAAAATCTACGGTTATACTCAAAGACCGTGTGAATTAGGTGAATACTCGTACGTCCTGCGACAACCCACCCTAATTATATAAATCATATCTATCAACCAAATAGACAAAACTCTCCTTACCCGACACAAATCCGATGTCGAAGCAGAGTATTAATCAACTCTAATACCAGATTAAACAGAGAAAAGCGAAGGGTAGAAGAGGAATGCCCACCGGGGATGGAGGGAATTCATGCATCATTAAAAATCAATGTATCGTCTCCATCCCCAATCCTCTGAAGGATGAGGACAAACATAAAACCTCACGGCCTTTTAAGATGCATTGGGGAAATGGATGGCTTTGGAGAAACCAGAATGGGGATGTTAGAGGATACGCCAGCCCCACCTAGCAAGGAGAGCCAAATTTAGGCTCTCGAAGTCTCTCAATCCCAGAACCCCAACCAGTTTGCTCCGGAAAAGTTTTGACCATTTGTGCCAATAGTTATCTTGGTCATCATTATTCTTCCACCAGAATTTCCTCACTGGTTTATCCAAATCATCACAAATGCCTGATGGAATAAAAAAAGTATTGACATGGCATACGCAGGAATACTATCGATAACAGATTTTATGAGGACAGCCTTGCCCGCCAAATGGGAGTCAGGTAAAGCGGGTAAAATGGGTCTTGGCTACAAAAAATGGTGCACCAAGATAAAAAGGAGAAGCTTCTTTGATGATTAGAATAAAAAAACCAAACAAAATCTCTTAGCCAGTGAGTCTTACAGCATATATTCTTGACTAAGACCTATGGCCTAGTACAAAAATGGGGAAAAATTCCATATCATCTGGAATGGTTAGATTCAGCCCTCGGAAAGGGAAAGACATGACAAAGTCTACAACACAATGTATAGAGGTGACTGGCAAGCTAGTTTCTTGATGCCTTCATGGAGTCCAAATCTCAGTGACTGATGAGGATTCAACAGACAAACTCAATAATAACTAGTCATTCTCCTCAAAGCTAGGATCAAGAACTCGTACTTGATATTCTCCTCAGCAATTTATACATACCGAACACATTCTTCTGCCACCATTGATGTGGGATGAAGAATGATCTGTACATGGGAGGTGAGAGCTCCCTGTCTAGGTAGGGTAAAGAGGCAACAACCTGGATTTTATACAATTTCGGCATACACATCAGACATTATAATGAAGATGAAAAATATCCAATCTAAGAAGAAAAAAAAATCCATTCCCCAAATCTTACCTCCCATGTTGACAAGTTACTTCCACGTGAAGGGTATGGCCGTTGAAGTTCCAATTCAACGAGAAAAGTACAGGCATCAAGATCCCTTAGCTGCAACAGAAACTTGAATGAGGATCCCTTGGGGGAAATCATCTTCTTTTTTAAAAAATATATATATATAGTTTAAAAAACATAAAAAGGAAACATTATCTGAGTTGAAGCAATGGGGGGTGTGGGACTTTCAGATCAAGGATAATTACATATTGCTTATCAGATGCCACATTCTTGTTATTGAAATAATGTGGTGCTGCTGCTGTCCCACCCAAGGAAGAATTGAATGGGAGTGGCAGGAGCCCCCGGAACCCATCATCTATCCATCTAACTTCACCCACATAATCAGGAATGAAAAAGGAAGAAGGGAATCGATGCCATTCACTTCCAACACAGACCACAGCACCTGCAAGGTGAACATCAGATCTAGAAAAAAAAAATTCCCAATATTCAATTCCCATATATTTAAAGATCAAACTAATACAATAGTCCAATTCTCACCTAGTCCAGCATCGTCATGATGTTCTAAGTGTTTGTAGATCTCAATAGGTGCAGAATAACCATGAATAAGTGAGAACGTCCGACTATGAGAGGCACATAATATGAGGCTCAGGGCCACAGGTCTAAGTACTTTGGCAGTCTACTAGGAATGAGCAGAGGTGGACCATTATTAGTGAAAGTTTATTAGAGTTGGAGAAAATTTTGAGAAAGGGGAACTCACCTTTATAAGGAAAGTATTAGCATTGGGGTCGTACTTGTCCCTGAAAAGATCTGGAAAACTCTCAATGACAGCTGAAGCAGCAACGCAGACAAGTGGGTATATTGGATATAGGAACCTGAAACCAAATGTTAAATGCTAAAAGTCATCATTTGCATCTCTCCCCAGCATTCACTGCAGGACACACCATATTAAACAATCTTGGGATCACCATCAGAACCTGAACATGTTCTCAAAAGAAAATTTTAAAATATTTCTCATGAACAGGTCTCAAATCCAAGTGCTGCTTAAACTAAAACATGTTCTATGTTAACCAGGTACAGGATGGAGTTAAGAATTAAGGGTAGTAATGATTATGCTCACTTGCTGAACCTTAGCCACAGAAATATCACTATTTGTAATATTAAGTATAATATTTTGACAAACATGATTGACACTTAATATTTTAACCCTATTTACATTTCAATGGGGCCATTCTGACCATGTATAAAGAGGACATGATCTTGCTTAGCCACATGTTAAATTTCAGAGCCTAATTGAATAAAAAAACACCTCCCCTGTATTGGCATATCCACCCTGCGTATGTCCATGCACACCTACGAGTATTCCAACCACTATTGGGTCCCTCCTAATTATTTGATGTTTTGTTTTGCCACTTGGCAAACCCCATTTGGGCTGAAACTTGACATATGAGCAGGGGACTTTGGATCCTACCTGTCCACAAAATTTCAACCCCATCCAACCAGTCACGTGGCAAATATAGGTGTGCAGATCAGGAAATTGTTTTTAATCCATCAGACCAGGAATCCCATGCCCTATATTTAAATCTCTTTTTTTTCTCAAACACAATTTTAATACAACCTCGCCTTGAAATCTATTTACATGTAAGCAAGTTAATATAACTCAGTTTCAAGTTCAATTTCTACGTCAAGAAATCTCACAGAAATGCATAGAAAATTCTGCACAAGGACTTCGAACAGGAACAAGATTTGGACTCAAAATGGGAGGGGCAGCTCTGGCAGTTTTCTGAAGCCTTTGCCCATATTTACAATTGAATGCTACATCATAGATGTTAATATCATGTATATTTTCAATTTGCAGGTTGTTGGGCAACTAGCAGCGTCTGGCAGAGTGCTGTCATTGTTGGCAACACTTCTTAGTGCACAGGTGATGTGGCAGAGCTACTGGTGAGTTGGCAGCGTTTGGATAGGTCAGGCAGTGACTGGGAAGTGCTGGCCAGTGCTGGATATGACATACAGTGGCCGTGCAGATGAGTCAGTTTCGGAGCTAATTTGGGCATGCCAAATGGCAGAACTGGAAGGAGGATTGTACTGGAGAACTGCAGTGTCATATTATCTTTCCAACGCAACTGGAATCGCGTCGATCTGATTCCATATGAGGAAGTTATGGCCGTTTCCGTACGATTACTCTAGAAGGCCCAAATGTTCGTCAAAATGTCTCAACGAAGGACTTCATTCATTTCTTGAATATGTGGCAGGCTGACTTGTCAAGGTGATATGGCAAAGTGAAGTGTCAAGGTGATGATGTGGCAGATGCTATTAGCCAAGGCCACATGGCATAGCTGTTGGGCCATGCACAGCAGCCCAGGCAAGTCTGGCCACAGGGCAGAGGGTCCTGTGGCCACAGGCCACATATTTCGTAAATATTCAGAACAGTTAGGACCCTTTAAAGATGTGAACAGAATCTGGGAATAGAAGCGAGAAAGAAACAAAAATAAAAAGAACACGAAATAACAACCAGGGGTAAAAAAGACCCGAACCAGAAAGATATTTCCTTAAGCTTAGCAACGTAATTACTTTAAATGAAAAGGGCTAAGTTGGAATTTCAGAAATGCATGGAAATTAGTTTAGGAATTTGTCAAGGGAGGTCTGTGTAATTTACCCTAACAAATATAATTTCAATTACTTAAATGATATTAGGCATAAATGTCTGTCCTGGTTTCGAGCCAGGTTTCCTCAAATTTCGATGGGCATCAAAACTTGCGAAATTACCAACATCTCGGTTGAAACTGGTCTAGTCAGGGGATTTTTTGAAGTAGCAGGCCATCTCGTCTCAGTTTCTTGCGAAACCGAGATTTAGAACCATGATTGTTGGTCATTGCACTTTACTTGGGTCTGGAAAAAATTATTGCAGTACTCTTCAAAAGCCTTGTGAGTGACCAAAAGTACACAAAGAAAATAGAAAGGTTGTTGTACCGTTGCCTTCACTAGGCTTCATGCCCTACCTCCATATAAACTGTCTAGGGATTCCATTGCTCTTCCAAAGAAAGAGTAATAAAAGAATACCTGTCAATATAGGCCACCAAGGTCAAAGAGAGGGAAGAACTTTTGGCTCTAATACCAATTAATGCAATCTTGGGTCACAAAGACTATTTTGGGGTCGCCATGGGCTAATGTAGTTCTAGATTGGTAGGAGACCAACTAGAAGCCAAAAACCAGGATCTGATCTGAACAGGTAGTTCGGTTAAGCTAAAATAGGTGGAAGTGTAAAATTAGGGTTAGGGTAAGTTTATGTAGGGGAGTCTTCCAGTGAAGGTCTTGAGATGTTTTGATGGAATTAGGTATGTAAACTTGAATGGACAGCAGATTAGGATTAGGTTTTCTGGGGGTTTTGAAAAGAGAATAATGGGGGAATCTAGGGTTTAGGATGGGAGTTAAGAGCAGGGGCTTGGATCGAGTTTCCCTAAGGATGAGAGGGAGGTTCGGTCCAAGTTTGGGCTGTTTCTGATGGTTGGTTTGGTATAGGCAGAATTGGGTTATGGGAATGATGCTCAGAGATGGAGGAGATGCTAGGGTTTAGTTTAAAGAATTAGAAGAAGAAGGGTTTGGGTGGAGGATGACACACTTACTTATTGTTTGAAAGTATTCTCGACCCTTGCAAATAATTTCCAGCAGCTAGGGCAGAACTGGAGCTTGAATGGAGATCGATGGAACGGGGTTGGGGAAGGCTATCTCAGCCTGGGCATCTCACCCATCCTATCTCAGGATTTTCACAAAGGCTCAAGCCAATATTTCATTAATCAAATTCGTCTTCAATGCTGGCCTCCCTTACAAACTTATATAGAAGACTCAAAAATAGACTTAGACACTAAAAAGAAAAGGCCTAACCCAATCCTAAACTAATAAGGTATTGACTAAGAAAGTGAAATAATAAAGAAAACAGACTCAAAATAGGACCCTAACTAATTTAATGAAGTAAATCCCGTTTTCCTACTTTCTACCCATATTTTAGGCCCATTAAATTGGCCAATTACAAAGAAAACCATGGGATCAAAGTCCCAATACATATATGACCCAACCCAAAGCTTACTTCCAATAAAATAAGCCCTCTAAGTGACTTATCTACATCATGGCCCAATGATAAACAACTCAAATAATAGCGGTGTTGGCAATTCTATTATTTATTGGAAGTTCAAGACTAACAAGAGAAGAGGAACAAGTTATGGACTTAAATGGAAGTGAATACATAAGGGGGTAATTCTGGAATTAATAATAAAAAAGGAAAAATTATAGAATTAACTATGACTAGAGTGATTTATTATAATTATAGATATAGGGTTCACTAATATCGTGGGAGATTGTCGTTGACCACTCGATGGACAGCAACAAGCAGCAAGAGGACTTCGAATCAGATGTTAGAACTAATCAATGGGAGCTCCAATCCAAATACGATTTTGGGAGAAGTTTGCCAACCCTCAGCCCTACTGAATCCAACAATTGCAAGCCCAACAACCAACCATTAATATGAAAACAAGCCGCTGAAATCAGATCTAGCGGTAAGTAGGAACCAGATCCGCAATGTTAAGTTAATACTCCCAGTTCAGAAAAACTTCCGGCCTCAGGTCGAGCAGCTTGAATCTCCATATGGTAGGTAAGTAAACCATCACATCACACCTCAAATCAAAAAGGATTTGCTGAGTTCTGAAGTTCCGTTTCTCAACCAACAGTACCCAACAACATGAAATAGGGAGTAATAGTAGAAGGGAAAAAGAACAAGGAGAATAACAAGAAAAAAGAAGGGAATAGGAATGAAATATGAAGGGAAGAAAGGAACCAGACCTGGAAATAAGAACAAACAAGAATCGAAGAGGGAGGAGGAATGCACTGCCTTACCAGCAGGCAGTCACGCGCCACTTCACCACCTCACCTGGTGGAGGGGGTAGGTAGGAACAACTCTAAAACCCTCCCGGATAGGATCCCAAAACCCCACTCAGAACCCGAAAATTGACTGAAAACTCCAACCTCTCAGAATAACAACAAACTCTAGGAAACAATAATTAATAAGAAGGATAAAAACCCCTCAAAAGATGGGAATAATCTGATGAGCGGTTTGGGAGCAATTTAGGAAATAGTGATCTCACGGGCGGAGATCCCAGAAACAGTGAAACTGAAATTAAATCCAATCCAACCAGCGGATTGGATATACTAATAGGAATATACTAAAGCAAATAAAACTCTAAAGACTAAGCTCCTGGGAGCTGGCTAGTCCATGCAAGAATGGTTGCTCGATCTTCAGGAACCTGGTCCACATTAAGGTCTGGTTCAAGCTGGGTAGAGTGGTCCAAGCTACATCATCACCACCGTGAAGATCCTACCAACTTAAAATTTCAATTCATTCAACTCCCTTCCATTGCTAGTTGGTTACACATATATAAAGAGAAAAACTCCAAACAGAAAATACATTGGGTCGTGCTGGTCCAGCCATAATAACATAACTGCATTAGGCTGAGTTTGATTGAGTTGAATTTTGGGTCCATTAGTGGAGTTGTACCGGCCATGCATCAAAGATACGGAATTTTTCTTTATCCATAGTAATAGAGATAGAATTCTTACTATGATTCATGAACTAATCAACCAGCTTTAACCTGAGTCAATATCTTACGAAGCACAATTACATATAGAAGTCCCAAGGATAAGAGGGAGGAAAAGAACCTTTGGCAAATGATAGATAAAATAAGTGAATATCTGTCCTAACCTTTCTTCTTTGTGAGGTTGTAAGGACATAAATGTCAACCAAATGTAGACCGGTGAGACTACAATCAGCAGGTCTGGGGCATATTTCTTCTTTGCAATTGGCAGAATTCCCAGGAACAGCAATGCAAGAACAAAACAAAAGTTGAAATTGTTAAATCCATTCCTCAGATAATACAATGGACCTTCAACCCCATACAAATGGCTCTCACCACCTCCCAGGACATTATATACTAATAGATTGATGACAGATGATGTCCATCGTCCATAGTAGTAATAATCAATAAGTACAGAGAGTCCCTGGAACAAACCCAAAATCCTTGAGTACAGTTGCAACAAATAAGAAGAAGCCAACACAAATCATATTCATAAAACACCAACAACAACCTGGATATTTTCTATCCTCAACCAGGAGGAACAACATGCCAAGGCTTGATATTCAAATCTTCAAATTGTAACTTGAACCAAATTGTCAATAACCAATAATTAATGGGTCATAAACAATTGTTGGGCATAAATAAACCTAAGACATGTCTTTAAAAAAAAGATTAACACAACAACCAAACAAATAAAAATAAAGTAGCAACAACAATAACAACCAAAAGCGGGGCAAAAAAAAGGTGAAAGGTTTCCGGGTCTGCACAGGCCACATGGGAGGGAGACATAGCAATTCTGGTCATTAGATATTTAGGAAATGATCCAGATTGGCCATGTGTCAAATTTCAGCCTCCCATGTATGTACATGCACCCTCCGTTGCTTTATTTTTCCACTTGGCAAACTACATTTGGACAGGGGACCACAGGGTTTATCTCTCAAGCTGTGAGAAATAGACTTCTGCCATCTATTGGGTCTACGAGATATAAAAATTAATCAATCTTGGCTTTTTGCATATTAGATCGTTTTGGTCATGGGTTTTATAATACTCTCCCTATACTACATCATTGGTTTTGGATATTTACCACAACGAGTAGGAGTATTTTTATTTCTAATTCAATAATGGACTTCATCTTAAATGAGTTGAATCGGAGTGATTACAATGGCCTTCAACATAATTGGATCAGAACAGAGTACCAGACTTGGATAAAGACCAAATCTATTGACAGCCCTAAATTTAAAAATGAAAGTGTTTTGCTCGATTATTATAGTGTTTGTCTATTCAAAACAAATCTTTGGTTATATTTAGCCCATCACCAACTTGCCACATGGCGCCTAGGTCAGTCCCCGTCATGGAGGACAGCACACTCATCTTATAGGTTTAATTTAAAAATGAAAGTGTTTTTCTCGATTAGTATAGCATTTGTCTATTCAAAACGGATCTTTGGTTATATTTAGCCCATCACCAACTTGCCACATGGCGCCTAGGTCAGTCCCCATCATGGAGGACAGCACACCCATCTTACAGGTTGAATTTCAGCTTGAAAAAAGCACGAAAAGAAGTCAAAACTGAGTAAGTTTGGGAAGTGCCTCAAAAGTGAGTTGAAAATGAAAAAAAAAAAAAAATTATAAAAAATGGCAATAGATTCCATTCATATGAAATTTGACCAGTGAAATGGCTGTGGGAATCCATGTGGTCACTTGGCAAAAAAATTGTGACTTGGTGACAGGCTATATGTAGTCATGGTTCAAGATTTCCGTCAAAATGGCTGAAATCTTGCAAATTATTTCGGTTTCAAAACTAAACATAGGTCAATTCACTAGGTATGCAAAGTTTCGATAAAAATTTCGGCCCAAAGGCCGAAATTTCGGTTTTGGTGTCGTTTCTGTCAAAACATTACAAAACAGTACTTACAAAAGCACTATTTCAATCAAAACAGATGCATTTTGCACATTTCGTGGTTTTCAATAGTATAGAGGGTAAACCAACCCTCATCTGGGAGCTCAGAATCAGTTGTGACTACTACAACTTCACGGTGTCATATTTATTTAGTTGTTTTAATTGAATTTTGTGTGCCCTATTACTAAATTATGATTTATGTATAGAATAATCTATAATAGAGAAAGCATACAACAGGGTACGGCGTACACTAGCAACCTAGGGTCCAAAACCAAATTGCCATTTCGATGTGTTTTTTTATAATCTAAAGGTTCCAATATATTTAGAGATGCATATTAGAGTTTCCCTGAAGTTACGGGCCAAAATATGGCCATTCAACCACCAAAATGGTCAAACAAAACATGCAGCCAAAATCCGAATTGTTTCAGTTTCAACCAGGGTCGAAACCGAAATCTCAAACTATGATGTAATCAAGCTTTCCCCTTTAATTATGTACCAAAAAATATGAAGCAGATACAGTTCTAGAGAACTAGTAGTTTCGTTAACTTACAAGCAGAGTAAGAGAAATAGCGGCTCCAGAAAGAAACACTGGTTTGAATCGTCTAATTAAAGAGTAGCAAGTTATTGGCAGAAAAACCAGTATAGAGAAAGGCCAACCAACAATCACTCCTATGGCTGCAACTGAAACTGCCATGGCATATTTCTCGAGAAGGAATAGTGCTGATGAAAGAGAAACGGCATACATAGAGAATGAACTTGGCAAGAAACCTGGCCAATGCAGCCAAAAGGAATGACATCAGACAAACCATAGGAAGTAATTAAAGAAAAATTTTAAAGACATGATTATACGTATTATCCTTTCATGCTTAGAAGTTGGAATGATACTAGTACTGCCATACAGTGAAGCTTCATTTGCTATGCATATTCTTGGGCATATAGTTGTCCTGCTAGAATTAGGTCAGATTGCCTTAGGTCCTACCAGAGCCCTAATGACCTGGCACCCGTTTGTGCCTTCACAGACCTCACCTCAGCTCGGGTCTGAAACTGCTCAGTCAGGTTAGGTTTGAACCAGCCAAATAGTTAATATTTCTAGTGATTCCGTCATGTAAGTGTACCAAATTTTTATTCCCCATTCCCTCTAGCCCACAAACAAATAAAGAAAATTTCAATTATAGTACACTACAACCCAAGCCAAACTTGAAAAGTTAATTGTATCAACCCAACCCAAGGTGGATTAAGGGCAAATATACTGCCCTATGGTTGAACAGAAGAGCAGATTGAGTTGGGATTAGGCATGTGATGTTTTACGGTTCACATTCTTAGGTTAGCACTTAGCACGTACCTAAGTTGCAAACAACACCCCCCGGCAACTGCATTAATATATATTAAATGCACGCATAGATAGGATATGAAAGAAACAGCTTACTTGTGCTAGCAAAGAAACATCCACTGGTCAAGCACAACATTGCCAGTGCATAAGAAGCGAGACGTTTTCCATATTTCCTGGAAAGGGCCACCACCAGTACTGCCTCAGTGATGGCTGAGATGACACCAAGAAAGAGCCTTACAGCATAAAATACTCTAACCTGAAATTTGCAAGAGGTACAGTTGGAATAATCCAAAAGAGAGAACAATTATTCAATCAAAAAAGAAGGGGGGGGGGGGGGGGGGGAGGGACTCATGTATATGCACAAAACAACCAAACAAGTATAATGCTATTCATCCTATTGAATTGGCCCCATTCAGAAGATCTATAACACCTAAAAATCGGCATGACTAGGTATTTATTACAATCTGGTCTGGGAATTTTCCTGGATGATTTTTTTACCATCTAAGGAAATATAGTAGAATTTAATCTTCCACCTTTCAGATCTCGTAAGCGGGAACCTCTAAAATGTTGGACCATCATCCTTATATTATCCTTATCTTGTCCTATATAACTGAGCTTAATGACAGCTTGTGATCAAGTTTACATTTTCTTGGGGGGAAAAGTGTCAACCATATGTTGTGTGTGTATATATATATATATACTTATATAGGGAGAGGGTTTCCCATACTTCCAGTGTAGGGAGGAATCTGCCCACCACACAAAAAGGTGTTCTGAAAAAGGTAATTCATGTGAGAGGGAAACTGCACAAGGATGGTGTGGCTATCTTTTTTTCCATACATATATAGAGGAGCGGGATTCTAAGCAGGCACATTTGGAGAGGTTCACCAAACAAGAACCTGGTTCTGCCATGTGGCAAGTCAGATGGGGCTGAAATTTTGAGCCCATGTAGAAGCCAGGGTCCACTGCTCAAATATAAAATTCCAGCCCGATTAGAGTTGGGCATGTGGCAAAACAAAGTATTGAACACGACCACAGGGAGATTGCATGCCGGTATGCTAAAAAATACAAGGTTGCATGGGCATAATTGGGAGGGTATTAGATTGAATTTGAGTCCGAAATTTGACTACTGGTCAATCCAGATCATACCCCAGATAACCAACAATTGGAATTGCCACATCACCCTTACACATGGCAGAAATAGGTGCCCCATCTAGATAACCTCTCCAGATATGCCCACCCAGAAAAATTGCTGCCAAAAATTTTAAACTCAAAGTACTTCCAGTTTTACAATATGGAAGTTCCCAAACCAGCATAACTTTAAAAGCATGTCCCGGAGAGATATCCTAACAAATGTAATACCTTTCTTTGGGCAAATTAACAATATGACACTAAAAAAATTTTAAACAGTTGCTGTCAATTAGTATTTGAGATTTCCAAATTTAACAAACTTTGGTCTCTTTATTACCAGATTTTAAGGTCCAATGAACAAGGTAACACTGACCTTGGAATTATCTTAAATGATAATTTCTAGTAATCTATAAAAAATATCCAACATTGTTCAACAAGGAAAGGGAACATCTCACTTTTTCGTCACTGAACAGCCAGGAAGCTGGTTGACCCACTAATTCATGAAAAAGAATGTATAGATATGAGCGAAGAGCAAACTGGGAGCTGCAACATACAGAAATAAATAAATCAGTACACAACAATTTACAAAAACAACAACTCAGCCTTATCCCAACTAAATGGAGTCGGCTAAAATCAGTACAAAACAATTTAATCAATAAAAATATCCCATCAATCACTTCAAACATTAAGGTTAACAGGTAGCGGCCACAAATCGAAAGCTATAAGTATGCAATGAAACAATTTTGAAGGAGTAGGCTTTCTAGATTGTAAATGCTGACATTCCTCGTACAATTGCTATGAGCATAAGATTTTTTTATGTACATGTGTCTGTGCAACTGACACTGTTGGGGACTGTAATTTTTTAGGATGTTGTCCCCCACACTCCACCCATATCCATTGATTAAAGGGTTCTTTTATTTTTTACTTTGTATGTGGAAAATGGTAGCAAGATAATCTAAATACCATAAACCATATAACAGGGAGGAGAAAACATCAGAATCCAACTAGTAAGCATGAGTTAGAGTGCTCTTGTTTATTACAACGTACTTCCTATTTCTAGACAAGGAATCCCCCCCCCCCCAAAGCCTTTTTGGTTGATTCTGTAAGCATGGGAGTACAATTTTAAGGATCAACAAATCTCTCCTATGGTCATTTTCCATTTCTAGACAGGAAAATGTGAATGACATTCCAAACTTACATGTCACTCAGAACAGTTAAAGGGCAGTTCGTCTTCGACTTCGAAGTAAAACCCACCCTTAGTGTTAGATTAATATTAGAATCAATTATACAATTCAGAGTGAAAAAACCTTCTTTTGGGAAACAGAACTACTTAAAGATTCGAACAAAGAGAATCAAAAAAGAAATGGTATATAATGCGTAGAGAGAAGGAAAGATACCTGTATTCCCAAGTCTGGAAACCAGATTTATAAAGGAGGTAGTGAAGGGGCTCCCAGTAATTGAAAACCTCATCGCAGTCGTGGATGATGTTTGAGGTGGCACTCATGTGCCTCAGCACCCCAAGCACGAGTAAGGGTAGGAACCAGCCAAAACCCTTACCCTCTTCCCTTCCCTCCGATTTCTCCGGTTTGTCGAGCTTCGAATAAGAGGACGACGATGATGAGGATGCTGATGGATCAGACACCGGACGTCGCTGATGCGTCGAGAGAGACATTTTGATGGTTTCTCTTTGTTTCAATCACACGAAAGAACGAAAATCATAAATGTTCTTCAGTTCTTCGTCACTCGCGCATAGAGATTGAGAGAGAGAGAAACTTAAACCTAAAGCAATCAGAAGGAAACGAAATACCTGCAGCGTGATTCGCTTTGTTTGTCTGCAAAGCAGTTCTCTCTCTCTCTCTCTCTCTCTTTCGGAAAAGAAGAGCTGAAGTAGAAAAGAGACTTATACCCAAAAAAAAAAAAAAAAAAAAAAAGTAGAAAAGAGACCACGTGCGCTTCGGACTAGAATTCGAACCAAACATGAACCCGGCTCATCCAACCCGGGTTGATACTTGACCAATTAAACCGTGACAAACCGAAACTACCCTTCTCGCCAATGTGCCTAGCCGAGTCGAACCTATAAAACCAGGATTCACCAGAAACCTGCTCAGATTCCTGAAGAATTCACTCTATCTCTATGGCGTTTCTCCTTCTTCCTGCTTCTCTTCTGTAGGGGTCGAAAGTCGAAGCATTTGGGTTTCTAAGCGAACAGCATTTGAAAGATCAAAGAAACAACAATGGCGTTCCGAATTGGTGGCCTGGTTGAAATCTGCAGCAAAGAAGAGGGGTTCGTGGGTTCTTACTACTCTGCAGAGATTATCTTTACAGCCGAAAAGACTCATTTCTTGGTGGAATATAAGAATCTTTTAGCCCAAGACGGGAAGCGATTGTTGAGAGAGATCGTCCGTGCTGATGAAGTAAGGCCTTATCCTCCTGCAATTCAAGTTTCTAAGCTTGGTCTGTTCGACAGAGTGGATGCCTACGACAAAGATGGATGGTGGGTTGGAAGGATCACTAGAAGAAACAAGTCCAGGTATCATGTGTACTTCGAAAGCACTGGAGAAGAAATTGCCTACTCAGTTTCTCAATTGAGAGTTCATCAGGAGTGGAAAAATGGCAAATGGGTATCTTCTTGATAAGGTATGTTTCTTGGTCATTTTGTCTTTGTTCTCCCGCTCTGTATTTTAGCTTCTTTGGCACATTCTTTTAGATTCTTGAATCACATCGATGCACCAAGGGTTCTTTGGATTTTGATACTTCGTCTTGTGCTTTTCTGTAACAAAGTTTTTTCATTCATTTGCAAGACTGATTGCCTCGTCGTTGCTAATTTGTTCTTGATCTGTTATCACTTCTCTCAGGCCCCTGAAATTGCTTTGGTTCCACAGCAGAGATAGAGAGGAATGAAGGAGGTGGAGCTGTAGAATGCAAGACTGTCAAAAGGAACAAACTTGCTTTTGATCCATAATAACCAAATTCTGCAACTAAGAAGGAACTAAGCATACAGATAAACACACACTCAATTCTGGATTGTATGAAAATCCATCACTTTTCTAGTTTTCTTCCTGTGGAACCTGATTCTCGGTATACTCTTTGAAGGAAAATTCTTCTGTTCTGCAGTACATGCAGAGAATTGGTGGTGGAAATACAGTAGCCATGACAAAATGTATCTTTTCATCTAGTTTCTTCAAGTAACTTGAGATTTTAGCTCAAGCTTTGTTACTGTATGACTTATTCCACCTTGCTCTGTACCCAAATTGGCTGTGACCTGAAAATTTACAGAGAGCAACTAATGGCCGTACCCAGTGCACAGGGCTCCCGCATTTAGCAGGGTCTGGGGAGGGTCAAATGTACGCAACCTTACGCCCTGTTTCCAAAGTGGCTGTTTCCAAGACTTGAACCCGTGATCAAGCGTTCAGCAAGTGAGCACTTGACCAATGCGTCAAGCACGACCTTCCATTAAATTGATAAACAAATTTTGCTGAAGTAGGGGCGCACCTTGGGCTGGGCTAACAAGTTTCTGAAATCTGATAGAGCCAAATTGACATGTTTGCGTGGTCAGGAAATGCCAGCCCTAGTTCAGCATTAGGTTGGGTAATGATTACCAAGGTTTCCTTTTTTAAGTTAAAAAAATTTCACTGCTCTTCCCTTTAATTTCCCTTGCAATCAAATGAAGCCTCTGTTAGAACTTAAGAAGCTAAGATTAGAAGTTTGAACTGTGCCCTTATTAGCTTCAAGTCTAGCAAGATATGTAAATTATACCCTACACCAACACGAGGACTGATCTTAGGGAATTAGTTGCATTAAAGTTTATTTTCCGCCATATTCTTGAATGGGCTCGGCCACTTAAATCTTGAGCCAATTACTCATAACCAAGGTTATAGTAAGCGGAATCATGGATTCCGATCCAAATCGGGTGAAACGGCATGAAATGGGCCGATTGAATCCAGACCAATATGGTAGATATAACAATGATAATATGAAAAATAGAATTATCTTGACTTAAATGGCTATCAAATATAATTAACTGCGGTATAAGAATGTTTCACGAACAATCTTGAACTCATCTATTGCAACAAAAAACATATGTTGTTAAGAGAAATAGTGGGGTTGAGTCGTGCCACTTGTCACTCTCCTTAACATTTTGGACGCATCTTACAATTCAATCAGGATTACTAAATCAGCCTCCAAAATGAAATAATCTCCTAGGTCCTTCTAGTTGTTGTTGCACTCACTTAGTGGGCCACGTCAGGACACACTCATATTGTTCTCAATTAAAGGAAATGAGACTTTGAATACTTCTTAAAACAGTAAAATAGAAGGAAAAAACAAGGAAAATAGTATGAAAGAGTATGGTTGTGTGTGTGTGTGTGTGTGAGAGAGAGAGAGAGAGAGAGAGCATAGGACACTTAGAAATCATATCTCAAGTGTTAAACACATCCTCTATTTATAGAGGAAAGATACCCCTTAGAAACACTTGTCCAAGAGAGTTCACGAGATGTGTATCTTAGAGAAAGAAGACATAGAAAAATTGTTGTTGCCGAAACATAACAAGTCGAAGGAAGTAGTATGAAAGAGTGTGTGTGTGTGTGTGTGTGTGAGAGAGAGAGAGAGAGAGACTTGTAAGGATGTAAACCGATCGAATTCGGTCAGATAGTGGCATTATCAGATTCGTATCAAATTATATTAGGACGGATTCGGATAATATCCTATCGGTTTTCGAACGGATTCAGATAGTTTCTGAATAGTGATTTTGAATACAGATTCTCCTCAATGGATATGAACACGGATCGAATACGAATTTTCGACTATCCATTAACATCTTTACCATTTTTATGATGAGGGTTAGGGTTGAGACTTGAGAGTTCAGCAATTACCGTTTCTTATACTCTACTTAGTTTTTGATTTTTTTACGTTTTCTACTTTTGATTTTATCTTGTATTTATTTTAATAGATATGTGATTCCATGTATCACATTGCATAAAACAATATATATATAAACAAATAGAAAGTCTAGCAAAAAAGAATCACATATCTTGACTTATAAAATTATAAAAATAAGATAACAAAGTCCAATAAGGTAACTTAAAATGATAGACAAACACTGAGAAATCATATTTCAGGTGTTAAAACATCTTCTATTTATAAAGGAGAAATATCCCTTAGAAATATTAGAGTTTTGGAGAAACCCCAATATCTAACTTGAGCTTTCACGCATCTAAGTCCATTTTTGCCAAGAAGAGAAGAGAGTTGGTGAGTCTTTTTTCCAAGGAACCCTACCCTTGTAGTTTATATGATAATATATGAGTATCACTTCAGTATCTTCCAAAACCAATGTTGGGATTCACTTCACTATCGTTGGGGATTGGAAATCGGAATTGGAACGGGAATCGGATCCAGTTGTAAATTGGCAATCCGACCGATTCCTATATTCGTGATCGTAACTGTAATAACTGTAATAACTGTAATTGTCTGGTCAATTGGTCATTTGATCTACCAACCAAGCCGATACATAAGCTTCGGATATCCGGGGAGAGAGAGAGAGAGAAACACGGTACGAAAACGAATGGATACAATCTATTCCCTATCACCCCGAGGCCCGCCCGAGATATTTATTTCATCAACAGTCACCACTAAGCTCCGAAGCTGTGGAAGTTGAGTAAAGCTCCACAGATATACTATTCTTCGTGATTGAGTGAGAGAGAAACTAAGCAACACTAGAAAGCTGCTCCTCCTCGTCAACAATGGCAGTTCTCAACTATCTCTGCGTGAATTCTGCAGCGACTCCTATCCCTCAAGACTCAACAGCACCTCCACCAAACCCTAAACAGACCCGAGTGGTCCTCCCCAAGAAAAAGCCTCTCAAGTGGTCGACTGGAGTTTCTCCGGGTGAGTACGGAGGTCCACCGACGACAACGAAGCTCCGCAAGTATTGGGGAGGCGACGACGAAGACCCTCTCGAATCGGATGATTTTATCTGGAACAAAGAGTTCATGGGTCGAATGAAGAGACTGTTTGATGAGCCGGACTCGTCCTCGCTTCAATCCACTCCTGCCCAGGTTCTCCATTATCTTTGGAACCAACTTAGGGCTTATCCTTCTACTTATTCATCTAGATTTCTTCAGTTTGAGTAGTTTAAAATGACTGATACTTAGCTCATTAATTGTGATGATAGGAAGAGTCCTCTGGTTTTCTAAGCCTTAACAGAGCTATGAGCCTTGACAGGTTGGTTTAATGTTCTGATTTCGGTGTACCTTTTGTTGTCTTTTCCCTGTCTTTCTGATTGCGTAATTGCGCGGTGCAGTGTTGATATTGATCTGAGCAAAGAACTTGCAGCGCCTTCCAAGCATGTTTTACAAAAGCAAGTTGAGGCTGCAAGACAAGGCCTTTCGGTAGCTCAAGTAAGAAGAAAGGTTCCGAGTTTTAAAGTACAGGTTCTGATTGTTTAATCTCTCGTGGAGTTTTGTGCACTTACAATATGGTGGAAGGAGATGTTTTTCAGAGCAATGGCAGTGCTTCACCCAGGTGGAGATTGGCTCCGACCAGACGTGAGCAAGAAAAGTGGGATAGGGCAAGTAAGGCTGCAACAGGAGGCAGTGTAAGTCACCATCTTTCTTATGTTTAATACCTTCATTTTCGCCAATTGCTATTGTTGTGCCCATTTCTTACGTACTGATTTTACTAGGTCACTTCTCAATTTTGCCCATTCAATCTCATGAACTCTGACTTGTTTATATATCTGAGAATCTGTCTTCTTACTCTTACCCTTGGCAAGACAACCAGTATCCTCTTTTTCAGCATTCTGAATTAGTTCCAAAATGTAGGAGGTGATGTTTCGTGAGCTGAGGCGCCCTCGAGGAGACCCAAAAGTGATAGCTGCTCAGTCAAGGGAACAGTATTTCAAGGTATTATTTCTGTGTCCAGTTCCATCGTAGCAGCTTGTCATACTAATGATTTCAGTGTTGTAAATTCATTGAGTTAGCAATGTCCTTTATATTTCTAGTAATTGCTTTTGCAGTTGAAGAAGAAGTTGCAAATCCTTACTTTGGGTATAGGTGGCGTTGGAGTAGTATCGACGTATTTTTCTTATTCTCCAGAAGTTACGGCTAGGTGGGTATTAGATGAGCCTAATTTAATAGAGAGGATTTGTTTGGAAATCAAATAGTGTTTTTCTCTCCCTTGAAAAAAATAATTCCTTACAGTCTAGCAAATGTTTCCCCTTCTTTGCTCTGTGTTAGCTGCAGTTTAGCGCATTCTCTTTCTCTCTCTCTCTTTCAAATTTAGTTTCATATTTTGGCACTCTAATGGGATATGAGGAGCTAATTGGTTCTTTGTTGAGGGCTTTACTTTATAGTCTTGTGGAAAATATGATTGAATCCTCAACAATTTCAGAATTTCCTCTATTTATTCACAATAACAAGAAAGTTTAAGAAATAGTGACCAGAATTGTTCTTCCCCTATCAACTTGGGACTTGACTGCTTGTTAGTTGTAACTGAGAACTTCTGATAAAAATGACATTTTGGATTTAGTGAAATTTTATATTGGGGTTCAATTTTTCATCATCTTATTTTAACCACTGGATTCATTTGGTTTGTTCTTTCATTCTATATTCTGACTTTTACTTAAACTGTACTCAAAAGGTTCAGTTGGTTCATATCTCATATGCCAGAAGCATAATAGGTTTGAAAAATATTTGTTTTTTTTGGGGGGATGTATGAAAGGTTTGTTTTTTTCTTTCTTTTTTGGCTCATCTATTTTAGAAACCAACATCTAAGCCCTCAAGTTTCATACTCTAGGCTATGCTATAATGTGTTAAAGTCAAAAAATACAGATCATTGAGCTGTAGTTGCATTTTCCTTTAAATATATGGTGCCGCCCTGTTTCCATGGTGGCGGGTGTTTGGTAGTTGTTTGAAAAGCATATACCCTTGTTCAAAAACCCAAGTGATACAAGACACCCTTCTCATCTCACCAAAACACTCTTTCTTCCTCCTCCGCGTGCCTCCTTCTCCACCGCCACCACTGCCGCTGCCGCCTCCTCCTCCTCGGACTCTTAAGGCCCACCCACGTCTTCCATAACAGCCTAACTGTCTCCCTAACTGCTACCTCTCATCATTCAATTCATCTTCTTCGGTTCCATTTCTCTCTCTCTCCCTCTCTCCTTCATCCTTCTCTTCCTGCTAACTACATTGAAGAAGAAGAAAGATTACTTCTTTCATCACCAAAAGATGAAATGGGGAAGAAAGAAATCCATTATCAACAACAGCAACAACTACCACTCTGCATCCTCTCGCCCCTCCTTGCTCTCTCAAGTCTTTCCCATCTCTTGGATTTCAAAATTCAAGCAAATGGGCATCAAATCGAACCCAAACATTCTAAAACTGAAGAATCACCGAATTTTACTAATATGGTCTCCGACATTAGGAAAAACAGAGGTTCTCAGCGAGTGTGAAATGTGAAGATCACGAATTTGAAACAGAAACACCTCCGAAGAAAATTATAAGGGATTCGAACTGATAAACAGAAAATCTACCCAGGTGGAAGAATTACAGAGAAATAGCAGTTCTTATCGGAAATAGAATCAGTTGAAGAGAATCAGCAGAGTTTAATGGGTTTGAACCCAATTGAAGCGATTCAAGCGACCGTGGACCAGAATTACAGTTCAAGGCAATCTCTTTACATTTCTTCTCATGCGAGGAAGAGCAATCAGGAGAGAAATTCTCGGTTCAGAAACAACCCATCAATTGGGGTCGGATTCAGAACAGAAGAAAGCAAAGACTTGAAGATTGAGTTCTCGTCTTGATATGAAAAACCGAGAAAATCTGTGTGCGTCAATGGAGAATTACAGAGGAGAACAAAACAGAGTAGCAAAGTTAAAGTGTGTTCTCCAAGAACTCCTTGAAGAGAGAGGTGTGCAAAATAAAGAGAACCGTCTGGAATGAAGAGAAGTTGGTGAAATTGGGGCCTGAAGGTGGGAATGGGTTTCGATAGCAGAAGAAGAAGAAGAAGAAGAAGAAATTAAGCAACACAGAGGATGACTAGAGACAACCAATTGATATTAGAAGAAGAAGAAGTAATTAAGAACAACTGCATGTGTGTGTTCTCCGCGCCTTTCTTCTCTAGCCGCAGAGCATAAGACTCGAGGCAATAGTAGGGGGCATATCGCGGGCGTTTTCACGGTTCAGAGGTTTTTTTTGGTAGAAACGGTTCAGAGGTTGAAGATGAAGTTGGGAGATAAAGAAATGGCAAGTCATTCTCCCATCTTATTTTCGTTTTTTATCACAAGGGTAAATGAGTCATCTCACAATGACCTAGGGTTAGTTTGGGCATTATAAAAAACTAACTACGACATGTCAGCACTTAACAGACAAATGTTAACGGCAGGGGAGGTCTTAGTAAACTTTCAGAAACTACAAGGGAATCGTATAAAAGGTGGGAAAATCAAGGGGAGGAACGTGTAATTAGGGCAAAGTACAGGGGAGGTAGATGTAATTTTCCCTTAAATATATGGTGTGTGAACGTCATGGTTGGTTTAACCAACTTTCTTAGACAGAGGTCCATTTGTGATTTTTGTCATCCATCCAACAGATTCTGCTTTCCACCCCTAGGATGAGACACGCCAATCCATAGTTTTATTTTACTTTTGTACTGAAGTGTACACTTAGAAACCATCATTATCCATTAGAAACTAAAGCAGAACTCATTTTCTCTAAAATTGAAGTAATATTCATCAGATTTGAGTTATGCTAAATTGTTGAAAGTGTCAGACTCTCATAACAACGTTTTGAGATATTTTTATGTGCATTTATAGCAATAATATTCCCACTCAAAGCATTTTGCATTACTTCTGTTGTGCTGTCTTCAGCTTTAGTGCAGGACTGCTTGGTTCTTTGGTCTATATACGCATGCTTGGGAGCAGTATTGACTCTATGGCAGATGGAGCCAAGGGGGTTATCAAGTAAGCATTGCATGAATCCTGTACTCTTAGATGTTAAATATCTTATACAGTCCAAGTGTTTGGAACAGTGAAACAACAACAGGTGGAATTCAATCATTTCAGTTATAGCTTTGCATTGGCTCTTTGCTGCCCCACCCAGCAAAAAGGTTTTACTTTGTCTCAAGGTTCTGGCTATACACGTTGTACTGTTAAAATTTAAATATCATCAATTAAATGCACAGTGCAGTGGCTATCACTTGGTTCAAAGGTAAAGGCTTGAATTTCCAGCCTGAAGGTGTACGTTCAAGTTTGAGGGTGGCCATTTCATGCACAAAGATGCTGAAGAATAAGACATACTCCAGTCCACCCTCCCTGCACTCTGCCAAAAGTAAAACTCATGCCGGGCCATGGTCCTTTTTATATGCAAAATATAGCATTGCATTTGTTTCATTCTAAGGCACATGAACCATGAGATGGTTGTGAACATGAGTAACCTGAGATTATTATTGGCAACACTGTTGGCTTATCCATACATGTTGTTTGTGAGGGTACTCATTACAGACTAGTTATTGAAGTATGTAAACAAACTGTAGTCTGAGTCAGATGCAGATTTCTTTTGAGGGGACTTTTATTTGCTATATATTTGATACAACTTAAGCACAAAGTGTGAGCAAGGAACAAATGGGTGAAATATCACAGGGATCCTCTCTAAAGTTGAGACAAGTGATGTTAGGTGAACATGAAAGGAAACTAAAGCATTGCATTTGTTTCATTCTAAGGCTCATGAACCATGAGATGGTTGTGAACATGAGTAACCTGAGATTATTATTGGCAACCCTGTTGGCTTATCCATACATGTTGTTTGTGAGGGTACTCATTACAGACTAGTTATTGAAGTACGTAAACAAACTGTAGTCTGAGTCAGATGCAGATTTCTTTTGAGGGGACTTTTATTTGCTATATATTTGATACAACTTAAGCACAAAGTGTGAGCAAGGAACAAATGGGTGAAATATCACAGGGATCCTCTCTAAAGTTGAGACAAGTGATGTTAGATGAACATGAAAGGAAAATAAAGTAGAACTCCACTGGATTTGTGGAAACCTAAAAAAACCTTAAAGCTTCATAAACCAAGGTATTTGAGATTTAGGATATAGTACGAAACATCAGGGAGCCTAGCAGAGGATAAAGGGACCTGTTGCTTCATCAACCAAAAATGGGGAAAATAAGGAGGGGGGAGGGGAGGGGAAGAGGGTAAAGAAGGAGGAGAAAAGGGAATGAAGCGGAAAAGAAGAGGATAAAAAGAACAAAAATAATAACAAAACACATCTTGGAACAAGAATCAGCACACAGAATGGGTACATTTCCTCAAATAAGGCACTCGCCTTGGCCTCACCTAGGTGCGTAGCAACCACCTTCTGTCACTTTTTCACATGACAGCTATGTTAGATTATGCTTTTAACTGTGAATCGTCAAGCTCCTTGGGGGGGGGGGTTATACTCTCAAGTTCAATCTATACATTAAGTATAAGATATGTAAACTGAAATGAGACTTAAAAGTGTTGCTTAAAAACAATTAATTTCTATACATATGCTTTAGAATTTTCGTGTTGTATAAGATTATAAGGGTTAAAAATATTCAATGATGACTTGCATATCTGATAAAGTAATATAACATATAAGTATGCATTAGGGTGGATGCTTATGCACTTTGAGATCCAATTGTAAACTACATCATGTGGAAATCTAATATTGCTCTTGTATTTTAAAAAGAAAGCATCTAAGAAAAACCTTACGTTAAGAATCATAACCAAATGGCCCACTGTTTGTCAACCAATCCGTTAGATCTATAGAAGACAAAATCCTCTATATGTTTTTAAGTTGCTGACTATGGTAACTAATACGGCAAGGACATGGAAATGTTTAGTATCAAACATGAAATTTACATTGATACTACAAGTATCTGACAAGATATGGATCTCATTTTGGAGCTTCCATGATGTAGTCATAATGGGCATTTAATGCCCCATCACTTCCCCAAGCCTCTCAACGTCTCTCCTCAAAATCTTTCCCCCTCCAACGTCTCTCTCTCCCTCCTCTTTATATATTTGTAATTTAGTTTTAAAAGGAGTTAGTGATTGATGTCTACTTCTTACCTTTGGTTGTGCTTTTGTAACCCCATTGTGAGTTTGAGTCCTCTTGTGGTGAGAGAGTCCCACACTTGGGTGAGTGAGTCCCCAAGAGACCCCAACGTTAAATGGTTCTGACCCTTGAGTTAAGTGGTACTCTCTGACCCTTTTTATACTGTACTTGGTTCTTCAGTTGTAATAGAATTCTTCTCTATTTTCTATCTTAATGTTCATTTTCATTTTGAGTGGCATCATTACTTGTAACATCTGTTGCTAAAATATCAGTTCTATCATTTGTATGTTCAATGACCAGAAACTGTAATATTAGGATTGAGAAATCGGATCTCTTAAGAACACTTAAGCATCCAAAATATGATCTTTTAGGGTAGTTTTCTCATTGTGCATGCTCCTGCAATTGGAATGCTGAAAGAAGTATGAGATAGGATTGTCTTCTATGAGGTCGACAACAACAACAAAGCCTTATCTATGAGTTTGACAAAAGGTAAAATTTAACATTGCCTTTTTTATTTCCCCCTTTTAGTGATTTTCTTGATACAAAGTTCTTTGCTTCATAATCAAAGAAATCCTATTTAGGCTCTCTTTATGCAAGATCGACATTTTTTCTTCACATTGAGGGGAAGAAACATGGTTTAATGTTCAGTTTGCTCTAGATTTAGACTAATGACTCTTAAGGCTGATTTCCCAAGGGAAGACTCAAATTAATCCAAGTCAAGCCAGGCACCTAGGCATTTGTTTGAGTTTGAGATCCAGAAGTAGAGATAGAGGCAAAGGTTGCAGCAGGAGGGAGAGACGGTTCAATACCCGATTTGAGAACCTGGTGAACCAGGTGTACTACTTTCCAACCTTCTGTGAACTTTTCTTCTCTTATTTTATTTGTTTAGTTTAGTGATTGATATCTTAAAGAGTTCTAAGTCTAGTCACTCAACTAATCCACTCGTGGAGTGCGAAACTTACGGTTGAGAACGGGTTCACAGCTAAGAGAAAGTTACCTTCCTTTTCATTGAGTTTTCAACAGAATATTCCCATGTGGTCAGTTCCTAATTTCATGTTTTCCAGCTAGACAGTTTGAATGATTGCTTTGCTTGATAGATCTTCTTCCCCACATGCTGTAAAGTTCTTTTCATAGATCTTACAAGGATTGAGCATAGTATCATTCTCACAAATTCGAGTGCATATCCTTAAAAAGAGAAAAAAATCAGGTGCATTTGTTTGAAATTTCTTATTTTGAGATGTTAACACATACTGATCAAGTAAACAGTTTTCATGCTGGCCTTAAAAAAGGGTGTACCCAGTTGACTTGGCCCCTGCCACTGCGGGGTCTGGGGAGGGTCATAATGTACTCAACCTTACCCCTGATTCGCGGAGGTAAACAATTTTCATGCTGGCCTTACTGACAGAATAAATATTTTCTCGGTGTCAATATATTATGTTATCTTGAAAAGGTTTCTTAGTTCTCTATTTGAAGAGTTCCTGCGTTTTTTTCTCTCCCTTACAATCTTTGTTTCTTTCTTTCCTATCCTTTATTTTTCCTTCTTTTCCACTTCTCTTTTTAGTCAGAAAAAATGACCGTGTAGATGGAGAAGGCAACTTGGGCCCCTGCCTTCTAACATGTGGCATGTCAAGTGGGGCAATCCAAACTGTTCAATGGGTAGAGGAGGCTCTGTATTGGTCAAGTGTCAAATTTCAGGCCCTAATTCAATTGGATGACCCACCATGTATTGCACGGCTTCCATTTTTTCTCCTCTTCAACGGTCTCGGGTCATCTGACCATGAGTGGCCTTTAACTAAATTGTCCTCTTGATTTCAACAGATGCCAGGATTTTATTTGGTCCCAAACTTGACGCATTTGCAGGGGAAGGTGGGCTCTACCTCCCAGTGGAATTTGGGTCCTCAATCGACCTGCCACATGGCAGAAAATCATGCCCAAGTGCCTTGGAAGGAAACTCGGCCAAGTCACATCCACCTTCCCCATTTAATTTAACCAAAGGATTTTATTCCTTAAGGGCAAATACAGGTTAGAATTTTCTTTTGGGGGGCAGAAGCTTTACCCCTCAATGAAGCTTTTAGGTTTAATTTTTTGAGTGTTTGGTAATGCCCATCAATTGGGGGAAACTGAAGAGCAAAGTTTAAGCATTTTGGGAGCTGATTCTGGGAATTAAAGTTGCCATCAACAGCATTTTATGAGAATGGGATACTAATTGGTCCGAATTCAGGAAGGCCCTGCTATTGATTCCATCAATAGCAGAATGATTTTGTTCTAAATAAACATAAGGAATAGATGCCTAAAGATGTCCCTAAGGCCTGTTGCTTCCAACCAGATATGTCAGGTAGCCCATAGAGTGGGGTACTTGAGTTGAAGTGGTAACAGTAATCATAGAATTGCACACACCCAACTTTCACATTTGTGGAAGCTTATTTTTTAATTATTTCATGTTCTTATTTGAAATAAAAACCGCTTGAAATAATCTTTTATTTATCTATACCTACTTTGGACCCAATTTGATTTTGGAGATTTTATCTAGAGACTTGTAGGTCTACGTATTGTTTGTCTAACTTTTGCGAAATCCTGAGGCACACAATTTGACTGCCATAATGTACTGTCTGAAGAACTGTAAAAAATTAATAAAGAAATAAGTCAACCATGTGTGCCCTGTTGCCTACTGAAGAGGAATTTATGTACAATGTGTTACCTATTGAGCATCAGAGAGGTCATGACCGATTTAGAGTTTAGCAAAGTGGTCCATGACTGACATGGGTAATCTGCTGTACATGTACATCCATTCACCTATTTCTCTCTTCCATAACCTCGTCAGAAACACTAGAGTTTTGTCATTGTACTCATTTTCTTTCAAATTAGCATGCCAAATTCCTTAGTTTCATTGTGAAACTTAGGGTGTACTGACAAAAGTTCATGTGCAGGGGAGCAATTGCACAGCCAAGACTATTGGTTCCTGTGGCACTGGTCATGATCTATAACCGGTGGAATGGGTAAGTGAAGTACTTGCATACTCTTAAACTGTACAACACTGGGTTCGTTATGGCAAGGTGGATGTTGTGATTGGGTATGAAATCTGTGATGAAGCATCACTGTTACAAAGTTGTTCACTTTGTGTTCATCTACCTCATATCTACCTTATTGACTCCATATTTAGATTGTTATTCTTGCTTTTGTTATTTTGATGATGATCAGTTGAATCCCCCCCCCCCCCCCTTTTTTATTCCTGATTGTCTGAAAATTCTTGCAGCCTCCTCGTGCCAGAATATGGGTTGATGCACCTAGATTTGATACCAATGCTTGTGGGATTTTTTACATACAAGATTGCTACTTTTATTCAAGCTATTGAGGAGGCCTTGAGGCCCTTGACAATAGTTGAAAAGAAGACCCAAGTCTGAGACTACATTTATTTTCCAGACTACTATGGAATGCAGCTTGAAAAGCTAGTCATAGTAATTCTAGATTGTCATTTTCCCACACTGTAAGAACTGAAGAGTAATGGTGTCTCCGGTTTGCCATAAACTTGGTAATGTGAAATACATGGTAACTATTAACATTTCTGGTGTTGACCACCAAGATTATGCTTTGTTATTGGAAGGAATTGGAATTTGATCTTGAGGAAACAAATACAGATATCATTTTACCCCATTCTAACATGGACAGATATTTTATATGTGATCAAGATCACACCTAGCAATGACTAAATTACTTCTTCTTTTTTTTCCTTAAATTAGTTTGTCATATTTGACTTTGTGGATATTTTTTTCTGGATCCACATCTCTGCAAGAAGATAAAATCTCAGGAGACTTGTTTTGATTAATCCAGAAAGGTTGAATCAGGTGAATTGATCTGGAATGCTCAACAATCCAGAAGGAAGCTCTATTATACAAACCCATTTATCACAATCATTGATGATTGATAGGTTTCTTCAATATTTTATATTTGTCGGCGGATACGGAAATCTTCCCATTTTAAATTTCTTATTAATGATAAATCTGAGTTAAGTACAATTGAAGGACTAAAATATGATAAAGAGGGGGAAGAAGCTTATTTCAAACTGAAATGGCTACATAAATTAGTGCACCTCTGCATCAAGTTGGTCATTCAATTGGATGGGTTGCCGCTGCTACTTAATCTGGCACTTTAAAAGTAACATAAACATGATAAGCTTATAATTCTTCATAATTGCATTTTCACATATTTTACTTGGTTGACCCTAAAAACACGAGCACAAGCCCACTAATCAAATCCATATTATTGTGTTCAGTCTTCTGCTTATAAGCTTTGTATTTCATTCATTTATCATCTCTGCTAGGACTTTGGGAGAGTTTTTAAAAAGTTATGATCGATTGGTGAAAGGAAGCAGTCCCCAAATGGCTTTTGCCAAAAGAAACAAAAGAAAAAGGGGAAGGAAAAGTAGAAAGGACAGAAAGATTAAATAATGCAACCATCCTGAAAAAGCCAGAAGTTTCTTAATTACTAGTAAAATACTGAATTTGCAACAGATTTTCCGCAGATGGTTTAGATTCGACAAGTCAATGAAATATTTGTTTAGCACAAAGAATGTAGATCAGTTGAGATTAATAAATGATGAAGCTTACCCTATGCTCCAAGACCCATATATGTTAATCAACCTTCTTGTTATCCTGAAGACCGACTTTGATTTGATATTCTTAATTTGAGCCAAGAGATTTGATCATGTTGATGTTTATCAAGATATAGAGATTATCCATCCTCATCCCCCCCCCCCCCCTTTTCCTCAACTTAAGGGTGTCAAATTAGGACCAGAATCGAAATCGGCTGTTTAAAATGGGATCAAACCGAATTGAAACAAATCGGTTCGGTTTTGGTTTTAAAAAAATCTATAATCTTTTCTTGAATCGGTTTCTGGGCTGAAACAATTGATTCAAATCTAACTGAGTTATCTATAGGTCTTTTGATGCTTTAATCAATGTAGATAAAAAGTTCTATACTTTTTTAATGTTTGAAAAAAGTTTGGTGGATTATGATCCTACCAAATAAGAGATTTTTTTGTTGTTGATGATGTAAAAAGTTGGTCCAAACAAATAAGAGATTTTTGTTGTTGATGATGTAAAAATGTAAAAAATCGGTCCCAAACATCTAAAATAAAGCCCAAAACGAATACAAATCAGATAAAAACTAAACAAAATCAAACCGAGAGGATTTTGTTCTGGTTTGAAAAATGGGCTCCTATTTCAGTTTCCACAGGTTAGATCTTGAACATAATTAAAACCAAACCAAGTCGGTTTGTTTCTGGTTTGGAAAATAAACTCCTATTCAGTTTTGATTTCCACTTTCCTCGAGTCATATCTTGAACCAAACCAAAATCAAACTGAAATCGAACCAATTGACATCCTTAGCCCCCTCTACCCACCATTTGTTTTTTTAAAACGGAAACCATGATTTACTACCATTAATTGAATTGGATATTTCATGGTGGACAGAACTGAGAAGTGAGAAGGTTAATAATAGTAAATGACTAATAATATAGAGAGGCCTGTATATAATATACACCCAATAGCAAATATTTCAATTAGCTTTGGAGCAATATACAGAAACAAAGAAATTCAACATATTTGACCAGCTGAGCTGTTGCTCCGCCGCTTTGCCGGAAAAATCTGTTGGGAACCACCTCTAGTGGTGGCCAACCGCCACTGCTCCACCACTCCTTCCAATTCAAACTGATTCACTGCTGGTGCATCAAACAAGCAATTCTCGAAAAATCCAGTTGACCCTTCATATGATGGCTTGGTTTTCCGCCGTCCAGCTCCGATGGGTACGTTTCGAAGTGTCCCGCCGGCTGTCCAGTATCTCTGACATCCCTTACAGAAGTGCCGAGGTTGGTTAACGTTGTAGTTATTGAAGTAACAGAACTTGGTCTCCATGCTTTTGCACCTTGGGCATGGAATGATCTTCTCTGGCCTTCTCTCCATTGTGTCCACTGTCTTAGAACTCTCCTCTCTTACTTGTCTCCCCTGCAATGGAATTGTTGTGCCAAAAAGCTTGAACCCTGGTGCATCTTGGCTAATATTGTCTGTGTTTGCCATCCTAGATCGATTTGATCAAAGGAAACACAGAAACAGAGAAACAGAGAAACAGAGAAATAGAGAAATAGAGAGTGAGAGAAGAGATGTATAAGTAGAAACTAGAAACTAGAAACTAGAAAAGCTTGTTAGTAAAAAGGACAACTCAAAAAAAATTCTTTAAGGAAAGAGTTATGAAAGTGGTAGTATATATAGGAGCAAACAACCCATGTCAAAAGGTCTCTATGAGAAAATGAGAG
Organism: Telopea speciosissima; assembly: GCF_018873765.1. Taxonomy (NCBI): domain Eukaryota; kingdom Viridiplantae; phylum Streptophyta; class Magnoliopsida; order Proteales; family Proteaceae; genus Telopea; species Telopea speciosissima. The sequence continues at coordinate 66,907,898 of NC_057917.1, read as the reverse complement.
TTGTGATGACAGAAGCCAGAACCACCAGCTTATATCATAAAAAAATACCAAAGGCCAATTAAGTAAAAAAAGCTGATGTTGAACTTTTAGTCCATGTCAGCATATTACATCTGACATGGCAATAGGTTTTTTCTTTATGTGGGTCCCTCAACCTGATTGGTGGGCTAGTTAAATAATGTAGAGAAAGTGGATGAAAGCATAAAGAGATGGAATTAAAGAATCTCTTATTAGAGTCTTCTACTGGTACATTTCTTTCATTTCCCTCTAACTGATAAGAGTATAGGGTAGATATATATATATAGGCCTTATGCGATCTTATCCAAATGTAGACATCAGAACTGAACTTATAGGACTTCTTTAGCATTTGATGGATGCACAAAGTTTTTTAGTCTTGATTCCCCACTTCATAGCCCATCACATTCTCTTATGTGCAAGCTATTCTTTGGCGTTTTTGATGTGGCAGAATACCTTTGTAACTTAAAATTAAAAGAGAGAGAGAGAGAGTTGATTATTCCCCACATCATAGCCTACCCTAGTGACAAACTTCCTATTGAATTTTTTATTGCTTGTAATATTCTATCAATATGATCACCAAAAGGGCTCATCAAGGAGAATTAATTATGAAAATTGGTGAGAATTTGGCAAATGATATTTATTGAACAATAAAGATTCAAGGGAATGCTAATCAGATTGGACATGAAATTATTGCAGAAATGATGTTCTTGTTTATAATCTACACTACTTTGTAATCCTTTCTTTCCCTCTTTTAGATCATTGTTTATGGTGTTTTTATGCTTTGATCCTTAGAGTTGGATATGTGTTCATGTTGTGACTCTATCAGTAATGTTCTTCCTCTTCTTCCTTGTTTCAAGTAATCTTTCTTTTTTCTTACCAAAAAAAAAAAAAAAAAAAATTCTTTTTTAAGGATAAATGTTGGGATTTTGATACTTTGGTGTTTCCTCAAATAAAGAATTAGGTTTTGGGTGGAATTCCAATGAATTGAATGTGGGATTTATTTATTAAGGAATCTTATTCAATCAGTGCAAAAGGTATCACTTTTCATTTAAAAACTAAAAACAAGAGGCATCTCCTTTTGACCTTTTTCTTTTACTGGGAAAAGTGGGACCTTTTGGGGCTCCTCTCCTTTGAACATAGGAAGAAAAAAGATGAAAAAAAAAGTAAAAATAATAATAATAAAAGACAGAAAAGTAGATGTTTTTGGGTGGATTGGAAAGTTTTAATTAATGCTCCAAAAAAAAGTCCTACTTTTCTTCCTTATTTCATCTTTTTAATTGAAGTAATCTTTATTATTGAAGAAATTTTATGGAGCTAGTTAGAAGTTGAGTTCTGCCTGGCCTGCTCTTCATCATTAACCAGAGTAATATGTACAAGAATAAATTGTGTTTATTAATATCCAAGAGCTGACCTACCAAATAAAAAATAATTAAGAAAATCTTGAAGATCCTTGGATGTAATATTTGCAAGATTTCATTTACCAAAAAAAAAAAAATATTCATATATGAATGTGTAACCAACTAATAATTAATATTTCCTCCCCTAAGAAGTATCAGAAAGACCCTATACCTATTCAGTTTCCTCTCCCCCACCTTGATGAGTTTCATTCAATACTGTGTTCAAACAGATTGTGGTTGGAGCAGGGAAGAGAGTAGTCATCACACAAATGCTTCTGGGAAGTTTATTGGTGGGAGCTAAAAGCAAATCTCAGATCCCAACCCCAATTGTTGCTCAATATCTTGTAAACAATGACTCTGACTTGAGTGATTTCTCCTATTCCTACTATTAATAAGCAATTTCGTTGACTGAATATATATAAATGGGAAAAGACTCTCTGAACCTAAGATGTACACTGCGCCTCCTCACATCCTATTTTTAATGTTTCTCTCTCTCTTTCTCTCTCTCTCTTAATAAATGAATAAACAATGTTTATATGAAAGGGTGGAGAGTACGTGCTTGTTCAATTTGTTTAGGTCTTGTTTCAAATATGATCTATAATAGAGCCGATTGAAGGGCGTGATCCATACAGCCGATCCCATCTAGTTGGGATAAGGCTGAAGTTGTTGTTGTGTAGATATGTGAATACTACTCTATAAAAAGTAGTATTTTGTTTTGCCATATTAAAAATTAAAGAATTAATTTTGATTGTCACTCAGAAAAGACTAAAATCATTATGATGCTAACATCAGCTGATGTCAGTCTCATAATTTTAAATATCCAAAATACCCTTTATTATATGGAGTCCAAATGGGCAAAATCATGATGCTGATAATCCCAAAATAAAAAAAAATATTTTATCCAAGAATCTTTTTTTTTTTTTTTAGAACACAAATCTATTAAGGAACCTATGATTGGAGGGGACTGTTGTTTATTTTATTTTTCTTTAATATGAAGTAGAAGATGGATTTATTAGAATTGGTTAAAGTCCATTGATTGTTTTGGGATTTTTTTTTGATTTAATGGATTTTTTTATTGACAATTTGACATCCTTTAAGGTGTTAAATAATTTATAATTTTATATTTTTACTCTTTTAATATAATAAATATATTTTTTTCAATGAAGATAATTGTTGTAATTTTACACGTGTATTTAAAAAATGTACAAGACAAGGACAATTTTTGATAATGACATAATGATAAGTTACTTTCAAATTATTTTTTAAAAATCTTTTATACTCTCAACTTAAAAAAAAATTTGAGAATAAAACAAGATCAATTAAAAGAAGATGTCAAAATCTAAATACACTTATTGAGGTGTCATTTAGAGACATTGAGAGGAGGCAATCAAAGGTTGATCATTTCATAAGTGATGGGTGATTCAGTTAGAATGCTAAGTGCTTGTTTGTTTGGCAGGATATATCTGAATAATGGGGAAAAGTTGGCCACTTTTCTAGTGAATTGATTGTGGCACCCCAGGATTTACCATCTTTCCATGGGGTTGTGGTGGTCATTTTGCGCACCCTTGTGTTTGGACACTGCACATGCCCAGATAACATTCTTTTTTCCTAAGTAAATAAACCTCTTAAACAGGTCCGATGGTTTCAACTCCAATCAATTTTTTATTGGGCTTTCGTTTTTAGACCAGTTGGGAAAACCCCTTCCAAAACCGTTCCTTTCATTTAGTAATTGGTTCCCATTTCCAAAGCCAGCTCCCAGAACCATCCCATTTAGTAATTGACGGGTCGATTCCAGGTTTCAGTGGGTCGGCTCTTTGACGGTTCTGATCCCAAATTGACACCTTAACTCTGGTCCAGTTAGGTCCACCTTTAACCCATACTTTTGGGCCGAAATGAAGAGTGGTTTCATCCGTTTATCTAATGCCACATATGATCCACTACCATTCTACCAATACTCGGGAAGTGTAGTACGGTATTAGCCAGTTGTCATTGGATCGAAATAAAACTTTCGGATACATCAGCTATAAAATTTCAGTGTGTCATTTTGATAAGGGAAAAAGCTGGGCATACCGCCAGTGTATCATAAGTTAGCGCTATCAGTGTCTATCTTTCTTCCATCTTTTAAAATATTTTGCCCCTCCTGATTGATGCTCCGTTCTATACCCCTATTGGTGTCACCTGCAAGTTTACTACACATGGGCGGTATGTGTATTCCTCTCTCTTTTGATAAATATGTATTAGGGTTTTCAAATGGGTCCAAATTTTATGCATATGTGATTCAATCTTTCTTCTAATAGGGAGCAAAAATGGTATTACACACCCTCTTCTCTTCTATTTTATGACTGAAGCAGTCATATATGCACATAGCCATGCACAAAGCCTTGGCCTTTCAAATGTTTAAGGACCGAGTTTCCCTCCACCCACGGTGAATGAGATCTCATTCACTGATCTCATTCACCGAGTGGTAGAAGAGGGTGGGAATGGATATTGGGAGAGTATTTTGGAACATACTAAACCCTAGGAGGGGTTTGTGAACCCTAAGATGGTGGGTGAACCGTCTTCTATGCGTTGAGAAAAACTGTTCAATGTTTAACGTTAAAATATATATATATATTGTTTTTTAAATACACTTTGAGCATTTGACAAGCATTTCAACCGTTACAGCTAAATGAAAAGACTATGACACCTCTAAAACTGGTATGGAATGCCTACTTTATCCTTCAAAAGCAAAACAGCCAAAGAGAGAGGTGATTTTGGATATGAAAACAAGGATTTAGTACCGAGATTTCAATTGATTGCTAAGGTCTAAATGACCATTAAATCCTTGGAGAAGTTTTCCCCACCACAAGATGAAGGTTCACCAACCCATCTTAGGGTTCTCAAACCCCCATATGATTTTAGTATAATTCCCAAAATACCCTCCCGATACGCACTCAGCACTCATTCTTTGGCTGAAGGAAAACTTGGTCCTAAATCCTTTGGCTTTACTATTGTTTTATGTCACAATGGATGAAATGTCACTACAGAGTACAAAATTGAGGATGATTTTCCTTGGATCATCACAAATTGTATTTTCAGTTCTTAACAAGATTAGTATTTGCAGGATACACAGTTCTTTAAACAGACAAAGCCTGTATTGTTATTATGATAACTCGTGTGCAAAAGCAGGTTCCAATTCTACTAACTCTCTAACATATTGGTGATATACATGTTGGTGCAGGAACAACCATTCACCATATAAGTGATTCATGATTGGAACCAGATCTCCCAAGTCAAAACGGTAACCAGTTCTCATGCTTGATAGAGAACATATGACATGAAGGTCCCTAATACATAATTTATTTAACAAACACATTATTTTTGACAGAAATTTAACTCTCCTGAGAACTAGAAAAACCATTCTTCAACCAGTGTTCTGCAAACCTGCAGCAATGCCCTTCATGGTCAAGATTAGGGTGTCCTCCAGTCCAGGAGCATACTCGCTTGTTGGGTTCAGCTTCACCAGCTCCGCAGCTGGTTTACTTGATTCCATGATCTCCTTCGAGAGGTGGGGCCTCACCTTAACATTGTAGTGAGGATCTCGGATCCGCTTCAGTGTGTAGGCTTGGCAGGCATTTAATGTTGTGATGTATGAATCACGAAGACGGAGTCGCTGCTTCAAGTATAGATCCCCTTCGAGAAGATCCTTGTGTCCAGCAATCTACAGAATAAGGGGAAAAAGGGTCAGTTACCAATAATTTCTAATCCAGCAGAAGTTTAACTTAAGTGGAAGAAAATGACTGAATCTTATTTCACCTGGAGGAGAAGCTGCTTGGTTTCTTCATAATTGGCTCTCAACTTCTCTCCAAACGACCACAGATCTTCTGACACTAGGAGTTTGTCATAAAGAGCAGCAATACCTGGGTCTCCCTTGGCGAAAACCATTTCAACCAAGTCCATTGTGACTCTGAAGAAAGGCCACTCATTGTACATCTCCTGAAGCATATGGAGATTCTTGATATCTTTCTGAATAACATGCTTGAAAGCTGAACCAAATCCAAGCCACACTGGGAGATGAAACCTTGTCTGGGTCCATGCAAAGATCCATGGAATTGCACGGAGTGATTCAATGCCCCCACTAGGTTTTCTCTTTGATGGGCGGCTACCAATGTTCATCCGGCCATATTCAAGTTCTGGTGTAGCCTGCAATCAGAAATACAAAAAATGTTTCATTGTTACCAACAGGCACATTAGTGTCAAGCAGTAACAAGATGCAAAGAATTGAGTGATAACATACAAGGCGGAAGTATTCTACAAAACGGGGCTCTTGGAATACAACTGAACGATATTCCTCTGTAGCCACAATAGCCATCTCATCCATGAGAGCACGCCATTCTGGCTTTGGTGACACTGGGGGATTCATTCCATGCTCTAGTGTAGCAGCTGTGAAACGCTGAAGGGTTCTAAAACACAAGTGTTCCTCCCCAAAAGACTGTTCAATTACTTCACCTTGCACTGTCACACGAAGTGACCCATGAATTGTGCCTGCTGGTTGAGACAATATGGCAAGATGAGTTGGACCACCTCCTCTTCCAACAGTCCCACCTCGGCCATGGAACATTGTTAGCTTCACTCCATATTGCTGAGCAACCTTTATAAGATCCTCTTGAGCTTTATATAGCTGCCAAGCTGCGGAAAAACGCCCAGCATCCTTCCCAGAATCTGAGTACCCAATCATGACTTCTTGCTTCCCATTAATCCTGTTCCTATACCAGTCTATTGAGAAGAGACGAGCCAGAGCAGCAGGAGCAACCTCCAGATCTGCAAGCTTCTCAAACAATGGGACAACCCTCAATGGCTCCTTCACATGACATTCACGCTGTAGGAGCTCAACAGCAAGCACATCTGATGCTGCTGTTGCCATTGAGATGATGTATGCCCCGAAGTTGTCTGAAGGGAGTTCTGCTATGACATGGATGGTGTCCAACACGTCTGCGATTTCTTCAGTTTGTGGAAGATCTGGCCCAAACAAGGGACGCTTTCCATTGAGTTCGGATAGCAACCACTCCTGGCGCTGTTCCTCAGACCAGTCCTTGTAGGACCCAATTCCCAGGTGCTTTGTGATGGCATCTATGACATCAGTATGCCTGTCTGACTCTTGTCTAATATCAAGTCTAACAAGAGACAGTCCAAATGTAGAAACTTGGCGCAAGAAATCCAGAAGGCTTCCATCAGCAATTGGCCGATCACCACAAGCACAGAGTGATCTGTAGCAGAGTTCAAGTGGCTCTAAGAACTGCAGACATATGAACCGCCAATTAGTACTCAATCAATCCCAAGGGAAAAGCAAGTAGAAATAGCCATGAATGTCTATCAGACACTCATTACAACGCAGCAGACTATCGAGGATTTTAGTAACAGTAGCAGATCCTTTGTTTTCATAATCTCAGTGAATAACACAAGTGTGGGGCCGTGGGGAAGGGGGGGGGGGGGCGACATTTTTTCTTCTAATTGAGCAAAAAAAAATTTATGAATGAGAAACAAATTGCTTTCAGGCTTCATTTAATTCCTCCTTGAGTTCAATAAAATATTTCCTCCAGGAGCAAGTTCTCTTTTTCTGCAATTTTTTTAAGTTTCAGGATGGATGGTAAGACCTGTTCGACATTGGTGTAAGCTGCTTCCTCAGGAATGTCAGAGATTCCATTGGATAATAACTGACGAGAACGCTCACGTGTATTGTACAACCTATCCCTCACATCTCCAAGGATAACACGGTAGGGCTCACTAGGAGGAATGTGTTTCCAGAACTCTGCATCCAAAAAAGAATTAGATCCATTAAATCCCTGTTGAATGGGTAAATTCAGAGAGGGGGGGGGGGAGGGGAGCAAATTACATAGGCTCCATCAAGTAACAAGTAGATTGAAATAATGGAAACTGATATTGATTTTTTTAAAAATGATATCTTTTTCAAACATGATTGTATATCTAACTTCAAATCCTGCCAAAATGGATAGTTAAACTGTGCAAATGATTTTTTATCCCTATTATATTTTTCTAGTCAAATTCAAGTAACTTGGCAGAAAAGTGAAGTTAAGTTTAATTACAATGTTTACTAAGAATTCAAGATTGTTAAAAAAACCATTGTCGCAAATGAATAGATAAGGTTCAATTTTATTTTTTGTTTTAATTTCAAGTCCCCTTCACTTCACTTAACTTTTAACCAGATGGAGCAAAGTGATACATTTTCTTCCTCAGGACTGGGAGAATAGATCAAAAGGGGCTACAAATTTAAAATGCTAGAAAAATTGGTTGGGTGATTATTCTAATTAAAATATTCGATGGTTTTAGCACCATGGATGGAAAACACAGATTATTATTTTTTTTTTCAAATAAGTCAGCTTAAAAATACTTGGCAGGTTTGCGATAAGTTTCATTTTCCAAGTTCAAATGCTTTGTTCAGAACCAATATGAAAAGAACCAAGCTATAAAATACCAATGTAGTGCTTTGCATCTTTTTTTAAGGACCGATGCAGTTCATCTGCATGGACACGAAGCTCATCACTGCAACGCCACATAGACATCTGAAAGTGGAAAGAGTAAAGGAAATTATTGGAATAAAAAAAAATGAATTCACAGAAATAATGATTCCAATGAGGAAATACCGAACCACCTCAAAAAATTTAGAAGAATGAAAGAGATATTAAAGACTGGAATTGGTATCTCTACCTCAAACATAAGATCCTCAATCTGGGAAAAGTACAAGTTAGCAGCCATCATTCTAGCCAACAAGCATACATCCCTTGTAACCTCAGGAGTTACCCTTGGGTTTCCTACATTCCATGTAAAACAGATGTTAATAAGACATTTTACGATTGGAATGAACACAATGTCTATCCAGTATAAAAAAAAAAACCCTAAAACCCTAATTAACTGAAACCACAGTTTGAGTTCCCCTCATATATCACCCACATTCCCAAAACACCCAATTCATCCAAAACCTTTTACAGTAATTGGTTAATGAATTAAATCTTTAGGAGGAAACAGTATTTTCTTTAACTCCAAAATAAATGCAATTAACTACCAATCAATATTCTAAAACTTGGACCAAATCCTAAAAAATTATGAAAAGGGCCATTGCCCATGGTTGGTCCCGCCTATGCAAGGTCTTGGGAGGGGTGAGTTTATCACTCCTAACCATTGGCATTTTTGCTGCATAGGTCTTGGGAGGGCTGAGTTTGGAGTCAGTCCTAAACTTTGGCATTTCTGCACAAAGTGGCCACCCTTAAGACTCGAAACAGGGCATTTTCCCTGGCAGCCCAAACCTTTTACCATTGCTCTAAGAAATGGCCCCTTGTATCCTAAAAATTATAATGGATCAAAAAGATTTTATATTGGATATGTATCCTTTCAATCCGAGTCCAACAAGAGTCATAAAAATCAACTCTGATGCATATCTACTGTAGCATTTAACCAATATTTAGGGTTTTTGATAACAGTGAACAGGGTCATCACAGAATTGCACAAAGAACATGATCATACCATCACGATCCCCACCCATCCAAGATGAGAACCTAATGAAAGGGGCATTATAAGGAAGACGTTCATTGATCCCCATGTTCTTCAATGCTGTGTCAATGCGCCGTAAGAATTTTGGGACACCCTTCCAGATTGTCTCGTGAAAGTAGCTCATGCCTCCCCTCATCTCATCTTGTGGAGTTGGAGGAGTCCTACGAATTTCATCTGTACGGAATGCAGCTTGAATCTGCATGCACAGATAAGTATAAGAAAACGCAATATCAGATGTGCTTCTAATTTAAGAAAGAATTCACACAAGTAAGGAATTTCAATTGTCAAATTTACATCAAATCAAAAGTTCTGTCACACTACAAATACATGTCAGAATGATGAACACAGGAAAAAAGAAATTAGAAAAGAGCAGCAAAGGCTCTCTTTTAACAGAAAAAAAAGGGCACTGGTTTGGGTAACAATTTATGACCAGTCTTACATTGGCCAAGCATAAGTTTTGGGACGAGAGTTCATCCATTGCATAGAAATAGAGTTATAACGAACGATACTTGGTCTGAAAACTAGGAGAATATAAAGAATAACTGTTCAGGCATTGCATGGTAATAACAATATGGATAAAGGAAATTGAGAAGTTAAAACAAGTCTTCTTCAATTCGATAACATTAACCGAAACATTAATCTCAGAGTGGTATTGAAAGTAATAGGATAAGAGATACTCAAGGAGTTAAAAGCAAAGAGTCTGAAATAGAGAGTTGATATTTTACCTCTCTCTGTAGAGCTTCATCAAGTTCCAGTTTATCATCAGGAGTGATGTCTTTGGCATACAGCTGTGCCAAACAATTTCGTATCCTGCACAAAAGGAAACAAGTAATGAAAATTTAGAAGAAAAAAAATATCCCTAGATTTAGAAACACAAGCATGGTACACTTAGTGACATCCCCTGAACCAGGGAATTTCACACAATGAAAACATGCCAATGAGCCCTGCTTTTCTTTCTTTCCTTTTCATGAGGCTAGAAAATAAATTGAATTCAAATGAACACAAGACCTTGAATGCTTCTGGAGCAAAGATCTACGGACTGATTGAGTAGGATGGGCAGTTAAGACCAGATCCACAGTCTGATTCTTCAAAGCATCAAAAACTTCTTGTGGAGATTTCTTCAACTTATTAACAAGTTTCTTGAATGTTTCCTCGATGTCTGATTCAGTTGTTGCGGAATTCTCATCAGCAAAATCCCCCTTTTTAAGCTTGATCCTTCTCCGGTAAGCAATCTGAACCTCCTCAGCCAAGTTGGCCAAGTTAAGCATGTGGGAAAATGCTTTAGCAATAACAATAGAGTCCCCTGCGTCCAAACTTGTCAACACATTTCCAAGCTCCTCCAGCTTCTTAGGATCTCGCTTCCCTTCATACTCAGCAGAAAGCTCATAACATTCTTGAACCTATAAAACACAAGCAATAAGAAATTAATGGCTTTTATACATGAAAAATCCTGTATCAAAATCACGGCAATTTTTCTGATTTACATATTAGTGTCCTCTACATTTTTATTCTACAGCAATGCCACGATCAAAGCCATACTGGTTAAGCACTCTTCGTTTATTGAAAAGGAAAGCAACAACCCATTTAGGAGGATCAAACATAATGAAAATGTGCTTTTTACAAAGTCATTGAGAAATCAGGTAAGACTCACTAAGCAGGCAAACCAAGCATTAGGGGGAAAAAAACAATGCAAAACTTTGATCACCCATTGACATTGATTCTACAAAAATTTCGGCTTTAATCCCCTACGGGACGCCGGGAGGGGTGGTGGTGGTGGAGGAACTGAGTCGATAAACAAAGTAGTAGATGAAGGAGTAAATCAATCGCATACCGTTTCCTTGAGATCTTCTCCATGCAAGTCTTGCAGGATATCGAGAAACCGATCCAAAAGAAGGGCATCGTACTCGATCAACTTATCATCTTCAGAGACCTTTCCAGGAACCAAAGCCCTCAGCTGAGCGTCGATCGACGCTAGCTTCTCTAAGTTCCGAGCCATCTCTGTTCTTCAATGCTTCTCTTTTCTCCCCTTTTCTCTCCAATCTCCTCTGTTATTATCGATCAAAACAGAGGGTTGATGTGATCAAAACTCTCTGTTATGGTCCCTATTTATAAACAACTGATATAGAGATTGAGAGAGAGAGAGACGAGAGAAAGTGAGCGAGAGAGAGAGGGAGAGGAGATAGAGAGAGAAAGAAACTCTTGTGAATTTTGACCTATGGCCCAACACTTTCTGTCTATGTCTGCGTCACTCTCAGCAGTTTCTCTTTAATTTCTACGGTGGTAAAGTGTACCTTACTCAGTCTTTTAGCCTCCAACGGAATATTCCTCCAAAGATACTTCTTAAACCATCAAAACTAAAGTAAGTTAATATTTGCTGTAAAGTTTTGAATGTCAAATTACTAAATAAAGACCTCCCTACCAAAATTCCAAAAACCTTTTATAAGAAAGTAATTGGGGATAAATCCCTGTTCAGCAGATTTAGGAAATCTCTTCACTATTTTCTAGCTTCGTTATGTGATTTTCATTAAAAATATTGGTCACCCTTTTAGATCTAAAACCCAAGTTGGGTATCTCTTCTTTCCAACATTAACACGTTAAGGTCCTCGTTTTACACTATCCCCCCTCTCTTGTCCATTGTTAGTAAGTTCGGGTACGATAATAATACGGTAACGGATACATTCGACAATAGCTCACACGGCAATAGCTCGTTTTCAAAAAATCCAACACAATAAAACACATATGGCAATTAACTTGTACGTATTTTAATACAATTGCTTTGAAATAGTACGGAAGCAAAAATACGGGTTTATCCTAGTAAAATCAAGGAGAAAACTAATTTTTTACAATTAAATTCTAATATTCTCATGCTTTAATGAACACTTAAAACCAATATGGCTTTCCAATTTGAAATCATTTTCCATCTTTTGGATATCTACATCTAATATTAATTAAGTTTAATCAATTAATACAACATTTGATATGACGATTAATACATAAATATGTAGTAATATTTAATACAACAATTAATACGGCATTTAGGTTTAGGATTTAGTTTTTTATTTTGTTTAATTAAATTAAATTATATAAATATATATTTATACAGTAATTAATACGATCATTAATACAGCTGCTTTTAAAAGTCGTCTACAAAATTAAGCTACCCCATAAAATATAGTAAGAATCAAGAATTTGAATTATATGATCAAATATGGTAATTAATACGTAAACTTACTAACTGTACTCTTACCCAAAGAGAACAGTAGGTTAAGGGATTGTATGCAACCATAGGATGGGTAGAGATCCCATAATACTGTGGATGGATTAAAATTGACAGTTTTGAGGAGGATAGATGTTCTATGTAAAGTTTGCCCAAGGCAAAATGCCATCAACAGTTTAAACCTATCTTTTCCATCTGAGATTTCGAGATCCCCCCCCTCCCCCTGGCTGGTTCAGATTGAGTTGTGATGCTTCCTACGACCCAGTCTTAAAACGGGGGTGGTGTGGGGGGTTTTTGATATGTGATCATTCCGGCAGGTGCTATATTGCAGTTTCTAATCCCCTACCCTTTGAAGATATCCTAGTTGGAGAAGCTACGGCGATTCTGGAAAGGCTGTTAGAAGCGATTTCGGAGGGTACTCTTTCCATTTTGGTAGAGAGTGACAATCAATTGGTTATTTCTTATCTCCAAGACCCCTTGAAGCAAACTGATCTGAAAGTGCAGCCGATTATATAGGATATAAGGCATATCATGTCATATTTGGATGATTGTACTTTTGCTTTTGTTTCAAGGTCTGCTAATTCAATTGCAGATAACTTTGCCAGGAGGGCCCTATTCGTTTCGGGAATGATGGTTTGACACATTTTTGATCCCTGGTTATCTGGGGTTCTCGCCTCAGATACTAGGAGTGTTTCCCGTCCTCTTCAATAAATTCTCTTTTGACCAAAAGAAATAAAAAAAAAAAAATTTTAAACCTATCTTCAAACTCATCCCTCCCAAGATCCAGCATTGGCAAGACCAAAATTGGACAATCAATGACCCTTTTCTTATGGACCCATTAAAGCATTATTGCACCAGATTGATAGGTACTTAGGTAGTATCAGTACCAGTTGAAGTCGATACCACAACGCTTCTTCCAGAAATTGAATATGGGAGGAGAAAGTGGAGGTAATAAAGCAGAAGGTTAAAACCTATCTCCAAACTCACCCCTCCCAAGATCCTGCGTAGGCAAGACACTATTTGATAATGACCTTTTTTTTTGTATTTTTGGAGCCATTAGTGCAGCTGATTGGTGGGTACTTGGGTAGGTCTAATGCCACTGAAGTCAATACTCAATACCAAAACACAACTTTTCAGAAAATGGATGTGAGAGGGGAATCCTAAAGTGGGGGAGTTGGATTAGGATCGTCTCCTAGCGCCCAGAGTGCTGTCAGGGGGCATCCAACGGTTGAGCTGTGTCACATATATCTTGGCACATATCTAGAGATATGTGCAATACAACCCAACGGCTGGCAGCACCCTGGGCGTGCTGGACTCCCTGGAGACGAGCGAAACTCGTAGTCAGGACTGAATGCTAAAACCTATCTCCAAATTCATCTCTCCCATGATCCTGCATAGGCAAGACCAATACTGGATAATGACCCCCTTTTTTTAATGGAGCTATTGAAGCATTACTACACCTGATTGGTAGGTACTTAGGTAGTACCAGAATACCAGTAGGAAATCAATACAAAAACACAACATGAAAGTGAATGTGGGAGGGGAATCCTGAGGTGGGGGTAGTGAGGGCCCCCATATGGGCATCTGGATTTAGTAGTAGTTAGGCTAGAAGAGCTTCTTCAGATGAGGAGGCTTTACTCAACTCTGTTAGGGTGTAGGCAGTGGGGTGGGCCTTTGGTGTTTGCATGCTTATTGCAAGTTTGTTACCCTCTTGTAGGACTGAATCCAACATCATTTGGATCAGTTACCAGAGAAACAATTTCTGGCCTTTTTGTGAAGAAAAATTGTAAGATGATTTTCTTAAAAGGTGTTTTTGTATTTCATAGTAGCTGTGGATGTTAAATTGCAAAGCACATCTAATTAATTTATTAATTAATGTGAGAGGATTATATAAGCATGCCACATAGGGGGTGGTGATAAAATAATTTCAAATATAAATACAAAGAAGTCATTTTATGTGAGGAGAAAAGAGATAGATAGATAGAAAAGACAAAGAATAATTAGAAAATTTCATATGAAGGGACATTAGGAAACCAGGTGGTTTAAAGAAACTTTCTCTTTTCAAAATTTATGAAAACTTGATGAGAGGGTGAGTGTTGGTCTTTTTCCCCCCAAAAAAAACAAAACAAAAAAGAGCCCATTTTTGGGGGATGTGTGGGGGAGATCTCTTCACTTTATTTTCTTTTTTCTTTCACTTTTTTCACTCACTCACTCAATCAATCAATCAAAACTTCTTCCAACTAATTCACAAAGACAGATGAAGAATTGACACAACAACACATGTAATATATGTATTGGCTGGATCAAAGGCATGTCTCTTTCTCTCTCCTTGAAAATTGACTTAGCAGATTAGGTTGGGATCTGTACTAAATCAAATTTGTTCACCTTAATCCAATCTCAACTAAAGTTCTTTAAAAAAAAAAAAACTTAAAACAACCTAGAAGCAAGTTGGTAACCTTTTTAAGTCCTTAATTATATTAATTTTGAGTAGCTAACTAGATGCAAATAGAATCAAAAGTGAAGAAGTTCAGCCAAATATGCATTGAATGAGGGGCAATGTCTATCTACTCACCTAGTTTATGGATTTTCATTTGCATTTCTTATAAATATGAAATTGATTATTATAAATAAATAGCCGTCACATATGGGGAAAATTTATATACATGGAAGTCCTTCCTAGTTTTGTACTCCTGTTTATTATTTGTCCATTCGATAAATAAAACTGTATAATTTAATTGGATGTCTAAATCCTATCCAAAAGAATTAATGTTAGAGGAAGGGTATAATGGTGGTTTGCGAAATTTATCGAACCCTTCTTACAAGTGGTAGAAAAATGCAAGCTTTTGAAAGAAAATACAAATATACTAAGATATATATTGTTTAATTTGGCTTTGAAATTTAACAAGAAATCAATCCAAATCATTCCTTTTCTATCTAATATTCCAATGGTTGGAATCCTCATTCAGCTTGGAATATTCTTTTTTTCTCTCCTTTTCCATATATATAGGGAACTCAATTTGACTTGTGCCACAATGAAAATCCTTGTTTTTCTTCAAGTGGCAATTATGGAGCAAGAGTGGCAATGGAGGAAAAGTCAATCAATTGATGGGTTAGACTAGACTTTACGGATATAGACTTGTATTTAGTCCCCAAGGCCCCATTGTAAGCCAACCATGTTTTCAGGACAAGGATCAACAAACCAAGTTGGTTTCTATTATAACAGACTAGACATGACCAAGTGAAATTTGGACATAATGTCGAAATCATTTCAACATTCAATATCAACACTTGCATTAAGGAAACCAAAATGCTCGCTTAGAGTCTGAATGGATCCAAGATAGATGAGAATAAATTCATGTTATGAACAAGTCATTTTATAACTATTAAGTCAATAATGTCATTGCAAGTCACAGGCAATTAGATTGGATCTTGGAGTGCACTTATCAGATCCAATGTTCACATAAGAGAGCTCTGTTTTCATGTTTCCAAATTAAAAAAAAAATACCTATTTTGAAAATTGACATTTCTACAGATTTCACATTTAGAGGATATGGATTCCATGAACCTTTTTTAGAAACGATACATCCAATATTCACGGGCCAATCAACGACCGCCACGTGTCACAGGCGACCAGCTCCATAGCTAAGGGGACGAACCGAGGTCCCGAGCACCACTCGGGGCGCGGCCTCCTCACCCGGGCGCTCACCCGAGGCATGGCCTCCTCACCGGGCGCGGCCTCCTCACCCAAGCGCGCCTCACCCGGCGCGGCCTCCTCACCCGGCGCGGCCTCACCCGAGGCGGCCTCCTCACCCGAGCGCGGCCTCCTCACCGGGCGCGGCCTCACCCGGCGCGGCCTCCTCACCTAGCGCGGCCTCCTCACCTAGGCGCGGCCTCCTCACCCGAGTCGCGCCTCCTCACCCGAGCGCGGCCTCCTCACCGAGGAGCGGCCTCACCCGGGCCGCGGCCTCCTCACCAGCGCGGCCACCACTTGGGCGCGGCCTCACCTAAGCGCAGCCACACATCCGCGCCGCCTCACCCAGCGCGGCTGCACCCAGGCACAACATCGTGGGCACGTGAGGTGGGGGCCACCCATCTGCGATCCGATCGTATCGCTAAGACTCATGTCACTACCAGGACTCTAGACCGCCGCTTAGGGGTCACGCTCATCCGCACAGATTCAAGCACCAAGGACATTATCACCACACGCGGATATCTATCCACCAAGGATCCCGATGCCACCAGGACACTCCCTCCGCCGGGAGATGGCCAATCGTGATAGAGCCCCGTACCAGGGCCTCTATCCACTCAACGGCACAATCGTCAATCAAACGGGGACTCTCCACACCGCCATATGTTACTATAAAAGGCAAAGGTACACAACCCCATAGGACATCAAAACTCATCTTGAATAATCACTATTCATCTATTTGCGCCAGGAGATCTAACTTTGGCATCGGAGAGCCCTAGGTCGGGACCACACCGGTTCTCTCGATTGACCCCTTTGGTCCACTTGCGGTGACGGCACTTCAGAGATCGCTCGATGATTTCTTGACGCAAGATTGGCGCCGTGCACCAGTGGGAACGACGCTAGCCATTACACTACTAGCTCGCTTCCATACTCATTCAATGGCACGAAGGAAGACTACCACCACCAACAACGGAGCAAGGAATGGATCACCACCCCCGAGTGCTCTCGCCGCAGCCAACGACCGGACCATGTCCCTCTCGGAGGAGGAGATCCCCTTAATGACCGATTCGTGATCGCCGAGCCCAACAATGACGAGGCCAACGATGTGGTGGTGGAGGTGACACCGACCCCAATGCTCCAGCCAGCGTGGGTCATATCAACGACCGCAACGCAGATCCTCGATGAACAACGACTCTTTCGAGAATACCGACGCAGCGTGCGACATCTCACCGTCGGAGGACTTCACGGCCAAGAAGGGTGGAGTCCATACCTCAACAAGAGCCAAACCCTAGGAGATCATCTCCCGGGCGCGAGGTCGAGAGACTTGCGCGATAGGCAACCCCACTCCCAGCGGGGAGCCTTCCCAGCATCCCAGGAGAACAAGAGACCTCTCGCCACGGTCGAACGTGGGAGGACGCCAACACCCAAGGCGAGGTGTCTAACCCGCAGAGATCGGTCCGGAGGTCCGTGTTCGACAGACGACCGGAAGAAAGTCACATACCACGATGAAGCCGGACCTACAGAGAAGAAAGCCCCTCACCTTCACGACAGGGTTCATCACGGCATGACCATTCACCATCCCGCCAACACTCAAGGCGGGAGGGGACATCCAGGAGAGAACGTGAACGGGGTCGCAGCGAACGTCCCGGCTAGGCGTGGGGGGCAGACACGCGACGAGGAGCTCGATCAAAGACTCGCGACCGGATGAGAAGGCTGGAAGGGTTGAAGAAGCAGACCAAAGGCGAGACACATTCCATACCGGACAACACCCCTTCTCGGCAGAGATCATGTCACTACACTACCTTCCGGGTTTCGACTACCCACCTTTGAACTCTACAGATGGTACCATCGACCCTAATGACCACATCAACTACTTTAATGGCATGATGACGCGTATGGGGGTCGGACGTGTATCCTGTCGGGCATTCCCTGCGTCCCTCAAGGGAGCAGCCACATCATGGTTCTCCAGGCTACGACAGAGATCTATAGGCTCGTTCGCAGAGCTATGCGAGAGTCGTCACCCGCTTCCAAGCGTCAAGCGAAGAAGACCACCGTCAATCTACTAAACGTGGTACGAGACCCAGGGAATCTCTCGGGGAATACGCTTACCGAGTTCACCAAGGAGTCCCGGAGGTTCGAGACTTGGATGACCGAGACACGACATGCAGCCCTAGCGGGAGGTATTAGGGACCGGACTTGATCAAGGACCTGGCACGTCATGAGACCAGGACTATGAAAGAGCTCCTGGAGCGGTGCAACGAGTTTGCAAATATGGCCGAGGTACTACAAGCTAGAACAAAAATAATCGAGGCCAAGCCACGGGACAACAAGAGGTCGCACTGATGACCGCAAAGAGGTAAGAGGTCGAGGATAGGCGTCGACAAGAGAAGAAGCGACCGCCCATCTAGGAGGATAGACCGCCGCCGGGAGAAGTGAGAGGGCAAGCACCCCGAATTCACACCATGAACACCACCAGTCCTGGACTACTCATGCGGATCCAGGACGTGACCTACTCCATTGGCCACGACCCATGCTAGCGGCGCCGAGAAGCGAAACCTAACAAATATTGTCTCTTCCACAAAGAGAATGGGCACGACACGGAGGAGTGCTATCAATTGAAGAGAGATAGAACAACTGGTAAGAGCGGAAGCTTGAACAAGTATGTGAAGGGGAGACGTGTCAACCGCTCGGGCCAAGGAGATAGAGGTCGCAGCGAGACAGAGTGGAACCGAGACGAGAAGAAAGAAGAACAGGTCGAGAGAGAGACCGCCCGGAAGAGCGGAGAGATGCCACGAACCTAGTGGCACCGAGGGACCTCCTATCCTCACCATACTTGGATGACCAGGGCAAGAGTCCACCGGAAAAGCTAAAGCTCATGCCAGGTTCGTGGGAGTGGCGAGAAGCCCAGAAGATAGCCAGGACCGAGGCGGTGATCTCCTTCTCGGATGAAGACCTGGAAGGACTAAACTTCCCGCATGAAGATGCCCTGGTAGTACAGTGGAGGTCGCCAATCGACTGCACGTGGTCCTTGATAGACACTGAGGCGTCGTTGGCGTACTCTCCTTGGACGCCTATCGGCGATTCGGGTTCGGGGACGACCAACTCAAACCAGAGCCCACTTATCTCCATGGATTCTCGGGTGCCACCGCCTCCATCGTAGGTACCATAGAGCTACCGTCACCTTCGGTACACCCTCAACAAGTAACCATCATGGTAAATTTCATGGTAGTCAAGTCCGTGGTGTCCTTCAACGGCCTCTTAGGGCGACTATCACCGACCCTTAGAGAGTCATATCACCACTTCACTGAAGATGAAGTTCCCCACCGAGAACGGGGTAGGCGAAGTCCGAGGAGATCGGAAGAAAGCAAGGGAGTGCTACGCCACCTTCATTGAAAAGAATAATGGCAACACCTGGAATGGCACTCGCCTGAGAGCATGATCGGACCAGAGAGATGAACTGAAGCAGAGAAGGGGAAGGCCGCGAAGACCTCATCCCATGGCCACTCAACCAGGATGACCCCTCAAGGTCGTTCGTCGGCTCGCCTAAGCAAGGAACAGAAGAAGAGCTTGGACACCTCCTCCAAGCGAACATAGATGTCTTCACATGGTCGACCTCGACATGCCAGAATACCACGCTCCATAGCGGAACACCGACTACATGTCGACCCAACCAGGAAGCCCGTTCAAGCGTAGCGGCGTACTTCGCCTCGACCTGAGGCAAGCGGCAATCAAGGAGGAGGTCGAGAAGTTAAGCCGATCGGGGTTCATCGAGAAGGAGAAGTTCCCAACCTGGCTCGCCAACGTGGTCATGGTACCAAAGCCAAGTGGGAAGTGGAGGATGTGTGTCGACTACACCGACCTAAACAAGGCATGCCCAAAAGATGAATACCCACGCCCCGGATCGACCCTCGATCGCGCCACCGCCGCCATGAGATCTTGAGTTTCATGGACGCCTACTCCGGATACAACCAGATCCTCATGTATGAGGATGATGAGTCTTACACCGCATTCCGGACGGACAAAGAGAACTCCTTCGCTACAACGTCATGCCGTTCGGGTTAAAGAATGCGGGGAGCCACCTATCGAGAGAATGGTCAACAAGATGTTCGAGGAGCAGATCGGGCGCAACATGGAAGTATATGTGGATGACATGCTCGTGAAAAGCGTCCACACCAACCAACACCTGGCCGACCTAGAGGAAGCATTCACGATCGAGGAGGAACCAGGTGAAGCTAAACTGCGCAAAGTGCGCCTTGGTGTAACGTCGGGAAAATTCTGGGGTTCATGGTCTCGATCCATGGAATAGAAGCCAACCCATCCAAGATCAAGGCCATCCAAGAGATGGCACCTCCTCGAAGCAGTCGAGGGAAGTCGGAGGTTGAATGAAAGGGTTGCCGCCTTTCCAGTTAGTCGTGTCACGATCGAGGTGATAAGTGCTTACCATTCTTCAAAACTTTGAAGAACCTCCAGAAAGCCCTAAGGACTTCACATGGACTAAGAGTGCCAAAAGGCGTCGGAGAATTGAAGGAGTACCTAGAGAGCCCACCCTTGCTTGGGCGGCCGGAACCTAACGAAGAGTTGCAGCTCTACTTGGCCGCCACCCCCTGCGCGGTCGGCAGTGATCTTGCTAAAGGAAGAAGACAAAGTCCAGAGGCCGATCTACTACGTCACCATGTCCTCGATCGATGCGGAGACCAGGTACACTAGGATCGAGAAGGTAGCCTATGCATTGGTAATGGCAGCCAGGAAGCTACGACCATACTTCAAGCCCATACCATCACAGCCTCTCAGACCTACCCTTGAAGAAGATATTGCATAAGCGGACGCTCCGGACGATTGATAGCATGGGCGGTGGAGTTAGCGAGCATGACATCGGGTTCCAACCAAGGACAGCCATCAAAGGCCGGACTCTTGCGATTTCATTGCGAGTGTACCGATCGAGATCGAGTCACAAACGGGGAGCCGAAGAGAAGGATCACGGATCGTGGGACATGTTCGTGGGCGGTCGAGCAATGCGGCGGAAGCGGCGGCTCATATTAACCAGCCCAGGGATTTCGTATCCAATATGCTCTCGATTCACCTTCCAAGCATCCAATAATGAAGCGAGTACGAGGCATTACTAGTTGGACTCCGGGTGGCCAAAGCCATCCAAGTCACACACCTATCCACCGGAGCGACTCCCCTCGTGGTGAATCGGTGAATGGGGAGTATGAGGCAAAAGATGAGAGGATGGCATCATACCTAGCACGCGCTCAAGCATTGATCGAGGGTTTGAGAAGTTTGAGATGGTTCGAGTTCCCAGGGAGGAGAACGCCGCGCGATGCCCTATCCGAGGCTAGCCAATGAGGAACTCCGAAATTTGGCTGGCGCGATCTATGTGGAGATCTGCACGAGCCAACGTATAAGGAAAGCAGTTAACGAGATCACGGAGGGACCTAGCTGGATGGACCCTCTACTCAACTACCTCGAACGATGTCTTACCCGAGAAGACAAGGCCGAAGCAAGGAAGATCGGGATGAGAGCTGCAAGTACACCGTCCTAGACGGAGTGCTGGCAGCCTGCGAGGGCAACAAGCACCACTACTCCGGTGCCTAGGACCCAAGGGGGCGAGTACGCCTTAGCGAAGTCCATGAGGGGATATGTGGAAGCCACATGGGGACGAGCCCTAGCCACAAAATCCTCCGCCGGAGACTATACTAGCCACGAATGCAAGAGGAGGCCATCCAATATGCCAAGAAGTGCGAGCAATGTCGGTTGTTCGCGCAGACCCCATCTACCCGCCACCAAGTGACATCAATCCTCAACCCCATACCTTTTGCCATGTGGGGACTAGACATCTTAGGCAACTTCACGCTGGCCCGAAAGCAGAAAGTACAGTGCGTCGCGATCGACTACTTCACCAAGTGGGTTGAAGCTAAACCCTTGGCCAAGATAACGAGAGACAGAGATGGAGAAGTTCGTCATAGCAGCGTCATCATCTACAGTTCGGGTACCACGGCCTGTGTCGGTAGCATACCCACGAGCCAATGGTCGGTGGAGGTCACCAGTAACGCTCGGGAAGGAGTCAAGAAAAGGCTAGAAGGAGCCAAAGGCAAGTGGGTAGAAGAACTACCAAGCGTCTGTGGGCATACAACTACGATACGGACGCCCACGGAGAGAGCCCATTCCGGCTAGCATATGGCATCAAGCATTGGCGCCGGTAGAAGTCTGCGCTATGTCCCATAGGGTTCGCACTTGAATGAACGCACCTATGTCGACGGACTGCGGGCAAACCTAGACTTTATAGATGAGGTCCGCGAAAGAGCACTACTAAGGAACGTCGCCTACCAAGCGTCTTGCCAGGTACTATAACGCCAGGGTCAAGGAAAGGCTATTCTACCGGGGAGATTTAGTACTACGGAGGGCAAGTGCATCGCAGCCCACAGGCGGGAAGTTGTCACCCAACGGGAAGGACCCTACATAGTCTCCAAGCGAGATACGCTCGGGGACTTACCGCTTGAAGACTCCAGGGGGCAAGAAGGTAGACCGTACTTGGAACTCGAACATCTCAAGAAGTACTACCGGTAGAAGCATAGCGATAGTGGTAGTGATAAGAAGCGATGCTGATGAAGCGACATCAAGGACAATGTGAATTTCAGGTCAAAATAAAGAAATGTTGCAAGAATACTTGTCTTCTCCTACCACTCAATCGAATCACGGCCACTACATTGAGGCAACATGCCAACATCGAGGCTTCATGCCTAAGGCGAGATGCCAACACGAGGCTTCATGCCTAAGGCGATATGCCAACACCGAGGCTTCATGCCTAAGGTGATATGCCAACACCGAGGCTTCGTGCCTAAGGCAACATGCCAACATCGAGGCTTCGTGCCTAAGGCGATATGCCAACACGAGGCTTCGTGCCTAAGGCGATATGCCAACACCGAGGCTTCGTGCCTAAGGCGACATGCCAATATTGAGGCTTCATGCCTAAGGCGATATGCCAACACCGAGGCTTCGTGCCTAAGGCGATATGCCAACATCGAGGCTTCGTGCCTAAGGCGATATGCCAACACCGAGGCTTCGTGCCTAAGGCGATATGCCAACATTGAGGCTTTATGCCTAAGGCGACATGCCAACATTGAGGCTTCATGCCTAAGGCGACATGCCAACACGAGGCTTTGTGCCTAAGGCGATAGGCCAACACCAAGGCTTCGTGCCTAAGGCGACATGCCAACACCAAGGTCAGAGGATCACCAAGGCACGACGTCACTACCAAAATCCGAGGACTATCAAGGGTCAGAGAGCATCAACGCGCAAATAATCACCAAGAGACAAGGTAAGCAAAGAAAAGCAAAAGCGATCACATAGAAAAGTCATAGTAGTTACAACTCAAGTTCAAAAAAGGAAAAAGATGGAGACGTCTACGAGGATCGGGACGACCGTGAAGGTCAAGGGATCACCAGTGGTGGGTCACCTCCGACCCACGAGACATCATGTCCGCCTCAGAGGACGTGCAGGCACCCCCTCTCGAGCGGGCAGCCTCCACCTCGACACTTGGAGCGCTCTCCACCCAGTTGCACCGGGCGCCGCAGCAAACTCGAGAGAACCCCAGACAGAGAAGTCATAGTCGGGGTCACCTCCAGACACAAGCGGCTAAGTCCCGGACCCCTCCCTCATAGGCGGGCTGAAGGCTGCCGACAGATCTGAGAACGCAGAGGATGCCCGGAACTCAGCCACAGCCGCTCACTGCAGATGCCACTCCACCTCATGCCTTCCCCTCAATGAATGAAGCTCCTCCTCCAAAGCAAGAACCCTAGCCGAGCTCTCGGCCGCACCAGAAGTCACACGCAGCTCCTCGGACACCTCTAGGAGCTTCCCGGACGCCACAGAGCTCCCGACACCCTCTGCGCGTCGCCTCGGCCCTCTCACGGGCATTGACTCGACCAGCTCCCTCTCCCGTCACGCAGGTGCGTGTATCGCACCTCACGAGAAGCGTGACCCTCCGGTCGAAGCACCGCCTCGGCAATACGGTGATGGACCTACAATCAACATGGCAAGCGATAAAATAATGTAAAAATAAATGGAGCAATGGACAAGAGGAGACAGATAAAGGAATAACTCACCGAAGCCATGTCATGGTAGAGGGTCCGAGCCGACAAGCATCGCTAAGCCTCTGCAAGGCCATCCTCGCGGTAGGGAACTGCCCCTATCCACCCACTCCGCGATCAGCGAGCCCGACCAAGGTCGAGCCCTCCGCACGCCCAAGGTGATCACCAGGGGACTCACCCGGTGTGGGAAGATCGGTGGCAAGTACGCCGCCGAGGAACTCACACCTTTCCCCTTGGAAAGGGGCACTGAAAGATTCGGAGGAACAACAGAGGGAGGCAGAGGCACGAGCCTCGGAACGCCACCGTCACTCGGGAGAAGTACGGGGAAGGAGGACCCGCACGCCGCAGCTCGTCCACGGGGGCATGTCCTCGGTTCACCCTTCCGCTTCGCTTCCAACAACCACAAAGGCAAGCACCACTAACATCGGTCACTCCGTGCGAGATGGACCACCCCGAGAAGCGGCCTTCCTCCGCAGGTTGCCGCGAGCAAATCAAGTCCTGGACGCGTATCCACCGTATAGATCGACCAACAAATCGGGATGACACATACATTCAAATACCAACATGCCAATCAAGTACAAAAGACAATGCTCTTACCAGACTCGGCTTCCGAGAGACAGAAGGCCTCCGAGTCCAACTCTGGGCGTGGAACTGATCGCGACCCAGGCACGGCTGAGGAGTCACCCTCAAAATCACTCAACTTAAGCCCCGATTGACCCTCTTAAGGTCAATAACTTCCCTAATGACCGTAGTGGGCATCGGGGACCGTGGCAAAAAGAAGCGATCCTCCAATACTTCACGTTGCTAGTGATCCCCGTGAGAAGCTCCACGAGAGGCATAGGGCCCTCGAGCACGCGGCGAGCAAAGTGATAACATCCATGGTTCCCCTTCTTCAACGTATAAAAGTGGGAGAACAGGGAACATGGCGGCTGCGCCCCAGATGGCGAAGAAGACATAGAAACCCAAGATCACCCTCCAAGAGTTGGGCAACACCGCCCGGGGTGAGGTGCCAATGCTCTAACACCAACTCGACAAAGCGAGGATAGGAAGGCGAAGGCCCTGGAGGAAAAATGAACGGTAGAGGCAGATCTCCCCGCCGATGAGAGAAGGCATACTCGCTAGGCCGGGGCACGCAACATGACCTCGGCGGGAATATGAAACTCCTCACGGAGGGAAACCAAGTCGAGAGGGTGACAAGATGCTAGCAACAGGCCTAACCTATCAGCGGGACTGGTGAGGATGGCGCCCGTAGGGTGGCGATCCCTACGGGGACCGGAGACACTAGAAGGTCCCACTCGTCCATCAGTATCACTAGGGGAGGGTATAGAGGAGGGAGTACCCACGGAAGAAGGCGATCCGGGAACGCTCCTCCAAGATCCAACCCCGATCAAGGGGCCAGGGTCACCCGGAGCGACATGAAGGACAAGAGGGCAGACGAACTACTTACTCGAAAGCAATCTCCCAGGTGGCAAGAAAAATGAAAGGAATGTCACCCGCAAAATATAACAGCAGATCCATCACATACAAGAGGAAGAACAGGGAAGAAGAGCGAGGGTCCATCACACCCACGCCGCGGCCACCATAGGCGCGGCATCAGGGCAAGGCGCCGGCCACACCCAAGCATGGCCACCCAGCGCTGCCAGCCAGCGGCCACCCTCGCAAGGCGCACCACACCCGCAGCGTGGCCTCACCGAGCGCCGGCACCCCCGAGCGCGGCCTCACCACGCCACACCGTGGCGCGGCCTCACCTCGGCCACATCCGCGAGCGGCGCAGCTCACGCGGCCCACGCCCCGCGCGCGTCACCCGGCCACACCAGCGAGCGCGGCCTCACCGCGGCCACACCCGCCGGCGGCCTCACCGCGGCCACACCCGCGAGGGCGCGATCACCTCGGCCACACTAGCGGCGCCACACCGCGGCGCGGCCTCACCGCGGCCACACCCGCATAGCGCGACCTCGAGGAGACACCCTACAAAAAAAAAAAAGGGTGGGGATCGATTTACCTCGAAAAAAAAAGTGACCGCACGGAAGGACAAGCACACGGCGATGACGTAGCCACACCACGAGGCACAATCAAGGGATAGAGGTCACAAGAGCCAAGGCACTCAAGCCAAGCACCACTCAAGCTTTCCAAGCAAACCAAGGCACCAAGGGCACCAAGAGAACGCAACCCAAACACAAGGACCCAAAATCAAGCAAAATGGATACTAGTGGAGGTGACCCAAAAACAAGCACATGGTGGGCACCAAAGAGAAGACAAAAGACAAAAAGGGGGAATTAAAGGAGAGCAAAAGGGGAGACAAAAAGTAAGAAAGAAATGAGAAGTGAAAGAAGAAGGGAGAGGAAGGAACATATACCTACAAAAACAAAAAGAAAAAGTGTAGGAGGTAAGGTTTGAACCCCAACCTCTCCTACCTCATTAGTGGATTCTGAGCAAACCCCACAGAAAGTCTATTTGCAGCGGACCCCTCACTATGCAAAGACACCTACTCTCTTGGACATCCTATCCCAAGAGAGTGGGGGCAAATGATACATCCAATATTCACGGGCCAATCAACGACCGCCACGTGTCACGGCACCCGCTCCATAGCTAAGGGGAACGAACGGGGTCCCAACCACTCGGGGCGCGGCCACCACTCGGCGCGGCCCCGCATCGACGCGGCCTCCTCACCCAGGCGCGCCTCACCGAGCACGGCCTCCTCACGGGCGGCTTCCTCACCCAGCGCGGCCTCCTCACCCGGCGCGGCCTCCTCACCCAGCGCGGCCTCACCCAGGCGCGGCCTCCTCACCAGCGCGGCCTCCTCACCGTGCGCGGCCTCACCCAGCGCGCCTCCTCACCTAGCGCGGCCTCCTCACCCGGCGCCTCCTCACCGAGGAGCGGCCTCACCCGTGCCGCGGCCTCCTCACCGGCGCGGCCACCACTTGGCGCGGCCTCACCTAGGAGCAGCCACACATCCGGGCGCACCTCACCCGAGCGCGGCCCGCACCCAGCACAACATCGTGGGCATGTGAGGTGGGGGCCACCCATCTACGATCCGATCGTATCGTTAAGACTCATGTCACTACCAGGACTCTAGACCGCCGTTAGGGGGCACGTCATCCGACGGATTCAAGCACCAAGGACGTTATCACCACACGCGGATATCTATCCACCAAGGATCCCGATGCCACCAGGGACACTCCCTCCCGGGAGATGGCCAATCGGATAGAGCCCGTTACCCAGGGCCTCTATCCACTCAACGGCACAATCGTCAATCAAACGGGGACTCTCCACACCGCCATATGTTACTATAAAAGGCAAAGTACACAACCCCATAGGACATCAAAACTCATCTTGAATAATCACTATTCATCTATTTGCGCCAGGAGATCTAACTTTGGCATCGGAGAGCCCTAGGCCGGGACCACACCGGTTCTCTCTGATTGACCCCTTTGGTCCACTTGCAGGTGACGGCACTCGCAGGACCGCTCGACGATTTCTTGACGCAACAGAAACATATAGTAAAGGAGAAAAAAAATTTGTCCGTGAGTTTATGCCCTAAGCTAAGACACATGGAGAGAGGGGGTGGAATGATCGCCCCACCCCCATGAAATGTGTAAATGGCGCTCTAATTGATGCCCCTGCATGCTCTCCCATTGGTTCTCGCACATGCATAGGAGCCACGTTTTTGGATAGAGAACACTTCTCCCATGGTCAAATATAAAAAGAGAAAGAATCCTGCGTCCAGAGATAGGAGTGGGCAAAATGACTGCCATGCCCCCATGGCAAGGTAGAATCTCTCAGGAGTGCGATGATCATTTCGCCTACCCTTATGTCTGGGCACAGAGGTAGTGTACCGTATGCACCTAGGTAGCATTCTCTTTCCTAATATAAATTTTTTTTTTTTTATTTTTTAATAAATTACTTAGACTTCCCCTAACCTTTATGACAATTTCATGAACCTCCCTTGTATTTCTAACAATCACACAAACCTCCTTTACTTTTCAAATTTGGTTGCACTTTAACCCCAGGGGAAAAAGAAGAAGAAAGGGAAACGTGCATCGATGTTGATCCTTTATAAGTAACGGTATTTTGGTCACAATAAATTTTTTACTAACACTGTTAACGGAATGGGGTTAAGTGCAACGAAGTTTGAAAAGTAAAGAAAGTTTGAGTAATTGTCAGAAACATAGGGGAGATTCACGCATTTGTCAGAAAGATTGGGGGACGTCTGAGTAATTTACTCTATTTTTTTTGTTTGTTGGTATATCTATCTTATTTGTTATTTTGCTTTTGAGAAAATCTTATTGTCTATAACTTTACATTATTTTGTTCTGTTAGTATAACACACTTCTATTTTCTATCCCAATAAATCATATCATTTCACATGAACATCGAAAACTATTGAAAATGATAAGTCACTTTCAATTTTTTTTCAAATACATTTTTACTTAGCCTTGACTTAAATTACTTTTTAAGAATAAAACAATGAACAATCAAAAGAATGTTACAATTTCTAACTTCACCACCTTGGTGACAATAAGAAACACCCTTGGGTTTTTGATGGATTAGTAAAATAAGTTGTTAGTTAAGAGGCTGTACATATATGAGGTACACCCTCAGCATTGTCCAGCTCTCCCACAGCTCAAAAGACAATCTCCCAAATGAATATTATAGTAAACAAAAAAATCTTATTAATATGGAAATACTAACAATTACCTTTTGTTTTCTGGTTTATAAACTTTCTTTATGACAATAAGGGGCGGATTAGCCCTTAATTGGACCTACCTTGGAAAAAAACTTGATAAGTTGCTTGCATTATCGAGTTGTATTGTTGTACTATTTTAAAAGGACAATTGAAAAAAAAAAATGTCTCAACAACTTATCAGATCTGCAGATCCATGAGAAGGACAAAAATAGAAGGGGGGAAAAAAAATTTACTCTCCGAAGGCGGCAAAATGTAGTGGACCCAATTTTTTTGCACAATCGTGCCTTCAACCATGAATTAGGGAGCGAGCGGCAGAAGGATTATTACACATTCTCCTCTCTCACCCAACCAATGGTTGAAGACACGATTGTGTACATTTGTGCTACTACTTGGCATGACCAGCCCAAAGGCTAAAACTACGGAAAAATTTTTGCTGCTACAAGGCAGGCAGCCAAGGAAATGGAATAATTAACTTTCCTTTTAGGTTCATAAATACCCTCCTAGGTTTTATTATTTTTTAAAATACCCTTTAAGATCCCATTTCCTTGTCTGCCAGCCTTATAGCAGGAACATTCCTGCTACAAGTGTAGCAGCAAAATTTCGTTCTAAAACTACATAATTTAATTCACTGGACGAATTGAAATGCCAAAAGAAGGGTATAATGATAGTTTGAGATATCTATTGAGCCCTTCTCTTTTCTTCTCCTTACTCCCACCAGCGATCAAAATGACCCACAATTTCTCCAAAACTGGAGGAATGACATTGCTCTATTACCATTGCTTTTATGATTTAGAAAGAGGGGGAAAAAATAATGGGACACAGATCTCTACATGATGGTGTTAATTTCTTACCCCCTCGGCCCTCGCACAGGGCACCGTGAAATAATATTCTTTTATTAGCATATCCCTTAATTGCCATCGTCTTCAATGGTGGTGGTAAGTCTAAATTTGAGTCTTTACTCACAAGTCAAGTTTCAACAAATATGGAGTTGGCTATGTGGGTAGGAAATAAATCTCTGAAAAATCCTTTAAAAATGGTTGAAAATATGAAAATTTGAAGAAAATAAATAAGTAATAAAAATAAAATACAATGAGATGTATATGGTTGAATTTGACATTAAATTTTAAAAAGAAATCAATCCAAAGTCTAAGTGACACATTATCTGTTTTTTTTTTTTTTATTGTTTTGGATATGATCCACGCATCGTCGACTTACAAATGTGTAATGAGTGAGACCTCTCTCCTCGTACGAGGAGCTGAGCTGGACTCTTATCTATCCAGTGGTTGGAATTGTTACATCATTTTGCCAATGATGCAAGAGTTGACATATATTGTGGAGATATGTGCCTTCCTAAAACCTAATTGGTCATATAAAGGACCTTTTACCAAAAATAGATAATAAATAAAAGCTAATGGTTATTACCTCCACCTCAATTTTATTCCAATAATTTGTCCGAGAAATCCTCTAGGGTCAGATTTCATGCACCTTGTCAAAACAACCCTTGCATTCAACATTGCTCATCCCTAATATGTCACTCTTTTTTTTTTTTTTTTGGGGGGGGGGTGGGTGTGGTTCTAGTGCACGGTATTGGATCGGGTATCGAGCACTTGCAAAACCAATATAGTATAGGAATAGATTAGTCGTATCGAACAAAATTACCTCTGAATCTCCTCCCCATGTCCGTATCATGTCACCAATATGGTATCTGCACAATATCGGGATCGGCTACATGCAAAACCGGTACTTCGAAGTTCGAACCTAAGGCGGCAGTAGAAGCATATAGCAGAGCACATTCCCTTTTATTCTCCACTCACGATAGCACAATATGGATTAAAAAATCTCTGATTAAATTAATTTATTAAAAATGTGATTATTTAAATGACACCTTTCAAAACTTGTCATTTTCTTATAATTGCTTCTTATTATTATCTAAAAGTAATTTAATTTACAAGTATAAAAGAGTTCTTAAAAATAATTTGAAAGTGATTTAATGTATAATTTTCGAATATATATGTGAAATGAGTATTTATCTTTATTGGAAAAAGATATGGTATACCAAAAGGGCAAAAACAATAAGATTACAAATTATTGGACAATACGAAAATCTTATTAAAAAATTGCCCCATCTCTACCCCCTTATGGATATCTTTCAGTTTTATATTACCTTTCCCTTAACTTACAACATCTACCTTATGGTTGCACATTGGGAGGTTTATATTTTGTGGATTTGCTTTTGCTTTGGAATCATGATTCAGGTCGAATATCCTCCTTTTCCATGCCTTAGAAAAAAAAAACAGGGGTGGGGGTGGGGGGGCGGGAGGATGGGGGAAAGAAGATTGTTGTCCAATCGTGTGGCATCCTACATGGATTGAGGCATCGATATCGTTAACCACCGATCCCAATCCTTGATCGATACTCTATCGATGGAACGGTACGAATCAGGGGTAAAAAAGTAAAAAAAATCTATTTTTTTTAAAGAAACTCAAGGGCATTTTTGTCAGAAATGAACGATGTGATCTGATACCGTATCGATTTTTGAGAAGACTGATATCTGATCTGATACTGTACACTAAATCCATAGTGTTTGGTGAGGAACACATAGGAACATCAACCCAGGGATTTTTTTATTTTATAAGGAAACAAGGAGGTCATTTCATGGGGTAGTGCTGGACAAAGAGTGTACGCAACCAAACAGCTTTCATAGTAGGGATTTCAATTCTACTTTTGTTTAATTTTGAATATTTTTTTCTTTTTCACGTGGGAAGGGACCAAGTGAATCAACTAATGGGTTAAACTAGACTTTAGGAATATAGACTTGTGTTTAAGTCCACTAATGTGAGCTGTCCAAATCCAAAGATGAGAATTTTTTATGGTTATGAACAAGTTTTCTACTATCAATCCTATGATATAAGATAGAACACATGGGGGAGTCTTCAGTCTTGGGACAATTAAGTCAATAATGTCACTGGCAATTAGGTTAATTGGATCTTGAGTTCACTTATCAATTACAATAATGTCAGCACAAAAGAGAGCTCTCCTCTCATGTTTCCAAACCAAAAACCTATTTTGAAAATTGACATTTATATATAATGGTTTTTGTACAATTGGTCAATATATGATAACCAAAGCTGATTAAGACTGCCATGGAATTTTTCATGTCTAGAGGTTATGAATATTCCATTAAACCTTTTCTAGAAGAACTAGTGGACCAGAAAATTATTGGAATCTACATCAACAATGGTATCTTTTGGAATATTATTTCAGTCAGTTTTAAAGCATTTTAGTCATGAAAGTAGTTTAAAAAAAAGGGTTTTATTTCATTATGAATTTTTGTAATATGACTACTACCATCTCAGTCACTCTGATCTAATCTAATGGTATTAAATGCAAATTGAAATCGAACCGTTAAACTAGAATCAACCGTTTAATAAATGGTTTAATTCGATTTTACCGTTTAATCATTATGTTTGAACAGTTGACAAATGATATATTTAATCCAATTATATTGTTTACACTATCTCCACATTTGGGTAAGTACACTGTGAATTTAGAATAGATATGCAAATACGCAATCAGAGAAAATAGTTTAATATCGAAAAATTATTTAAGAACCATTAATAAACCGTTTAAGGACCATTTATGAGCTTATTACCTTAAATCAGCAACAACATTGAGACTATAATCATTTAAAACCGGAAAATCAAAGCCATTTATAAACAGGGGAACCGAAACTATTTAATAAATGATTTGATTTGATTTCCACCTACTATACTTGAACCAAACCAAATCAAAATGTGTAACCATAAACTGAACAAATTAACACCTATAACGCCAAACTTGGTATTTTGATTATGGGAAAAAGAATATAGTTTGTTTGTGTGGCTTTTGCACTCAGACATAGAAGCGTGTGGAATTACCACTTAGATCCTCATGAAATAAAAGATCTCATCTGTCTTGATGCCTCTGCGTTGATGCAAGGGCTATGATTTCAGTATAATTTCTCAAAGTCGAACTGTCCAATAAAGGGTTTAATAAGAAGAGAAAATGTGGAGTACATAGGTGGGATGTGAGAAAACAATCACAAGTAACTACACACTAGTGTCCTGCCAATTTGTTGTTTTTAACTTGTGAAGAAATGTTCTCTACTTGAGACGCAGGGTTACGCCCATACACATGGGGGAGGGGGCTTCCTTGAATGACAGAAATTTCACCCCCCAATGTGCCAGTGCACAGATTCTTATTGGCTACCACGTGCAGTGTGGCCCCTACGTCCCATGCAAAGAACACTCCCCCTTTATTTATATATCATGATCTTGGAGGTTTTGGATATCCCTTTTTTACTTTTTTGTTCAAATAATATTATTTGAAGAAGACTCTGTTTCCTTGTGTGAGAACATGGGCCCTACTTGTGTTTCTCTTGTGTAGAAGAGTGGTCCTTGCGTGTGAAAGTGTGTGTGGAAATGGGCTGCATTTCCGCCATTCATGGAGGAAAGCAACTTGATAGGTTGCCTCCATTATTGAGTTGTAACTGCTCAACAACTTATCAAATCTGCAGGTCTATGAAAAACGACAGAAAATGGAACTCCACTTAAATAAATAAATAGCAAAAATAATTGTTTAACTCCACTTATCTTTGTCTTGGTCTCTTCTTCACTTTATCTTTATCAGATATACAGAATAAGAGAAAAAGCTTTTCTGTTTTCTAGGGTTTTTTGGTAAAATTCTACTTTGCAGTAGGATCAAACAATTTGTATGTTCCACCGACTAAAGTTCCTTTCTCCACATAATAAATAAGTTGTACATGTGAGGAGGGGTATTTATGAAAATAAAAGGAATAGATTAAGGATGTCAACGGATATTTGAATATTTGTATTTGTATATATGTTTAGGAGAATCTGAATCTGTTTGAAAACTAATCGGGTACGAATATGATAATCTTCCTATTTGACCGATTATTATATTGTTCGTTTAGCAATTTGATGATAATAAAATGTCTGAAATATATCTTTGTGTCCGTCTATCTGATTAAGTTTTTTTTTTTTTTTTTATTATAATTTTATAAGTTAAGATAATGTGATTGTTTTTCTAGACTTTCTATTGGTTTACATATATAGTTTTATGCATTGTAATACATGGAATCACATATCTATTAAAATAAATATAAGATAAAACCAAATATAAAAAACGTAAGAAAATCAAAGACTAAAGAAGAATAAAAGAAAGGATAGTTGTTGAACTCTCAAGTCTCAATCCTAACCTTCATCAATAAAACGGTAAAGATGTCAACGGATAGGATATTATCCAAATCTGTCCGAATATAATAGGATACGCATATGATAATGCCACTATCCGACCAAATTCAATCCGTTTACATCCTTAGAACAGATGGTTGCCTCTCAAATGTACATGCAACTGCACGTACATGCAGAGAATCTATTCTCATATCCTCATATGTATCTCTCATCTCACATGAAATGACATCGTTGCCCTCCTTTACATGATATTGTTTCATCGCACCTGATTGGCACGCTCCGCTTATTCATGAAACTCTCTTCCTATAATAAGTTAGGTAAATGTCTATGAGTTGATGTGTCATGTTAGCTAGTCTACAGACACTCTCTCTCTCTCTCTCTCTCTCTCGGAACCATCTCTCACCTTCCCCTTTGGCCGGTTCTCCATCCCATGAATTTCAAGATCACTTTTCCTGGAGTGCAGGGAATGTTCACGTATGTGAATCTACGCCGTTCAGATGGAATCCATTTTATGGGAATGTTCCATCTAAACAACTATGAGTCATTCACGTGTGTTCATGTATGTGAACATTCACCCCCCTTTCGTTCCTGATAAATTATGGTTACCAAGTCACACTAGGGGAGGTGTGTTAATAGTTTTTTTTTTAGTAATGTCATTGACGTGCACACAGTTTATTTATTTATATTTTCAAACCTTTCTTAAACGTCTTTGTCTGCAAAGGTTCACTTAACCCAGTCAACCAAACATACAAATACAATTAGAGCAAGGCAAAAAAATACATATGCGACAGAAAATGTCGTGTAATGCATTTAGTGATAATTAGTTGTTTAGAGTGTTATTAATTGGGTGAAGATAAGATTAAAAACAAAAAGTCCATACTTGATATAGAAAACATAACAAAATAGAAAGAAGAAACAATTATACAATCATAACATATGGATATTACATGGTTTGGTAAGGTGCCTACATGCATAGGTGATGCAAGCAATTTTGTTAAAAATGGATTAAGGGTTACAAGCTCGATCTTTTCCTCACGTCTCTCTGTGTCTATAAAGAATTTATCGTAAAGTCTCCTTCACAATTAATTCATAAAAAAAAAAATAAAAAAAAAATACAATTTTCCAAATTACCCATGAGGTAACTCTGGGTCTCAAACTTTGCGGATTTTTAACGGTCTTTCGGAGACAACCCACAACTTAAACTACAGAATACAAGACTTCAACCCGCAACAAATTCAACCCTTCTCACCTTTAATGACAGCCATATAAAATGCTATAGGGGAGACTAGCAACTTGTATTAAGCATCTATTTGCGTCCTCAAGAATTTCAACTTTTGTGAAATACTACCTTCATATATATATATAACAATGATTCATTTCTAGGAAATGAGTAGCTAGCTAGACTTTAAGTATGAAATCCTTGTTTTTTCTTCAGGTGGCAATGGAGCAAAAGTCAATCAATTGATGGGTTAGACTAAGATTTTAGGGATATAGACTTGTATTTAATCCCCATTGTGAAGCAATAACCACTTTTTCAGGACAAGGATCAACAAATCAAGTTGTTTTTCTAAAGGTTATGAGTATTTCATGAAAATCCTTTTCTAGAAGCACATAGTAAAGTAGAAACATTTCAGATTCTAACATCAATAACCTGGTATCTTTGGAATTTCAGTGCAATTGATGTTTTAGATTTTCAAATATTTTATAATTTTACTGTTTTGCCCTATTAGTATAACGTACACGTCTTTTTTTTAATGAGGGTAAAATACTAACTTTTCACATATGTACTCGAAAAATATACAAAACAATAATAGTTTTTGATAACGACACGATGATAAATCACTTTTAAGTTATTTTCCTTTTATACCATTAGTTTAATTAACTTTTGGGAATAAGACAACATGCTTCTGACTTGGCATGACTAGCCCAGAGGTTAGGTTAAAATATGTAATCTCACTGGATGTCTAAATCCCATCCAAATGAATTGAAATGCTAAATGAAGATTATAATGTCAGTTTGAGATATCTCTTTTTGAGCCCTTCTCTTCCCTTCCCCTTAGCCTCACCCTTTCCTCAAAATGATCCCCATTTTCTTCAATACTGCTGGAGGAATGACATTGCTCTGTTACCATAGCTTTTATGATTTTAAAAGAGGAATTGTTTCAAAGAAAAGATTCTTCTATTAGTTTATCCCTTAATCACCATTGTCTTCAATGATGGTGTTGTGTCCAAATTTTGAGTCCCCACTCACAAGTCAAGTTAAAGAATAATTAAGTTCATATTAATTAAAGTGCCTAAAAAGAGGTTGTAGCTTGAGAGGTATAAATTTTGTAGATCTGCTTTTTACTTGGAATCATGATTCAGCTTCGAATATTCTCCCTTCTCTTCTTTTCCATGCCTTAGAACAAAAAAAAGGGAATCTTACTCCCACCCTCACCCCCCAAAAAAGAAAAGGAAAAAATTAAAAGTTTTTGACAATTGTTTTGGGATAAAGTTTTCCTTCATCTATAGATGACGGTTCACCCACCATTTTAGGGGTCACAAACCCCTCTTAAGATTTTAGTATATTTTAAAATACCCTTTCGATACCCATTCCTGTCCTCTCCTATCATCCCCTTCACCGTGAGTGGAGGGAAACTCGGTCCATTGTTTTGATATAAAATATTCATTTCTAAGAAATAAATGCATAGACTTTTCTATATGAAATCCTTGTTTTTGTTAATATAGGAAAGGAAACAAAAGTGAATCAAATTATGGGTTAGACTTAGACTTAAGACTTTAGGGATATAGACTTGTATTTAAGTCCACAATGGTAGCTGTCCGAATCCAAGATGAGAATTTTAAGTCATTCTACTATCAATAATGTGAGTCTTGGGACAATTATGTCAACAATGTCATTCCAAGAGCCAATAGAACTGGTAGTTAGATTGGATCTTGAGTTCACTTATCAGATACAATGTATGTATAAGAGACTGCTCTTCACATGTTTCCAAACCTAAAACACATTTTGAATTTGACATTTCTATGGCTTTTTACAATAATCAATATATGATAACCAAAGCAGATTAAGACTGCTATGAAATTTTTCACATTGAGGTTGTGAATATTCCATGAAACCTTTTCTAGAAGCACATCAACATGGTATCTTTGGAATATTATTTCAATCAGTTTTAAAGAAAAAGTATTCTCTATTCGAGAGCGTGACTCATATGCCTACATGAGACCCTATCAATGTCTCCTTTTTTAATTCATCTTTGAAATCTGGGAAGTCATTTTAAGGAGAAGAAGAGTTAGTCAAACACAAGGGTATAGGCGTAAGAGCCACGAAACAAGAAACTTTCTTCCTATCATTTGGTAGTCATTATATTTTTTAAAAATATTATAATAATAAAGGAGACTGTTCTATGTGAGAAACGTGGCCTCTACATGTGCACAGAGACCAATGAAAGAGGACGCAAAGGCATCTTGGGAGACAGGATTTTTGTCTTTCATAGGAACAAGGCAGTCATTTTGGCCCCCACTGTGTCTATGTCTAACTGTCTAAGTGTGGACTATACATTTCTATGCAAACAACTTTTCTTCAAATAATTAGAAAAATAAGTGTTGCGTGGAAATATTAAAAATTATTTATTTATTTTATTTTTTCTGATTTTCCAACTTTGCCAATTAGCCCCCTGCCTCGGAAGGCAACCGGATAGGTTCCCTCTATTATTGAGTTGTACCGTTTGTTTTGTTTACTTATAAAGTAATTAAAAAAAGTAAGTAGCTCAAAGAACTTATCAGATCTCACGTCCATGAGAAGGACAGAAAGAAAAAGTAAACAACTGCTCATCCATCCAATAAATAAATGGCAAAAATAAGAGTTTGATTTCACTCATCTTTGTCTTGGGCTCTAGGGACTTTTTCTTTAAAAAAAGAAAATTAAAATAACTAAAAAAAAAAATTTAATATCTATATGGTCTCTAGAGACGAGTCCGGATCCTCTACTTCCAGCTGC
Organism: Telopea speciosissima; assembly: GCF_018873765.1. NCBI lineage: Eukaryota > Viridiplantae > Streptophyta > Magnoliopsida > Proteales > Proteaceae > Telopea > Telopea speciosissima. The sequence goes on along the minus strand of NC_057917.1, from coordinate 66,870,011 downwards.
CCGTTCTTCCATGTGCACCCTATACACAATGGGCACGCAAAGACTGCCTTACCCCTGCCCAAGCGCCTTGCCTGAGCGGGGATAAGGCAGTCTTTGCACGCCCCGTTGTGTGTAGGGCGCACATGGAAGTAGGGGCAGGCGGAAGTAGAGGATGTGGATATCTCTAGAGATTGTTTACTCCACTTCTTACCCTAGAAAAATAATGTCTCACTCCAGGACTTGGATCCTCTATAGAGCGGGTGGGTTTTCAGCGCACATCCAACGGATGGGCTGGCACAATTCACATTGGGATGTGTATTGAGGTGTGGAATTGTGCCAGCACATCCACTGGATATTGTCCCTAGCGGTTGTGCAGGAGAGGAGCTACGACCTATAGAAAATTTTTGTTGTTACCCAGGTTGCAGGAATATTGTTCCTACTACTTGGTCTTATAACCAAAGAAATGGAATAATTCACTTCTCCTTAGGGTTCACCAAATACTCTCCTAAGTTATAATATTTTTTGAAATACCCTTTTTGATTCCATTCCTTTGGTTGTGAGCCGGGTAGCAGGAACATTCCTGCAACCCGATAACAGTAAAATTTTGTCCGCATCCTACTCCACTTATCTTTATGTAATATACAAAAAGAAGCTTTTCTGCTCTGTAATGCTCATCTCTTATTAAACAAAGTGTCCAAAATACCCTTCATCCACCTAAAGTACTTTTCCCCTTAGAATAAGAGAAAGAAAATTCTTCGAGCAATCTGGGAGAGTATGCTAGCATTCTCATGTGCATTTCTGTCTTCTTCATATGAAATGACATCACTGTCCTTCTATGTATGATACTGTTTCATCACACATCACTGATGATGCACTCCCTTATATAACTTATCCAAAAATCAGCCCTACTTATGATAAGCTAGGAAGAGGCCTATGAGCTGATGATGTCTGATGTTAGGCTACACCAAACACACTATCTCTCTTTCTTGCCTCCCTTTTGACGGCATCTCTCGCCCTCTTCATTGGCTGGTTCCCCACCCCATGAACTTCGACGTCACTCTTCCTCATAAATTATGGTTACCAAGTCACACTAGGAGAAGTGTGTTAAATAGGTTTTTTTTTTCTTTTTTTTATAGTCTATATCCATTGTACATACAATGAAAATATGTTTTGGGAAACAGTTTTCTGTACGGGTGTGTGGCCTACGTCAGCACTCTCATGTGTCTATCTCCCTCCTCCTTAAAACAAAGGGACAAAGATGTCTTTTCACATAAAGAGGAGAGAGATAGACTCATGGAGTGCTGGCGTAGGCCACACTCCTGGACAGAGAACTTTTTTCCATTATTTATATTTTCAAACCTTTCCTAATGTATGCTTTTTCTTATTAATTGTTTAATGGTATCATCAGTTATACGACTCTATTTGCAAGGTTCACTGAACCAAACTATACAATTAGATGAAGCAAGAACATTCATATTCGACAAAGTATGTATTATGCATATAAAAAGAAAATCTATAAAACATATGGAAAACACAATGATATAAAAAGAATAAACAATCACACAACTACAACGTGTAAGGATATATATGGTTCGGTATGCTACCGATGTACACGGGTGATGAGAGCAGCACTTTCGCTAAAAATAGAGAATAAGGTTACAAGTTCTCTTCCTCATGCCTTTCGGTGTATACACAAAATTCCTAGTAATCTTATAATAACCCTCATCGCTACTAAATTATTGGAAAACAAAGAAATTCATTTTCCCAAATTACCCACATAAGACAACTCCGGCCCTGAAATTCTACGGACTTTTCTATTTTATATAATATAATATAATATATGTATATTAATGGGGTTTTTTTTTTTTTGGATAATATATATATTAATGGTTAGTTATGGCAAAATCTTGAGAGAACATAAGGTGGGAAATTCCATATGCATGAGCTACAGGTTCTTGGATTACTATCATAAACTCCAAGGTCCACTACTCACATGTCAAATCAGCCCAAACTGAATTGGCTACATTGCAAAATAAAGCATAGAATATCTGGATTGAGCTCCTCTCTAGGGAGCCCAGCACACCCAGGGGGCATCCAGCCGTTGGGATGCCCCCTGGGCGCTGAGCTCCCTGGAGAGAAACCGGATCCAAATACAGGAATGTAAACTTGACCAATCTAGACCATACACTATTTATATAACTAATGAACTCAAACTATGTATGCCTCATCCCAACTAAATGATGTGACAAAATGGATCTTGTTTTGGCCTTTAGATCTTCAGAAGATGCCATATTTACCCAATAATCAAATTTGCCACATCATCATTTCTCTTGGGATGTGCGAATACGAATTGTTTGGTTTTTTATATACATATATGTAGTTTGCGAAAGGATAAGTATTTTAATGCTAATAAAGTATGTATATTTTATATGTGAGAGAAAAAAAAAAACAAAAAAACAAAAAAACTTGTAACTGTCTATATATTACATGTTATTTATTTCCTTTACTTATGGTAAGGTTGCTCATTGAAAAGTTTCTTAAGAAGAAGAAGAAGAATAAAATACTCCAATTAAGAAGAAGGAAGAGGAAAGACAAGTTTACATGTCCAAAAATGAAAATGTATCAGACAATGAAAAACATAAATGATGCCAAAATAACCTAATATCATTGTTCCCTTTCAGAAATCTTTTATTTCCAGTAAAGAGTACATGATTCTTTCTCTCTTTTGTTGTTGTTCTGTCATTAAAGACAAAAGGATTTGGTAAAGCTCATTATCCTCATTCCCAAATCAGCCCATATAATTCCAAAGCCCACAAAAGTAAATGTAATTTATTATTTAAAAGAAGAAAAGAAATGAAATTTCTCAATCACATGCACCCAATCTTAACTATAACATAGACCTGCCCTACTATATGACCAAATCATTTTTTGTATTGTCTTAATCACTGCTGGTATATAATCAATCGTTATAAGAAAAAAAAAAAAAAAGGTCATCAACTAACTTGGTGAGTTAGACCTTTTAATCAATGTGTATATATATATATATGTAAGTTTTTGTTTTTTTTTGGGTGAAATATATGGGTAAGCTTTAATAAGAGCTGAAATGCCAAATGCTTGATTGAATGCAACTAAGAAATAAATTGGTGGATATAAAGTAGTAGTCTATAACTCTATATGGATCATGAGGTATCACGTCTCAAACTTGTATAAGCACATGTTTATGAGGAGGCTACATGTGAGGGCATGCCCAAGTCCCTATAACAGTACTGCTTTAAACATCTGTTTAGTTTTCCAGTTTTTAGCTAACGAAAGTCTTCATCATAGAGAAGCTTTCATGAGAGAAATATTGTGGTGACATAATCATGTTGAAGAATTGATTCTATTTATCTTATCTCCTTTTTTTTGTTTTTAAAAAAAAATAATTTCTAAGCTAATTATACTGTTTTCAAAGAATCATGGCCTTTGTTTATAGAATTAAACAAGTGAGAAAATATAATAAGTCCACTTGTTGCAATGCTTGAATTTTATTTTATTTTTTACAAATAAACTTCATATAATGTCTCTTAATTACCTAATACCTTAGACAGTATTAATATTCTATCCATTAATAGAAAGCGAAGGCCCCCAGTTGACTCTGATTAGAATTACCTCCCTTGGTTGGACATGCTTACAATATTCAAACGAATATAATTCTAATAATAGAGTACTTGTGGATGATATCAAATTGATTTCTCAAATGGCCTTATTGCTAGTAAGACAAATTCCATGATGTTGGTCCTTACTTAGCATGACAGCATGTGATAAACCCCATTTCCTATAAGTTTTCTTCTAGGGTAGGCTTGATTAAATAAAGATGATATGATGGAGGGGTGGAGTGTTTTAAATGTAGTATATTATATGAGCTTATGCTATATGGGTCAACTCCTAATCTCTTAGATCTCATCTAAGTTCATGCTTATTTAACATTTGTGAAAAAAGAATGTACATAATTAAATTAATAGCCACACAACCAAACCATTATCATGGAAAACGTATTCTAGGTGTGAGAGAGTGATAAACTGAGGTTGAAGAACCATAAAATTGTTAACAGATGCCATGGGCTGCAAACCCTGTAGAACTATGCACTTCTAAGTGCTGTACTGTTATTCTATTACTACAAATGGTACGTAAATCCACCCTAGAAAATTTGACAGCTTAGTTCTTGGACTTCGTCTAACAGGCCACCTGAAGGTCAGATTAACACATCTGAAGGCTACGTAATGAATCTTTGGAGAAATAAAGCATCCAACCCAATGTGGTTTGCACGAGGAGTAAATGAAACAACTCTAATTGGGCTAATTCCCACCACATTTTCCCTTATTGATCTCTAGCATGTAATAACCTATTGTGATGCTTTGATAAAAATTTGCAAAATGATAATCAACACAGTTCAACAACATCTACAATATTCCTACCAGAAAATCCTAAATGCACACTAAGCAATTTTACTCCCATGAAAATTCAAGTGCACATATTTGGTAATTGACAAAGCAATGACAAGTAATTCCAACCCCGGCCCCCCTCAAAAAATAAAAAAAACCAAGCAACGACAAAATGTTGTTGAGAATAATGCCAGGCCCATATGAATGCCTGCTCATTAATTCAGGCAGTGTGAAGAAAAAACTGCCAGGGAAACTTGTTCTCAGAAAAAAGGGGGGAGGGACTAAAGTGATTCAGAATACTTTATGACGGACCAGTCAGCTTTACAGCCTAATTTGAGACTAATAAGAAGGAAAAAAGAAGAAGCATAAATAAAATACACCATAAGCACTACAACTTTGATTACAAAAAAGGACTTAAGATTATTCACATATATGATACAGCTTCATCTGGAACTCATCAAGTGCAAGATACATGAGTGGCAGCCATAAAATCAATAACGGGATAATGCCGATAAATTCAATCATCACTCCAGTTCTCATCTACTCCCTCATCACTTCCCACACAAGCCTGAGTTTTTCACATAGTTGTAAATCAGAAGTAATGACACATTAATACATTATATAGCGAGATAAAAAACTGAATATAAAATAAACAGGACACTAACCTGACGGATGGCATTTGCCTTCTCCAAAATGGCAGCTACCTTGACATTGGTTGGTGCATCTGGTGTGAGGGATTGCCTTGTAGGTATTGTGCGCCTGAGGTTAAATTGCTGAAAGTTCAACAAGAGTAAAGACACATCAGACAAATTACATATGTTTTGCATGCAGGCTCATGAGCTGAGGAATGAAAGACAGGAAGACAGCACACAGGGAAGTTGGCCAGACTGAGTGCTCAGCTAAACACATGTACTCTTCCACATGGGAAGGTGGTATTGCTGGACATGGGCGGTTGTTGTCCATAGATCTTAACTTAAAAATGTTCGCTACTAAGGATAGAATTGAACATTATGTTCTAAGGGTTGTCACACTGTACATTTTCGGAATGTGATTCCAAAATATAAATGTTGCGTTCATATTGTATGTGTGTTGAACTGGATCACACTGAGAGTCTTGTGTGGATTACCATCAGTTGTTTGGCAACAAGATCCTCTGATAGTTATTTTTGTCCCTATGCCTGAGAGGTCCTTACAGTTATAGCTGGATCTTGTGCGTCTTGGTGTACTAACGGTTGATGCCTTCTTGGCTAAATATTGGTGCACTGGACCCACATTGTTCTTCTGTTAATGGAAGAGATGCTCAACATGGGGTCCACTACCCAATTAGGGAGAATTCAAACGCTAGGTGGCAGTTTTGTAAATTATTTACAATCGCATCTAAATTATATTCTTATTTAATAGTTACTTTGAATTTTTCAAATGTTTTTGTGTCCAATCTGAAATCAAGATTCTCTGTATTGGCTATTTCGACGGATTAGGGTTTTGCAGAGTCATTTTCCATAACCGTGAATCCATCATGTGATATTGTTAGTGTAGGGATTTAATGTAATTATTTTCTATCAACCTGGGTTATCTACTATATCCAATTGAGGTTGCACTACTATGTAAATATTTTATTACTGCAATGAGTGACTCATTGGTAAATATTTTATTTAGTTAAAGTGAGTCTGACTCACATTAGCAGCCATAGTAAGATCATCCTATAGGGTCGCACCACTTGGCATCTTCACTCAACACAAGGATTAAGGTTTTTGATGTATGTATATATATATATATATATATATATATATATATATATATATGTGTGTGTGTGTGTGTGTGTGTGTGTGTGTCTTATAAGAAGGGGAGAAGCATTAAATTGACTTCTCAAGAGAGGGAGTGGCAAAATTGTACACACTCTCTCCTCCTCTTCCTCATTCTTGAGTTTGACTGACTTTAGCAGCCATAATAGGATCATCCTATAAGATCGCACCACTTGGCATCTTCACTCAACACAAGGATTAGGGTTATATATATGTATGACTTGGTTTTCATGCACGGTTGTGTATAAGAGGGGAATCTTTTACAAAGAGGATACCCAAGAATTCATAACTGGTTTTGGGAAATGTCATTGTTGTAGATTATCTCCCAATTGTTCCACTGGATTCGAGAAGCTCGAAGTAGTTCAGCTTGGTTTTGATTCACGGAGAATAGAAATTGAATTGGGAAAGAAGATGGGTGAAGGGGGAATCTCTTCACCCACCATTTAAAACTATACATGCGCTTTGAGCCCATTTCTTTGAAAAAAGTTAACTTCAATGCTAACTTTCTATGGTTTGGGCCCATTTCTTAAAAAATGTTATAAAAACTATTTACATATAGGTAGTTACTATACGGTATCTCATTCTATATTATGTCTAATAGTTACCAAATAATTTAATTTTTTTAATCAAAAATAATTTTCATTAATGCTTTTTTTAAATAGGCCATAAACAAAAACATAAATGATACCAAAGATGGCCTAAACCAAGTGGACCCGATACAAAGTTGACCCAAACAGCACTAAATCAAATATGACCAATTCATATGAATGAGATATGGAGTATAGGCTAGAATTACCATAGTACCCCTAACACTTGAAAAAAGAGAATTTATACATGATAAAAATGAAAAGCTAATTACCCACAATAAGGCCATTCCTCGCCGACAAGGTGACATACTCATCAAAATGGAGCAATGAGTTTGACCCACATTGAAACTCTAGAGACATTGTCCAATCTCTTCCCCCTTAGAGTTTCATAGTTTCACTCATCTCAACCCCTTAAGCCTGGAACTCATTATTTCTCTCTCCTAATAGGTCCTACACCATCTTTTCCTTGAAAAGCACTCCAACATCCATAATTATTTTGTGATTAATTTCAAAACAAGTGTTTTGTTGGAGGTTGGTGCTCTTGACATGAAGCCAAGAAAACATTTAGGGTTATTTGTTTAGAGGGATGTTGTGCGGTGGGAGAGTTGTAATGGTGGGACATGTTGGTGGGGTGAGCAACATGTCCTGGAAAGTGAAATGGAGGTGGGGTGGAATTTAGAGGGAGAGAGAGGAAATAGAGTTGGAGTGGGATTCAGTGGGAGAGAGAGGAAATGGGAGGAGGATAGACATAGACAAAACATGAAGGATTCCATGAATAGTGCCAAAGTCCTACCGAATTGGTAGGACTTTGGAAGTGGGTGGGGTGGGAATGTGGGGTGCCACATCACTAGACAAGCAGCAGGCAAGAAAGCACATTTCCAAAAGCTATCTGGTAAGTTTCCTGCCCCACTACTTACCTCTAAACAAACGGCCCCTTACGGAATTATGGTGGGTTCAATGTCCATGCAATGTCAGATAATAAAAAAATTAATTAGGGTTAATAAAATAATGTCAAAGAAGAGGGTGCTTGGTGTAGAACTTTCATGTCACTGCAGCACCAACCAGCAAGCACACCTGATTGCAATTTTAGATTTCTGTTATAATCTAGTTGGTCAAGTATAATCATTTAAATCAGGTGTCTGATGGCAATTTCAGAATTCTCTGCACTCCAGTTTGTGAAGTATAATAATTTAAATCTGTTATTATGCTCCAGAAATATTAATAATTTCCTACATCCGATGCTAACTTTATCACGATAAAAGTAGAAAATTACTAACCTTTGCTCTGATTTGATACATTAAATCTTCCCTCTCATCCACTTCCTTGGCATTTGCAGCCTGGCTAGATTCTCTGGGTTCATTTAACTCCTGCTGATCCAGCGGAACACTTGGATTAAAAACCAAGATAAAAGAATGACTTATTTATAATTTCTTACACACACACACACACACACACACACAAACAAACAAAATCCTTATCACCTTGTCATTTACCGGACATTCAGTGGCCTCCTTGATATGTGGTTGCTTTGGCAGACCTGGAATGGGTTTCTGACAATTGGTTGAACCTGGAACTAGCGGATCATTTGGATGATCCACAACATCAGATGTAGCCCCTAGTTTATCTTCTACTTCATCCAAGTGGGGCATCACTGTACACCATTGCAATGGAGGTAGTGGAGGTTGTGGTGCCAGTGGTTCATTAAGATATTGCAACTGGGGCTCTAGTAAATCCTTTGGAACAGAACTGCTTATACTTTCATGCTGATCCATTAAAGGATTCAAAGCATCAAAACTTGGAAGATCAAGTGAAGGACCTGAATGAAAATGTTCCAAGGAGGCTGATATGGATTCAGCTGACGAGACTCTATGTAAAGCATCATGTAACTCATTGTCCTCACTTCCGGTGGAGTCACCAGATTCCCACTGCTCAGAACTTGATTCAGAATGATGCCTAAGCAAATCCTCAGACGTACATGGTGATGATCTACAGAATGTGTCATCATCGGATTCAGAATCAATATCCTGCCGAGTAGAACGCTCTGGGAGTAACTGGAATGAAGGAAATATAACATCTCTAATATTTTCATGGAAACGATGTCCATCAGGAAATTTTAGTTTCAGTTTGGAAGTCTCAAAGCCATTTATGGAGTGGAATGAGATATTCATATGTTCTAAAGGTGGTGAAGAAGAAGGTGAGTTTTCTGGGGATTCACATTCAGTCTGTTCTTTTGGAGTTCTTTCAAGGGAAGTTTGATGTTCAACTCGGGCTTTCCCTTTCATCTGCTTATTGCGAGGAGGTTCCTGCGACATTACAGGACTGATTTTCACAGAGCAAGCAGGTTCAGATCTCTCTTCATGGAGTGATACTTTACTTCGGAAACCATTCACTAGTATTTTATGGACAAGGTCAAACATATTAGATGAACTCTCAGTATTTTCTTGGCCAGCTTCATCAAATGGGGTTTTGACAACAGACACAACTGGCAACTCAGGTGAATGACTAGAGGTGTTATGTGAAACTTCAGATTTCTCAATATTGGTTTCCAGGAAATTGGATTCAAAAGGAACTTCTTTCCTGGACCCACAATCATTTTGCTTATCATTGCATAATGTGGAGCACTGAGAATGACTAATTGGTTGGACTATGTTTACCACATTTCTGACCAAGTGATCCTCCGCTGGGCTGATGCTATCAGATGATTTAAATTTTCCCCCTACAGAGTCCAGTTCCTTTTCTAGCTTCCCTACATATTCGTCAGAATGGGATCTTGGTACAACACTGTTTCTTGAAACATCATATGAGCTATCTTTAGTATCAGCCAGGGAACTCTGATTTGGAACATTTGACAAACTGCAATCTGGAGGTTTTGATGGCTCAAGTCCTAACAAGCCACCGTTTGTCCAGAACTGAATCGGAGATGTACTAGAAGTTTCAACATCTGATTCTTGAGATTTGGACAAGCTGCTTTCAATCTTGTCACTCAAAGGAGCATGTGAATTGGGCATGCCGGAGAGTGATGGATCAGAGGTAACTGGTTCAAACACATTTTCTCTTGAATCAATAAGGATACCACTATTTTCACAAAAGTCAGCTCTGGCTGGACCTTCTGGAGTAGGAAAAGATATCCCAGTGATTTGGGGGGTTTCTGGATTAGGCAAACTCTCTGCAGCTATCACTTTGTTGGAGATCTGAGACATTTCTTCGCTTGAGGAACCGTAAGATGGAGTATGAGGTTCAGTATCAGATGAATCTGAATTTTGAGCAATCATCTTTACCATTTTATTTTTACCAGCTCCATGTTCCCCATCGGTACTTTCAAAGTTGAACGAGGCATAATCTACTTCTCGTTTGGTCTGGCACTCAAAATCAGTTTCAACTTCTGATTCCATGGTGTTAAGTGCATCCATGTAATTGTCTAGCTCACTTTCAATCTCCTCAAATTGATTCCCTACAGTGACTGATGCTGGCATGTTTTCATCAATAAACAAGATTTCATCTGAATTAGCATACCCGAGCGATGAAGCTTCCTGCACCAACTCACTAATTCCAGAGCTTACTGCGTGCAACTCTGAGGTTTCACACTGGTCGTTCTCAATATCGCCACACTGTAGATCAGATTTTATTATTTCTGTTTTTTCATCCCAACTAACAAAAGATGAATTTGGGGCACTTTGCTCTTGTGATGACCCATGTGTCAAATCATCATCCATAGTTTCATTTAGTTTATCGGGAACAACAGAACTAAGGGTTTCATTGCACTCTGTCTTCAACCTTGAAGTGAACAATTCATCGGTTTCTTGCTTTTCAGTCTGTATGGAAGAACTTCCATCCAAAACAAATTCAATGCAACCCATCTTATTTCTTGGATCAAAAGATGGAGAAAGGTCCTGCAGCTCAGAATTTGATCGCACATCAAACAAGGAGACGGTCTCAGCATCAGAGCTCTGTCCATTTATCGTTGGGGAAGCAAACAACATTCTGCTCATCCAGACTACCAACTTATTAGCTCTATTTAACTGAAGATGGAAGAAATAACTCTTATGCCAACTGTTAAAAACCGAACAGCCATGATCTAATTTCCATATATACTGACCTGCTTCTTGAATCAAAAGACATGGAACGGTCTTGCAGTTCAGAATTTGATCTCACATCACACAGAGGGACAGTCTCAGTAGCAGAGCTCTGACCATGTATATTCTGAGATGCAGATTGCATTCTGTTCAGAAACCAACCTGTTAGCTATACTTGACTGAAGATGGAAACAATAACTGTGGGCTACATATTCAAAACCATACCCCAGGCCCGAGCTATTAAAATACTACAACTGCTCCATCCTGTCTCTATCTATGCTTCAGTTTTAATATTAAGGTAATCACATAAGAAAACACAAATACATACCGTCCACTGTGACAGGCTGTCAACCCCACACGTGAGATTTCTCCATTCTTGTACCTAGATCCCCGTCTCTGTCCACACAATTTATTAAAAGGAAACTTTTATATGCAGGAATAGTAATATAAAAGAGACTCCTAATTAATAGCTCCGTTTTCCATCAAAATATGTATTGCAGTGGGACAAACAACATAAATATGAAGCAATCATCTTGCTTTCATAATTAAATATGGACCATTTCTTGCACTTCAAAGTTTATAAATACTGATGCTTCTACATGCATAAAAGAGTTGGAAATTCATCTAACAGAAAGTCCAAAACCCCAGAAATCATCTCTCACAGAGTCAATATGTACAACCAGGAAATTTCAATGGGAGATGAATCCACATCATCCATTTCATTAAGCTTCAAAATGGATTTTTGACTTATTATTTTCAGATGAATCCAATGAACTCCCTCAAATAATTTCAGTTTCTTTTTTTCATTAAGCAAATACATACCTTAGTTTTACGAGCCTTCTTTTCTCTTTTAACTTTATCAGCATCAGTGGATTCAGAACTAGCCAGTACCCTCCCAAAAAAGGATGGATCTGAATATCTTTTCATACATGCTCCTGAACCACCAGTGTCAAATCTGAAAGATAAAACACAAATGCCTTCAACATGTACTGTAAATCAGAATCAAAATTTAGAACCAAAATTCTAACAATAAAATTATACTTGTCGAGCAAATGCAGATGTGGTGGATCACGACATTCTTCATAAGAATCCACAAAGAATTGTGGCAAGTCACTGTAGATGAGATGATTTTTCTCCGTTCGAATTTTGCGATGCCAATCAGAACCTACAGAGTAACTGCTTTCTGTTAAGAACTTGAATTGCCTGATCAACAGCAATCAACTGTATGACATTTGAGAACCAATACTACCTTGGAAGCAACACGAAACAGATTTGATGAATCAAACACTCAATACATTATATCATTTCATAGTATGGCTGTTCATACCCATCGTTCTTTAACTATGTAACAATAATCACACAATTTTCTTTTAGTAGGTAAAAATTCATAGTCAAGGGACTTAAAAATTACTTACAAGCATTAAAACCAGCATCTAAATCATGAACATACACCATAAATCTGCAAAACTCGAGGGGAAAATAAATGAAACCCAACATCTGCCCATCCAATGACATACAAAACATGAAAATGCCATAAATATGGAAACGAGGCTCAAAAGAAGCTCCAACTAGAAGTATTAGATTCTTTAGCTTGAACAAATTAAATCCATGCAAACCCATTTCCACAAAACTTAATGCTTTATTCTACCAGTTTCTGCTCTATTAACTTCCAGTAACACTTTTCCAGGGCATCAATTATGAGACAAGGTCACCAAATAGGTGATACATGACAAGAGAAAAGTAGCAAGGTTCTAATAGCAGGAACTGTTACTGAGAAAACAAGTTTCCTATTCTGCAAGACTGCAACTTGCTAGTTCGGTGATACATGACAAAAGAAAATTAGCAAGGTTCTAATAGCAGGAACTGTTACGGAGAAAACAAGTTTCCAATTCTGCAAGACTGCAACTTGCTAGTTCACTCCTGAGAAATACCTTTCATGTTCAAGCCTAGCAACGTCTTCATGGTTCTGTGGCCTTCCCACATAAAACGGAATGATGAGATCAGGTCGATATGGCCAGGCCAAAATCATTATGAGGGGTGACGTAGTTTGAATAAGTATGATGCTGGAAATTTCAGATTGTACCTCCATATGTATGCATGTCACTCAATTCTTAACTAGCACACATGTTGTCCAGTTATCCCTTCAACCAAATGAATAAATTAATAAATGAAACACGCTACCGAATTACATAAGATGAAACATGGTTCAAGATCTTAGTATCGCAGGTTTCCAAGACGAAACCTTAAGTCGATCTGAAATTCAACCAAGTTTCACATGGTTTCGGTCGAAACATTAGTTTCAACCTGAACCTTGTTGAACCACCTATAAAAATTCACTTATCCCCATCGAAACGTGTCTGTTTCAACCATGGTTCAAGAAACCGAGACGAAACCTGTGCTCGCAAGGCCATTAAGGGTCTGTATGGCAACATTTAAAAAATACTTTTGTTTTTTTTTTTTTTGGGGGGTGCTTTTTTAGAACACATTTGGAACAGAACATGTATGTGATGTGCGGTCTGTTTTGTTTTGTTTTTTTTTTTAATGAAGCGGGTAAAAAAATACATTTGGAACAATTGTGAGAAACAACTAAAAGAAGCTTAAAAAAAAACAGAAACACAAACTTAAAGCAAAAACATGCACGATGACGCACTCAATATTCACGAATCACCACCACCTCCACTAAACCACCAACAACGCCACTGCCACCACCTCAACCTCCATCTACGCTGCCGCCACCCACATCACCTCCACCATCACCACCACCACCACAAAACAGAAGATATACTTCTGTTAATATGCAATCCATACGTGTTTCTGTTCTTTTGTAGTGGCAGAAATTTTTTCCAATTTTACCATACAACATTTGTTGGTACAGAAGTACTCCAAAATAACAGAAACACAAAAAAACTGTTTCTAACTCAGAAATAGTAATTTGGAACAGAAAAGTTGCCATACATACCATAAGTAATTACAAAGTCATTTACTTAAATTATGTTTGGCATAAATCAGTTGTCTAGTCTCACATTTGGTTTATACTGTTCTTGGAAAATATGATCTTATCTATAAATAATTAATTGCTCTCGATTTAGAGAAATGTTCTTGTTCTCTAATAAGTTTGACTGGTCAAATGATTTTATTTTTACATGAGACTTTTTGTATTAGGTAGAGCACAAAACCAGCTTTCCAACAAATCCAAGATTGCTTAAATCTAAATGGAAATAAATGCCTTATTGTTGCACCAAGGCCCGCCCTCAAATTTGTAGACATCAAAACAAAAGTTATTTTGTCGCTCTGTTGGTTTTTAGTGATGTTCTATCATAATAAGATTTATGAAATTTTTAGATTTGAGAAAAACCCTAGCATTTGAAAATTGAAAACCACCCCTAAAACCGAAAATTCAGTTTTTGATCTTGAACAGGAGAGTTGACTTCTTTTCCTTTTGGAATTTGAATTTTTAACTATTTTTATTAGATTCATTTGGGGGGTGTTTGCTTATTTATGAATAATATCTGAGTCATTTACTGAAACGATGTTTGGCATAAATCAGTGCCAAACCTGGTTTGATATCATTTCCAAGAACAGTATAAACCACATGTATGTTTCGATTGTTTCAAACTATCATTATTTTATTTTGAGTGTTCTTTTTGTGAAACTTATTCATGGATTGGGTTTAAAATTTCAAAAATAGGCAGCACAAAACAAATCAGGGCCGAAAACCACTTTCTAGGCCTCGAAATCAAGGTATCAAGTTGGCCTGGAAAAAATACCAGCTCAGTTGAAACCTGCCATTTCTCGGTTTTGGAGCTGACCAAACTGGCCTCGAAATCGAGATTTCTAACCTTGGAATGAAATTAATGTTAATAGTTGTTTCTGTAAATAGCATTGCTAAAGATAAGGATATAAGCTTTCCTTCTTTTCATATTTTTTGTAAGTATCTTCCTGTTTCATAGAAGTTGCTTAACTTTAGCCACAGATGCAACAAATTGTAAGGAAAGACCCATCAAGTAATGATGCCTCCCAACTCATCACCCAGACTCAGGCATTCACAAGGTCATTAACTAATACATATATGCTCGTTAATGTCAAGATAAAATGGGTCAATAAGGTATGAGGTGCTACAAAGATATGATTGTAATCAAGTTAAGCAATTATGTCATGTTTATGCATTGAATACTTGTTATAAGTGAGAGTTGCAAATATGCATACAATATCACAACTGAATAAAAATTAGCCAAGCAAATGAAAAGCTGTATCAAAATTAACAGCAAATAAACAACGTCATTAGAAATGTCAGAACTATAACCGTCAATGAGAGATTTAAGAGACACACCAGCTGTGTAAGCAAAATGTAAGTGACTTAATTGGGACATAACAGCCTTCTCAAGCGGAGGAAGCGCAGTTTCGATGTTTTGTACCCGAACCATCATTTTATGGCTCCTAGAAGCTGTGGCCATCACTTGCTCCTGTAAGTCATGAAAAACCTCTGATGCAAACCTACAGACATGACCAAGAAGTTGTCTCGGGAATCAGACATGATCTACTAAATACACATGCTCAGAATAGAAATTTTTGAAACAATAACATAATTGCTTTGAATTAGCATGAAAACTCAAAATAGAATGCCCAAAAGGACTGATTTTAGGGGAAAAAACAAGTGATGGATGCCAGTCTGAAACTTCAACTTCCAACTTGTTGAATATCAAACCTCTCGCATATCTAAGTCCTCAAATCAGGTTTGTTTTTCAATCATTGCAGCGATACTAAAATTTTATGTTCCAAAAGGGCTGATTTTGGGGGGAAAAGCAAGTGATGGATGCCGGCCTGAAACTTAACTTCCAACTTGTTGAATATAAAACCTCTTGGTTATCTAAACCCTCAAATCAGGTTTGTTATTCAATCATTGCAGGTAGTAATTGTAAAATTTTATGTTCCAATCACAAGCAGGAATTATTAAAAAATAAACCTGGTCCAAAGGGGTATCAGAACAGAAGAATTTCTATGCAAAAATAAATCCGAAGACAAATTTGTAAATATGATGCAGAATTCAAAAATCAAGAGGTTAGAAAATTATCTAGATAACCGGAACGTTTTTAAAATGAACAGGGCTTTGAATCATTCAGGCCTAGCATTCGGCCATCCAACTAGTTCAATCGCCTGGCCTGCTGATTGCACTGGAAGTCATTCCAAAAGAAAAGGTTGTCTGTTCATTATTAAAGGTTTCATTAGTAAAGGTCAATGGTCTGAATGACTCAAGTTTGGTAGATCTCCTGTTCCCATGGTCTTTCAAACAAGCCAAGATCAATCAATGACTATGAAGGTGCAGGATGGGTTATCAAAATATGAAGACACACATACCTGAAGGTTGTGGACCTGAGCTATTAACAAACAATAGAATATGCACTTCCACATATGTCAGGCTCAAGCAAAATTACAAAACCCTCGACAATTAGGGTGAAACCAATAGACCCTACAATTGACCCATGAGGTTCCAAAAGGCTTTCTAAAAATAGTAGGTGTTATTGGGGTTTAAAAAAGGTCACAGGGTATACCAATGCAGATAGAGGTTGTAGGGTTTCAAATTAGGGCCCATTTTACCAAAAATCAAACACGGCCACACTACAGAGTTGCATTTTCAAGCATTTTCTCCGAATCCCCCCACCCCACTCCAATGTGGTCTTTCTTTAGTTAGTAACTGTCCAGATTAGCACCATAAAAGTTGTTTTATGTGCAATCAGAACATAGACTCAATTTCCTTTTAGCAAATACAATATATAATATCAGATACTGAAAAGTAAAAAACTTTAGGGAATGGGATTCATTACACAGAGGTGCTAGCATACCCCACCCCAGCGGCTTAGAGAACTTTTTCCCTAAACTTTATAAGAAATGGCATCATCACGATGGTTATCATAACTTTTAGGAAAATGGGAGCAATCCAGACCTAATCTGCATCAAGTTAGCACCTCCATCTTCTCCTTCACCTCTATCATTAAGTCAACGTGAACAAGCTCGTTTCATTTTTCTTTTATTTATCCTCATAAGTTTTTTGTTGAGTTGGAGTGGAGGGGCACAATTGTAAATTACACTTTTTATAAAATCCTATTGAGAAACAGTATCTAGAGGGGTAAAACAGGAAAAAAAATTGCTAATCCCAAAAACCTCGTAATACGTGAAGACAGAAGTGGAGAGCCTTGTGAATCATCTCCACCCCCACTTCATCTATCACTTCCACCACCGCCACCTGCACATCTAACACTTTCCTCTCCTGTCAATTGATCACTGTCACCCCGACCTTTGGTTTCTCCCTTGTCTGGAGAAGAAGCAGAGATCAAAGAAAGCCAGAGAGGATAAGTATCCTGGGCTATCGTTGTTGGGTTCCTATGAGTAAACTGGAGTACATAGAAATTTTTGTTAAAAATCAGAGCACTAGAGTTATCTTCTAGGTATGGAATTGGACACAGTAGTTGCTTTGATTGTTTGAAAGGTTTTTATGAGCATCATCTATAGAATTCCCTCATTCTCTAGATACGTTAACTGGCCGAACCAGTGCTGTGTGAAGCGGTCTTTTATCTGCAATTTTTCATCCACAGCCTCCATGCTTTTAATTCCCATCGCACAAATTCCTCGTCTTGTGATTTGTTCCTTGAGTTAGACCATTTGAGAAGCCTACTCCGGGAATCAAAGAAAAGGGAATTGAAACTGCAGGTTGAGCTGTTGGAGTATAAGAAGAGTCCAAGAGTCTGTGACCTGGAAAGGTAGCTTAAATCAAAGAGCAATTAAGCTGAGAATCTTGTTCAGCATGTTCGTTTGCTAGAAGCTGAAAAATCAAGCCTTTTTGAGCAAGAGGCATCTATCTCCCATTTTAGAAGGACAAGAAGATGTATCAAAAAGAGAGGAGCTTGAAAATTCAACAGCCTCACAAAGGAGTCTTGAGATGGAATTAGTTGAGTTGTGGCACCTGAACAAGGAACTCTAGCTTCAGAACAGGAATTTTGCATGCCAACTCTCTTCTGCAGAATTTCCAACTGTCTGATCTTGCAAAGGTTTCATCCGCCAGAGTTTGAGGGTACGCCACCCCTATCTCCCCCTCTCTGCCCCCAGACACTGATGTAGTTCAAGGAAGGTTGAAGAGAAGAAAGAGCCAGCACCAGCTAGCTCATCGAACCTGGCCCATCAAGCCAGCCTAGGCCTTTGGGCCCAGCTATTGGTCCACTTTCATGGGTCAGATTAAGGCCCACTACTACAAGTTGGATACTCCATGCGTGGGGGACTATTAGTTGCTTTATTTAGTTTCTATTTTAATATAGACTCTTTTATGTAGTCGTAGTTATTAATTTAAGGACTGTCCGACTGTTTCTACTTTGTTAAGTAGAGATAGGTTAGATTCTATTTTGTATTTAGTTTCTAATTAGAGGATTACCATATAGTAAGGAGATCTAATTTCCCACGCAAGAAGGGGTCCAGTTTCTGTTTATCAATAAAAGGGCACAATTTTGAGATTGAAGAAATTGGCTGCTGCCTTTGTGTGCTGTGAGAGACAGTGATGGTGAGAGACCTACGGTTGGTGAGAGGCCTCGGTTATATCCCTTCTTCTTCTTCCTTTTAATTTTATTTTCTTCTTTCAAATCAGTTCGTGTGCATCAAATAAGAGTTATTTTCTGTCTTGAGCTTGCATCGAATTTCCTGCAGTCCTGTGGTTCTATTTGGAGCATATATATTCTGTTTGAAGTCTGTTGGGAGGTGTTAAAGTGTACCGTGAGGGGGAGTGTCCCTGTTGTTGTGTGAGGTGATGAGTTGAGTTGTAGGGTGTTGCTTTTATTTTGTTATTTTACTTCTATTGTAATTAGACTTAGACTCTTAGTAGGTTCCCTACTAAAAGTAAGCTACTTGATATAATAAAGTGGTGGGGCTTGACCATGATAGGACATTCTGAATCCTATTGTGGTCCTAGCTATCACTCTCTCTTCTCTTCTCTCTTCTTCTTCCTCCTCTTTCTCTTATAGGTGCTGGTTTACAGGTTTGATATATCATCACACGGTATCAGAGCTTTGTTAACCAGTTCCTACTTTTTTTCTCTGGTTTGAAAGTCCTTTGAGTTTTCTTTTCTGCTTTGCAGCAACCTATGATGCCATATTTTCTATATGGAAACTTAGTTTGAAACTACATGAAAAAATAAACTAAGGTTTCTCTCTACATATATTGCTAACTGTTTCCCCCCTTGCTTGGAGCACCATGGGAGATGGATTTACCTCACCTTTATCAACTATATGAAGATTATTATAAGCAGCAGCAAGTCCTTGGTGTCCCCCCCTCCCCATCAGGTTTGAGTTTTAGAATTTTACTGATTTCATAACCCTGGCGTTACACTGTTTTTTGAGTTTTCTGGGCAGAATCGGTATCTGAAACTTCTCCAGCTCTCTCCACACTATATTTGTTTGATATTTAGGGCATTGAAGCCCCCCCCCCCCGGCGGATTAGGGCCTTTGATCCAAGTTTGAGGCTGATCCAAGCCTCTGATGTGGAATAACTAAAAAGTCTCCAAAAATCTGGTGGTACCCTGTTTTTCTGGGTTTTCTAGACAGAATCAATTCTGAAATTACTAGATATCTGTCCATCAGATCTGTCTGATATTTCTGGGCATTATTGGTCCCTCTGAAAGGACCCCTCAACTTTGGTTTGGTGTCAATCTGACATCGTGATTTTCTGACATTTGAAATCACCCATATTCTGGTTCTGTGGTTTCAGGGCATTATGGTCCCTCTGAAAGGGCCCCTCGACTTTGATTTGGCGTTAATCTGACACCTCGATTTTCTGACTTTTGAAATCACCCATATCCTGGTTCTGCGATTTCAAAATTTCTTTATATTACTGCTGCATATTATCCCCCTCTCTTCCTCTTTCCCTCTCACCCATGCTCACCCCTTCTTCCTCACCCTGACCAGCCCTTTCCCAGTCACCACTCCCCTGCCCACTCACTCTCACCTCCCTCTCCCTCTACCATTGATCATAGGAGTATCATATCCTTCTCTGTCTCCCCCACTTATTCCTGCTGTCAGTCTTCACAAGGTTTTCAACCAAAAAAAAAAAAGTCTTCACAAGGTTCTGTGATTAGTATTTTTTCCCTGTTTTCTCCTCTAATACTGTTTCTCTAAAGGATTCAATACGAAGTGAATTTGCAAATTATGCCCCCCCCATGGTTCAAGATCTCGCCGAGTTCTTGGCGATATCTCAGCGAGATCTCGGTTTCGTGGGATCTCCAAACGAGATGGGCTGCCATACTTAAATAATACAAGATCTCGATCGAGATCTCGAGATCTCGGCACAACATCTCATCTCGGTTCATCTCGGTCTAACCAGGCCCTATTTTAACTTAAAACTTACCCTGTTTCGATGAGTTTCACTCTCTCTCTCTCTCGCCTCTCTCTCGGCTGTTTCGCCTATCTCGCCATTGTGAAGGGGAAAACTCCTTTGGGGGTTGTTTTTCATTTTTTTTGACAAATCTCTCCTCCAACACTTCATCAAAGCTTGGTGCATTGAAGATTGAAGCTCCTAATCTCCTCCAAGTTGCATCTCAAGCACCTAATGTAACTATTCATCCCTAAAACTAAATTTTTCATAGAAACATGTTTAGATCTTGTTTGTTGACTATGAGTTTTTTATATGTTATACATTCTTTGAGATCTCGGTTTCGTGGCCTGGCTCAATCTCACTTTACTGGGTATGGTCAGTTTGGGGGCTTTGGACAGGCCGGCTCTTCATCATCATTACTGCCTATGAGTATGAAGGTCAGTCACACTCACACACTGAGTCAGGTTTTGTGGAAAGCATCTTTGGGGTCCCGGACCCCCAGCCATACATGTCTATGCTGGTTCCACAGGCACCATCTAGTAGTGGTGGCTCTCGATCGAGTTCCTTACGTTTCGGAGATATATACCCTAGGTCAGGGTACCTCCAATACTCTGGTGACTCGGTTTATAGGGCTGTTGTTGTGCACGACTTTGAGTGTTACTTCCACAACCATATGTCATGGCCAGCCTTTGTACTGCAATCAGAGCAGAGCTTGATTAGACAACAACAACAACACCTACGTGGTCATTATGATGATCCGACCCGGCATTATTTATTTGATCTATGCGACTATGTCTTTGGAAAGATTTCTAACAATTATGAACAATCAATCCATCATTATGTAGTATGTAATGGTTTATGGTTTGATGTATTTGTTGCCTTGCACTTCTACTTTAATTATTTATGAGTTCTAAACATTGTGTGGACTGTGGAATAGCCTAGGGTAGACCTCACGCACGCCGTAGACTACCAACTTAGGGTCCTAGTCAAAGTACCATTTTGGGTTTGAATTTGTAAGAACTAATGGTTCCACTGTGTTTGGAAGGCCTAAAATAGGGGGAATGTCAAGTTCCGGCCCCTATCTTGGCCATATGGCCACAGAAACCTAGCATCGAGTTCAAAAAAAAAAATAATACATCATCTCGCCGAGATCTCAGATCTCGGTTTCGTGGCCTGGCGAAACCAGTACCGAAACCGAGACCTAAAACCTTCCCCCCCCCCCCCCTCTTCCAACTCAACAAGCAAACTTATGAGGATAAAAAAAAAGATAGTCAATGGAGCTGATTCACTCTTCATAGTGACGTATAGAAAGATCCTAAAGGTAAATACACCATCCACATAGTTTTCGTTTGAACATATGAAAGACTACAGTATAAGGAATTCACAATAACATTCACTATAAAGCAACAATAATAAACTAGAATTTAAACGACATGTCAATTAGACGATAAAAATTTGGTAGAGAATTTGATGACTTTGTAAAGGGAGGACATAGCAACCTCTAAAGTCTCAAGATACACTATAATCCAGTAACAACCATTTAAAGCTATCCTAAACTTGCATCCAATAAATGCATCAACCATTCCATTGAATGGGTCCATGAAAAATGTCATGATTATTTGACCATAGCTATCACTCCACCAAACAAATCACACAACATTCAACATGTAAAACCCACTTTTCCTTATCTTAAAGAATGTCCCCTAGTAATAATAAATTTCCTTATCACAATAGGCTGATCCACACTGCTGCATCAGTGTATCTTGAACCATTTCATTTTTTGGCTTAAACATGCACGGCTAGAGAAGAAGAACACAAGTAGGAGCTCTCCTTGTTTTAATTTTAGTTATCTGTACATACGTTGACATACTAATTAGAATGCTTGCCCTTTCTCATATCCATCAATCTGTACTCTTAATCTAGCAAATATCATACCATGATTTGCATAACCTTTCAACTGTCACAAATATCTTGTCTATTGGACCACAACCAAAATATTTAATGTCCATATGGCCACATTTGCCTCTTTATTCTTTATTGTTTTCCTATTTCCCTATCTTCTGCTCCCCCTCCCCAGAAAAAAGAAAATTAATAAAAATAAATGGATAAGTTTCCATACTCTCCTGCCATGCATTAGTTGAAGAGAGCCACAGATAAGAGAGAACCAATTAAAAAGGTAAAATGAAGAAGAAAGAATGCATGTCTCTTGGCAGTTAAGGGACTGCGATAGTGAACTGTTGTTCTCAATGGAACCCTTCACCTTAGATGAATAACAACAACAACCACATAGCCTTATCCCAACTAAATGGAGTTGGCTAGATAGATCCTTGCTCTCCAATCAGCTCTATTTGAAGCCAAATATGATTCAAATCCTAGGTTATGCATGTCTTTCCTCACCACTTCTTCTATGGTTAATTTAGGCCTGCCCCTGACTCTTTTAGTTCCTTCAATCTAAAACAAATCACTCCTCTGTACTGGTGCATCCCAAGGCCTCCGTTGCACATGACCATGCCACTTCAAACTGCTTTCTCGTAGCTTATCCTGTGTCAAAGCTACTCCCAAATCAACTCTAATATGGTAATTCCTTACCTTATCCTTCCTAGTTTTGCCACACATCCATCTCAACATCCTCATCTCCGTTGTACTTAGTTTATCTATTGATGCTTCTTAAGTGCCCAACATTCCGCACCATACATCATAGCCAGTCGCATGATAGTCCTATAAAATTTTCCTTTAAGTTTTTAAGGAACACGCCGATCACACAACACTCCGGACGCACCTCTCCATTTCATCCATCCTATTTTAATTATATGAGCAACATCATCCTCTACCTCACCTTAGATGAATACTAAATGATATTTTAATCATGAAGACATTCATATTAAAAGTGGAGGAATCCAGCATCGTTATACAGAAGAGAAGAGAAGAGTTCCTTTTTTGGTAGTAAAACACTAACTTCTCAACCACCTTACGCCATACCATAACCTAAGCTGTATCTTATCTCTGTTGTGTTTCAAATTGTATTTTTCTATTTCAAATGTATATAAATATAATATCATCTCCTCACTATATGCGAAGTGGTGAGGAAGGATATCCATAGTCTATGTCTTGTACCAAGTATGATCTCGGACAGAGCCTATTGGAGGGCTAGGATCCATGTTGCAGACCCCATTTAGCTGAGTTTCTCCTGACGTGCTGGGCTGTGCCTCTTTCCTCTTACTATCTTTCATCTTTCATTTTTCTATTTATTTCCCATCCTTCATTTGTCTTTTTCTTTTCTCTTTCCTCATCTCTTTTCCCATCTTGTCTTTCCCTTTTTTTTTGTTAGAACTCTGTTTTCCCTACTTTGTTCTGTTTGGATCCATGTAGCCGACCCCATTAAGTTGGGATAAGGCTGAGTTTGTTGTTGTTGAATCTTCTCACCAAAATGCGTCAGTGAGCCTTCAGTCCCACATATTTGTTATCTATTGTACAGCATCAGAGCTTAAGACTAGCTGTCATCATTTTTAACTCCAACAACTCCTGTAGTACCACTACTCCCACTAATGTCCCCCCCCCCCCCCAAATTTTTCTCTGGTTCAGCCTACAAGCTTGATTGACAGAATTATCTCATATGGTGTGCCCACTTTGTTCCTCTTTTAAAGGGGCATGACTTGTTTGGATATGTTGATGGATCCTACCCCTTTCCAGCCAACTTTCTTCAGTCTGGTTCCTCTAATTGGCAACTTAATCCAAATTTGCTGCTCTTTTAAAGGGGCATGGCTTGTTTGAATATGTGTTTTCCCAAGTCGTTCATTATTCTATTTTGCTGCTTTCTGGGATGCACTCTTCAAGATGTTTAAAAGCCAATCACGGGCTCGCAAGAATGCAGTTGAATATTCAACTTCAAAGTCTCAAATAGGGGAGCCTCTAATGCAGTTGCCTTAGCCTGGCTGGACGGACATGACCCACTTTGGAGGCCCAAACCAAGAACCAGTAAACCAGTTTTCTGGTCTGGCAAGGGCTGGTAGTTTACTTAGGATGCAATCTTTTATTTTAATTTTTTTTTTTATTTGAATGGGTAGATTACTTAGGGATTACTTTGGGTAGTTTTCTTTTTTTGGTATGGCTTAGTTTGTTAGCTTCTTCTTCGGGTTCTTTACATTTTCTAGATAGGTTTCTATTTCTATGTAAGAGAGTCTTCTCTATATATGCATTGTAATATGGTAGAAAAGTTCAGAACTGAATATTGATATTGATAGTATGCTCAAGAGAGTGATTGTGTGTGTGTGTGTGTGTCCCCTCTTCTCTCTCCCCCTGCAATTCTGATTCTTCCCAGGCTTCCGCTCTCCTCCAAACTGGCCCTCCACCAGCCTCTCAATGCATGATTATCTTCAGAAGAAGAAAGCTATCTCTGACAATCTTGCTGCCATCAGCCAATTAGTTTCTGAAGATGAACTGGTACTTAATATTCTTTCTGGTCTTGATTCTGAGAACTATTCACTTGTGACTTCAGTAAATACCAAATCTCATCCTCTCTCTCTTGAGGATCTTTGTGGCTATCTATATACTGAGGAACATTGTCTTGAAGAACTCAACAAGCCACTACTTGAGACACTGCCATAAGTTCAAGCTGCTACTGGAGGTGGCTCTGCAAATAGAGGTAGGTTTTCTCACTCTTTTTTTCCCTCACAGCGACAAGGTCAATACTCTCCAAATTCCTCTTTTAATGTTAATTAACGTGGTCATGGAAAGAATTGTAGCAGTTTCAATTACCACAGAATTATCAATTTTATGGTTCTTCTAAGTTTACTTGTCAGGTTTGCAACAAAGTTGGTTTGACAAGCACACTTGAAACACAAGTAGGAGCTCCCCTCATATTTAATTTTGGTTATCGGTATATAAGTTGAAACACTAATTAGAATGTCTGCTCTTTCTCATATCCAACAATCTCTACTATTAATCTAGCAAATTATCAGACCACGACTTGCATGACCTTTCAATTGTCACAAATATAATGTCTGTTGGACCACACCCAAAAGAAAATATTAACAATAATGATTGATAGGTTACTAATTGTCTTGTCATGCGGAAATTGAAGAGAGGCAGAGGAAATGACAACCTGGTTATTTAGAAGAAAGAAGGCAGTCTAGTCTCGCGGCAGGAAAGGGACAGTGATAGTGAACTGTTGTTTTCAATAGAACCCTCCACCTTTGATAAAAACCCAATATTTTTTTTTCAAATCATGAAGACATTTTATGTTAAAAGTGGAGGAATCCGGCGTACCTTTAGACTTCCCAACATGCATTCCTGAATCCTGAAAGAGGACCTTTCCATTTTCATTGATCATGTTACTATGTTTTAACTAATAGCAATAGCTTCTCAACGAAGGCACATAAAAACAAGAAATGCATTTCTCGAGCCTAAGATTATACAAAACCCTGTAGGGTTTCTATCCAGAAACACTATTCTATTCTATCTTCATCTGCCAAGGACACATTTCTCTTCCATACTAGAAACAAGGACTCGATGCAAAGAAAACCAAGACGAAGCTACTGGCTAGGGCAAGCCAACAACAACTCTAGTAAAACAAAAAATAACACCTCACTGCAGGGGCCAGATTACAACCAAATCAAAACGAATTAAACCACGGCGGAGAGTGACATAAAAAATTCAAACTCATTACAAAATCCAAATATTAAGAAGTTCACAATATCAAGGGAGCCAGGTTTTTTTTTGTTTTTTTTTTTGGGGGTGTGTTGGGTTGGGGTGGGGGTTTTCAGTTTACTACAAGGAAAACAGAGTTCGAAAAATAGGGAAAGTAAAAAACAAGTAAGACGACAGAAAGAATAAAGACTTACTCAGCTAGATCGCCCAACTGCCGTAGAATCCCGACGAGTCCTGCGACGGCAACTCCATCGAGAATAGCCTTCGGATCTTCGCTATCGGATGCTCTGTATAGCTCTGGAGCGCCCAAGCCATACTCATTCCTCACTCTAACCCGAGCAAGTGGCATTCTCGGCGTCTCTTGTTTTCTCTCCTACGTTCCTTCCCCAAATCTAAGACAGATAGAGAGCTATTCTATTCTGAGTCACGATCAATAAACAGAGAAGTAGACGAGAGCTCGAAGAAGATATCTTATGGCGGAAATGAATTGAAATAAAAATGGAAAACCTTAAAGGAAGTGGAAGATTAGGTAATGAGATGAGAGCAGGTTAACTGCCGAGCAAACATCTCAGTATCTCTCTCTCTCTCTCCTGATCGATGGAAGACGAAGACGACCCTTGCCAACTCTGCAAGGCATTCTCCTCACAAACATCATTACACAGGAAACGTAATGATTCTCGTGATTGTTCTGAAACATTGGCTCTTATGTCTCGACATAATACTGATAGGGGAAAAGACCAGAGTAACCTTGTGTTGATGCGGATACGGACCATGCAATTGCTGTACACTTGACAGTTGACACGGTACGGAACCAAAGGGTGAGGGTCCATTGCCAAGGGTGGACCGGTTCACTGGCCCCGTTTTGGGTAATCTGGTAATTTTATATATAATAAATGGGGTGAGTGTCAGTGTCATTTAAGTTTACATGAAGTTTGAGAAATATATACTAATCAGGATTGTGTTTTCTCATTACTGAAATCTTCTTGGGACTCAGAAGTCAAAACAAATGTGAAGTCAAAACAGTAGTTGCAATGGAATTTAGGGTTGGTGACGAGTTGCTCCGGGCCAGGTGGGTGCAGAACCATGGGTTCATTAAAAAAATGTCAAAAAGGGGGCCAAGGTGAGGAACAAGAGGACTCGGTTCCTGTCCAGCACCCTGCCCGGGCTGCGTGTGCAGTGCCACAGTGAGGCGTGAAAGATCACCTCACCCCTGCTCACCAAGTCCGGTGCTGCACATGCAGCCCGAGCAGGGTGCTGGACAGAATCCTTTTTCAAAACAAGAAACTCGAAATTGAGATCTTTGATGAAGCCTGCACTCTCAACAGGCTCAATTCAAACTGCGCTAGAAGTTGTCCTCATTATGAGCTCTACTAAATGAACATTAGAGGGAGTGAATGGTTTTGATATCCGATAGGAATAATAAGGTTGATGAGCCTGAGAAAGAACCAAAAAACAAAGGTCCAGGTCAATTGATGAGGCTGGTGATTGGAAACTACCTAGATTGGTTCGGAGAGCACTTGTCCAACTTCCTTCAAGTGGAGAGAGGCTCATGGCTTCCTTTACAAAATCCTGAGCCAAATGCTTTGTAAGCAAAGAAGAAAGTCTTTCCACCCGTAGGGTGATTTACGATCAACAGAACAAAGCAAGCAACGGAGGGACATCCTATTAGAGTAAGCTAATCATAGACCATCGTTGGCTAACCATTGAGCCCACTCTCATCTCATAGTGTAGGCCCCTATGGTTGGGAGCTAGAGCTATCGTAAGCTCGTAGCATCCTATAAAAGGACGGATGGTCTCAGACGTGTCTGACCTATTGTCAAACATGTAGTCGAATTAGTTAATTTTCAACCATATCATTTGAAAAAAAATAAATCATTCATTATGGTTCCTTCATACAAAGAAAAATAATAAAATAATAATTTAGTAATTGAATATTTTCTTGGATCGAGTTTCTGTCACCCATAGCGAAGAGGAAGAGGCCAATGGCCATCATGCTCTTGGATTGTAAACAATAAACATAGTTCACTACTAGTAGGCAAGGGATTTGAAGGATATTGTTTTTTCTTATGTGAGGTCAAACATTTTTGAGTGCTTACATGTATATGATTCTCTTTTTTCTTTAAAAAAAAAATATGTAGTTGAAGGATTAGAAGAAAGGTAAAGGTGGGATTCTATTTTTTTAAAAACAATCTAAATCTTTGACTGTTTAGATCATTAAAACAAAGAGGTCAATGGATTGAAGTCCTTTTGGACTGAAATTTGAACCAACTTTTATTAAATAGGTAGTTTTTTTTTTTTAAATTCTACACAGCTAGAGAGAATTCACAAGTAGGGAACGGGTGGAGTGATTAATACGCAGAGAGGTCTTTTGAAGGTAGCATGTGAAACCAATTATCGCCGGCTAGATATTCTTGTCTGATCACTATTGTACTCGAATATTTTAAAGCTTTAATTAATTAATTGATTTATGAGACTAAAGAATAAAGATAACTTCCAGTTAAGACTTAAGACTAGAGTAAGTTGGGTCCACACAAAATTATTCTCCCAATCAACTATTACATACACGTGTTGTAATGTGAACCCGAGTGAGCAGGTGGGTTCGAGTAAGAATGTTAGCCTGGTTTGAAAATTGAGTGGGGTGCAATTGAACCGGGATTGAAACATACAAATTTTTGAATTTGGACAAAACCTTCAGATTTGGCAACTACCAGGGCAAGGAGGATGGGGTCTATCGTCCATGTTTGACAGTTTTTAGCTATAAGGGTACCAACTAGTTGTCTTCTTTATTTATATTTATTTATTTTTTTTAAGTGGAGGTAGTTTAAACTCCAAGGCTCGACTTCGAGTCTTTTGTGTTGCTCTAACTTGAATTTGGATTTCATCATTGTAGGAGGTGTGGGTCTTATGGGATTATTATCTATTTCGGTTTTCTATCTGTTGTCCAGTTCCTCTCATAGGGGGTCGAAAATGATGACCTAACCTCTTGCCTGAACACATTGCCCGAGTAAAGTTAAGTCATCATTTCTGCCTCCCTATAAGAGCAACTGGACAACCGTATTCCCTCCCCACATGGGGACTGTATCGACTCATCCAACCTAGGGTTGGAGTTAATACATTCTCATAAAATATCCTCCAACTTTATTTGTAGGAATTGATTATCAATGGATTCTCTTGGTTCATTTCCAACACATAAAACAAAGGAGACAGTCTCCCTTCACCCACCCCAAACAAGACATTCATTCTCATTGGACATTAATGGGATGGGATAAGGTTCATTATGAAGATAGGGGCATTTTCACGTTTCATTTGGGGGTAAGTATTAATTACGATAGATTGTGGAGGAAAACTTTCTCCTAAAATAGAAATAGGAGAAAACATCCTAAGTTGTCATTTCAAGCTCCTCTCTCTCACTTGAAAGATTCAAGTGGCCCTTTTCCCTATCTTTCTCATTAGTATAACG
The DNA here is from genome assembly GCF_018873765.1 of Telopea speciosissima. Classification (NCBI taxonomy): domain Eukaryota; kingdom Viridiplantae; phylum Streptophyta; class Magnoliopsida; order Proteales; family Proteaceae; genus Telopea; species Telopea speciosissima. The sequence continues at coordinate 66,840,696 of NC_057917.1, read as the reverse complement.
ATATTGAATTTTGTCGCCTTGTAAGGGCTCTTGCTATTGATGATTTGAACCCGAACATTACTCCCAACTATCAAGATTGTTCTACGAAAAAAATGATTATTTTACCCTTGGGGTGGCTTGGATGCCTAAACATTATCAGAATTTAATGAAAACTTACAGTTATACTTGTTTTTATCATAATAATGCTAAGCCTAGACTTTGGTGCAAATATAACACTGTTTGACCATCATTTCTTCAAAATATCTATCCAGCAGATCTCCGGCTTCAAGTGCAGCTTCAATTGTGTTCCCGGTCAAATGTGATTGATTTTCTTTTGGGATTGGTGTGTTGTTTGTGTGATTATATTTTCTTAAAAAAAAAATATGGTTGATTTTTGCATCAAAATCTGACGATTGGATACGTTGGAAGCGCTGTCTGAAGTTCAACCCCAAAAAGCAATTTATCGGTCAACTATAGAGTGCCACATGGCAACCTATTGTGGTGCCACCAAGGGTTACCTGGCAGTAGTGCCAAGTCTCCTCTAGTGGTGTCACTTATTTTATAATACCCAAAGTACCCCTACCCAATGAAACCTATAAATAGGGCGTTACCCTTCTTATTTCTTCACACCTTAGTACTCCAAGTACTTTTCAAACACCCCCGAGCTCTAAAGAAAGCCTGAAATCCAGAGAAGAGATTGAAAACCTCCTGCAAGAGAGAAAATCCCCTAGAAAGTCCAACAAATATGGAAAATTTTTAAAAGACCCTTGAGGATTGGTACTCTTCCGAAAGTGCGGCGGCAAGAGTGTCAGAAATCTGTAAAAGTGGGTTGGCAAGCCCTTTGGGCCCTATAGGTAAAACGGGGGCGGTGGTGGTGGTGTTCGCGAAGGAGAAGAAGGGAGGGGTTGAAGAAGATAATAATGGTTCCACCATCATCCCCAAAAAACATTGCAGGTTTGAAGAGGAGATTGCCGATTTTCAGTTGGCTAAGTGTTGGCTTAGCACAATATGCGGAGAGTAAATGGAGCTGATCCGAACTCAAATCTTCTCTAACCGAACTTGTGGCTTGTGGGATGTGGGCACCTGGCACCCCAATTGCGTTAAGGATCTTTATCACCTCCAATTCTCAGCCCGGCCAGTTCCTCTAACAAGGGGGACTAGAATGATCATCCTACCCCTATCCAAAAATTCTGTCCTGGATAGGGTCCACCATCCCCTATTAAAGGAATTGGGGAACTGAACCGGGCAGAAAACTAGAAGAGAGAATTTTTCCTTGCGTTCACTCCTTCATCGGGGATGAATAAGGACTAGTTGAGTGCATCGTACGTTGTCCTCAATACTCACACCATACACACACACCCGATGTCGGACTATTCCTCAATACTCTTCTTTGCTTTCACTATGTACGGTTTATAGTTTATAGTGTACGTGTGTTCCACATGATTTGCTTTACACACTCTTGCCTGTATTATGTAACTTGGGTTGGCCAACTTATCAACTCATGCATGAAATTAATCTCATTTCTCGTCAAATTTTAAAATTAGTATAACACAAATTATGGGAGAGGGTTCCCCATGACGTTAGTGTGGAGGAAATCTACATGCCATACCAATAATAACGATGAGAACTGTATCATCCACTTAGTGCCCACATTATTAGAGCAAGAGAGAAAAAATAATAAATAACCCAATGTGAGAGGAAAATAGTACTCTGGTGTCTCGTGGCGATTATTTTCTCTAGTCAAATTTTAAAATTAATATAACAAAAATTATGGGAGAGGCTTCCCCATGACGTCAATGTGGATGAAATTTGTACGCCATACCAATAACAATGTGGAGAACGGTATCATTCACATGGTGCCCACATTGTTAAAGCAGAAAAAAGCAAATAATAAAGAACCACACGTGAGAGGAAAATAGTACTCTGGTGGCATGACGATTATTTTCCCAAGAAGTTTATATCTAATAAATTAAAAGGCAGAAGATTGTTGTCAGGGTGCATAATCCATATACAAGCGCGAGGACCAATGAGAGCACACACAAAGGGATCTACGTGGATGGGATATTTTGGTTTTAGGGGCCGAGGGTCATTTTGCACGGTCTGTGCTTGGGCACAGACTGCTGCATGCAACCTGACAAGAATATTTTTCCCTAAATTAGATTATGGATAAGGTTATTTGAGCCGCTAGTGGAGGGTATGCTAGCACCTTCTTTTTATATCTTTCCTCCTCACATAAAATTACCTCTCTATCCCATTATTTATGAAACCATTTCATCTCTCTTCATTGATGTGATACCCCCATGTCTCTTGTTCAGGGAACCCTCTCCCTTAAATTCCAATAAATTCCAATGTACGTATTATAATATAGATATTTATTTGATTTTAGTCAGATCATGGCCCACTACCAACATTTGATTTGGTTACTACTTTTGGATAGCTCTTTATCATCGGCTTGGATCAAAACTGTAGTGAAAGGATATAATCGAACCAGTTTTGGATGAAAATCCAAATCTTTTAACAACCGTAGTTAGAGTTGAGTTACCACAAAGGAGGCATCGGTTTCATTATCAGGGATTGTAGGGGTATGCCTATTGCAGCTATCTCGGAGCCTATTGCTTGTGACTCTGCTCTCCAAGGGGAAGCTCTGGCAATAAGGGAGGGTCTCTTTCAAAGGATTGCAGATTGCTTGGATCATCTAACTGTTGAATCGGATTGTAAGGAGTTAATTGGCTACATCAACTCTCCTACTCCTCTTCCCCAGGTTGAGGTGCTTAATATCATTCTTGATATTAAACAGCTAGCTTCTTATTTTGTAGTTTGTTCTTTTCACTTTGTTTCCAGGGAGACTAACAGCATTGCTGACTCCTTGGCCCGGAGAGCCAAGTCCGTTCCTTGTAGGACTTCATGGCCAATCTCCTCTCCTTGGTTGCTTGATCTTTGTAATCAAGACACTGAGTGTTGGTTTTCTTTCAATCAATAGTTTCCTTCTTACCAAAAAAAAAAAAGTAGTTAGAGTTGAGTTCTCTACCCAAAAAAAAAATATATTAGTTATATTGGCAGGACAACAATTTTGGGCGAGGTTCATGGCACCCATCCCAGCGAATTTTTATCTGCTGCTGTAACTGGAACACCACTGTGCACACATGGCCGCTGCTGCACCACACGATGCGCACAACAATAGCCATGTGTGCACAGTGGGGCCACTGTGCACACATGGCCATTGTTACACCGCACGATGCGCACAACAACGTTCCAGTTATAGCAACGGATAGAGGTCCATCCCTAACTTACATTTCTTTTACCATAACCAAACCCAAGCCCACAGTTGAGCTGGCTCAAGCCCAACAACCCTTAATTATAACAGCCAGCCCAGTCCAACTATTCGAACATGTAGAATTTGGGCAGGGATGATGTCTCTGGTCGAATAATTATCACCTCCAATTCGCTGTCCGCTCTAATTTCCTCCAATTCCTCATATAGGAGTGGAAATGACCATCCTACCCCACCTTAGGCAGTGTGTTCGAGCAGGGGGTAGACTGGCCATTTCCACTCCTATGTGAGGAATCGGAGCGGGTAGCGAATTGGAGGGGATAACGATTCCTCTGGTCCATGGTTTAAGTGCATGGTATCAGATCAAGGATTTGTCACCTTAGAAACCGATACAATACAAATACGGATCAGACCCGATTAGATGGTTTTGCCCTTTGTTTTCATTAAAAAAAAATGTTTTTAAAACAATTTTACCGCCAATTCTTACCATTCCACTGAAACGGGATCGACCATGTATAGAGATCAATCTATGGCGATACTGATCCAGATACAGCCGATTTGTGACCGATACATCAAACCATGCTCTCTTTGCAATCATCTACTGGCTTATAGCTGCATCACTCCACTGGTGAAGAAATCTTTTGCCTTTTTTATAATGCTTGCAAAATTTTTATTTTTTTCCCCCTGATAGAATCAAATTTCATTAATAAAAAGAAACTTCAACCTGCAACAAGCATCTAAAATTCAATGGGGAAAAAGTATTAGTACGAATGAAGTCAATAGTCTATTCCTTGTTAGAGGGTTTCCCCATCTGATTTCTTTGATGTCCAAAAAGGGTTAATTGAGGTCGAGGCATTACTAAAATGACAAAGTTTTCCTACATCGGAAAGGCAATGTGGCCCTGTGCCTAGACACATAGGAGCGTAAAATGATCATCCACCCTTATGAAAAGCACAAATTTCATTCCTATTGATGCTGCTGTGCATGTTCCTATTGACTCCCATGTTAGGGTAGGGGTCATGATGCCTTTCAAGAACCCTCTCCCTTAATACATAAATCTTGAAGAAAATTCTCCCAGGGGTGAGGTGGGAGTGTGCACCCTATGCCCAGACATAGAGGTGGGGGCGAAATGATTGCCTGCGACTACTAAGCTGTAATGGAGCAACGTTACGACAAGCTAGTAGGTGACACCAATGGGGATGCAAGACATGACATTATATATTATAACTAAAGTTGGTGGTCACTATTTTTGGGCTTTTCAGTTGAACCTCCATGGTTTTGGTGCATGTTATTGGAATGGGTATTAGTTAAATAAAAAATCGATACAGTATTGGATCGGTATGGACAAAGATCAGCTGTATTGGACAAATTTACTCCTGATCCTCCTTTAAAAATAGATTTTTTTAACAGATTTATCTCTTGTGCGTACCATCTCACCAATAGAGTATCGGCAAGGTTCAAAACCAGTACGGAAACCGATACTTAAAAACATGTGAGGCTCCAAATTGACACCCCGTTGTTTGAGGGGCCCAGCGAGGGTGCTGGTCTGGGATTTGGATCATTCCATTTCGCACAGTTCTGTATCTGGGTGCAGCCTGCACACAGCCTTGTCAGGAATCTTTTTCCCAAACGTCTTCTGTTTTTCATCCAACACAAAACTATCCTTTACAGGACCATCGTTTTCAGTCGAATTGGATCAAAATCAAAGCTTGATTTTGATTCTCAATTTTGCTTGTAGGTACGGAGAGACTAGAAGTTGTCAAACATTTCGCGTGGCGGGTAATTTTATCAGTGACCTTGAATATCACAATATTTACAAATTTAGCCCAAAAGAGATAATTTTCATCTCCCTTGGGCGTAGCAGCAAAAATTTTTCCCTTCGGTGGTGGCTCTTCCCGACTTCCCTCCGTCAAAGGTAAATCCCACAGCCGATTAATTAGCCAACAATTTAATACGAGAGAATATAACCAAAAAACGAAGAAGAAGTAAGAGAAGAAAGTTACAGATTAGCTGCTGCATTACAAGTTCACAACTGAACAGAGCATGAGAACAGGAAAGAAACCCTATTAACAGACCAAGAAAACAGGAAAGAAACGTATCTCGTATCCTAAGTGCAACCTTACAAAAACAGCAAAACCCCAAACAAGAACACCATCAAACACAGGGAAAAAGAAAGAAACTTCTTCTTGAAACGACGGAGCAGGTTTAGAAATAGGCAACAACCCTTTTAACCTTTCAACGATGGGAACGAGGAGAAACCCATTTGCCATTCTTCCAGTCCTGATGAACCCTCAACCGAAAAAACGGGTATGTATTATTCTCTCGAGAATGAGAGAAATAAACAGAGTACTTGTTGGAGTCCTGTACAGAAGTGATTCTTCCAACCCACCACCCTTCATTGTCATAAGCATCGACTTCTTCAAAGACACGGAAAGCAGAGACTGGAATCTCAGGTGGACGAGGCCTAACTTCTCTGTAATGTACGATCTCTTTTAACAAACCCGACTCATCAGGGGTTAATAGTGTCTCATATTCTACCAGAAGCTTCGTCTTTCCTACTGCGAGAACCTTCGCGGCGAAGTAGGAACCCAAGAAACCTTCATCGTTGCTACATATTTCAACAAAATCACCGGTTCGATATGCTTTCGCCATTAGTGTGTTTGATGCTAGCGATCTTGAGAGAAAAGATTGCAAAGATCTCCAGGAATCAGATCAAAGTTATTTGTGAGGATCTGGTTTCATAGAATCAGGATTGAAGAAATGAAACCCCTTTCCATTTCCGTTAAGACGTACACTGAAGTCTGTCCTTACTCCTTTTAACTCCTAAACCCTCAAAGGGAGGTGGAGTGTTTTTTTATTGGAAAAAAGTCGAAGTCATAGTTGGAACTTGGAAGTTGGACTACAGTTGTAATTTCTAAATAGGAAGTTGAGTGGTTGGATTAGGATAGAATATTAACTCATTACTATAAAAACTCTTTTGGTATGATTTCAATATATATTTTTATGGGAGGGATTTCAATTTATGAAATTATTTTGAATGATTTTTGCACTACATTTCTGTAAACGGCAAGAGATCAATTTTTGATCATGTAGCACCTCCACCAGTGAGGGCAATGAGAGTGTACATAGAAGCATCAACATAGATGTGATTTTTTTATTTCAAGAGGGGTAGTATCTTTGTGGGCTAACCACGCGACCATATAGCATTCTTTTCTCTTTTGTTAAATAGAATCAATTAAAGTAGAAATCATTTCAGCCTATTTCGTCCTAAAGAGTTTAGTTAGTTGGTCTGGTTCTAAATTGACACCCTTAGCACGCGTTTGCAACGATTGAAAGCATGGACAAATTGTTTGGTGCATCTTCCCCTCATGGCACAAGAAGAGATTCAGAACTTTTTGTTCACTTCACCTCCTCGGGGAAAGAGAGAGAGGGAACAAATAGAGAGTCTTCACTTAAGATGTAAAGACCCACTAAATACAAATGACTCTATGACAGTTCCAATGGAAATTTGAGAAAACCCAAGAGAAGGAGAATTAAGTAATTAACAACAATGTATGGACAATAAAAATTTCTCTATAGAAGAAACTTGAAAACTCAAAAGAAATTTGTTGTAAAGTAAATAGAGAGTGATAGAAGCGAATTGTGAAAAAGGAAGAGATAATGGTTGACATAAGTAATTTAGAATGGTTCAGCTAATGTCTACACCCACTATCAAGAGGCACCTTCTAGGACTTTTCACTAAATATGATCAAACACAATCAAATAACATAATTTCTTTTACGGGTTCAACAAGACCTTTGGCTTAAACACATTTGACTATGCAAAGATTGCATGTAATAGTCAACACCTTTGTATTTTTTTTGGAGGTAGTGGTGGTGGTGGCAAGAAGGTAGTGGCAGTGACACGACTTGGTAGTGGTGAGAACATTAGGAGAGGAAGGTCGTAGTGTTTTATTTTTAACATGAAATTACTGCTTTATCGTCAAATTAATCATGTTTATCAAAAAAAACAAAAAAAAAAACTAATCATGTGCTCGTTAAAGAGCAAAAGTGAAATAAATTTCAATTTCAAAATAATTTTTACTATATTCTTATCCTATGTGAATGCGTATGCAATCCCCCTCCTCAGTAAACCTACCACCTGCTCGTTAACACGATTGATGAGAGCTAATCGATAGAACAACTCCAGCCTACCTTGGCTGGAAAGGCAGCCTACAATCCAAAAGAAGCCTTTGACTACGAGAAGTAAAAAAAATAAAAAAGCTCATTGATTATTTCAGAATTTCTATTTCACTGAAATCAGGTGCAAATATCAAACTAAACAATTTTTGAAATAAAAATCACCTCATGAAATAGAAATAGACATCATACCAAACCAGACCTTAGTACTACTACAAAAGCGCTGCAGAACGCAGGGTTGTAAGCATCCCGAGTGGAGTGTAGTTTAAACCAATGACCCAGAATATCAAGATATTTACAAATTTAGCCCACAAAAGATTTTTGCCTCCTCCTATGGTGGCTCTTATCTCGACTTCCGTCCTTTACGGCTAAAACTCACCGCCGATTGGCTAAAGAATTGATATACTGATGCAGTGAAAAAAGTTGCAGATTAGGTGCATTACCAGTTTACAACCGAACAGACCATGAAAAACAGAAATTAAGAAACCTATTTCTTATTTTCTTACACAGAATTGAAGAACAAACACAACTACATTCAGCTTGACAAAAACATCCCATCGCTTCTTCCTCACTCTTACAGTCTTACTGAAGTATGATCGTTTCAAGGCCTGAGAGTTTCAGAATCAAATCAAACATGTATCCTAAACATAAAAAAAGGTTTTTAGAGCAGCAAGAATAAAAAGGGCAAAGAGACCCAGTTTCAGTAATAAACCAGGGAGAGAGAAAAGGGAAAAGAAAGGAACTTCTTACTAAAGAGATCAGAAAAAAAAAAGGGTAACAACCTTTGAATGGTGGGAACGGGAACGAGAACGGGAACGGGAAAGGGAAGGAACCCATTTGCCATTCTTCCATTCCTGATGAACCCTCAATCGAAAAAACGGATATGTAATCTCGTCATCAGAACTTGAGAAATAAACAGAGTACTTCAAACCCTGTATGGAGGTGATCTTTCCAACCCACCATCCTTCGTTGTCATGGACATCGATTTCGTCAGAGACACGGAAAGTAGAGGGTTTAATCTCAGGTGGGCGAGGTCTTACTTCTTTGTACTGGACGACCTCTCTCAGTAAGCTCGATTCATCTGGAGTTAATAGAGTCTGATATTCTACCAGAACCTTAGTCTTTCCCGCTGCGAGAACAGTTGAGGCGTAGTAGGAACCTTTGAAACCTTCCTCGTTGCTACAAACTTCAACCAAATCACCAGTTCTATATGCCTTCTTCTCCTTCTCCATCAGTGTGTTTGATGCTTGCGATCTTCAGAGAGAGAGAGAGAGAGAGAGAGAGAAAAAGGCCGCAGAAATCTTCAAGAATCAGATCAAATTAGTGCAAAGGCCTGGTTTTATAGAACCTTTAACTCCTAACCATGGAGGGGTAGTGTTTAAAAGTTCCTTAGAGCCAAAGTTATAGTCGAAGTTGGACTTGCGGTTGAAAATAGCAAGTTGTGCTGTTGAGTGTTGATGGAGAAACGTTTCGATTTTCCTCTCGCATTAACCTTCTATTTGCTACGGAAGGGTGTGTTTGGTTTGTTTACAAAAAAATAAAGAGGTTGAAAAAAGAATGATTATATGTATGACTATAACCATATAATTTGGGAGTGTGGGGATGCCACTTCTATGTTCTATCGGTTATTTAAATCTTATAAAAAAAAAAAGATGTATTTAAATTTTGGCACCTACCTAGTAAATATATTTAGAACTAAAAAATAATTTGAAAGTGATGTATCATTGCATCATTATCAAAATGTGTTATTGTCATGTTCGATTATACATATAAAATGACACTATTACTCTCATTAATAAAAATCATTTATCATATTAAAACGACAAAAAAAAAAAGGAGATAAAAAAACAACTGGCTACATGAATAGTGATTTGGTAGTTCTTACACGATCAATTGGTTTTTATTTATCAGTCTTAATCTGTTAGTTAAGTTGGTTCTGTTTATAAATATTAAGTTATGTTAATTACTCCATAATTGATAGTTCTTAATATGTTTCAATTCATCTAGTTTCAAATGGATTTGTACATTCATTTCTAATTGATCGATGTATCTGGTTAATTGGATTAACCACATTTATTTTGATTTTGATTTCTATTTGTGGGTCTATTTCTATCTCCTTGGAAGTTTAATATAATTTTTAGGCCCTTTTATTTTTAAAAGTAAAAGATAGAAAAGAATACAAATTCGTCATTCATAAATAAGCCAAACCTCTTCTTGACATTTAATCACTATTTAAAATAAGTATGATTGTTTCCCACCACACTAATGTAAGAAGGAATCTGGATGCTAAATCAATGAGGTTTAAAGAATAGTATCGTCCATATAGAGTCCACATGATCATAATACTAGAAAAAAGTGTCAATGTGGGTCTCATTGTTTGTTATTTGAAAAAAATATAAAAGAATATGCACAACAGCTGCGAATGCTTTCCTTTTCCCTTAAAAGAATTCAACCACCCAATATTGTCTCCTCTCTCCTCTCTCTGAACTGTTATGTGAGCTAATGTGAGAAATGGCGGCTACAATGTCTATAAACACTTGATTTGGCCCAAGAACTTCATTGTTGGTAGCCACAATTCTCTCTCTCACCCCAACAAGATTTGAGGTGCAATACAACCTGTTGTTAATTAATCCTGTGGGGCCGATCGCGTAACACTGACTTTGTTTGTATGGATATTATGTGATGGATCACTCCGTTTACTATCTAGCCCCATACAGGGGATCCACAAAGGGACCATAATGGGGGCTTAAGAAGGCCACACATTTCTTGAAAAATAAGTAAAGAGTACATAATAGTTTTGTGACTAAAGGTCCCACCAACGGGACTTGATCCACTGACCAAGTCCATGAGCATTGGAGCAATGCAAAACACCAAAGCAAACCTTGGATCGATAGTTCAAGCAATGAATCACCACAAAGGCATTGTTCTGGTGAATCATCACTCTTAAATACGACCCATAGTCAGTTCGGGAACAACAATAAAACATTTACGGATACGTACGACAATTAAATAGTCCAGTCTATATAAGAAAATATATGGATATATATTCATCATGCAATAGACATATAAATAATGATTTTATCTAGATAATAGCATCTAGATAATGATTTTATGAAAAAGAAACCCCACAACTAAAATAAACACAATATAATATTTCTTATTCAAATATTGAAATTATATTAAAGAATGCTCCAATCATGCTTTATGTCTAATTATACAGTATATCCTACATAGAGTTAAATGGATGGGCAGGATTTGTTTGGCCAACCCTAAGTATTTGGAGGAAGTTTCTCTGTCATACTGTCATGCTAAGATTTCTTTTTGAACATAACCAATCCCATAATTTCATACATATAGTTGTCTTTCTCTAAAAAAGTCCCCTCTTTGATTTTTAAGCCCTATTAGTTTTAGAAGTAAAATTAAAAAAGAATATAAATTTCCTATCTTTCCCTCTTATCGGCCTAATAATTCTAAGGGAAACTCTTTCCTTCTTTTCGCTCTATGAGTTATATTTTCCTTGACACCTGTATAAAAAGGAATTTACACGGTACATCAATGAGATCTAAATGAAGCCCACATGATCATAATAGGAGAAAAGTACCCATGTGGGCTCATTATTTATTGGGAACTGGTTTTCTGTCTTAAATGGGCCCCACATGATCAGAATAGGAGAAAGTACCAAAGTGTGGTGTCTTTTCATATGGGGAGGAGAGAGATAGACTCATGGGATTGCTAACCTTTTTCAATCTCTCCCTTTCAGATGGCATGGTAATTTGTCCTGAAAAGGAAAAAGAATATAGAACCCATTTTGGGAATTAGAATAACAAACCATTTATCATTTCATAATCTATTCTATAATCTCACAACCAATCTATTTCTATTTCCAACCCTAAAATTGTTTCTTAGAACAATTCCTCATAAATAGTAGAGAAATTGGACACTCCTACATACATATCAAGCAAGATTTTGTTTGGTTGGTGTGGCTGTTTATATATAGTATGATCGAGTTCAGGTAGGGGGTAGAAATATAATTACACATCTTTCCTCTCTCTCTCCCACCTAATGGTCTAACCAACAGCCTTGCCAATGGTCGAACCGTTTGTTTATTTATCTACTAAACTAGGTGCATGTTGTAAACTAGCCAAACATGCACCAACCAGAGGTGTTGGTTTGAAATAATCTCTATTCCATTCAATTTATGGCCTCATATTGATCCAACCTTTTTTGCTATATCCAATAGTAAGAAAAGGTAGGTAGGTGCATGACGGGCTCTAGTACGGCCCAGCCCATGCATTTGGCATACCCAGGCCATCAATTAGCCATGTGAGAACGATACTATATATCCTTATGGGCTGTGGGCCTTGTTTTTAATCATGGGCTTGAATCCATTGAATTTCCAATTAATGGTTTTCGGAAGGACAACCATGGTGGGATACGCGAGCCCATTGATACCTGGTTGGCTGTTTCTCCAAAAACACCAGTGAATTAAGAACCAGTTTAAGAAATGTGTCTAAAACTATGCAATATCTCTTCAAGTGGTAGATTATTTTGCAAGTTGCAAGCGGTTTAAAATTGGGTTACTTCGGGATGAGCCTTTTTAGGGCTCGTGGATCTCGCTTGCTCTCAGTTTCAGGCCCAATTGCTTTTTAATATCCACATGTGATTAGGACTTTTGAGCCCATCGGGCCCAATGGGTATGTTCTAAATGTCTTTGCTAATTCATTTGTATGGGCAAAGTCCCTGGGACGGGTTGTCGTAAGAAACCTCTAATAACAGCCCAAATTTCTGGTAAATGGGTATAAGAACAGGCTTTCAAAAAAAAAAAAAAAAAAGCATATCCAATGCACAAGGTTCCTGCCATTGCGGGGTAGGGAGGGTCATAATGTATGCAGAGAGACTGTTTCCAGACTTGAACCCGTGACCTCTTGGTCACAATGGAGCACTCTTACCATTGCACCAAGACCCACCCAAAAATTTAAAAAAGCAGCAAAAGCTAAGAAAAACCTAAACATATTTTTTCGGCGAAAGTTTTCCTTCACCTGTATAGAATATGAAGAATTCCTTTACCATCATGGGTGAACTGTGAACTCATGATTGGAATCTTGAGTCATCATTACACTCCCACCTATTTTGGCGACACAACTGTTTCAATTGTTTCTTTGTATCTATTTAATTTCCCCCTTTTTTTTGTTTGTTAGGAAGACATGACATCAAACTACAGCTAAACCTGTACTTGAATAGCACAAGTAAGTTGACATTCTGATAACCATAACAGTATCCTTATTTTTACAAAATTTTCCCTGAAAAAACTTTCTTTTTAACAATTTGTATCCATATACCAATAAGTTTTAAGGGAAAAAGGCAAGCACATGTGACTATACAGTTGAGATGGTCTGATCCTTCTTTTAGGACCAAAATGGTTCTCACTCTCAAATCTTAACTTCAAGCTTTGAGGGTTAAATTAAATCACCTACAGCCCTAAAATTCAAGTACTTCAGAGTGCTCCTTGAGAAAAAGCCATTCATGGTAAGGAGTGTGGTTGAGGGTAAGTTGATAATTTGATTTGATGAGATTATTTTTGTCTTTATAATATATTGTGTTTAGATTTGAAAAAAAAGAATCCAATAATAACTAGATACTTAGTTATTGCTAGTAGGATTTGGGGTAGTCATAGTTTCTTTTGGTATAAAATTGTTTTGGAAGTGGGAGAGATGATAATTTTTAGTACAAACTATCCAATTATTTTGAGATTTTTGAGGACTTTTTTCCCTTGGTTTTCATCTCATTCCTTTTGTCTTCTTCTTTTTATTTGCATTATTACAAATATATAGGTATTACTCCAAAGTGGGATCCCTATCATGAATTCCTCTACTTAGTCATTTACAGTAGCTTTTTTATCAAGTATGTTCCCTTTGTCACAATCAACCTTTTTTTATGGTTTATCAAGCTAAGGGTGCTTAGCTTACATGGCTTCCAATTTCAGCCCAACCCTAATAATCATCCAATGAATTCTATTTTTGGGTGCTTCTCTCTTCATAAGCTTTTCTTTCTTTGGGCTTTACATCTCTACAGCTTCAGACATCATTTCTAGTATCATTACTGACAGTGGATGATTAATTATGGTCTATATTTCCAAGATCCGAGGTTTAAAGTATAATTAGCTTCACTCCTTTTACTTGATAATTAAACTCTCTCTATACATTGGTAGCATCCAAGGTTTGAAAAACATGATTAGAAGAAAAAAGGTTAATTAAAAGGTATTTTAATATTTTACAACATAATCTATTGTGATAACTTATTAACAAATAGAGAATCTCACACTAACCTAAAAGCCAAAGACTGTTTAAGAGTTGAAGTAATGCTTTGTCTACTAATTACCCATATAAACACAATTTTACCTTCAAATAGTATGTAATTACTTGGATCACTCTTTTTTGTTTGGAGGTGGGGGGTGGGGTGGGGGAGAGGGTAAGGAGTGGAGCATCCATTTTTCAACTATTTCCAATAAAATATTAACAAATGGAGAATCTAGTGCTAATCTTAAAAGCCAAAGACTCTTTTCACTTTGGTAAAGAACCCTAGATCACTAATGACACCCACACTAGGCATCTTGAGACTTAAATTACTGTAATTACTTGCATAGTTAGTAAAAACACAAATTTACTTTTAATATTATGTTGTTAAAGTTGAACAACTCTTATTGCTTTGACTAATAATAAATTGGTATGGTGCAGAAGAATAACTGGAAGGGTTAATTAGTAGAATTGGACATTAATTGGGACCTGAATTTAAGTAGGTATCACAGAGGTGGTACTGGGCATAACCTTTATTATTAATCTAATACCCAAATTAAGACCATAGAACCTATCATAATTGAGTAACATTGACACCACCAGTGAGGGGATAGAAACTCCATCATGATAGTGACCTGGGAGCACCTTTTAAGGGACAAGAACACAAGGTTCCCTTTTTACCAAGGCTACTACCAAGTTATGTAAGTACTATTTGGATTGATGGTGTCCAAACAACCTAGAATTCTCTCTTTTACAGCTAGGGAGGGCATAACTCATTAAAAGGAAGAATAATTTGGTGATTGAGTTCCCAGTCCGGCGGTGTAGCATACGTTAGCATTTCCTTATGTTTATTTCTCTCCTCCCACAATAGGGAGTAGATATGTCATTTCATAGGAGGGAGGAGAGAGATATACATAGGTAGTATCGTACGCTGTAGTGCATTTCTTTTCCCCAATTTGTTTAGCTCCAACCTCCTATTTTGCTTAGCCCATTACTTTAAATAATTTTTTAAGCTATATCTGCTAATTACAATATACTTCTATTCCATTGGAGTGTTCCTGAGTTAGAAGTTTTTTTAGTAATTATTATTATTATTTTGTTTTTATTCCCAAAGAGCACTTTTGAAAGAGAGAAATGTATTTGATACCACAACGTTAAAAATGTTTTTGAATTAGAAAAGAAGTAGAATGAAACGCTTTTGAAAGACACTTTATCAAAAACACTTCTAGCACTTGGTGGAAATAAGAAGCGAATCACCAGAAGCAGCCAACAATTCGATCTTCAATGTAAAAAAAATTGAATGTAGTGCATAGTTTGTGGCATTGCTTCAACAAGTCACAAGTCTCACATTATAACAAATTAACTTGTTGCCACCAGAGTGGAGGCTTCAGGTACTTCAACTATTGTACTGCTCAACATGAATTGGATAAAAGAGTAAGCAAGCAAAACAAGTTATGATTGAAAATGTATTGGGACTTAGGTAGAACTCATCTTTAAAGCTAGCCATTAAGGAGATGGTGCTTATGTCCTTATAAATCTTTACATCGGGCTACCCACATCTGATGGAAGATAATTGCTTTCGTGTGGAATCCCCAACAATCTCCCCCTTCATGCATGATGGTATGTGGGAACTGAGATCTTCCCTGATGGATTTTTTTTTTCATTATCGGAGATGGAATTGCCATGTATTAGCTCTGATACCACTTATTGGGATTCAGGGTAGAACTCAATCTTAAAAGCTAGTCATTAAGGAGAGAATGCCTAAATCCATAAACCTACACATTAGACTACTCACATCCCAGGAAGGTTCCTCCTTGGAGAATAGCTTCCATTATTGAGGATTGTCACATCATAGCTCAGTCCTTTCTAAGCATCTCTTTCCAGCACACTTTACGTGAAACGAATTCTGTTGCAGATTGTTTAGCGTCCTTTGGTTCCTTTGTTCAACAGGATTTCTCTTGGATTTTTCCCCCCCTGAATGTATCTCTCTTCCTTTATACTTTGACTAGTCTGGAACATTGTTCCAACGTTAGTAGAGCTTCTTATAAAAAAAAAAGGCTACTCACATTCGATGTGAGATAATTGCTTTCACATGGAACCCCAACAAATGTTTAGTTTTCTATCATTGTGAGAACCATTGCGGGATCCAATGACATTGAACGTCATGTGCCCCGACTCTCAAGGTAACTGGTGTAACATTGAGTTACTACTATGATATTACAAAATTTTTCATTCTTCTCAAAAGCAAGGGGCCGGGTTCTAATGATTACAACATTTGTTGCTCCTCTCAAAAGAAAAGGGGGCTGGAATGATTACAAAGTTTGCCGCTTCTCTCAGAAGAGAGGGGGGGGGGGGGTTTCTAATGAATACAAAGTTTACCACTCATTTCAGAAGAAAGGGGCCCTAGTGATGTTACATCCATCGAGATTAGGATCTAAAACCCTCATTTAAAATTGACTCTAAGGATAAACCGGTTTAAATATAAGAGTGGAAACTATCAAGTTAAGGTCCTGAGAAGGTGTTAGGCACCTTAGTTTGCTGGGTAAAAATCGATCTTCCATTTACTTGATATTTATTAAAATATGATATTTTTCAAAAACTGTCCAATGGATTTAAATTAATGTACCATACATAGATCCTCATAGCATTTTGTAAGAAAAGAATTAAAAGAGAATAATAGATGATTATTACAAAATTACCCTTCAAAGGGTACTAAATGGGGATACATTCTAAGGGGTTGGGGAATGGATTATATTGGCTTGGTAGTGCATAATTAAGGAGTATTCTCTAGCTTGAAGTTATTACACAAGGTATTATAGAAATGACATTATACATGAAATAACCTAATAAACATGACAAAAATGGATGAAATAATTACCTAAATGAATGTGCAATATAAAAATGCATGAAAAGTATCAAAATTATGAAAACAACCCCTAAAAATTCGAAAATAAAAGGCAAAATTACCAAAACTTTCTTATTTAATTAAATATACTAATATGGTAAAATTAACCTCTAAATTCACATGTATACTCACACAAAATGACATAATATAGTATAACATAATAATGCAACTTCAACCATAAAGATTAGCAATAAAACTATTTTTTTTTTCTGATTTTATTTTGGTAATGCATGAATTATAACACAATTACATATATGAAAGTAAAGGAAAATAAATACAACTATAGACATAAAATATAGAAAAATTTCTTGATGATGCCAAATATTAATACATGCCAAAACCCTTAAGAAATCAATCCTAAAAATTCCATCAACATACTTAAAGGCAATATCAAGTTAATTAGATGAAGGAGAACAATCAATAAAATTTAAATAACCCATAGAAAATAGATCTTAAAAGGAAACTAACTAAAACATAAAATAAACTCAAAGAAAAGTTTAAATTAAATTCAGAAAATATGAAAAGTTGCCATCTCAAAATTAGGACAGAAACGACCCATTGAGATCATTCGACCATTATTCCCTCAATACTAAACCATAGTAAATGACATTTTGATGGTCCTCATGATTCAATGGATGTATCTATTATTGAGGAGAGAGAGGTATCACAAATCAGACCAACCCGTTTGAACCGATTGAAAGTGATCGATCAAACTCCTTATAGGTTTGGTATTGGATTTGGATTTTAGAAATCGCTAAGAAACCTACCAATAAGAACCAACCCATGGTCCCAAACTGATCAATTGGACCGAAATCGAAATTTTATTTGGCACTTTTTTCTTTTTATATATGAAAAATCAAGACTGGATCAATAGCTAGTGCTTCAATCTGTTTTTGTAGAACGAACATCTTATCGGTTCAGTTTCAATCTAACTTGGTATATACAAGAAACCAAAAAAATCAACGGAACTGATCACTTTGACACCCTAATCAGAGAGATCAAATAATGAGATGTTAGAAATGAAGAGGATGCCGAAGATGGAGAGGACAACCAGACCCAGTGTTGGAGTCTAGGAGGGGAGTTCTTGTTAGGGTTTCAAGTGAAAGCACATCTCTCAGCTTCAACAATCAGAACACAACCTAGATAAGCGGGAAGAGAGAAATAGACACATAGGGTGCTAAGCATACCCAACCTTTTCCCTTTTTGATTTACGAAACTGCATTGGCCGCATAAGTAGTTTTCTTTTTGGGTAAAAGTTGTCCTTTACTTCGGATGGTGGGTAATAATTACTTTACATCCTACTAATCAAATTAAGGTAAAAAAATGATCTTTCACTATCCTCAGAGTCACAAAGCAAACAAAGAATCGGTGAGGAGAAAACTTTCTTCACAGCGAGTGAAGGAAAATTCATTCCCTTGATATGGTACCTATAGGGTTTCATTTCTTGGAAAACAAATAAATGAGGACTTGATACTGCTGAGGAGACTTGAACTACCGATCAAATTCCTAACACAATTCTCCCAAAGAAGTAGCAAACCACTGGGGCAAGCCTTGGACCGGTACCCCCTATACATTCTATTGTCTCCATTGATGAGCATTGATTCTAAATTCCCCACCAACAATGGCAACATATGGTTTTACCCCCTCAATATCCAATCAATCAGCGTAGACGACTGAAGAACAATATTTGATTCTTTAGGGAAATTTTTTTTGCATAGGGCTGTCCTTTCATAGGTCGGTGGGTATTGGTGAGGTTTTTTTGTTTTAAATCATAAAGGATATGAAAGGGATAGATTGAGAAGAAACCAATCAATCCCTTCCATTTTCATTGCTTTCTTAACCACTAGTTATAATGAACATATCCACACCCACATGAAGCTTGAAAATTCCATCTCTTTATGCATATAGCTTTATCAAAGAAGGTGGGAATTGGAAACTAAACCTATCAAGGGCTCATAAATCTTCTCTGCCCCTTAGTAACAATTTGATAATATTTTTCACTATTGTCCAATTGATATCCTATTGATACCATCTGAATTCCTTGGTGAAGGACAACTCGATCTTATAGAGTTTTTCTACATAGTAGGTATAAGAAAATTAAATTCATCAATGATCGTAAATGTTCTGCCCCCTATAGTATGAAGTTGATAAAACTCTCCATTGGTCTTTGATTCCCTTATGTAAACCATCCGAACCCCTCGATGAAGAAAAACTCAATTCTATGAAAAAACACCAAAGAAAAACCACACATAGCTTAGTCTTTGGATTTTAACAAATTTTGCTGTTTTATTTAAGAGAATATGATGTACTCATTGCTCATGGTACGTATCCTCAGAGTCCCTATCATTCTTGAGCATGTAGGTTTCCTTATAGGTGAGTGGTTTGGTGTGAAAGATGTCAATATGCACCGGCAACATATAGAATAGTGTCTCTTTTTTTGTTCTGTTTTATTGAAATATAAACGTTTAAAATCTGTACCGTCCTTTTTTCGTTTTTTACTTTTCTCTGTTTTCTTTGACTGTTTGTTTACAAGTTTTTACTATTTAAAGTATTTATGTCAGTTTTCATTTTTTTAACCATTCTCGTTTTTACTATGTTTTAAATCCCTCACCTTTTTAGTAATGAAGTTCCACTCTTGAGGATAGAAATTCTATTCTCTCGTGGTTCATTAATTGATGGTGGGACCATGATCCAAATTCAATTTATTTATTTTTTTAGTCGAATCTATTGGTAATGTGTAAAATTGTGATGCATTGATGATGTATTGGATCAACCTTTTGCTTAAGGAATCTCCGTGATGGGGTGGGATCCACAAAAAAGAGGGGCCTATTGCGTTGCTGATTCGGTGCCTTGTCAGTTCACAAACTTTAATGAGTAAGTCATCCTAATTAATTGAAGGTGGGAGTGTGGGACCGACTGTTATCTCCGTTTCTTTGATGGGGATAGCTATTGGCTATTGGGTCCCGCTTTGTGGTGATGAAATTCTCAATACTAACATTTACAAAATCCCATCACTTAAGTTTCATTTGGCTTTTTAATTAAATCCACCATTTGATTTACTTCTCATTTTTATTTGGCTTCCCTTCCAAGTAAAGAGATGCCTTAAAAATTAAAAAAAGGGGAGAGTTGTGTTGTGCATGGTGCACGACCAAGAACACAGTCGTCGTATGGGGATGAGGGGGTGCATTGTAGATTCTCATCTCCTATCTAACGGTTGTGTGCATGATCGTACATGAATTGATTCTTATTTCTTAAGAGTTCAATCCAACGATAACTTGATAAAAAAAAAATCTCTTTACTGTCGATGAAGAGAAACTCGGACCAAGAAAAGTTTCTTGTAATAAGATTTTACTTGGACCCATTTATTTTCTGTTTGGTTAGGTACAAATTTTTCATCAAAAGTGTAATTTGAAAAATGCCTTCATACAAACATCCATGGTTTTAGTGCATGGTATTAGAACGGGTATCAGTTACCTGCAAAATCGAAATGATATCGATACGGTATCGGTTTGGATCGATTATATCGAACAAAATTACCCTTAAATCTCCTTAAAAAATGAGTTCTCTGACCATGATTTTATGTCCTATAAATGAACATTGAAAATTTATTCCTATAAACTTCCTCTTCAATATAAATTTTTACTTACTAAATGATTTTAGAAAAAATGATATACAAACTGTAGCTTGTACATGCTCACTCATCAGAATCTCTCTCCTCCCTAACACGTGGCCCCTTATAAATGAACCGTGACGGAGTACTAATATGGATAATTACTAACTGT
The DNA here is from genome assembly GCF_018873765.1 of Telopea speciosissima. NCBI lineage: Eukaryota > Viridiplantae > Streptophyta > Magnoliopsida > Proteales > Proteaceae > Telopea > Telopea speciosissima. The sequence goes on along the minus strand of NC_057917.1, from coordinate 66,820,289 downwards.
TCGTGAGCTGCTAACTTGTGGTACAAGACATGTGTTCAATATCATCCTTGATTCTCGAGATCAGTGACATTCCTTATATTGTATCCAAATTCTTCTTTTTCTTTGTCGAGCAAGTCTGGCATATTAAGATTTTCCCTCTAGGACTCTCCGTGATAATATCCTAACATATTAGACTCTTTCGAGGATTCTCCTTCCTTGAAGAAACAACCTGTTATTACTGAATTCATAGCACAACCTCCTGGTAGTTACAGAGTTTTGTCCTATCAATACAAACGTAAAGGGATCAAACAATTCTACGTTTTTACACTATCACTCCACAAATTGACATCGTTGTTTGGAGAACTGACTTGAGCATTGGAGAGTCCCCCCAGAGTCCGATCTGATGCTCTCTTATACCCTTAACTCTCTAGCCTTACAAGAACCATCATCTAGACCAGCTTGTTCAATTTTCTGCCACAACAATGCCAATACATGTGGACAACATATAAATCCATCCCCTATTTTTTTTTAATTGAAAACAAAAATAATTGTTAATCATATTGAGCAGATGTCATCGTGTGCAAAGAAAAAGAAAAGATGCTCCTGAGCATAATCTATGAGGTCTATTGGGGGGAGGAGAGATTTGTATAGTAAAATGGATCTAGCTTTTTATGAATCTTCCTGAAAAGGAAAATTACCTTTACACAATCCTATTTTGCCCTATTTCTAAAAGATAACCTAAATACGACTAACTTTTGAATTGAACCATGTATATAGATGTCATAAAATTTCGATATACAAAATTTTCAGAACTCTATTTTATCACTTGATAAACTTTGATAATAAAAGAGAGACCAAATCTATAAACCAATGCCTGATGAGAGATTCTTGTAGAAGGTTTTGTCCATGGAACCTTAACATAGAAAAAGTCTTTCATTCTTTTGCCTTTTGGGGACACCTTATAGGGTAGTTTATTTTATTTAAAATAATGCTATAGGGTAGTTCATAGAGAAAGGGAGAAGGATCTGTCCACTGCTTTCTCTGACATATGGAGTCTAATTTAATTGTTGTGAGTAGTGGATGGATGGATGGATAGGTTTAAGTCTGGCCATATCTTACTTTTCATTGATAGATTATTTTATTGAATGGAGTTCTGTATCTTATAAAGGAATATCACTTCACAAAAAAATAATAAGTAATTCTGACATATCACATTAGAAAATAAGTCTTGTAAGATAATGACATATGTGTCCTAAATGTTGGAGGATTAGGGAGCATTCAAAGCAAACCAAACAACTCATGATCATCTTGAAAATAAGAAAGATTCGTAGGAAAGAATTTGGACATTGGAAATGGTAAATTTTCTTTATACAAAAAATAAAGAAAGGAAAATGGTTCTTTGAATTGCTGACGTAGGGTATATTAGTATCGTTATGTTTATCTCTCTTTTTCTTACGTCACTGTTTTTCAATTTTATAGTTTGAGTATGATGTATGATGCCCTCAATCATACTCAAGCTATAAAATTGAAGTTATTAGATAAATTAGGACAGTTTGAATATATTTCAATAATGGGTAAAGTACATGTCACCCCTTGGTTTTTAAATGAAACTCAGATCACCCCCTGGTTTTTGAAAAAAAAACTCAAATCACGTCCTGATTTAGACGTAAATATGACAAATTAGTCCCTACCATTAGTTTTATATTGTTAAGTGATGATGTCAATCAATTAAATAAATTTAAATTCTTAAACTACCCTTGACCAATGTTGAAGATGAAAGAAGAATAGTATTCTAAATTTAATTCTAATGTTTTAGTATAAAGGTAAAATAGTCCTTTCACACCAATGACTAACAGTAGACTAACACCGTTACTGTAGAGGAAGGTGATTTGAGTTTTTTCAAAAAATCAGGGAGTGATCTGAGTTTTATTTGAAAATTAGGGGGTGACGTGTAATTTACCTTTCAATAATTTATAATTGAAAAGAAGAGTGTCTGGGAAAGTGGCATATATCTGCACCCAGACACAAGATGGGGTGAAATGATCGCCCCGTCCCCATGAAAGGTGAAAACTTTGTTCCCATTGATGCTTCTATGCACATTCTCATTGGCTTCCAAAATAATATAAGGGTCACACTCCCGAACAAAGAATGTGTTCCCTTTATAATTTCTAGATCCCATATTTTTTCTTTAATCAAGGTGTTTTAATCTCCAAAAAAACAAATTGCAAGTCACAAGATTGCTTAGCCCTCAATATATGGATGGATTGATGGCCTGTTGGTAGAATAGGACAGAATTGTAGTAAAGAGTTCAAAAGCAAGTCCAAGCAGACACCAACTTAAACAATTATTGAGTTACTTGGTCCTGGTAGCTTAAGGTCTATTGTAAGGAATTAGATTAATTTGGTTTTCCATTCCCACCAGCTATTTTGTCCCCTAGTTTTAACCACCACTGGCAAACTTCCAAGCCTTAGGTCTCCCCCCTTCCCCTTCCCCTTCCCCTTCCCCTCCCCTCCCCTCCCCTCCCCTCATTAAAATTTAAAAGCAAAATATTCTCTCAACTACCAATCTTAGTTTTGTAAGTGTTCCAATGAATTTGAGTGGAGAGGTTTTATTTCATTGTTTTGAAGTTCCCTAAGTTTAAAAGGATGGTAGTGAACCGCTCATGGTTGAAGGAAAGATGTATTCCATTCATTCATTTGATGTGAATAATGTGATTTGCTATTTCTTTTCATCCTACCTTATCTATGGTACCTTTCCCACCTCATTAGAAAAGTCAGATTTTTTTAGCATATCTATGTCATTCATTTCAGTATCAAATTAAGAGTCAAATTCCTTGTTTTGTTTTTAAGGAAAAATTCTCTCCATGACCCTACCCCTACCCTACAGTATGTACTATCACCTTCTCGTATGAATTTTTTGTTTTTTTTATTCTGATCATGTGGATCCATATGAATTATGTCGTTCATCACATCGTCATTGGTGTGAAGTAAAAGATTTCCCACATTGGTATCATAGGAAAATCCTTTCCCATTTATTGTTAAAAATTTTTCTCACTTAAAAACAACAGTATTCATTTTTTTAAAGTCTCCAAATCCTTTCCAAATCATACCTACCTTTGTTTTTACACTAATAGTGGAATCCAAGATCCATCAAATGAGTGCCTTTGCAGAAATAATATTATCCATGATGTTTAAATATTATTTAATTGGTTAATTGCCCCCAAAAAGAAAACAAAACCTAAGAAGGATGAAAATCCATCTCTGTTGGACCTATTATAAGCAACACATACCAAAGAAGAAATTGGAAACCTTTCATCACTCTACTAAGGCTTATAATACAAGAAACACATGCAAAATAAGAAATTGGGAAACTATCATCTTTTAATTAATACCTAGCTAGGGTAGGGTGTATTAAATTCATTCTACTATTGCTTAAAATACAATGTTCTCTTGAATCAATAAATTATTTTAGAATCTTAAACATATAAACTATATTTCTTTGGTATAAACTATATTCTTATATTAACAGATTTCACACAGTGGTCAAGTCAACCTGATCAGCATGGTTTGATACAACAGGATTTTTTTTGACATAAATATTAAAATAGATCAAACTAGTAATAAATACATTAATTTAAGTATTGTAGAAAGTACATTCTTTTCCTTCATTACCCATTATGTAGTCATTCTTTTCTTCATCTTTTAATTACTTAATAAGGACTCTTTCTCTTCCATCCCATTTACAAACATGCATCTGTCTCTCTTTTAGCAACTAACAGTATCTATTCTTCTTTTCATATATCTCTTTCTGAATTTAATTTCTACTACTCTACTGTCTCATCTATCCATTTTTTATAATAACCCAACTCATTTAAGTAGAAAACAACTCAGTTTAAGTGCTTTAGGATTTTTCTTCTCTGTCACTATGTCTAATGAAGTATACCGTTTCACTATCTGCAATATGATAGTACATGAGTTAGTCCATATGATAGAGGGCTAAGAAAGCATCTCACTGGTACAATTTCAACTTAAAATGCATAGTGAAAGTAGTCAAAATTACAAAAGATGTCATTTTGTATTGGGGGAAGGTTTCATACACGGCCGTGTAAGCATGCACGGTTGTGTCACCTCTCACAAAGAGTTGGAAAAGTCATAAACCCCCACCCATTAATTAATGCCTTGAAACTCACATTTTGATAATTTTATTTAAACTTTGAATCATGTTTAAGTGATTTTCCTTACTGATTTTGGATTAAAATTGGGCATTGAAATGTATGTCATGAGGTCCTCTACCACATAGGCTAATTAATTCATGTATTATAAAATGATAAATAGTAAAATGTTATATTTCACTAAGCATGGTGACACCTAGAAAGATCTGTTTAGGGTTTAACAGCTGTTGAAAGAGTACTCTCAGCGTAGTTTGTGGTCTTCACGTGAAGGCATAGAATTTTATCTCGACAATGCCATGCGTCAAATCCACAACCCATGTAGATTGATTAGCAGAAGTGACGATCGATAAGGCTTTAATGGCCACTACACATTTCCTTGATGAAATGGTGATGGGATATTACGTAGGGCCCACCCACCCACTTATTAATGTGATGTTGCTGGATCCCTCTCCTCTCAACCCATCTCCAAGCTCCTGCCGTGCTGCCTCAGTAAGCTTTGATGCATCGTTAGATTGGCAAATTGTCCTGGTTTCTTAATCCACATGATCAGCTCCATTATCACACATCTTATACTGGATTCTTCATTCCATTCAACTCATGGTTTTAGTGCACGGTATCGGAATGGGTATCGACAACACGTAAAATCGATACGATACTGATATGGTATCGACCTGGATCGGTTGTATCGAATAAAATTACCCCTGAATTTTCTTAAAAAACGAGCTTTCTGATTATTTTATCTTTATCCGTACCATGCTACCAATACGGTATCTGCACAATATCGGTGACTAACAAAACCAGTACATATCACCCGATACGGGCGATACGATACCGAAACTTAGAACCATGATTGAACTGCTGTCCTTTCTCGTGTAAAACCAGAAATGAGTTTTGAAGGAGAAGAGGAAAAAAGAGAAGAATCTGAGATTTGTGGAGCTGGTAGGGATGTAAAGGTAGGGATGTAAATGAATAGCTGAAATCCGTTTCCGTATCCATATTCGTATCCGTTTAGCACTATCCGAATCTGTCTGAAAGTTAAACGGATGTGGATACGGATATGCTATAGTTATTCGAAAAGCTATATTTACATGTAAACGGATAAAATATCCGATCCATATGCGTGTCCATTTAGCACTATCCAAATCAGCCCGAAAGCTCATTGGATGCGGATGTGGATATAACACTATCCGACCCAAAAAATTTTGCCCTTTTTTTTGAATTGTAATCAGTATTGTCAAATTTTTCTATCCAAAACAAAAAAAAAGTATTGCCAAATTTTATTCCTGGGTAGAGAGGAATGCTAGCTTTTAAGTAGCCACTGAATGAATGAACATTCCTCTACTAGTTTTTATGACTAATTAATTATTATTAATGACTACTTATGAGCTTTAAATTTTTTTTAATTATATAATGTTTTGAGAAGTTATTTAAGACTACTTTTGACCTCCAAAAACGTACAACTTCTGCGTCATTTGATTCAGCATATATAGGTGCATGGTTTATTAAATATAGGATTGAGTATTTAATTTAGTTTAGGAAAAAAAATACACCCACTAATACCCAAAGGAAAGCCTTCCCTTGATATTGGATTGCCAATCACTAGAGCCATGGGCAAGGTAGATTTGGTTATCTCAACTTACTTTATGGTTAATGGAATGAATCGAGATCCTCTACTTCTGCCTGCTTGGTACTATCATGTGCCCTATAGACACAGCATGATGATGAAAAGACCGCTTTACCCCTGCCCGAGCTAGGATAAGGCGGTCTTTTACCACCTTGCTGTGTGTAGGGCGCACGGCAGTACCGAGCAGGCAGAAGTAGAGGATCCGAATTATAATTGAATTTTCCTTCAGCCATGGTCAATGGGTATCCATTGATCGTGATGTTGGATCGGTGTGCTTAAGGTATCGCACGACAATAGGAGATAATTTCGATCATCCCTAAATATCAGACAGACATTTAGGACCCTAGGATGGTGGGATTTCCTCCACTGTGTGGTCAAGGAAAACTTTGTGCTATGATCAATACTATATTGGTTTGGCCCTAGTATTTTAAATCATTGAATGAAATAATTTTTCCAAATTTCAGCCAATTATGAGAATTTGTATAGTGAGGTGGTGAAATTCTAGTACAAATTAAGGCAACGTTTGGTATGCATTCTTGGTTGATTTCGCATTATTGGATGATAAAAATAGCTGTTTTTATTGTCCGAGAATGCGAAATCGACTTAGAATGCATTCCAAGAATGCATACCAAACACAACCTAAATTTTCAAACATTGGATATAAGTGCCGTCCAAAAACTTGCTATATAAGACAGTTTTTTGTGCCATGAAAAAGGTGTTTGAGTTTCATGCGAAAGCAATTACCTCACATTGGATGTGAGTAGCCCGATGTGAAGATTTATAATGACTTAACTACCCTCTCCTTAAAGGCTAGTTTCTAAGAATAAGTTCCACCCAAATCCAATCAATTGGCAAATCTAATTGTTGGATGGATAAAAAACCATTGATTGATGTGTTAAATTTTCTTACCCATCTTAATCATGTGCTCCACCTAATTTGACATTTCCCTTGTATTAAATTAAGGTTCTGGTATGTTTTGAGGTTAAAGCCATTTAATAGGATCTAAAGTCAGTATAGGAACATATGAATACACTTGAAAATTTTCGTCTTAGGTTGGTGTTAACAAGAAACCAATGGAGCCTAAACCCTAAATCAATTTATCCAAAATAGAATTTCATCAAGTGTTTTAAGGCATTATGTTAACCAACTTAAACAATTTTGTTTTAAAGCATTATGTATCAATGCGACGAGTAGATTGTGATGTGGACAACATATGCTTAAATTGGAGTGTAGGAAACACATGCCATTAATTATAGATACGTTAGTAGTAGATCAAATGTTTTAGAACTTCATATTGAAACACCTAATAACATTTCTTTTGCTATTTAAAACAGTATTTGGTTTAATCTGCACACTCAAATAATTAAATTCCCCTGATGGATTTGTAAAACCTAAATCCATTTAATAATGCCTCCACCATATAGATTGAATCATTTAAAGCCATTTGTACTGTTATGGGTTCTTATTGAAGTAGCAATTGCGCATTAGGATTAACTAGGGGACCATTAATCCATAACAAATCCCAATTATCCAATCTAGAAACTGTTTCAAGGTACATATATATTACCTCAACATAATTCCCTAAAACATTCAAAGTTATCCAATAAATCAGATGATTATGATTATGACTGATCATGTTAATGTTAGAATCATTTACATATTTTGCCCACTTTTTATTAGTGGGTAATTATCAACAAACCTTTTTTTTTTCTTCATATGAATAGACGTTTCCATTTCCAGTTATTAGGCATTTCTCCTTCAAGAAAATTTGGTCCATTGGATTTAGGGGAAGTGGGGGTATCATGGTCATTGATCAATCTATCACCATTGGAAGATTCAAATTAGAATGACATGATGTGGCTATGTTACTATGCTTCTTTGTGCCATAATAGCTTCTCCTTTACTGAATCACCATTCCTTGAGAAGTCATTATTGGTAATGAACAGCAGTTCAGTGTTAGAAAAACAATGCCCAGAAATGGCGAGCTACCCAAAAATCCAAAAAAAAAAAAAAAAAAAAAAAAAAAAAAAAAAAAAAGAGAGAAAGAGAAAGAGAAGAACAAGCACAAGACAAGATTTACGTGGTTCACTCCCAAGAAGGAAGGTTATATCCACCGCTGAGCGTTATAACGATTCCACTATTTTTGTGAAGCAAATACAAATCCTCACTCTCACATCTCTCAAAGAGATAACAACATTATATAAGAAAACCCTAACCAAGAAAGTACAAAACTACCCCTAAAGACCCACTCGATTTGGTTCGGACCTGAACCAACATATGTCGAAATACATATCAAATCGAAGATCTCGACGAGCTCCATCGAGTTCAACGCCTAACTCGCTGAAGTATGCATTTTTTTGGCCATTCTGGTGCATTTTGAAGGCGAAACAATCCACCAAAGAACCACCACAACACTTTCTGAACTGAGATCAGGTTCGAACTTCATGTTAATTCACGATGACTAACATTTCATTCTCCTCATGACATTCTAGTGAAAGTAAATTCTTCACCGCATCAGTTACCTAAAAGTACTCACAAATCACAAACAGGTTTAACAAATTATATATGTACTAAAGTTTTAGTGATGAATTGCAAACTGCCTAACTGAACTCTCACAAATGCCACAACAAAACAATGGCCTAAAGATCAAATTACTAAACCACTCCATGAGCAATTGAAGACACCGCTCGGCACCAAGGCCTACTCCGAGAAGATAAAAATTACTAAACCATTCCTTGAACAATTGAAGACCTTGAACAATGGGACACCAAGCAAGGTCATGGGTTCGAGTCTGGAAACAACTTCTCTACAAAAATAGGGGTAAAGCTACGTACATTATGATCCTCCCCAAACCCCGTAGTGGTGGTAGGAGCTTCGTGCACTGAGTATGCCCTTTTTTTTTTTCTCCTCCATGGGATGCGATTGTATCCCTTTCCCCCCTCCTGACTATATAACTGTAGCACTTTGTTGTCATAAGTGTAGGGAACAAGCTTCCCAGCCTTGTCAATATATAACAAGCACTGGTAGGTACATTGAATACTGATGATATCATATATATATATATAGACGTAGACACCCATAGAAGTGTGAAAGACCAAAAGGTGATAAAAGACAAGAAAACAATAGTAGAAAAAAATCCATTAAAGGGCCACAAGAACTTTCATATGTAGACTCACACCTATTGTAGTTGAAAATTGGGGTTTAATAATTTACCTACCCAAAAGAAATTAAAGTATGAGAAAAAGAAGGGAAGGGGGAAGAAGGACAATCAAATTAAACACAATTGGAAGAATTAATTAGGCTTTCTTTCTGATTAGATACACATTAAGAGCAGTAATATATAGAACCAGTAATGGAAGTTTAGGGGCACCCATGTTTGGCATATATGTACTTCAAAATGAAAATTTTACTCTCATTGATATGAATTGAAGTAAAGTTTGAGACTACACCGACAGTTTGTAAACAATGCAAATACATTTTGTACCTATAAGGGCAGTTTCCAAAGACCAAGCAGAATAAATGGTACATATATAAGGGAAAGTTGTAGAGTTAGGACCCCATCTAATTAAGCAAATCATATAAAGAGAGGATGCTTAGGCTAATAATTGACCTAATTATAGACCTTAAGTATTGTAAATTTAGTTTATATATGGCCCTTTAAGTGGATTCTTTCTTAACCCCACTTTATAAGGTTGTTGGAATATAACCTTTGACCAATGATCTATTGGACCAAGACCTACTAGGGTTCTTATATATTACACTCATATACTACCTTTTTGATCAAGTATGTGAGATTTGAACGACCCTGATCTTCCAATTCATTCAATTATATGTGCCAAGTTGTCAGTTAGATAGTCCCCTCTGTCAACCAAAACTCTCTCAGCTAAGATTACAACCAAATCAGGATTAGGGGCCAAAATTTATGACAAGTGGGTTTATATTTTCTATTAGTTGTCACCATCAGTCATATCCTATTGACTTAAATAGGTTAATTAAAGGACATTTTCATTAATTAGCCTGTCTTAATAAGTAGAACATGAGAAAAAAAAAATTATATATATATATATGCACCCATGCAAGCAAATATGGCCATCCATAAACATCAATGCATGCATGCATTCCAGAGCCAAGCAAAAGACTTGAATTCTAAAAAACAACGGTTTAGAGGGTGTATCCAATACTCAGGAGATCTGTTTGCTTCTTCTGGTAAACTCTAAAATATCAGAAAGAGGAAAAGGATCCTTACAAAAAACCATGATCACTAACAGCAGTACAGTGGAGATATATATTATTTAGTATTATTAAGCATTAGCAGTGGTGATGGAAGATGGTAGTGGTGGTGATTATATTTTATAATGAAAATCTTTTAGTCAACTAGAATCTGAGTTCATGCCTACCCATGGAGCTACCCTTAACTCATTTGGGTTGAAATAAAAAAACTTTCATTTATTGAGGTAATAATCCCACATCGGCTGTGTGTGCTTTTACTATCAAATATAAGAGTCACAAGAGCCCCCCTACTTTAAACCAATTGATTTTAAAATAGAAGCTTAATATGGTATCAGAGAGGGGGTCTTATTCTATTCACGAAGATAGAGCCCAGAAGAGACCTACACGTAAGGAGGAGTATTGAGGTAATCATCCCACACGGGCTGCGATTATAATCGAAGAGATGGTGATTCTATTTTTTAATGAAAATCTTTTAGTCAACTAGAATTTGAGTTCATGCCTACCCATGAAGTTACCCTTAACTCATTTGAGTTTAAAGAAAAGAAAAGAAAAAAAAAAAAAAAACTTTTCATTTATTGAAGTAATAATCTTACATGGGCTGTGGGTGCTCCGACTATCAAGTATAAGAGTCACAAGAGGCTACCCCACTTTGAACAAATTGATTTTAAGATGAAAGCTTAATATGATATCAAAATATTAAGATATAGTCTGTTTACACTCTATACAATGAAAGCATATAGTCTATCAGGGTCAGGGCCAAAATTAGGGTCAAAATTAGGGTAAAAAATCAGGGCCAAAAATCAAGGCCAAAATCAGGGTCGGGCTGAGCCCAAGGCCTCAACCCGGACCCGACCAGACCCTGACTCAGGGCTAGGCATTTCTGACCCTAACCTGCCCTCAGGGCTAGAAATCTTTAGCCCAGGCCCTGTTCTGGCTCAGGGCGGGTCAGGGCCAACAGGGCCAAACTTGCACCCCTACTTAATATGATATCAGAGCGGGTAGTTGGGCCTCTGTCGATGATGGGTCCTGCTCCACCTATGAAGGCAGAATCCAAAAGAGGCTGCAGGTCCGTTGAGTCTCTGTAAATGATTGGTCTTGCTCCATCTACGAAGATAGAACCCAAAATAAGCTTGCACATAAAGGGGGGTATTGAGATAATAATCCCACATCGATTGTGGGTGCTCCAACTATGCTGAAACAGTAAGTACTGACTCGAGTATGAGGAGATGATGATTATGGTAATTTTGCAAATGAAAACAATAAGGATTACGTGGATGATGACACACAATAATTGTAAATTACATAGGAAAAAATATAAGTAATGGTAAAGAGAGAATTATTAAAAAGATGAAAATAGAAGCAAAGAAGAAGAAATAGAAAAAAAAAAAAAAAAAGAGGAACAAAAGCACCTTCATAGGGCCCATGGCATGTCTCCTCAGTAGGGCCAACGATGTGATCTTCATCTTTCTCCACTGCACCTTCCTATTCCTTTGCCTCCAAAGCCCAATTTTTCTTTCCATTCTTCTTTCCAGAAATACACAAGAGAGCTCATCGGTGTTTGTCGAGATGTCTAGTGATCATCAAAGAGCAAAAGAGTCCGCAGAAGGATCATCAAGATCTGCCGGTGAGCATCAACAGCAGCAGCAACAACAACAACAACAACAACAACCATCGGTGGCTGCTCCACTAAGTCGTTATGAATCACAAAAGCGTAGAGACTGGAATACTTTTGGTCAGTACTTGAAGAATCAAAGGCCACCAGTTTCACTATCACACTGCAATTGCAGCCATGTACTTGACTTCCTTCGATACCTTGATCAGTTTGGGAAGACTAAAGTTCACTTACAAGGTTGTGTCTTCTTTGGGCAACCAGAACCTCCTGCACCTTGCACTTGCCCTCTTAGGCAAGCTTGGGGAAGTCTTGATGCACTCATTGGCCGTCTCCGTGCTGCTTACGAAGAAAACGGCGGTTCGCCGGAGACAAACCCTTTCGGTAGTGGTGCTATTCGTGTTTATTTGCGTGAAGTAAGGGAGTGTCAAGCTAAGGCAAGGGGGATTCCATACAAAAAGAAAAAGAAGAAGAAAATTCTAATCAAGTCCAACGATGATCCAAAGCCACCGCCGGCAACGACGATGCAATCCTCTTGATGTCTTTCTTCTCCTAATTGGTAAATCGGTTATTATTAATAACGAATTAAATTTTATATGGATAGTTTTCTTTCTTCTCCACACTTCTTTTAGTTCAGTTCAGTATTGATGAATAGGAACCACCAAAAAATACACAACCTTGTAAGTGGGTTTTCATTGAACTTGCTTAAGTAATGCAACGCAACGCCATTTATTTTGGGCTGGAGCCCATATCCATTTGGTTGACTTACTTAAATTCCAGCTTAATTACTGACCACATACTTATAATAATAATAATAATAATAATAATTGAAAATAGATTAGTGAACATCAATAGTACGTTATAGTTAAAATATATAGAGATTTATATATGGATTGCTGTAATTAGGTTCCTAAATTAGTCTGTTTAAGAACAAAGAATGAATTCCATAAAGAGAAGATTTCATTCCTCCTTCCTTCATAAATAGTAAAACCAAACCCTAGCTACTCAGACTATTCCCAAAGGCTATTCTATTCTATTCTGCAAATTAACTGTTAGATTTTGAACAACTACCCCGAGAAAACTTTACTATAACAACTTTTGGTCCCTTAAAACTTAGAAGGAATGATTATAATGGGGGAAGAATGGTGGATCTCTCTCCTTCTCCCTCTCTCTCTCTCTTTCTCTGGACCCGCTTAGCCCTCTCCCTCTCTTGCATTATGGAAAAAACACTGTTCTTATTGGTTTCCTAATTTAATATTTTCTCATTGCTTGAATGTTTGCTTTTCAATAGTTTTGGCTCTTTTTGGATTCTCCACGATTTTGTGCCCCCCATGGATGGTCATGTTTCTGCATGTCATATCTGCCTTTTGTATAGAAATTAATACTTGAGAGTTGAGAGAGGGAAGAAGGAAAAAAGGGCTTCCATGCTTTTGTCTTGCTTTTTCTCCCTTTTATGTAAAATCATTTAATTCCTCGTTTTACACGAAAAAAAAAAACCAGTATTTGAAACCACAATGAGGGCAAATTTGTCATTTTATTTGTATTGTAATCAAAGAAAGCTAGAGTATGTAATTAGTTGTCCTTAATTTGTTCCTTCCTTCTGCTAGATTGTCTTTTGCCAGAACTGGATATTATGTTAAAGTGAAAGTTATTATATTCTCTTCTTCATGATTTTGTTTTGCAGACTTAAAGGGTTCAAAAGGGTATTACTACCTTTGGAGCTATACTAACCTTTTTGTCTCTCTCTCTCTCTCTCTCTCTCTCTCTCTCTTTGAATGGATCAAATATTGCAGACTTCTCCAACAGCTAAAATTGCCTTACAAATCAAACATCATAAGAATCATAGATTTTCTGTTTACTCTCTTCCCCTCATAAACCTCTATCTGCTTATTCAATCAGGTTCTTCGATCTATCTTCATATATTATTTCTTAATTTGTTCAATATTAATCAGATTTTAACTTACTTTAGACATTTTAATGGAGAATCAACTAGATAGCTATTTAGGTGATGTTGTTCAGTAATGGTTACTGCATTGCCCATTTCTTTTGATTCTCTTATAGTTATTATACATTGATGACTAGTTCCATTTGGGTACCAGTTAATAATATTAGTTCTTGATTGTATGAAATTTAAAGATGTATTATTAGGGTATCTGGAAACAGTTGCAGCTTCTGATGCTCCTGTCGGATCTCAAACCTCAACTGGTTGAATGAAATAAAGAAGGGTTAATTTCTTAGTTAAATATCACCATTGAAAGAAAGAACTGCAGCACCCAAAACCATGCCTTATAAGAACAAACTATTCTTCTGGTGCAAATTCAAAAATTTCAATTCTTGAAACTTAGTTTCATAATAGTCCTTATGATGAGAAAGTTTGTTCAAGTTTTGCAAAATGAAGGGAAAGAATTACATGCAAAATATGAAGCCTACTGTTCTCAACTGAAGAATCCAGTCTCTCCCTAATGAATCTTGGTCCCCTTTTCTTTAGCTTTCCTCAAACTACTGAGGATACCATACACTTCAAACTTCTTTAATCAAATCAAACTCTGAACCAAAATCTATCCCTGAACCACAGATGTCTTTACTTTCATAAACCAAATGATTATGAGGACATTAACCATTTATTCTTTGCCTGCCCATTCTCTAAAAAGGTTTGAAAAGGCATTTTGGACAAGTGTTGGTCGTCCTACAATATTCTTCCCTTTGATAGTGAATGGGCCTGGATGCTAGCAAACTTTAGAGGGAAAACAGTTTGTGACATCATTGGAAGACTTGCTTTCTCGGCTATGATTTATCATATTTGGTGGGAAGACTTAGGAGAAGATGGTCCCTTCATCAAATTTGATCTTCTATAATCTTTGACGTGCACCAGAAGGGTTCTCCTTTCCTACATCCTTGCAGGGACAATGCCAGAGACAAATTCATCTTCTACTCTTGGAGTTTCGATAACATTCTGATCACACTCGATCCCTACTTCTTAAGAGCTTTGGAGTGCTTGGTTCCAGCTTTTATGGCAGATCTTTGGTTTTCTCTTGTTTGGTTTTTGTTGGCCTTTTATTTGGTTGCTCTCTTTTTTTTTTTTTGTTGACTCTTTCCCCCTCTTGATGCAGATTTATCACAAAATTGGATTTCTTTGCTTAGGAATAAGTTTAAGTTTGGGTTATATGCATGTTGAGTCTTTGATTCCATGAGTTTTTAATGTAATAGGCTACTTTTATGGGCTTAAACTATGGGTAATAAAGTTGCATATGAGATTAGTTAATTTAGTTCCCATACTTAGTTTTATTTTTGAAGTTTTTTGTTTTTAAATTGAACCAGGTCCAAGCTAATCCAACCAGTGAATCAATTTCTGTGATTTTAGTAGTATTCTTTTATTTGCTTCTAAACAATGTAAGTTGGGCTGGATTATGACTCTATAGGTCAGTTTAGTATACCTAATAGGTTAACGATTGGGTTAGGCCCTTTTCCTTTCTAGTGTAGAAATCAATTTTTTAAGTATTTTATATAAGGTTTTAAGGGGGGAGGGGGGAAGCATTGAACACGAATTTTGATTAGTGAAAAACTTTTTGCTATTCTTCTTCTCCATTGAAGATTTTTGTCTTGTGTTTGATCAAGGCTAAAGGAATTGGTGTTTGATACGATTGACATTTTGCGGTGGGAAGCCCGGGTGGATCGTTTGAAGCAATCGGTGTTTGATCCGATTGATACCTTGTGGTGGGAAGTCCAAGTGGATCGTTTGGTTACTTTATTGCATCATCTCTACTACATTATTGACACCTTGCAATGGGAAGCCCAGGTGGAATATTTGGTTACTTTATTGCATTCTCTGATACAGTTCTTCAAGTTTGAAGGTTCTATTTCAACTTACCGCTATTAACAAATAAGTACACCTTCCAAACCTACAACTTGGATCTCCCCTTCTAGAAGATCATATGCAAGGTGATTTTCGAGATCTAACAAACCAGCCATCCAATTGAACTTAATTTTCATCATACCTCCATTAACCTTAATTTGGGATTCAAATTTGACCAAATTCCTGCGGCCTGATTTGAATATATTCTCATATTTCCCATTCTATCCCTACCTCCATTAAAGCATAGTTTCAAACCTTCAATTATAACCGATTCTGATTCAATGCTCAGAATAAGTCTTGATTTCAAGATATATCAATTCTAAAATTAGTAATCTAATCATATCTCTTAACCCTAGTTTTAGTACCCTATTTACTATATTACCCTCACTCCTACCCCAACTAGGATTCCTCCATAACTTCAGATTTAATCATCTGATATAACTATAACTTTCAACATCTCTTTTCTCTTACATACTCATGCAACCACCTAATTTCCTATTATCAAGATTTTCCCTAATTGGAATTATCCTTGGATGAAAAGATTCTGTTTTGGTTCCCACCACAAGGTGTTTGATCCGATTAACACCTTGTGGTGGGAAGCTCAGGTGGATCATTTGGTTACTTTATTGCATCCTCTACTACAGTATTGATACCTTGCGATGGGAAGCCCGGGTGGATCGTTTGAAGGAATCGGTGTTTGATCCGATTAACACTTTGTGGTGGGAAGCCCAGGTGGATCATTTGGTTACTTTATTGCATCCTTTAATACAGTATTGACACCTTGCGATGGGAAGCCCGGGTGGATCATTTGGTTACTTTATTGCATCTTCTAATACAGTTCTTCAAGTTTGAAGGTTCTATTTCAGTTTACTGCCATTAACAAGTAAGTACAAACCTTCCAAACCTGCAATTTGGATCTCCCCTTCTAGAAGATCATATGCATAGTGATTTTCGAGATCTAACAAACCAGCCATCCGGTTGAACTTAAATTTTCATCATGCCTAAATTAACCCTAATTTGGGAAGTGACTCAAATTTGACCTAATTCATGTGTCCTGATTTGAATATTTTCTCATATTTCCCATTCTATCCCTACCTCCACTAAAGCACAATTTCAGACCTTCAACCATAACCGATTCTGATTTCATGCTCAGAATAAATAGCTGATTTTAGGATATATCAATTCTAAAGTTAGTAACCTAAACATATCTCTTAACCCTAGTTCCATTATCCTATTTACCATAATACCCTCACTCCTACCTCAACTAGGATTCCTCCGTGACTTTAGATTTAGTCATCTGATATAACTGTAACTTTCAACATCTATTTTCTCTTACATACCACCTGATTTCCTATTATCAAGATTTTCCCTAACTGGAACTATGCTATCCTTTGATGAAAAGATTCTGTTTTGGTTCTTGGTTTGAGAATTCAAATCCAGGAGTACATTATCTCTTGGGTTTAATTTATTCATGGGAGAAGGTTGGGTATGCCGCCAGTTTTCGGTAAGCTAGTGGCATACACCAATCATAGGACTGGACACAGAAGTGTAAGGGGGTCTTTTCCAGAGGGGAAGGAGAGAGGATGACACATGTTGGGCACCCTGTCAACATGCCCAGCCTTTTCCCTTTATTTACTTATTCACCCAAAAAAAAAAAAAAAAGATGAAGTTGTAGATTAGTATTCCTATCTGTTACACTACTAGTGCCAATAACATGGTCATTTATCCTTCTTAACGTATCTTCTATAGAATTGTCATCAGTTTTTAGATATACAAACAAGAAGTTCATCAAAGAAATCTAAATGTTTGGAGAAAAACACTAATGATAACAATTAATATTTTGTGAGAAATCACAATAATTATAATTTGGATCGATTTCCTTCCACCCCACGGTGAATTGGATCCCATTCACCGAGGGGCCGGAATGGGTATCGGGAGGGTATTTTGGAACATACTAAAACCTAAGAGGGGTTTGTGAACCCTAGCTAGGATGGTGGGTGAACCGTCCTATATGGGTGGAGGAAAACTTTGTCCTTATAATTTTATGTTTGTTGTTCATTTGCTGTCCATGCTATGCGCCATAAACTGACATTCCCAATTCATGTTCCATGCAGGATGAGTTGCAAGTCAAGTTGTTTTGGGGGAGGCTTCGTGGGAAAGACAAAAAGATCTTGGAAGTTTTATAGTCCTATCTCTCTCACTTTCTGCTTTTTTCTCTTTGCAAAATAGATATAATGAAGAGACAACAACATCTAAACAGTTAAACCATGCTCATATTAGTCATTCCCATTTTGGTTTCCTTATTCCATATCGTTTGAACTCTTAATACAATACTATAAATGGCAGTGAAGTTATGGTAGATGCATTACCTTTTCCATTCCTGTCTAGATGTGATACTTGTTTCAATCAGAAATAAGATTTTATATTTATAGATTCTCTTTCTTATGAAGAACCTATTGGAAGACCACCCCCCCCCCCCCCCCAAAAAAAAAATCTATGGTTCTGAACTTTGACAAGTGGTATATTAGATTATGTGGATTTCCATTTTTCTTTTTTGGGAGGGAAGGGTGGAGTTGTAATGAATTTAAGGTAATGTTGCTTCTAGTTCTGTTTACTTTCCCTTAATGTTGGGAGCTTTCTCCTCCCGCTGATGGCTTTGCCGTAGGTGGTAGGGTTCTGTCTTGTTTTTTGTTGGTGTATCGGTTTGTCTCAGTTTTGAATTGTGCTTCTGGTATCTTGATTCCAATAGTGCAGTTCTATGCTTTTATCTGTTCTTAACCATTTCATTTTGAAACATGGCCACTAAAAGTTAACATTATGAGAGGCTCAGGTGTTGAATTTCTGTCGCCTCTCTTGTTGATCAAACAAAGGGAATACCATAATCTTAGTTTATGTTTATGTGGACCTAGTGCAGATATATGAGGGCTTCTCTATTGGAAATTTTCACCCAAATCTCAATTTTTGGCTTTGGGCCGGGATTTGCCCATTAGTTTTAGAGTCAATGTGCAGTTTTCAGTTCTAGGGTTTGAGGTGGCTAACTCACTCTTTGCCTTTATTTATTAATTTATTTATTTTTATCTAAAATTTATTTTGGGAGTTCTTTATAGAAATTTGATATTGGATACTCTCCTTAAAATTTACAAAGATGTCAAGAACAGAAATAATGAATGAAGTAATATCAAATCAGATAAGAAAATTTTGACTTGATATCATTCTAGAATTTGAGTCATTAATATAAATGAAGAAGAAAAGGTGCTGCATTAACTGTTTGTGCAAACACTTTCTCTTCGCAAGCCAAATTTTTTTAGCCTCATGGTGGTGGCTGATTTGCTGTTCTGACCGGCATGAGAGAAATCTTAAGAGATGGACTAACAAATCTAGATTTCATCAATTAATTTGGGATGCCATCGGATTTGAGATTAGAATCAGGTTGATTTCTAATATTCCTGCAGTTCCTGATGACAATCTTAGAAACCTGCATGTCTCTAGTTGGTGTCTCCCTGCATGTATCTCTCTTGAGTGTCTCTTCCCACGGCGCTGCCTCATTGGGCAATGCTTCTATGGAGAAATTGATTTATTTAATATGTAAATGTTTTGATTCATATTAATTGATAATATATGTACAATGGATTTATTGGAATTTTTAAGTGTTCATTATTTTATGGAATTTCAACATCAGTTAAAATTATACTGAATTTTATTTGAGTTGATCAACATGTCACCGACATTGACGAAGTTAAATTAGACGTCACATAAAGTATATTGAATGCCGGAACAATTAAAATCGATCTTCGTACATTTACAATGTGGTCTTAATTAGTTTATTTGGCCTATTTTTTGGCTTGTCCAAGCCAATTAAGTGACATATATATGTATTATATAATGCCTAATTGATTGGATTTTTATTCTAATTTAATGAATAACTAGCTACAAGTATATATGTGCATATGAATTTGAAAGAAAAAAAAAAATATGAATTTTTTGAGTTAACCATTTATGGTTATGCGATATGAAATTGATAATTTGTAATGAGAAGTGATTGATTATATTGCTAAAAGTTACCACAGAATTGTAGGGTTTTGAAATACCTAATATAGGTATTCTTATTATGTGATTACGCTATTGGCATATATATATATATATATAGAAATATATAATTTTGATAAAAACCAATGTTGTAAGGATGTTGTCCTAAATGCATATTATCAGTAGTATGCTAAATCACTATTTAAAGAGACACTTGAGTTTAAGTGTACTGACTCAAATATATGTTTAGACGACTATGAATTCAAATCTAGAAGACGAAACATAGATTTTTTATTGTAGAAAATTATTATCATGTTTTGTGGCACCACAGAAATTTGGAGTACGTACTTGTAGCAAAGTTCACATATTTGATGGTGAAGAGTACACCTCTATATATAGAATTTGAAAATTTTATGGAAATCATAGAAAGATTAAATAGACAACTATGTCTTTCACACCATAACAAGATGGTGTGGTTAAAAGACGGAATATAATGCCTACTAAATGCAATATATTGCATGGTATATATCACACTCTTCTCTCTCCAAGGAATTCTAGGGAGAGGCCATTGCCACAATGAATTATATTTTGAATAGAATTTCTCCAAATCAGTTGAGACTACACCCAATGAACTATGGATAGGTAGAAACTAAACTTAGAAAATCTAAGGATATGGGTTTAGTGACCCTTGTACTTATACCTAAACCATATAGAAATAAATTGGACTCTAGAACTATTATATGCAAATTTATTGGATAGAGCAAAAGATTAAAGGGATATAGGTTCCATCATCGGAATTAAGGGGTTATTGAGAGTCGAGACGCGCAATTTCTAGAGAACCTAGATGAGGAACTACATAAGGAGGATTCAGAACCCCTGTATATCATTTTAGAAAATTATGATATTGAAGCTCAATATAAACCTATAGGCACCTTATTTTTGTCACTCTAGAGGACCCTCGAGACGATAACGAATAGAGTCTAACACTACTCTCTACGATCACATGGCAAAAATGACTATTTTACCGCTGGTATAATTCAGACAATTTAACCATTCCAAATTTGCCGAAACTTGTAGGATAGATTTGTTTTATCATTAAAGCCTGAATCTAACCTTTGATACGAAGATGATACTGTTTGGCCATTATTCCATGTGAATTATTATTCTATAGATTCTCCTCTTTGAGCATAGTTTTGACTTTTTCTCGATAGAATTTGTGTCCGATCTGCATATCATTGGATAGTACTCAAAAAATAGTTCCAATAATAAATGGCTCAAAAAATCTGATGGTCAAATCTTTGGATATCGTTGTCTAAAGTTTGAAGGGAAATCGATTTAAAAGTAAGGTTTCTGGCCCAAAATTTCATGCCTAAATTTTTGGCACAATAGTCCCACATCGGCCTTTTTTTTTTTGGAAAATCTAAATAACTCTATTTGAAAAATAAAAAATATATATTATAGATGTGTCATTTAGACAAGGGCAATTAAAAGAAGGTGTCAAGGTCTAAACACCTATAGATGTGTCATTCAATCACTCCCATGTGTGTGTGTGTGTGTGGATAGAAGGAGACTACCTATTAGTAAGGTATAATTGTTCCTTGGGAAATTTACGAAACACCCCCTGAAATTTGAAAATACTCATATCACCCCATCTACACTAACGGTGTTAGTCTGCTGTTAGTTATTGGTGTAAAAGGACTATTTTACCCTTGTATTAAATCATTAGAATTAAATTTACAATACTACCCTTTCCTTCATCTTCAACCTAAAATACCCCATTGCCTCTCGCCTTGCTCAGCAAGACGCCGCGCCGCCTCGCTTCCTCACACCGCAACTCAATCCGTGCAGCCACCGGTCTCAATCAAGAATAGTGAGAAGCAATGAGGAATGATACAAGACCTGGGATCGGTTCGGATGTCGAATCGGAGGGTGAAGGTGGAGCACATGCGTATGATGATGAAGAATCTGAGAAAGTGGGAGAGGAAGAAGAAGCAGTCGAACAAGCAGAGGAGGGAGAAGGGGAATTTCCAGAGTGGCTGTAGGGTTCTTTCTAGCGGAAACCCTCTTTCGATTCAATTTATAAAACTCATTACAAATCAAAAATCAAGTTTTATTTCAACTGAAACCTGAAACCTAAGAGATCTATGTGTTACGAATCTACCTAAAAGCTTAGATCGAATTTTATAAATTGAATCGAAAACCTGAAACCTTTGTAATCGAGTTTTATAAATTTCTCTTAGGGATGGGCAATAACAATATCAAAAATCAAGTTTTATTTCAAGGAAATATGACTGAAACTACTTATAGCGGTAGGTTTAGATTCAGATTTGAAAGTGGTTTTGAAACCCACCATTCCAGCCAGCTTTGGAGCTTAGGTTAAGCAGGATGGGTTTGTTAGAATAAATCGATCCGAATAGGGACAAAATCCCAAAAGCCAGGATCTCCATAGGGCGTTCAAGAACACAATCAAATAAATAATAGAAAATAGGGATAGAACCACTGACCTTGTTTCGCATCCATAGTGATGATGATTGCAGTGGAAAATAAAGAACAAAGATCTAGGTGCTTCCCCTCTATTCCCAAAGTAACTGGCCTGATGAGAATACCGAATGCGCAGGGACGACGAACACTGAATGTCTCCCTCTCTTTCAAGAATGCACTCCTCAATAGTAATTGAGAATAATAAGTTGTGATGGGTAGAGGGGGGACCTAGCTCTCCTTATATAGTAATCCCTATAGGGTCTGACTCATCACAGTCCCAATAGGAATCTATCTGGCCCACACTAAGCCAGTCCACATTAGACTTCTAATATAACTTAATGACCCCACTTTATTAGACCAAAACCCTAATTAGCCTGGTTTAGGGATTTAATTATGTCCATATAGAATTTTATTAGAACTAAAATTCTAACATTCTCCCACTTGGACTTACATTAAATTTCTTATTTTTAAAAGGATTTAAAAACAGTTTTGACCAAAACAAATCACAGGCTAACAACTCTTTAAGAAAACTTTATGTGCACAATTTTTAAAATAAATTGGTCTAGAGGTCATATTAGAAAGTCAATCCTATCCCATAGAGTTTTAGACACCGAATCATGGGGTTAACTGCATCTATGATCAAGCGACACAGAGCCTTCCATGGTCACGAGAGCCCTCAACTCTACTAACATGGATGCAATGTGGTAGTGTGGCAACGAGATAATACTCACGCAGTGATTCCTTATGTATTATCCGTTTATCAATCCAAAATTTCTCTTCTTTAAGTGGCACAGGCTCACTAGAGAAATAAACTTCGTGATTTTAACGAATCTGTATGTCTCATCAGAAATAACTCGAGTTATACTTTATGTGTTACAAGACATACCTTTAGGCTAACAACTTAATGCACCAGCCTTGCTTAAGGTTAACACATTCCTTAAGACTTTAAAATCAGAAATATATACATCATGTCAATAAATAAAACACTCATGTGTTTAAAAGAAACTGCATGCAATGACACCTGATATGTATATAAATCAAAGTTTACCATAAGGTAAAAATACAGATGAAAAGAAACTTTAAATTACAATGAAGCAAAATAAAACAAACTCCCACTAACTAACCACATCCCATGATGCAACTAAGCCCATGCCCATGACATGTCTCTCAAAAACACAAGGGCGAAGACCTTTGGTTAGGGGATCTGCAACCATATCATCTGTACTAATATGCTCCACTGTAATGTCACCTTCCTTTACTCTCTCCTTTATGGTCAAATACTTGACCTCCATGTGTTTAGACCCTCTAAGTCCTTTATTGTTGTTTATAACCAACACAA
This sequence comes from Telopea speciosissima, assembly GCF_018873765.1. Lineage (NCBI taxonomy): Eukaryota > Viridiplantae > Streptophyta > Magnoliopsida > Proteales > Proteaceae > Telopea > Telopea speciosissima. The sequence goes on along the minus strand of NC_057917.1, from coordinate 66,796,977 downwards.
AGAGAGTCATTATCACAATATATCCGGATGGGTCTATCCAAAAATCTACAATAGTCAACTCCTTTATGAGATTTCTGAGCCAAATAGCATGAATAGCAGCCCCATAGCATGCCACAAACTCTGCCTGCATAGTCGAAGTGGTCACCAATGTCTACTTTTACTCTTCCATGATATCGCCCCTCCGCCATCAAGAAAACATAACTGATGTGGATTTCTGTCATCCTCACACCAACAAAGTCGAGTCAGTATACCCCACTAGCTTGAGTTCAGAACGTGTCTCGTAAGTCGCATATAATCTCTTGTCCCCTTCAAGTACCTCAATACTTTCTTAGCAAGAACTCCAAGAATTAAGACCAGGATCGACGATACGCCAAGAAGTCCGTCACAAAAGCAATATCCGGTCAGTGCATGCACTGAGCATACATGATACTACCAAGTGCGCTAGCATAAGGCACCTTCTTCATTTCATCCCTCTCAGCTTTATTTTTTGGGCACTGTGTCGAACTCAGTTTGTCACCCTTGAGAATAGGAACATTCCCAGGTTTGCAATCCAGCATACTGAACCTCTCCAGAACACGATCAACATAAGCCCTCTGAGAAAGACTTAATAAATGGCGAGAACGATCCCTATGGATCTCAATCCCAAGAACAAAAGAGGCTTCACCAAGGTCCTTCATGTCAAATTCCCTAGATAAAAGTTGCTTTGTATTATGCAACATCCCTAGGTCACTGCTTGCAAGCAGGATGTCATCCACATACAGAATGAGAAAACAAAATTTGCTCCCACTGACCTTGTGATATATACACTGATCCACTTTGTTTTCCATAAAACCAAACGAAGTCACAACACTGTCAAATTTCAGATACCACTGCCTAGAAGCTTGTTTGAGACCGTAGATAGACTTCTTGAGTCTACACACAAGATGATCTGAATCATCCACTGCAAAACCCTCAGGCTGAACCATATATACTTCCTCATCAAGATTGCCATTGAGAAAGGCGGTTTTAACATCCATCTGATGCAGCTCCATATCAAAATGAGCTACCAATGCCATGATCACCCTGAAGGAAAAGGTCCCACTGTAGTCTACTCCCTCTCTCTGAGTGAATCCCTTGGCTACCAGCCTGGCTTTAAACCTCTCAACTTTTCCTTTGGAATCTTTTTTGGTTTTATACACCCATTTGCAACCAATGGGCTTACAACCTTTAGGTAAATCAACAAGCTCCCAAACATCATTATGTTTCATTGATTGCATTTCATCTCTCATCGCATCTATCCACAAATCTGACTGAGGACTAGAAACAGCGCCTGAATAAGTAACTGGATCGACCACACAACCAATATCATAGTCATGTTCTCCCAGATAGACCTCATAGATAGGTGATATAGCTGACCTTCTCTCCCTGGTGGATCTCCTTAATGGTGCCACTACTGCCTCAACCTGAATCTGAGGAATCTCAGCTGGAACTGCATTAATGATAGGATCCTCAACCGCATCCTGAATAAGAGGAATCTCATCAGGTGCTACATGAATGTCGGGGACGGTATCAATATCAGGCTCCTGAACTCCAGCAGGTGTAACTAATGGCACAGTATGCCCCACATCAGTCTGAATAGGTAGAAGAATGGGTACTAATGTACCAACCATGTGACTATCTTGAACAGTCTGAGAACAGTCATTCTTTTCGCCACATCAAATTCCGAAACTTCATTGCCGACTCCACAATCCTAGTGCCTCCGCAGGATTATAAAATTTATATCCATTTGAATGATTTGGGTAGTCGACAAAGTAGCAACGAGTAGTCTTGGGATCCAACTTGTTTAAAGTTGGATTATACAACTTCACTTCGCAGGCACCCCAAACTCTAAGATGGTTTAAACTGGGTTTACTGGCAGTCCATAACTCAAAAGGTGTAAGAGGAGCGGCTTTAGTAGGTACACTTAAGGATATAAAGAGCAGCTTTAAAGGCTTCACCCCATAAGAACTTAGGTAAATTTGTCCTACTAACCATACTCCTCACCATGTCCATAAGGGTCGTGCCTTGGCGACCCATTTTGTTCAGGACTTCCTGGCATAGTAAACCGACTAACTATTCCGAGTCCTCAAGGTATTTGGCAAACAAGCCCTTAAACTCGTCTGCAAACGCCATGTTTGCCATAATACTCACCCCCACGATCGAGATCTAACAATTTTAATAACTTTCCCTAATCTGTTTCTCAACTTCACCTAAAAATCTTGAACTTGTCAAGAGATTCGACTTTTCTTTAATTAAGTACATGTATCCATATCGAGAATAGTCGTCAGTAAAATGATGAAATAAAAATTTTTACACAATGTGATCAATAGGGACCATCGATGTCGGTGTGAATGACCTCTAACAAGTCGAACTACGGAGCAGCTTTTCTTCTTTATTTTGGTCATCTTTCCCTTACAACAGTCTACACAAGTTTCTAGATCACTTTCGAGAGTAGGCAGGATGTTAGACTTTATCAGCCTTTCCACTCTTGCCTTAGAAATATGACCTAGCCTCTTATGCCACAATGTGAAAGACCGTTCTTTAGGTAAGGGTCTTTTAGAAACAATACTTTCAACATTATAGGAGATGTAGATATCAGTGGGAGACAAACACAATCTGTACAATCCGTTGGACATAAAGCAGGAACCAACTTTAGTTGAATTAAAAAATAAATTAACCATAGTATTCTTTATTTCAAAATAGAAACCACTAATGTCCAAAACTGAAACCGAAATTAAATTCCGCCTAAAGGACGGTACATAAAAAGTGTTCTTTAAAGTCAATTTAAAACCAGAATCTAATAATAAAATGACATCTCCCACGAACTCTACGTCAGAATGTCCATCATTTCCTACGACCAGCCTTGATTCATCCTTGTTTGGCCTCCTCCGATTTATGAACCCCTGTATGGTAAAAGCAACATGGTTAGTTGCACCGCTATCTAGCCACCAAGAACTGGATGGGGCTTCTGATAGATTGGATTCACAAACAAAAGCCAAAGAATCATTACCTGATGGCTGCTTGGGCTTGAGTAACCAAGCCTTGTATTTGTCGCAGTCCTTCTTCATGTGACCCTTCTTCTTGCAAAAGAAGCAACATCACTCTCTTTCTTCAAAGAGTCTTTCTTGAGTCCCAAATTGTTAGTCCGATCGGATGTTTATTGGGACTTATGAGTATGGTTTTTAGACTTTTTACTCTTACGGGCTTTGGAAGTAAAGCAGGCGAGGGCTTCTTCTCTTTCTTCGCTTTCTCTTCCTCGACACAACCCTAGAAATTAGGTCATTAATGCTCCGACTCCATCTTGGGAAATGTAGTTGGTTTTTATGATAGCCAAATTCAGAAGGTAGGGTATTTAAGGCTTGATGGACAATTAGGGCATCTGGAAGAGGAATGTCTAAGGCCTTGAGTTTAGTTTGGTAATCAACCATCCTAATAATGTAATCCCTAACACCCCCGTAACCATCATACTCCATATTAAATAACCCTTGCGTATGTCCCAATCTCAAGATTCGATGAAACTTTGTATCTCTTGGAAATTGCATCTAGCAATTCCCTGGCAAGACATTTCTCAGTGCACCACTTTTTAGGTGTTCCGGTATCGATCTCTTTATGGACAGTATACTGAGTCGATTACTCTTTTGCCATGCAGCATGCACAGACTTTTCATCCTCAGTACTATTAGCAGTTAGTTCCATTGGTGTGTCCATAACAAGGGACGTGTGCACATCTGCCATTTCCATAGCAAACATAATGTCCTCTTTCCACTTCTTAAAGTTTGACCCAGTGAGGAGCTCAATAGTAACCATGTTATTATTGACAGAGAAGGTGACTGAAAATTTAAACAATGAACAGTATAATAATTAAAATGATGCAAGTACAGCTTTGAAAACTTTATAAGCTAATGAGAATTTTACACACATCATTGTGAAATCACCTTTGGGCTGAATTCTCAATATGCAATTGTAAAAATCCCTACATACCAGTGGCCATGGGAATACAGCTCAACTTTCAAAATCCACCACCTTTGGGTGTGCAGAATTCTAGGGTCAACCTATTCACATGCATACTGTATATGTACCCCTTCAAATATCAATACATGACCACCACCTTTGGGTGTATGACCACACATCAGAGTTGAAGGACATCCCACAACTATATAAGACCGGTGTTTCACAAATCCAACAAGGAAGGTCGCTTTGGCGGCTGCATCCTGTCGAAAACATGAAACCCTCTTTCGGGATTTTCCAAAATTACTTACATCCTTAAACAATGTGTTATTTTATAATTTATGACAAGGGGCTTTAAATGTCTTAAAATTAACACAAAATAATAATAATTCTGTTCATCAAGGTAGGTATTCCAGCAATTCAGAAATTGGTTCGGTTCCCAATAGAACGAACCGATAAATTACATAAAGGGCATGCATCAAAAGAATATCAAAAATATTTAAAATATTCATATCTGATCAAAATAGAGGGCACCACTGTGTAGAGCATAGAAAAACAGAGCCAACGCAAAAAACGGGACCCCAAACGGAGTCTCGTAGCCCCCAGAAAGCCCGGTCAAAGTTCAAGTCCAAATTCGGTTGACTGTACTGGTCAAACCGGTCCGAAAGTCAAACCAAATCAATTTGGTTCAACCCCCGGTCCGAACGGACCGGTTCAGACCCGGTCCAATTGGGTTCAGGTCAAACCAAACTCGGGTCAGTAGTCGGGTCAACGGGTTAGAAACTGGGTTGACCCGACCCGATCGGCGCACGTTAGTATCCCTGTAAATAGCATCAGGCGCACGATAGCAAAACCCAGATTCTTTTTTTTTTTTTTTTTTTTTTTTTTCATCTCGCGGAGTGAAGATCACCCATCGCGCGTCGTGAGGCGTCCGGCGCGTGATCCACCCACCGAAAACTCGATTTTGCGAGCTCTACGCCCCCATGTGATCGATTCTGTTTTTGCCGGCTAAAAAATCGGCAGAATGCCAGTGTCCGTACAGGGTTTTGGAAAACTGGAAAAAACCCTAAAAACCTTGATTCGAATCGAAAAATTTTCGATTCCCTTATTATGTTCTATTATTTTGAATCCATATAGGTTCAAGAACGGATCTATGGAGGCTCTGATACCACATGTTAGAATAAATCGATCCGAATAGGGACAAAATCCCAAAAGCCAGGATCTCCATAGGGCGTTCAAGAACACAATCAAATAAATAATAGAAAATCGGGATAGAACCACTGACCTTGTTTCACATCCATAGTGATGATGATTGCAGCGGAAAATAAAGAACAAAGATCTAGGTGCTTCCCCTCTATTCCCAAAGTAACTGGCCTGATGAGAATACCGAATGCGCAGGGACGACGAACACTGAATATCTCCCTCTCTTTCAAGAATGCACTCCTCAATAGTAATTGAGAATAATAAGTTGTGATGGGTAGAGGGGGGACCTAGCTCTCTTTATATAGTAATCCCTATAGGGTCTGACTCATCACAGTCCCAATAGGAATCTATCTGGCCCACACTAAGCCAGTCCACATTAGACTTCTAATATAACTTAATGACCCCACTTTATTAGACCAAAACCCTAATTAGCCTGGTTTAGGGATTTAATTATGTCCATATAGAATTTTATTAGAACTAAAATTCTAACAGGGTTGCCCAAAGGTAAGGCCTCAACCCCCTAAATCTGAGTAGAAACGGAGGATCAAGGGAGATTGATCCAACTTTGTAGCTGTCGGTGTTACATGGAAAACAAAGTAACAGTGTAGGTTTAATAGAAACAAAAATAAAAAAGATAAAAGGGAAGAAGAAGAAATAAAGAGAACAGAAGAGAAACGTTACCTGGGATGGGAGAGAGAATATTAGAGAGGAGATAGAGAAGAGGAACGGAGAGTATGCTCCCGCCGGTGCAATCGATCAGGAACGGAGACAGAGAAGATGAAAGGAGTAGGGGTAATATTGAGATTTGGCCGTACAGGATTTTCCCTTCAAGCTGGTTCGTTGAATCTTCACCTTTCTCCACGAGGTACGCCAACAGCGGCAGCGGCGGCGGCGGTGCTACAAACAGAGTTGCAGGAAAAGGGTGGGGTATTTTAAGTTGAAGATGAAGGAAGGGTAGTATTGTAAATTTAATTGTACATGTTAAGTTTTTAGATCTAAGGGTAAAATAGTAATTTATTCTTCTCAAGGGTAGTTTAGGGTTTTTAAAAAATTTAACTAGCTGACTTCATCAATTAACTAACGGTATGGTCTAATTTGAGTATAGGGCTCTAATGCAGGGGGTGAACTGAGTATTCTCAAATTTCAGGGGGTGATCTGAGTTTCGACCCATTTTCAGGGGGTGTTTCATAAATTTCCCTTGTTTCTTTCATCCTTGAGGGTTTTGCGATCTCTTTTCCTAAGTACTCTTTCTTATATTTCTCATAGGTGAATTGTGGAATAATGGTATTCTCTATCATGGGAAGAAGGGAAGACACTACAGCTTTTCCTATATTTGTCACGTTAAGTATTAAAATAAGAATATAATATTCTTATGAATCCATCTTATATAGTTAGTGAGTTGTTTTGTTATCCAAAAAAAGGTTATTATTATTGATGTTTGTTAGTATCTAGCACTAGCTACAGAATATTTTGTATTCTCATATTATTAATTATAACGAAAGGTTTTACCCGGATTTGGTCCTGTAGTTTTTCCTTCCACGTGAAAAGGTTTTTCACGTTAGAATTGATGGATTCGTTTGTGGTTGGCTTGATTTATTTTTCTGTATTATTATTTTGCACATACTTGCTTAGCATTTTGTTATTCCATTAACTTGCACACATATAAGAAGGAATTTGTTTTTTCTCGACAAATATGATTGGGGCTATACATGAAAACAATCAATTCCATATTAGATGTGAATATCCCGATGTGAAGACCTATACTTAGGATTAGGGCATCATCTCCTTAACGACTAATTTTTAAGAGTGGTATATTATCCAAACCGAGATACTGTTAACTCCAGTGCCCCTCCAAGGATAGAAAAAAATCTCAGCTCCATGGCCAGGGGAGATTGTTGAGTGTTGTAAAATTAAAAGGGTTAGGAGTAATACAAACCCGGAAATAAGATAATAAAAAACTAGTGGGTCCTTTCCTTCTAACAAGTAATTCCACCTTATACAGGATAGTATAGGGTGGTGTTGGAAAGGCTGTCAGACAGTGGTGGGAACTGGGAATGGCTCCCAACAATAAATTTGGGTAGTGGAGCTCCCTCCCTATAAACTGAAAGTAAAGTAAAACCCTAGGTGGGGATTGTCCAATTATCAATGTTCTCTCGTCATATTCACACTAACCAAGCAAAGAGAGAGAGAGAGAGAGAGAGGAAGTGTTGTGTTACGAGGTGGTAGCTTACTATTTATGGAATGAGAGTACAGATGAAAAAAAAAAGTAACCACTATACCTTTCCTTTGGATTGGATTGGAATGGAATGGAAATATGGAATGGAATGGAAAGCGATCCGCTTCAGGCAGTCTGGAAATCTGGGATCTGAAAAATCCCACTACCGGAGAGTACGTGTGTCTGTAGATCGACTAATTAATTAGATTTTCCCTTTTTGGGTCAAAGTCTCGCGACAAACACACACAAAGCTCTGCTATCGTCCCTCCAGTCTGGCTTGAGGTTCAGATCAGACATCGTCTTCATTATTGTTTGTAAATTATCGCCCTCAACACTACTGGGTTGTTGTGCGCACTGTGTGGTGTAGCACCGCCCATGTGTGCACGGTACTTTATTCGGTTATTCTTCTCATATGAAATAAGAACCCCTTTTTCTGTTCTCTCTCTCTTTTTCTGCTCTTTTTATTTCTTTATTTTCATTCTTCGTTTTCTCTTAAGAAGAGGTTGCTTCTTTGAGTTGATGGAGGTACTTCTGAGACTCAATTGGTCACAACGTTAATAGACGTGGCACAAAAACTAAAATACATAATCAGATAAATTTCCTTGTTCATTGAGGTATCGGTTTTGATTATTTCATTTAACCCCTAAATAAATATAACTTGTGGTTCGGTGTTTGGTTTGTGAACCAAGTTGTGGATCCATAAGACTGACCATAATTGAAAAAATATATATTTTTGTTTGATATTTACATGTATATATTTTCTCTTTTTTATATATATGAAAAATCGAGACCGGATCAAGATTTAGTAATCAGGATTCGTATCAGTATCGGTCTCGACTGATACCAATCCGATCGGTGATACAGCCAAGAGCATAATAATACGTGGTATTAAAATTTTAAAAAATAATTAAAAATGATAAAAATCAATATCAACAATGATTGATATTAATATGGATCGACTGCTATAGCCGATCCAATATTGATTACTGAAATCACTATGTGGGCTAGATTAGGAGGAATCGAATATACAAATTATGGAAGAGGCTCTGAGCAACTGGTATAAAAGAGCCCACCAATGATAAGCAACAAAATAATATCATACATGGTTAGCTAACATGATGAGCATCTTGACACACATCCCGATGCACATCATGTCATTCTAGTCGTTAGATGCGAGGTGGAGATTATCTGAATCCATAGACACATTACTGTTAATGTATCTTATCCAGCAACTCAAAGAACCTTTTCAAAGAACCTTTTCCTTAAAAAATAAAAAATAAAAAATAAAAAATAAAAAAGAAAAATACAAACCTTTTCCTATAAATTATTTTGCTAGCAATGAGGCTCATATAATTGGAGAGGCTTGCATTACTCTGCTTACTTGGCTCAAATCCAAAGCAAAAAACAAATTTTTTTTTTTTGTTGTTGGGTCGGATGGGTAGAAGCATATACACATGTTAAGCGCGCGAAAAAGAGCAGCATTAACTCCCTACACCAGCAAGTAGATAGAGTCAAGTGACTCACTCCAAAATCATCCATCTAGTGTTGTTACCAATTAGGGTGAGTCCATCTCTCTTCATGCACCCCCGCCCCCCATACACAACACAAACAAATTCTTTTGCATTTATTTGCGTTAGAGCCAAGTATAAAAACATATACTTGATTCCTGCAATCCTAGCTCCACCGGTTGCAAGAGAAATAAATGGAAGAGAAGTGAAATTAAAACAAAATTTTTTATATTTATTACTTAACATGATTATAATCATTAAATAGTTAACTCCAAATATAATTGTTAATTAACTTTACTTTGCAATTAAAATCCCTTAGATTTGACAAAGAAAATGAAAATTACATCTTAAGCCTAAAAGGGCTACCCAATGCACAAGGCTCTTATCATTCTAGGGAGAAGCAGATATGTATTCAGCCATACCCTCACTTTGTAGAGAGAGGCTGGTTCCCAATTTGAACCCTAAGCTATCAAGTCACGATGAAGTAACGCCTTACCTTTGCACCGAGGCCCACCCTAAATATGCTAATCAGGTATTGAAATATATTTAAGCATTCGCATCTGAACTCCATTCTTTTGATGTGATTTTGTTTCTTTACTCATTCCCCAGCATTTTGCACTACAAAATATTGACATTTTTTTAAAAAAGGAATTTCATATTTTAAATGTACAACTAAATAATCATTAGCATCAAGAAACTTTCCAATTCACTTAAATTCTATTTGGTTGAAGGGAAATTAAAGAAAAGGGAATGTGAAAATTTTAAACTTAAAAATGAAACTTTCATAATCATTATCAATTTCTTATCATATTTGATAATGATGTTTTTTTAGATATAATTTCTACTTTACCTTTTCAAAATCTAAAGAATTTAAATGCAAAGTGGATTTTTATAACCAAATATGATAATTTAGAATTAGTAATATAATCATGTGGTAGTGATTACAAAAACTCCTTTCTCAGGCTTGAAAATGTCACTTCCCCTCTCTTTAATTTCCCTTGGAACCAAATGGAACCTTACGCAATGCAATGCAAGTCTAGCGAAAAATTCAAGTGGTTCTCTCTAACAGCATTACCATAGCACTTCAATAAAATTGTATCATTCGGATTGAAAAAACCCTTCCTTTGGATGGTTGATGAGTTCAAAGCCCCCATTGGAAAAGAAACAGTCTCTACCATCAGGCTATTTGCCTATTTCCTTTGTAGGCTTTCAAGGATTATCTTGTGTGTACTGACTTGGCTGACATAGAGGAAGCTCTCCACAGTAGCAGGATACTATGTTCCAACATGTTCTCCATCAACAGCTTATGAATGCCTCCACCATTTTCACCGAGAAATGAAATTTATAGTTATTTCCAGCTTTCACCATATAAAGCAGGCTGCCACCAAGCTGCCTGCTTGGTATATGGTTCAACACCACCTTATCCTTCTTCAATACTAACCTACAAGCCAATAGTTCTTCATGCAATCCACAAAAGGAGAGAGATGATGATCAATGTTAATAATTTTATCTGCTCAGAATATTCTAGCTTTGTCCCAAAAACAAATAAATAGAATTCACCAGATGACATATATTTACTGTAACTATACATTTCTACTCGAAGCTCCAGTGCCAGCCAAGCCACCTCCGACTCTTGGCATCAGAGAGACAAAATTCTCCATTTGTTACTTGTACCAACATTTGATGGAAAAGTTTGCAAAGCAGAAGTGGCCGAAATTTCATGGACTACAATGTATGTTTCCAAAGACCAAACTCAATATGAAAAGCTCTCGAATGGCTGGCTATAGGTAACTATCTGAAAAACACAGGAAAAGAAAAAAGGATTAGATGAGCAAACTATTGCAGAAGTACAGTTACCCCCTTGCGGAAGTACAGATACGAAGCAATCATTTACTTTGCACTGATTTTTTTAACTATTATGGACCCCAAGCATTCAATCAATGACTACATTTCTTAATCCTGCCTCAACTACACATCAAGTTCACATCAAATACAGAAACAGGAAAAAAATACTCCTGTCTTTTGAGCTAAGCATTCAGGAAAATTTAAAGAGTCGGTTGACAAATTTAGCTAACAGGAAATATGCTTTACTAATAGTTCATAATGTATGCAAATAAAACATATGCTGATGGAAAAAGTTCAAGCCAAATCCAAATCTGTATCTTCACCAACATACACGGAACAAGATAGTTTCCAAGAGATAGGATATGAAAATAAGTACAATGGCAATCTTATCAATGGAAGATCTGTATTTTACATTTTCAAGTACCAATCAGCTGCCATTATTCCGTGTGAAGTTATTAGCCCCGAAAAAGAAAGGAGGGACATCGTCCATCCATAGAATCCTGGTGTAAACATTAGACAAAGCAGAGCAATCATCTCTTCATCAGCAAACAAAAGGGAGCCACAAACCAAAACCGCTACACTATATAAAGTGAAATCATCCCCAATAAACCATTATCCAAATCCCCTGATTTTTAATTGGATGTGAACATATATCTTGACAAATTTCCAATTCCACCTGTAAAAAATATCAAAATAGGGAGGTACAAAATCATGTGAAGGAAAGCAGTTGTTTGCCAGAGAGGTCAGAATAGACTTCACGATCCATTAGAGATATTCTTCTTTAGGTAGAATGCATCCCTTGACCATTTTGACTTCCAACTGTCCAGTTAGCCAAAAAAAATTCCTCATAAAAATCGTTTGCATCTTTCATTAGTAGTATGGAGAGAATGCCGATCATATACAGTTCACTAGGTCCATCCAAGATATCCTTCTTTTGCAAAACCATAGTTCGTTCTCCACTGAAAGGGGGAGAAAAAAAAGGGGGGGGGGGGAAAGAGAGAGAGAGAGAAACTACAGGAAAGATAATAAACAGCTTCAATGGAACCAACTACATCTACTTAGAAACTAATTCTTACTTTGGGAAGTCAAATCCAGGACCTGTCCACAGAAATATTTTTTTAAATAAAATAGAAGCCAAACAGAACATAAAACACTAACTTGACCTGAATGTGACATAGAATTGTCAATATAACTATGATACACAAAAACAAGAGAAATCAAACAAATAAATACATACTAAATAAACAACTATGTTAATTTTTAAAGCAGCCACCTCTTATCAAAAGGTATCTGATATGTTGTTGCTATGCATTTCTTTCCATTTGTCATTATGTGAAGCATATGGAAAGAGTATACAAGCTCTTTGATTAAACAGGAGAGGAAAACTAAAGACTGAATCTACTCCAGCCAATGAAGCAGGGGAAAGAGTATAGAGGCTCTTCAATAGAACAAAGGTGGTAAAGCTAAGGACTCTATACTCTGCTTCACTGGCCTCAAATTGACAACCTTGGTTGATTTTGTTCAGACGGCTGCTTCTTGGAGTGGTCCCACACACACACACATATACATGTATCTATATATAGATATTTATTTCTTTATACTCTGTTTCTCTGGCCTCAAATTGAAAGCCTTGATTGATTTTGTTCAAATGGCTGCTTCTTGGAGTGGTCACACACACATATATATATTACAAAATCACAAAATGATCTTCTAGCTTGTGACCACTGGTCACGGGTTCGAGCATGGAAACAGCCTCTCTGTGAAAGCATGGGAAAGGCTGCGTAAATTATGACCCTTCCCAGACCCCGCAGTGGCGGGAGCCTCGGGCATTGGGTACGCCCTTTATTTTTACAAAATGATCTTCCAGACTTTTACAAAGAAAACGTTCTGCCCTTGTACAAAATCACCTGAGTAAACAATCTGGAGACGGAGATGTAATCCATTTAAAGCACACTAAATTGGTCTATCTGTCAGACAACTTTTTACTTTTTAGATAGTCCCAGAATGTGAAAACTTAAAAGAATGATATGGCAAATATCTCCACTGAGACCATTCTAAATCCCCATTTTAGGCCCTCAATGAGTCAGAAGAGTAGAATACCAAAGTTGGAAGCTGCAATCTTCATCTATTTTCCATTATTGAGGAACTAAAGATGGAGATACCAAATCCCCATCTAAACCATTCTGGTTCTCCTTTCAGGCTCTCAATGAGCAAGAGTAGAATGTCGGAAAATCCAATCCTTCCATCTATTTTCAATTATAAAGTAGTTGAATATGGCGAGTAAAAACCATGTCACTAGAACTACAGTATTTCTCAATGCTGTGTGGCCTGTCAATCAGAAACATATCTTAACAAGGTTAGGCAGGAGCCGCAGGACATTTTTCTAGGATCAGGGTCAGAGCTAATTGATGCAGCACAACCCCTAACAGAAGGTCAAATTTTCGACTTTAATTAAACAATGAGTGCAGCCCTAATCCAGTGAGCTATGCATGAATCTCCTATAAAGCACAGGCCCTTGCTCTAAAGAAAGAACATATAATTCAGCATGATATTCTTTCTAGATATTAAAGGTGGCTGACATGAAAGGGGATGGATTCTTCTCCATTCTTTTCATGACTCTAGATTTCAAGAAGTGCCAGTCATCCTTCAGGTTTCATCTAAACTTGCCACTCTACCACCTTTATTTGAAGGGAGACCATTATAAATAAAAAGGCGTTATAAGGATGATCTCAGCACCTTGGGTGATAGCATATAGTTTTGAAAAGCAACTAGCATAAAACCCCCAGTGGAGTAATTCAACGCTCAAGCTAGTTCATCCAGTTACATGACCCATCAAATGATGATGGTGCAAAAGGAATTTGTGGCTCAATATGCCAATTTTACCTATTCAAGTGGGCCTACACAAATTGCACAACTTCAAGTATTGGTAACATATGAACTCATGATCGTAATAGGGAACACCCCCCCCCCCCCCCAAAAGGGGGAAAAAAGCACAATCTAAGACTTAAACAAGAAACAGTAACTATAAATTAAGCTACAAAGCCAATTCAAAACTAAGCCCCATCATTAACCACATGAATAAATGCAAATGATTTCATGAATAATGCCTAACTCCATCTTTTAAATTGAACAAACCAGCCACGATAACAAAGGACCCCTTTAACACTTTTAACCGACAAAAACAAATTCTAAAATCCCTTACACTAGGTTAGGGATGAAAAAAAAGGGAGAAGAAATTGGATCCTCACAAATCATGTTTCATCTCTAATTTCTAGTATTCAGGAAAAGATATGAAGCTTACCTCCAATGCTCAGAGTTTATTGCACTCATATAATAGCAGCTACCAATCGAAAGACCTTATCAGACCATTATTTGTATGTCAAGCCTTTTAGATGATCAATCTATACGTTCCACTAACCAAACTGATGTCAACTACAAAGATCATCTCCCTAACAGAGAAGATACCACAACACCTAAATAAGTCAAACATTATGTTGACTTTTTGAACTTGCACTCTCTTTACACACCTTAATAACAACCCAAAAAATGTCAAATACAACAAAAGTCACTACAAATTCTATTTCTAATTATCTCTGTGATATTTCATCAGATACTAAGCATGTAAAGCATTACTTGCAGTTAAATTCCTGTACTCCTGATGAAAATGAACTACCCAAAAGTCTTATTTTAGTATCTCCCAATCTTTTCTTTTGTATATATCCATTCTTTGCAGAAATTCAATCCATGGTTAAATAGAGTTGGTCAAATACAAAGAGAGACGCAGCCAAGCAGAATATCCTAGAATTAACTAGAACTAGGAGCCTAGGATCAGAGGACCCAACTCATTTTGCAATTATAGACAATCAAAGATCTAAACAATCCACTCTACTCAATGGCTGAACCTATACACCAAAAAGTTAAATATAGATAAACAACCCCAAGGCCTTCTGCACGGGATGATTGGTTGATGTATCCCATAGACAACCCTTGTCTTAAGGACATGAAAAATTAAACGAAATTAATTGCAACCAGAGGCATCAGAGAAGATCCTGAGTTAAATATATAATTTTGACATATGTAAGAGTACTCTGTTCCATACACAAGGTCGAATCAGACTTACACTTTCAAGGATTCCCCCCCCCCCCCCCAAAAAAAAAAAAAAAACCACCCTTCCCCATCTAAAAAAAGGATGGTTCAATTATAAATGAACTGTACAACACAGAAACACAAACACTACGCAGAATCTAGTGAAGAAATCTCAGAACCATCAAAATTTCAATAGAGAAGCTAAATAATAACTTCCAGAGATTACACAGAACTGTTTGCAACCAATGGAACCCCCAAGTACTACCAAAGAGATCCAGGTTAATACCAAGCCAAACGCAGTCCATTGCCAGCATCTATTCGAGCCTTATGGGTTTCAAAACTGTGGCCGGAGGAGGAAATCTAAAAGCGGTTGACGAATTGCAAACTAACCATAAAAATAACATACATGAAGTCACATATGTTAACAAATGACAATTACAGCAGTTTCGTTCAAAAAATGTATGCCTACTATGAACTATCCTCCCAAAATCAGCAATACTGATAATTGTAACTTAAAGAAAGACAGAAAGAGCAGATCAAAGGACGAGAGAGAGATAGGGTGCGTGTGTGTGTGTGAAAGAGAAAAATCCTTCTCACCAGAACCAGAAGCTCTCTTAGCACGTTTAATCTTCTCAAGCTGAACCTGGGTATCCATAAAAAGCTGCATCCTCTGAAACTCCAAATCTTTGGCAAACTGCATCCTCTGCTTCTCCAATTCAATCATCTGCCGTTGCTTGGTTCCTTCGACCCTCTCATAAATCTCCCCAAACCTCGTAATCGCCTGCGCCAGTTGACGAAACCCATTCATCTCGCCATCCCGACGCCGGCTCTCCGTGCTCGATCTCGACGATCCCGAATCCACGTCGTCATCGTCATCATCAGCAGCAGCAGCCGCCGCGGCAGCCGCAGAGATATTCCTACGGAAGAACGAATCATCAACGGCCGGAGAAGGGCGCTTCTCCTTACCGGATCTAACCGGAAGCGGGACCGGCGAAGCGTGAGGGAGCGAAGGAGGGGTTTTTCGATAGGGCAAAGGAAGGGCCAGAGGAGGCGAAGATTTCTTGGCAGGAACCGTAGATCCAATCAGAGCATCAAGGCGGTAATAGAAAGGCCATTTACTGGTTAGGGTTCCGTCAGAGGCAAGAATCCGACCCTTCTCGATCTTATACTTCTTCTTCAAGGTGTCGATCCGGTTCTTGCACTGGACGTCGGTGCGTCGGGCCTTCTTGTTGGCACCGTGACGAGTGTTAACAGCATCGGCGACCTCCTGCCAGTGTTTCTGACGGAGGTTGCCACGGTTGAGTTCGAGGTAACGATCGCCCCAGGCCTCAATGAGGGTGAAAGTGGCGTCCTCGCTCCAGCAATCCTCACGGAAGGGTAAGGGGTTGTGAGAAGGTCGTGGTGGCGGCGGCGAGGTTGGGGTATCGGATCCGTCCATCGCCGCCTATTTGAGCGTCAAAGGGGATGGTGTGTGTGAAGAAGGAGAAGAGAAAGGGAAAAGGGCAATGGGGGGGCGTCGGTGGTAGAAGAAACAGAGAGGAAGTGGGGGAATGTAACAAAGAGTAGGAAGAGCGGCAGGAATGCGCCGGCTGTCGACAGGCGCGTGAGCCGCATGTCTATGAAGAATAAGGTACGGTCAGGTCGCCGGGGGGGAGGAGCGCGTGCGCCGACGTTCGCGCGGGTGCTTGCGTCACACTGGTCGGCTCCGATCGGGTCGGCTCGGCTACACTTATGTCGTTGTTGGTGTCGTAGTAGTAAGTAGTAGTTGTTGTTGTAGTTGAGTCATTGTTTCCTTGCCTTTGCGTTTCTCGTTCGTTCGTTAGACCCGGTGAGAAAGAGAAGACGGGGCGAGAGTGAGAGAGAGAGAGAGTGAAGAATCTTCCGGTTTGTCTCTGTCTATTGTACAGGACAGTCAGGGACTGGAAGTCTAACTTAGGGAGGTTCTGAAAGGACATAAACAGCCTTGGACTTTTACGGAAAAAAATTATATATATTTGTGCGGTCGTCGTCGTCGTCGTATTGGAGGGTAATTAGGGGAATAGAAAAATTAGGGTCCCGTGGGAAATTTCCGAATGAGTGATGTTTATCTGATTCTGACCGTCAGAAAGAAAGGAGGGGTAAGGGTGGATGGTGACGAGGACTGGAAGGAGCGATAAGCCTTTTTTTTGTGCTTTTTTCTTGTTTTTGTTTGTTGCTGCCTCGTAATTATCGCTTAATCTAATATTACAGATTTACAGGACTAAGGATCTTAGTTAAAAACGAAAAAAAAAAAGGGGTAGTACAGTAATTTTACCAACCAAAACGGGTGACGGCAAGGACCGAACGAACGTCAATTGGGCCCGGCCGATATAAGGCAAAAAACTCGACAGTTGAAACTTAAGAGATGATGGATGGAAATTGCTAAAAGTGTGGATCGTCTTTCTTTCTTCTCTTGCGTGTTGATATGGAAAAGGGTAGAGATCCCATGTTTGCTTTGCTTGCCTTGCCTCGCGGCCTGGGTCACGTTGGTCTTGGTCCTCAATGGAAGAAGACTTTTTATGTTAAAAAATTTGGATATTTTAGCTGTGATAATGATGATGTGCATCCCCATATGACAAACTATGTGCAAGTTCGATGCAATGATTTCACACGTGTTTCACGGTGATAGGATGACAACTACATTGAAAAAAGAATCGTGTGGTTAGCGTGGTTTACCAATGTCTTTGTATTCGAAAAGGTCGTTCAATCCCAATGAAATTGAAGAGTGTATCTGATGAGTCATAGAATCCCCAACCAATCGGAAGTTGTCACGTGGATGTGTCGAGATAGGTCTGACCCGAGCCGTACTAGATCGAGCCAAACCGTTCACCCGGAGAGAGGCAGCACTTCATTTTCTATCTGGTCGAACACCAAGACCGAGCACTTAGCCCGCCGAGAATCGGGCCAAGCACCCGGTGTGCGGCGTTACATGATGCATAGAGCAAGAAAACGATCTCCCCAACAGGGCCAAGTTCCATGTCCGAGGCTCAGGCCTACCAAGCCCTGAGCCGAGCCTACAAAGGTTGACCATAGGCAGAACGCCATGACTCAGCCGAGCTCCCGCATGACCGGAGGAAATTCCCATGCCCCATACGCCGAGGCCAAGGCCGAACACTGAGGCCACAGCTGTTCGAGGCCGAGCCCTCTACAAAAACCTCAATAACGGCGCACCGGAGATCACGGAGCTACGTCAGCGTGTCCCGACAATCATGGGTTACGAATCGGGTCGCAATCCAACGTGGAATTGAATCACACTCCCATAAGGACTCTTACCTCATTAAGAGACCGACTCCGAAAATAATTCTCCACTCCGCTCCGCGTGGAAGAGCCCTATCAACAGAAGACTCTTACCATACAAGGATTCTTCCAACCGTCTCATCTCATCCTATAAATACCCAGGTATGGAGCTCAAATGCTCATCTCACTTTTTACTAAGCTGTTACGCTGTTGCACTGGAGACCTGAGTTGAGCATCAGAGAGTCCTTGGTCGGAGTCACACCGGCTCTCTTGCGCTCACTCGATTTTTGCAGGCTCATCCGTGGGCGAACCGGACGACGGAGGTTTTCACATGCAACAGTATCTAAGTCCAAACCAATACCTTTGTGTGCATTTTCATTGGCTACCATATTGGATCAATTAGCGTTCCCTTGTCCTATTTTTATTTATATTTTTATCTAATAAAAGATAGACTTATTTTTAAAAAATAATTAAATAAAAAATCATTTTTTGGTAGAAAAATAAAAAATCATTTAACATCTTCAAATAATTGTTTGTGCTAGACTAGAGTTAGGAAGTTTAAGTATTAATTGTCGTTTCTGATCGTATGAATAAAAAATCCGACTCTTACCATATTCTATCAGGTGGTATAATGTTTTACGCAACTCTAAAAAAACACTGTATTAATTGCCATATTAATCGCATATTAATAAATATTTATGAGTTTTAATTAAAGAAGATTAAAAACTATAACCTAAAAGCCCAAAGTCGGTGAGAAAACACCAAAACCTGAAACCCAAAGACTCTCGTTCTAGCTAAGCACTCTGGTTCTCTGATCAACAACCAAAACCTGAAACTCCAAAAGACTCTCATTCTAGTAAAGCACTCTGATTCTCTGATCAACCTCGAAGACTCTCTCTCTCTATTGATAAGATTTATATAGATCTACAATTCTTCACAAACTAGGGTTTTTTTTTTTTTTTTTATTTATTTATGTGAAGTGTTTGATGAGATAATTTCAATGATGATATCTTGATTTGTTAAATGGTTGTTTACTCATTATTATTATTTTTTTGGTTGATACATGTTATTATTTGCTCTGTTAGATTGTGTTGATGGATTACCTATCAACATTTGTCTTGATAGACATAGTTAAACTTAATTAATATTAGATGAAGAGATCCAAAAAAATGAGAAAAATGATTTCAAGTTGGAAAGCCATATTGGTGTAAGTGTTCATTAAGACATGAGAGATTAGAATTTAGTTGCAAAAAAATTAGTTTGCTCCTTGATTTTTACTAAGATAAACCCGTATCTTTGCTCCCATACTTTTACAGAGCAGTTGTATTAAAACACGTACCATATCATTATCGTACATGTTAATTGCGTCAGATTTTGAAAACATACTATTATCATATGGGCCGCTTAATTGTTGTATGTATCCATTCCCGTACTATTGTCGTATCCGAACTTACTACCTATGTGTTAGACTACTGTTATTAGTCTTAATATCAAACTTGGTTTCTACTAAGACCATAGAAAAATCCTTACAAATGATGATAACATCTAATACAGTCATAACACAAGAAATATGTACCAAAATAAGAAATAGCACCCTCGTTGGTTCCCATGTGAGCCATAGATAAATATTATCGTTTTCAATCCATACTTCTACTTTCAAAATTGAAACAACTCCTCACTTATTTCAGAATTTCTATTCCATTTGATTTCTATTTTACTGAAATAAGGTGCAAAAATCAAATCGAAACAATTTTCAAAATATAAATCATACCAAATCAGGCCTAAAGTATGTGATGTAGTGGAAATAAAAGAGACTTAAACTCTAACAAGTTAGATCGAAAAAACATGCTTACTCAGAGTTTTGCTACCCCTTTCTTTGGGTAATTCTTGGTGTAAAAATGCATGATGAAAATAAACTGTCATCATCTTACGTGACACATAAAACACCATTTATAAGTTTGATATTCCAACTATCCAAAATATCCCTATCTCACAGAGCGTGGAACCAAAGGCTAAAACCATCATGGTCCCAGGCTCGGTACGTGTGACTAACTGATTACACCAAGCAAAGCAGCCAAAACCTCTTTTCTTTTTTACCCCTTTGGCCCTAGGCCTAGATTCAATACGGTAAAGCAAAAATTTACTCCACAGCCCCCAAGGATATATTAAAGCCCAACAGGCTAAATTTCTGATTATATTGGCATTATAAGAAAGCCCATCCTACAAACTAGGTTAGTCTAATACCTGGTTTTTCGAGTGTCGATAATATTTTGTAGCAAAATGTTTCGTACACGGTCATATTTTGAATCGTTGGATCGTGTATAGTACATAGCATCTCACCCCCATCATCCAACCAACGGTTACAGACATGGTCATGCACCATGCATGAATCTTTATCCCCTACAATTTTCTGTCGGTCTATTTCCTCAAATTCTTCTCATATGGGGGGGGGGGGGGAGGCGAAAATTACCACCCTACCTACTGTCCGCACACACTGCCCAGTTGGGTCTACCCCTTATTAGAGGGACTTAGGGAAATGGACCAGGCAGAGAATTGCCGGAGATAATTTTCCCACTAGACATGACTCTTCCCATAATTTACCGTCAAGCTGCAATAAGAAACCGTAAATAAAGTTTCTCTTCACTGTAGTTGAAGAAAATCCCACCACTATGAACTCATAATTATTTTCTTCATCCCATCCAATGGTCATATCTACTCTTTCATGTGGTTAAAAAAGCATGACTATTTGAGATGCCCCAACATGGATTGTGAACGACATCCCTACGGTTATTGGTATGTCAAAATTTATTTCATGGAGAAAAGTTCTCTATAGATGAGTCAAGAAGGCACCATTTACTCTAGACACAGAGAGAGAGAGAGGGGGTGAAATGACCATCTCACGACTCTCATCCTCATAAAAAGCAAAAATCCTGCCCCCATGATGTCAGTTCGCACTCTCGTTGGCCTCCCCATGTTCAATGGCTCTCCCGACGGACCCTTATTTCATTGGCAAAGGAAAGATATTTTACAACTTGATCAATTATTAATTCATAGACTTAGTGTGTTACTCAATTCCAAAAGTTTTTGTACTCTTCTCCTATTAACTTCAACTTTTGACAGACATTTTCCTTCTTTTCCGAAAGCCTATATTTTTGGCATCCACGGATGGGATGGTAGTTGCAATGATCACAATCAGGGTTTTAAGGGATCGAAATCCGAGAACGATTTGATCAAAACTGATTCCAATCTGAATCAAATCGAAATCTGTACAACCTAATTGACTCTCAACCATTACGGGTTGAAAATGGAATCAATTCAGAAATCGATCTGATAAAGATGGAATAAGAAGAAAATGACCAGGAATCAGCAGATTTGAATGGGATCGCCAATCCAATTCTGATTCAAGCACTAACAAATAGTTTGAATAGGAAGAAAATGACTAGGAATCAGCAGATTTGAATTGAATGGGCCAATCCAATTCTGATTCAAGCACTGAAGATTAGTATCAGTAGGAATTGAGATCAATTTCATCTGAATCTGATCCGAATTAATCAAGTCATCCATCTGATTCCTGATTATTGAAAGTTCGAAACCATGATCACAACACTTCAAAGGGGGTGGTTCTCTCTTTCTCTCTCTCTCACAAAATGACAAATCCCCACAAAGTCCATTTAAGAGGCTCAAAGCAGATCTCAACTAAGGTGCAAGCCAACTGTTTTTCCTTTCCAAATTTTGAATAAGGCATTGTGTTCTCTAACATTGGATCTTTTAGGGTTATCTATCCCATTTCATAGGGTTGTCTCAATCATTTGGTTCACTATGTTAAAATTTTAATTCTTGTATATTCAACAATTAAACTACATGGGTTGGCGAACACCAGAGTTGCTCTGGTGGTTTTCGTCTACATTGTTGCAGGTAGGCTCTGGGCTTGTGGTCTTGGTTTTGAAACTCCCACCGCACAAGCAGTGCATGGTAACCTCTACGCCCCTTCCTCAACTCCGCCCCCCAACCCCGGCGCTTTTGATCTCCACGTTAGGCTGCCCCCTTGGGAACCCACAGTGTCCCATGGGCCCTCCTCGTCTAGGATTAAAAAAAAATTGTCATGGGCTTACCAAGTTATTCTATTCGGCCTTTTCTAGATATCACTATTAGTGAAGTATAACATTTCACAGTTTGTCATATGAAAATACATGGATTAGTCCATGTGATAAAGGACAAAGCAAATATCTCATTGGTACAATTTCAACTTAAATGAATAGAAGAAGTAACTAAAATTACAAAAGATGTCATTTTGTATTTTAGATTCATCTCCATTTGATGGCATTTTAGTAATTTTATTAAAATTTTGTATCAGAGTTTGAGTAACTTTCCTAACTTACTTTGAATAAAAATTGGCAACTGAGGTGTATGTGGGTCTTCTATCACATGGACTAACCCATGTACTGACAAATGATAAATAGTGAAGCATTATACTTCAAAAGGCATAGTAACGAAAAGAAAATCCTATTCTAAATATACGAGAGATATAAGAACACGCGGATCACTGCATTTGTCAAATCTCTTAGCTAAATTCAATCAGTTGAATATTTTTTGACTGACAATAGAATTGACTTGTGGATTGTGTCACAAGCCATACACTATTTTCACGTAGAATTGTTGAAATGTACCAAATGAAGAAAGAATGATGTTAGCACATGTTCATAATTTCGGCACCCGTGAACCTACCACTTGCCACAGATAAAAGTAGGATGTCATGAAGAGACTAGAGATACCTCTCTAAAGTGCCCATTTAGTAAACGCTGCATAAACTAAATTTAGAAAAATATGCCCTCATTACTAAGGAGATGGATTTAATGTCACCTAGACCCTAAAAGCACTATCCTTTCAAAGTTGCTATGAGTTTTTTGCATAAAGTAAAATCACATCAAACAAATAAAAACTCTATCTTGGTACCAAAAGAATCTTAGATGATTATGTGTTGACATGACTGAGTTTTAAATTTTGTTTCTATCTTCACATTTTTGTCAACTCATCAAAAACTCTACATGAAAATTGAAATATTTTCACTTCTTGGTTTTGGATATTGTATATTCATACCTTGTGTTTATCATGCTCTCTATTTATATTTTGAATCCTATTTGCATTTGCTTGGCGTTGGGTGTGCATAAATGAATTTTTTTCTTTCCACAAAAAAAAAAAAAAAAAAAAAAAAAATTGAAATATTTAAAAAATAAGTATTTTTTTTTTTAAAAGAAATTTGTCTAGATCCGTAAGATAAGAAAAGTAATTACTTTGTTTTATATTTATTTTGTCTTGTAAATAAACTTGTTTGTAATTATTTTTCTTATCTCGTAGATCTAGGCAAAGGGTTCTCTCCATGAATATGATTGAAGGCAATCTCAATATGCACATATTGTAACCATTCCCACCATCAAATAATAAGGAAGCCCTCAGATTACCCACATGTCAATTTTAATGGTACGTCTCAATCGTATGGCATATGGTGGATAACAGTTGTCCAAAGAGTCCTATGTAGAGATATGCCTTTCTAAAGTGACCATGTAGACAGTATTCTTTCATATAAACAGTAATATACAAAAGATGGGCAAAAGGACATTGTCTAGAAGCATGACTTTTGTACCCAAACATAGCAGTAAAATGACCACCCACCCCTCATGAACGGAAGAAATTCCATCCCTATTTGATGCTTTTATGTGCATTCGCATTGACCCCCACACTAGGGTGCCATGTTCTCAAACAAAGAATGCATCCAGCAAAAGATATTGCATAAGTTTAAAAAAGATCCCCTCAGTCCCTAGGAGATGGATGCATGGAAGAAGAATTCGATCGAAACCTGTCGAAACCACCGAGTTAACTCGATTTCTCAGGTTTTCGAAACGAGTTAAAGGGGAAATTTATAAAATCCATGGTTTCGATCAGTTTCGACCATATTTCGGTAGTTTCGACACTTATGTCCATCGAAACTTGGGGAAACTTGGCTCGAAACTAGGACAAACAAGTATTTATGCCAGAAACTAGGATATACTCTTGGACAGACACTTATTTATGCCCACTGAGTTGAAGGGGGAATTTATAAAATCCATGGTTTCGATCGAAACTCGATGATTTCGACCAATTTCGATCATATTTCGGTAATTTCGACACTTATGTCCATCGAAACTTGGAAAAACTTGACTCGAAACTAGGACAAACAAATAAATGTTTTTTTTTATTTGTATTTCATTTACTTAAGATATTATTCATAAATAAGTAAATACCCCCTATTTGAATTCAATAAAAATAGTTAAAAAATCATATTCCAAAAGGACAAAAAGTCAATCCCCTAGTTCAAGAACAAAAACTGGATTTTCTATGGTAAGTGTAATTTTTAACTGTATAATGCTAGGGGTTTTCTCAAATCTAAAAATCCATAAATCTAAATATGGTAAACCATTGCTAAAAACCAAAAGTGCGATAAAATATTCATTTGTTTTGATGCCCAAAAAATATTTTCATTAAGAGCAATTTTGACAACATTAGCGCATACCAAATTAACTTTGACCGATACATAACTTCTTCAATATAAATCAGATTTAAGTAATCTTGAATTTGTTTGAAAACTTTATTGGAAAGCTTTCAACCAAATCCAAGATTGCTTAAATCTGATTTATATTGAAGGAGTTATGTTCCGATCAAACCTTATTCGATACCATGTCCAAGAACAATATACTGTATCAAACTTGGATCAAAATCACAAGTATTATTTTTAGTGTTCTCTATGTGAAACTAATGCATGGATTGGATTTATTATGTAAAAAATAGGCAGTAAAACAAGAATTAAAGCAACAAAAAAAAAAACTTTTGGGCCTTGAAACCAATGTTCGAGTTAGCTTGGAGAAAGTCCCAGGTTTCGACCGAGATATGGTCAAAACCTCTCGGTCGAAACATAGACGAACTTGATTTCTGATTGGTCGAAACGTAGTCGAAACCCGAGTCTTAGAACCTTGGATGGATGTATTGTTCCATATCCCTAAAAACACTATCATTTGAGGGTGTGAGAAGTTTGTAGAATTATAAAGATTAAACATTGTCAAATAAATCAACACCCCTTCTTGGAATTATAAAAACATTGATGATTAATTTGACCAAGAACACTATGGGTTCTTAGTTTTGAATTTAATCGATATCCTCAAAATTTCAATGTAGGACTCAAAATGGCAATCCATTATAGGGGTTCCTATAAAAAATATTCAAAATAAGAAAATGTAAGCAATGTATGGGCAAGAGATTGTTGTTTGGTCTTGTAGAGCCTACACCACTGCGGGGCCAATGAGAATGCACTCAAGGGCATTAGCATAGATGTGACTTTTTTTATTTCATGAGTGGATAGGGCGATACTTTCATATGCTCCTATGTTTAGACGTAGGAGCCATGCGACCAAGTACTAGTTCTTTTTTCTGCAATGTATTTACTATTTGTAAAAGGCAATGCACGATTAAGTGTCATTTTAGCACGAAGTGTTGAGCCATAAGTTATTGCATGTAGTGTTATTTAAAATAAAAAAAAAATTCAACTTCCAGCCCAATATAATGTTCACTCATAACAAAAAGGTGTCATAATTCATCTTATTTTCCAAATGTTTAGAGTAAAATTTGGTAATGTCAAAAAGCATAAAAACCAAAATAATCACCTGATTCAAATTTACTTCAGCAGTTACTCAGCCTTATCTCAACGAAATAGGGTCGGCTACATGGATCTTTGCCCTCTAATTAGATCTATTCAAATTTGCTATTAACATATTTTTTAATTTATTTGAAAAAAAATGAATTAAATTTTCCATCACATGTGGAAAAAGAAAAATTCCTTCAACAGTGGTGATGTGACCTGTGATTGAACATTTATATTATTATTAACTTCTATTCTTATTATAGCAGGTCAAAGGGCGAGATTTCCGTGATGAGGATAAAGAAGAAGAACTGAATCCAAAGAAAAGTGGCAAATTTAAAGCTACATATATATATTTTTATCTTTATGAGAATAAGGTTAACCATGTTGATATATTGCATTGCTTTTCTTTTCCTTTTTTAATGGTAGAATGTAATTGATGCCCATGTTGCCATCATACAAGTTCATAACTAGTTTACCAAAAAAGAAAAAAAAAGTTCATAACTATTGATACAGATTGTCCTCCTGTTATTGAAATGAAAAATTATTTTGTGTATTCTATTATTCTTTTTGTTCCCCCATTGTATCTCTTATTCTTGCCCATAAAACATCCTCAACTGTTGTTTTTTTTTTTTTTTTTTTTTTTTTTAATTTTATTTTAGGGGAGGAGTAGGGAGGGAAAGATACCAACCAGGAGACTTGAACTTGAGAATTCCTAGTGAGCATGGGCATCAATGAAGGGCACCACAGCTCACCAACTGCACTATGCAGCTGTTAGTACACTCAACTATTGTTCATTTACCATCAAAGGGAAATTTAAAAATGGAGGTTTGAAATGAAGTAGATCTTATTTACACAATTACACACTAACCCCCCCCCCCCTCTCTCTCTCTCTCTCTCTCTCTCTCTCTCTCTCTCTCTCTCATGTAGTGGAATTGTTGGGAAATAGTTTAGGGTCCCATCAAGGTCTTCATTTAGTCTTAAGACAACATTACTATCCAAATCAACCAAATCTAATCAACACTCAAAGTTCCATTATCCTAATAAATAAATATAAACAATAGAAATTGATGACAACTACAATCTTGACCCATATGAGATTGAGATCTCCATTGTTCAAGGATGAATATCCTGTTCCCCACAAGAAAACCTGTAATCTCACATTATCATCAAAAGTGATTACATAAATAAAACAGAGGAGGTTCCTTTGAGTTAATAATTTGTTTTATAAATTGGTGAATGATACCCCATCTGGTGCCATGCAGGAATATTAAACTTTTTGTCCTCCAATTGGTAGCATATAATGAGAGTATGAGACCATGAATCATGGAAACAAATATTTATTTACTAAGAGAACCATGAATGTCTCTGAGAGAAAGAGTGGGACGGGGTCCCCATTAGCTCTAAAGCATCCACTGTGATGATCTACAAATTATATATTTATTACTTTTTTTATAGTTAGTCTATGTATGGGGGAAAAAGCTAATTGCCTTAATACCCTCTCTCTCTCTCTTTCTCGGATCGTGATCTTCTACCACGCCCTGTCCGTAGCGGTCGGGTAGGGGTAAGGTGGACATTGTGCATGGTATTCTATTTGGGCCGCACAGGCCGCTACGAGCAAGGCGCCGTAGAAGATCTGTATTGCTCTTTCTCTCACACACACAGTCTTTGTTTCAAATGAACGTGTGAAACTTTGCTTTTATCCAAAGAAACAGAGAAAGATATATCTCTTCTCATATAAAAAGTCCCAAAATCTATCATCCTTTCTCTTTGCAGGGCTATCCTTGTTTCTCTCTCTTTTTTCTCTTATTGGGATTTCATGGGAGGTTTAAAAAAGCACATGGGTGGAGGAGCAAACATTTATAAAATGAAAATCAAAGCAAAAGTTGGAGACAGTGACGCTTATTATCGATGGAAAGTGAGAGGCGCCGTTGAATCTTTGAATTATTGCTTCCCTTTTCTTAACAACTTCTACACCACAAAAGCTTCACCAAAATCTTTTCCCTTTTCAATACTTTCTTGGCCACCTCGATCCCAACTTTAATTTCTTTCTCTCTCTCTCTCTCATCAAATTATCAAACTACCTCCAACCTCAGTTGTGATGCAAACAAACTGCCTGTTAAGATTTCAAGTAAGAAGCGAAAATAATAATCCCACATCATATGTGAATAGCTCGAAATGGAGCCAAGGCTAACCCAGATTGAATTGATTTTGAAGAGGAAAATGGGCTGAACAATTCTAATGATATTCAACTCTTTTATCCTCAGAAATGGACTGAAATAGTTGGAGCCAAAGAAAAAAGTAAAATTCCACCAGTACAGCTTTTTAGCCATTCAAATGGGTTTTCATCTAAATTGTCTGTCTATACTTTTTCTAGGATACCCAAATCCACTAAAAGACATTCCCACTTGTTTTTTTCTTTTGATGGGGTATACTCAGTTACCCACTTGTTGTAGTGCATGCACAAGTGCTTTGTTCTTTGTTGGAAAGCAAAGTGAGTGAGCTAGAGAACTCAATTCTGATGTTTCTCATCAAATCACCTGTTCCTATCAGGTGATTCACCTGGGTTCTTATTCTTTCTTGAATTATAAGATGCATCTTTGACTTAAAACAACTCAATGTACCTACCTACACACCCATACTAATATAGTTAACCCCTGCAACCTTATCATCAATTGGGGCCGTTAATCATTGTGAACCACGCGATGGTATATATGTTGGGATTCGGATAGAACTCACCTTTAATTCAAGCTAGTCGTTAAGGAGAAGGTGCCAAAATACCTATAAGCCTTCACATCGTACTATTTACATCCGACGTGGAATCAATTGCTTTCGAGCAGAACCCAAACAATATACAAGATAAAGGATAAGTCGCAAGAGAAATGATTGAGCTACCGCTTCTTCGCAATCTAACCTTATACTGAGGCTTACATGAACAGGGTTAAAGCTAAATCAGTAGCTACCTAATCATTTCCTCATTGAAACTTAGTAATTAATTACAATTTGATGAATTTAGAGGTTAAATAGTTGTATTATGATCACAATCATCCAAAATTTATTCATTTATGCACTAAAACAGTGATGAGTACTGGACAGTAGAAGTTGTCTCTCTTACTCTTACTGATAACAGTTTCTTCCCTCTCTTCTTTTGTTGATAATAATAGTATTTTTCTCACAGAGATAAGATAAAGAAAACCTTCAAAGCTGTCTACAGCTCTCTCTGTCTCCCTATGAGACCAGTCGGAAATAGTACTCTCCATGAATTTCTACTGTAACTAGTACACATTGACAGTGCTCACAACCACCTGAACTTAGAAAATTGCCAGTACCCAACAGCCCGAGTACCAGAGATCCTAACAGAACTGCTCAGAATCTTCACAAAAAACAGAGCAAGAAAACTTAAAACAGAACCAATATGATATCTGATGTTTATATACAAAGAGATTCAAAAAGTACTAATTCTTAAAGATCAGATGGAGTCTCCGATATGCTCTCCAAATGGGGTCTCCAGACACCAACACGCCCTCGCCTTCGATCCCTTTGTGTGGATATCTTTTCAGAAAGGATCTCACTCAAGTACTGCTCAGAAATAAGTAGTTTTGTCATTGAAATGGAACTTCCATTGCTGTCCTGTTCTCTTCTCCTCCTCCGTCTTGCTGTCGATCCCGATGGGTTCTTCTCCGGTAGCGAAGATACAGGCATGAGGAAGTAAATCTTCCCACGTTGAAGCTCTGCATCTGGTGGTACAATCACAATCTTTGGAACAACACCATTGTCAGTCTCAGATGGAGAGGATTGTTTCCTCAACACATGCTTTGGATTTGCCTTCATTACCTCACTGGCTCGAATTGTGTGGCTGAATTCTTCAACATGTCCATTTGAATGTATCACTCTGATAACATCAAGAGCTCCACATGGAAGAATGCAAGAGATGCAGCATCTGATGCTATTCTTCATGCTTCTTTTCTCACTCTCTTCTTTTAAGTCTCTCAAGTCTCAAAGAAGAGAGTGAGAAGGAAATTAAGGTAGTACAGTAGAGGAAAATATGAGAAGAAGGGCAAAGGATATATTAATTGAGAAGGAAAGGGAAATGAACTCCTCTCTTTTCCTACCAAAGAAGCTCTGGTAAAAAAAAAAATGTTGCTATTATTATACAATTCTCATCTCCCCTGCTTTCCTGGGGGAAAAAAATTCTATGTTGCTTAGGATGAAATTCATGAATTGAATAATTGCACCTCACCCTGTACTTTTCTTTTGGATCCATCAAATAAGGGCCCCAACCCCTACCCTTCACTTAATTCCATAATAATGTGAAAGGGAGCTTTGTGGGCGACACAGTTTAGTAGGTGACAGGGACTACCAAGTAATCAAAATGAGATAGAGGAGATATAAGAACACATATGGCACTTGACGACAGTAATACATGTTAGGCTCACCATGTGACACTTGTTTTCATATGAATGGATGGGAGAGGTAAGAGTTTGGTGAGAATGCTATTAGTGTGGGGTCCTTTTAAAGAGATGAGAGAGAGAGAGAGAGAAGAGGAGGAGTAGTGTACTGTTGTTTAATGGGTAGGACAGATGATTTCTTTTGGAGTTTTATGGGATATTGAGGGAACAGTAGAAAGATGGAATAGAAAGATCTTCTTTTGAGGGAGTTATGATCTTTCAAAATCCCCAAGATAGATGTGGGAGTTTTGTTTTCAATGAAAAGTGAAGTTGTAATGACTTTTACTTTATACCTTAGTGGAAGTAACAGATAAAAGCTTAGTGAAGTGGCTACAGCTGATTCAAAGAGAAAACATTGTTATTGTGATTTGTTGTCCTTTCACTCATTAATCAAAGAAGCTGTCTACAAGTTTTTATCATAAAATTCAAAAGGAAGATCATGACAATTTGACACAGAACGGTTGTTGGATAGAGACCTAAGAGGTAAAAGGTTCATGATCTTCATTTAGACACATCTGATCTCTGAGAGAGAGAGAGAGAGAGAGAGAAGTTAAAAAGCAAAATTTGATTAAATCACTTACACAGAGAAGAGGAATCCATGAACTTGGTGGTTAAGCAGTCTGATCTCTATGCTTACTGTTTGAAGCTGTGACTCATAACCAATTATCTGGTTTTGGGTGGAGTTGTTAGTGGCTTCATGTGATATGTACAAGGGTAGTAGGGTCCATGCATCTGATAGCAAGCTGGAGGCTAAGGTTTTTGAAAGAGATTTATCTCTCTTTTTATGGTAAAAATCAAATAAAGGGTATCTCTGTAATGTACCAAAATGATGTATTTGCTATATGCCTGAGACACAGTGTGTGCTCTGTGACCCACCAAGGACCCAGTGTAGGAAATGAGAATAATTTTAAAAGCTTCTTGTATCAGTATAGGTCACTGCTGATATCGATACATATCATCTGACTCAATAGGGTGTACCCAGTGCATGAGGCACCCGCCATTGCGGGGTTAGGGAAGACCATAATGTACGTAACCTTACTCCTGCTTCACAAAGAGGCTGTTTCTTACTTTAATCTACAACCACTCAATCACAATGAAACAACCATACTGTTGCGCCAAAATCTGCCTCGGATTTAGGTATAGGTATCACGTCTGCCGAAATCTAATTACTCTGACTGCCTCAAAATTATTTGTCAATGACTGGACTCGGTGTACGATAGGTTGTTTGATCTAATCATTCCTCTTTATCCTGAAACAAAATATATGATAAAGTGTAGCTTATTCTTAGATATCTAAATATCAAAAGAATAATTTCATTGAAGAAATTTATATTCTTGATTTCATCAGAGAAGTGACATTGCAAGATTGACTCTTGATTCTCTGAAATGACATTGCTCTAAGCAATGCAGATGAGTAAAATAAGGCTGTGTTTGGTGTGCATTCTTGGAATGCATTTTAGGTCGATAACACATTCCAAAAAATCATACCAAATGTGACATTTAGTCTCCACCTATGATCTTGAACATTTGGACTTATAGTTTATTTAATATTTATTTAACGTATATTTGTCACCTCAACATTTTGTGGGTCCCAAACACCTCAAGTCCTAAAGAACACAACTCGTGGTTGAACAGAATGAACTATACAGCGATACTATGGCATTTGGAATCATATAGTGAACTTTTTGAAACTAAGGCTGTGTGTAATATGATTTTTTGGAATGTATTATTGACCTAGAATGCATTCCAAATGTAGCCTAAATCAATGTAGTATATAGATGAGATAGGTTTGTCTACTTGACTAACCTTTTTTTGGGGAATCTATCTTAAATGACTTGAAAGAAGGAAAAGAATTTCATTATACCTACAGAAGAACAGAAATGGATATATAAATCTGGATCGAGTTTCCCTCCATCCATGGTGAATGGGTTACCATTCACCGAGGGGTGTGAGAGGGCGAGAATGAGTATCGGTAGGGGTATTTTGAAATATACTAAAAACATATAAGGGATTTGTGAACCCTAGGATGGTGGGTGCTTGAACCGTCCTCTATGGTGGAGGAAAACTTTGTCCTATAAATCTTGTTTTGTGCATGCTTTGTTTGGTGGGGGGAGGGTGTGGGTGGGTGGAGGAAGAAAAGATGCTCTTAAAATCCTTATCTTGGTTGGGTTGGGAATGGACTGATCCAGGGCCAGGCCAACCGCAGGCTGCAGGTCTACATGTTAAAAGCCCAGTCCAGCCCAGGCCTGTGATATGATGTACTTGGACTTTTATGAAGAGGAGGACTATTTCCTTTTATGACCCAATTAGGATTTTATCGAGAAGAACTGTTTCCATCATCTTATCTTTTGTTTTTATGGGTCATATAACTGTTTCCATCATCTCAGTGACTAAAAATGTAGGACGGATTGACCTTTATTTCCTTCCGTTCCTTGTCCCTATTTTTCTATATAAGCCGCTGCCTATATTCCACTGATGAGAAACTATACTATTAATGTTTCTAAACTAAACTCTTGTAAGAAATGACAATCAGATTGTATGAGAGAATAAGTTAATCTGTCTTTAAGTGTTCCTCTTGAATAGATAGGAGATTGTTTCGTTGAATTTGGTAAATGTAGACTGAGACATGCCACTTGATACTCTCCTAAAGATGGTATTTGTCCCATTATGGTTCAATCGAGTAAATACAAAATGACCTCTAAAATATAACAGCTTGTTGGCTTCCAGTACTCTAGGTATGCACTCGATTTTTATATCCCTTCAAATATGTCAGCATTGTGCTCCCAAAAAAGTAAAATTTGTCTGCAAACCATGGTATTAAAACACACAATAATGGAATTTAGAGGGCATAATTATGTTAAGAAAACAATGCCTAGATTGGTGATTTTTGCAGGAGAAAATGCAAGGAGAAAGAGAAACACACACGCACAAGACAAGATTTACGTGGTTCACCCCCAAGAAGCAAGGCTATGTCCACAACTGAGCGATAGTACGAATCCACTAATCTGTGAAGCAAAATACAAAACCCTCTCATCCGGTTCAGACCTGAACCGAAATAGATCGAAATACATATCAAATAGAACCTCTCGACGAGATCTACAGGGGTTGTATGCACTTTTTGGCCATTCTAGTGTGTTTTGAAGGCTAAACGGCCGGCCGAAGAATCACCACAACACTTTCTAGACTGAAATCAGGCTTCACCAATAACAAAATATAGTGCTACTAGAGCACACATTTTTAAGAGAGAGAGAGAGAGAAGCTAGTAAACACTTGTATTGTGAGCCCAAAGAAGAAATCCAAGAACACTTGTATTGATCATGGCATAAACCATGCCGGATCGAATAGATATACCTTTATTTCTTATGCAAAACTTTTTTTTTTTTACGTCTTTATCTTAGTCTATATCGATCCACCAATACAGGATCAACCAAAAATTAATATCGATCTCCACCGATACCAATACGAATCAACTGATCCAATACCAATTCCTCAAACCATGCGTGGGGCAGCTGGTTTTGAGGTTAGTCCAAGGGAAATAGCAATTCAATAAGTACCAATTACATAGGAAGTCAGGTACTTACAGATGATCAGTTACAAGTTAGAGCCATGGATGACCCATACAGCCCTGACAAAGTGGCAAACATCTTGTTAATGAGGATCAATCTCGTGTTGGTACCAGTCCTGAACCACGCTGGCCCTTTGCACATATACCTATGAACCATATCGACAAAGAACCAAAATTTGATGCTGCGGAAACAAAAATGTTTCTGCAAGAAAGGTCCTTTCATATCTTTCTAAATTCTACAAGGATTTTTCCATGCACCCTAGGTAGATTACACTAAGTATATATATGCGGCATTAGTAGCGAGACTCATTACTATCTCCTTGGATTATTCCTTTGGTAGGTTTATTTATTTTTGTAAAGTTCGTACGTATCCCAAAAAAAAAAAAAACTCTTACTTTATGTTTTTTTAGGATGTTGTCGCCGCATCCAACAGTGTCGAGTTCGAGTAAAAAGAAAAAATAGAAAATCAATGAGCTCAGATCATTGGATGTCTAAACTACCTAATGTCGACATCTCCACCTAACACTACCGCACTACACACTTTTAGAAATTGAAAAGAATAAAAAACCTGATTTGAGTGATATATTTCCATCAATGGGCTTGCACCCAAATAAATCTAAGTGAAAAATCAATTGATTCAAATGGATTAAAATTGGAATCAAGATCTACCGATCTCCGATTGCGATCCTATCAATCAGAATGAATTGAATCAAGATTTTTTATTTCGATTCCGATTCCTCAAACTATTGTACTATTTTTACACTATTTTTTTTTGTTGATACTTTTACACGACTTAACTCCCACTTTCTCACATACATACACTGGTTACACAGCTATGTATGAAAACTTTCCCCATATTTATTCTTTTCTATCAAAAAAAAAATTAAATATTTGTTGTTGGATGCCACTTAATTGCCACGTGGCAATTATGTCACATTGACTCTTATCCGCTGAGTAGGGATGTAAACGGATCGGATTCGGCTCGGATAGTGCTATATCCTCATCCACATTCGATTAGCTTTCGGACGGATTCGGATAGTACAAAACGGATACGAACACGGATACAGATCGAATATTTTATCCATTTACATGTAAATATAGCTTTTTGGATAGCTATAGTATACCTGTATCCGTATCCGTTTAGCTTTCAGATGAATTCAAATAGTGCTAAATAGATATGAACATGGATACGGAAATGGATTTCGGCTATTCAATTACATCCCTACCGCTGAGCCTTGAGGAGAGTAGAGATCCATTGCTAGATGGCATAGATGGCATGTAGGAATTTGGATCATTATTACAAGAATAGAAAACTCAGAGACCCTCAAGCTTGCTAGCTAGTGTATACAGTTTACCAGACTACCAGTAATCGACGTCAGCTGCAGCACGGCCCAGTTTCTGTTGCTTCTACTTCATTTGGTTGGTGTTTGTTATTGGGAATCTCTCTACCCATCTCCAAAAGTCCAAAGTGAGATAAAACGGAGGCAACCACCCAAATAGGCGGAGGCAGGCAGACCACAGCTGTGCGAACGGCAACCCAATTGACCCAACAGCCAAGAAAGCAAGCAAAGCAATAAGAGAAGAGAATAAAAGAGAAGCTATGCCAGTCTTCAAGACCCCATTCAATGGCTACGCCGTAAAGTTCAGCCCGTTCTACGAGAACCGCCTCGCAGTTGCCACCGCACAGAATTTCGGCATCCTGGGCAACGGCCGCGTTCATGTCCTCGATCTCCCCCCGGCCCCCGGAGCCCCCATCACCGAGCTTTGCGCCTTCGATACCGCCGACGGTGTCTACGACTGCACCTGGTCCGAGGACAATGACAACCTCCTCGTAACTGCCATCGCCGATGGCTCCGTCAAGCTCTGGGACCTCGCCTTACCACCCACTTCCAATCCAATTCGCTCCCTCCACGAACACTCTCGCGAGGTTCACTCCGTCGATTGGAATCCAGTTCGCAGAGACTCCTTCTTGACCTCTTCCTGGGACGACACCGTCAAGCTCTGGACCGTCGATCGACCCGCTAGCGTCCGTACCTTCAAAGAGCACGCCTATTGCGTTTATTCCTCTGTTTGGAATCCTCGCCATGCCGACGTCTTTGCATCCGCTTCCGGCGACTGTACCGTCCGTATCTGGGATGTTCGCGAGCCGGGTTCCACCATGATCATCCCTGCTCATGAATTGGAGATTCTGTCTTGCGATTGGAACAAGTACGATGATTGCCTTATTGCCACTTCTTCAGTTGATAAGTCGATTAAGGTTTGGGATGTGAGGAATTTCCGGATTCCAATCGCGGTGCTCAATGGGCACACTTATGCTGTGAAAAAAGTGAAGTTCTCACCTCACAGGGATAGTATGATTGCGTCTTGCTCGTATGATATGACTGTTTGTTTGTGGGATTATCGGGTGGAAGATGCTCTTGTTGGGAGATACGATCATCATACGGAGTTTGCGGTTGGGGTCGATATGAGTGTGCTTGTGGAAGGCCTTTTTGCGAGTACTGGTTGGGACGAGCTTGTTTATGTTTGGCAACATGGGAATGACCCCAGAGCACCTTGAAATGAGTTCAAATGAGCATTTTGGGTGGGGGGATTCATGTTAGATTGAGAAGCAGAAGCAGCTGTGGCAGAACCACTCATCATCTTTATCGACTAGTATTTGAAGGCGGAAAAGATGTCTAGGATAGCTGTGAAAGATAATGGGGATTCTTATGGTATGTTGTAATTTTTCGTTGCTTGGCAGAGTATTTAGGCTTTCTTTTTGGTTCCTTATAATACTGGTGAATGAGGGACTGAATGAATGATTGACAAACAAATTGCTTCCCAATGCACCCAACTGTAATAAAATTCAGTTTTAGTCTTGATGTGATAATACTGAATTTCATAAATTTGGCATTCTGTCTACACTATTTTCGAGTGACCTAATTTTGTTCTGTTTTCATCATTATTCCATAACCATTTTCCCAGCTTTTTTCCATTAGTCAGGGAATAAAAATCCTTTATCAAAACAACTCAATCTTTGTTGTAATGATGCCCCTTTTATAATGCATTTGTCCATTATTAGGAACATGGTTTGCTATATCTAGTTTGAGTTTGAAATGGGGAAGGCCTTATCATTGTGTTGGCTTTCCAATGGGACAAAACTATTCTGTAATTGTATGTGAAGATTATGTACTTTTATGAACTGTGGATCTTGAACAATTTTATAGTCTTAACTCTTATTCTACATGTGGTCTGCAACTGCGTCCTGATGTTACCAACTTTATAAGTTTCTCGTTTATTTCAACATTCTATAGTCATTATACACTAAACTACTTTTCTGTTTTTACTGATTAATTAATTAGCCATGAGTGATTTTGTAATTCTTTTGCAACAGTTTGCACTTTCTTCTTTGAGTGCAGTGCCATGACTACTTTCAACATAAACCATGCTAAAAGTGGTTTGGCACATAGGGAGGGCAGTTTTTGTGAAAATTTGAACAGCTCCTTCAAATGCAATGCTTTTCCTCCAACTATTAACACTTTCAAATGAAGAACAATATTCTCTCGATAATATGGGACAGTCATTGTTCTTCCTTCAAGTCAAAAACTGTCAATTAGCTGCTATGGCTAACATTCATCTGCTCAAATATATTGTTGGGAAAGGCAAAAACCCAATTCCATAACGGATGAAAGCACATATCTGTAACAACATAGACTTTACATAGAAAGTCTAATCTTGAGAGTTGTCAACGAGAACAGGATGTAGGGGTTCAAAGTTTTAACTCAAAATGTGCTGGCCTAAACAAAAGACCACTTGGGTCAGGTTATGAGCAGGGAAAATATGAGGCATGCAAACCACTAGTGGAAAAACATTATTCTAAACCAGTATATTTATGCATTTTTTTTTATAAAAAACGAAAATAAATTAAAATAAGCTTAAAATAGGTCAATTACAGCATCAGCATCAAAGGTACCTCTAATCCTATTTACACTTGCTTTTTTTGCTAGAGCATTTGGCAAGATAAACAGATTCTCCGTCTACCAAATTTTGAAGGATTTAAAATAGGTACAAAAATGTTTAAGATAAATTAAGATGGGTATCAGTTGCCATGGCCAGTCCATGTTGTTTGCTGCTCATCCAATATGCCACACTTTGTGAATCTGTCTACACTGTTAGTTTCCTGATTCCAGATCTTTTTCTTTTCTCAGTCCTTGTAGTATTCCTTCTGCTTCTGCTTCAGTGGCTCTACCTGTTTACAAAATTCAAGACAACCAAAGAGGGTTGATTATAAAATAAAAAGGCACTCCAGCCGTTCTCAGCTTTTGGATTATGAAGCTTCCATCAGTTATAATAACAGCTCTATTCTGCTCCTCCCATGCACCGTCGTTGCTGGTGGTCTTCATGCAGTTAATTTTTAAAGCCTTCGAAACATTTTGTTAGTGTGCTGATCTGGTTATAGGTCAGTGCTATCTAATGCATCCACCTTGTACCATAGTTGTCATGGCGTCGCCATGGCATCCTGGCGCTGGAGAAGGTTGCATGGCGACCTACGCCATGGCGTCCCTCTTTGATTTCTTCTTCCTGCCTCTCTTTCCTTCTTTCCCTCTTTCCCTCTTTGATTTCTTCTTCCTGTCTTCGATTTCTTCTTCGATTTCTGAATTTTCTTCTTAAAACTTGAGAAACAATAGAGAAAAAATAAAACATGGCTTGAGTATACATCTATTAAAACATTAAAAATAGAGAAAATAAAAAATAAAACATGGTGTCGATATATCGACGTGACACCCCTCCACCGACTTGGATCGCCGTGACGCCGTGACAACTATGCCTTGTACCCTGAGTCCAATTTTGCATGAAATGCTTCGACTCCTTGGTTGTTGACTTCTAATTTTAGTGGTCTGAAATCCAAGTGAGTATGAGATGGAGCACTTTGTTGGGATTGGACTAATCTTTCCTGAGTGCACTAGTGCAGTGCCTCATTTCTAGTGCACCAAATGAAATATGTTGTGACTGTTGTACTCATCATAATCAACTCTTTTTCTTGTTTGGTGAATTGTTTATCATCTAGGAAGCTTTTGATTGAGTGAGTGAAGGATTCAGCAGTCGTATGTTCTGATAGGAAAAACTACTAAATGGGAAGAGGAAAAAAATTATTGAACAGAATACAGATTTAGCCAAACAGTGTAGCTGAAGAAAGCAAGAACAAAGTCTAATTTAATTGCTAGAAGCAACAAAATGAAAAACATAGGCTGAACTTTAAAAAAATATAATGGGTAATGACTAATAAGTTAATTTTTTTAGGAAAAGATCGCGCAAAGATTGTATTGAAACAAAATAAGGCTGTGAGAGAGTACTAATAAATGTTAATAGAAAGATAAGTAAAATAAAAAGATCATGCTAAACTATATGTGTGGCTGAAATTAAAAGTGATAAAACTACTGATAAGTCCGTATTAAAAACAAGCTCAAGATATGAAATACAAACCCCTCAACTAAAATACTGAAAGCATGGCATTCCAAAGAGAAATCACTTGTGGATCATGGTGTAAGGACTAAATGAAACTCATGTTCCATTGGACGGGTCTGAATATATGTTTTTGTGCATCTAGATGCTTGAAGTCAGTGTAGCAGATTTAATGACACTTCAGAAAAGAAATTCAAAAGAATGCAACTAATACTAGCTACTAACAAAATTGAATCCCATTTTTGTATGTAATTAGTTGAATGAAATCGCAGGGCCAGCACATCTAACGAAGAACTTCTTGGGCTGTATTTTATTTGAAATCCATGACAAGACCTGAGTTGTATGTCTACAGTCCAACTTGGCAAATAAACAATAAAGTACATGATTTGTCTGAGTACTAAACTAGACAATGGTTTGCATCTACAGGAATAACTATTCA
This sequence comes from Telopea speciosissima, assembly GCF_018873765.1. Taxonomy (NCBI): domain Eukaryota; kingdom Viridiplantae; phylum Streptophyta; class Magnoliopsida; order Proteales; family Proteaceae; genus Telopea; species Telopea speciosissima. The sequence continues at coordinate 66,757,342 of NC_057917.1, read as the reverse complement.
AATTCGTCAATCTAACTGCACTACATATTGTATCAAGATGTTGTGAATTCTTTCTATGTCTTGGGCATTCGGGGAACTGTGTATCCAATGGCCAAAGCCTACAAGTTCAAAACCTAGTTTCTAGAGTACTTCTCTTTATTGGAAAACAGATTCCAAGAAATCTAAAACAATATGAAATCAACTGGTTGAACCCGGTTACAAGTAAATTTCTGTTTTTGCCATCCAATAAAAAAATATGTTTTATTTGTTTTCAAAAGTATAACCAAGTGGATCAACAACCATTTTGGAAGTTTTGAGCCTTTGGCATTATGTTCGTTTTGAAATTTTGATGGAAGATCAAAATATTTCCAAGGTTTTTGGATTTTCCAATCAAGTCCAGGTATTTTGAAAATTAAGGTCTAGTCTGCATTTTTCTCAAGATCAATCAACCCCTTTGCCTCAGTTAGTTTCCAGGTAAAAGCCATGTATAACAGAATTTTTCAAGTAAAATTTTACTTTTTATGTTGATTTTACCTACAAATTTTCCGTATTATGTGGTTTCTACCTGGAAATAAATAGTGCATTAATAATGCCCATCAAGGCCAACTTTGATGTGGTTCTTCATCATCAAAGTGCATGACCAGGTTTGTCCATAGTTGAACTAAAAGGGTGACAACAATACATGGAAGCATTTTCAGTCCTTTGATTTTCATCTTAGTTTCAGAATATATTAGCCAATTCTAGTAAGTTAAGTGAGGGGACTATTTGGTATATTGATGATATCCAGAGTATGTTTTCTAAAAAAAACAAACAATTTTAATTCACATATTGCATGCAAGTAAATTGCCACTATGAATCATATCTGGTTTCTGTATTTATTTCCTGTATATTATTAATGGTATTGACAAGCTGAAAGTTTTATGGCAAGATTATGGCTTACAAATTCTATTTATGGAAGTAATGCATTTTATTTCTATTGTACTTCTACTTAAGATTTTCTGTTGTTTGGTAATGCTTAAGAAGTTGCTTTTGGAAAACTTCTCCATATGGACTGAGTTATGCTAACATTTCCTAGCTGGTATATTTGCTGATAGGAAGTTGTTTTGATGGAATAAATGTTAATTTTTCAGTAGAATGGTTGTTTTGTGTCTTCTTTACATAGAATGATGAATTTTATCTGGACTCGTGTCTCTGCATATGTAGTGTCTCAATTTATGGTCAGCAAGGAATTAGAACTTTTATCCATTTTGTCTGTATTCTGGAAATACATGGAAGAAATCACAAAACAGGCAAGGAGGCTTTTCTATCTACCTATTGAAGGTAGAAAGTGTTTTGTTTTTATAAGTAACAAAACAAATGTATTATGAAGAAGAAAGACACAAGATAATGTTAGGAACAATATCAAGATTCTCTCAAATAAATGTATTAGAAAGAAGAATGATACAAGATAATGATAGGAACAATGTCAAGACTCTCTCTCTCTCATTCATTTATAGAACATACACTGAACAAATAAAGGCATAAAACCCACCTTTTCCAATTGATCCTGATATCCGAGATTCAGATACTGCAGAAGTCTTTCCCCATTTTGGGCCCAGAAAAGTATAAGCTGTTTCACCTTGGTAGTGTGGGATTGAAAGGCAACCCAAGACGAGGGGTGAATTGGGTATGTAAAATAAAATTTCTAAAGTACAAACTCACAACCCCAAGCAAGAATGTAAGGGATAAAATAAGAGGAAAATAGCCACACAAAGAGACAAAACGGATTTATAGTGGTTTGACACACTTGCTTACGTTCACTCCCAAAGAGATAGTCACACTCCATGGTTTTTCCGCTAACCAATGGTTGCTTTCATAGCCTCATAGGTGCAACTAAAAAATCCTTACAGGTAGTTTTCCCAATGGCTCACTACCTACCTTCCCAATCACCTTAGTGATTCTTCTTGTGTAGGACACACCTTACACACAAGGACTACTACAACTCTTAGAAAAGAGGAAAACAATACAAAGCTTCTAAACTAGGAAAACATACAAGATAAAGAGCTCTCTGTCTCTCTCTCACTTTAGTGATCTTCTTGTGTAGGACACACAAGGACTACTACAACTCTTAGAAAAGAGGGAAAACAATACAAAGCTTCTAAACTAGGAAAACATACAAGATAAAGAGCTCTCTCTCTCATGCCCAAGCCAAAAAAAATTCTTAGGGTAAGCACTGGCTTGTAGTATATTAGTCTTCATTAATGAGATTTTAAGAGTTCCTATTTATAGCCAAGAAGAGTCCAAAAATAAACGATCATGATTTTGGAAATACTCTTCACAAATGCTATCCGTACCCTCGGACGTCCGTCAGGCTCAAATGGTGAAAGATATAGCCGTTGTACTCTAACGGGTATAAAAATGGCTGAAGAAGGTAACTCACCACGGATACCTTTGTCTGGCTGACGTCCATGACATCTCTCGGACGTCTGTCAAACAAGGGACTGAGACCTGCAATTTTTCACTCCATTCAGCCAGGACTCTGTTTCAAGGTCACAGACGTCTGTGCACCTCTGTCTAAAAGGCCTGAGTCACTATGGTCAACCTTCTATTCTAAGGTTTGACTCCATTAAAGCTTAGGTGACTTAGTTTAGGGCTTTTTGGGCTTGAGAGAGTTACGCATAGGATTACATTGGAAAATCGAAGTAAAAAAGCAAATCCTATGACTATTGAAGCTCGTCTTCAAGATCTTGCTTCCAAGTCTTGATATCTTCAATACTTGATAGTTCCATGACTTGATGAAGTCTTCAATTTGATTCTTCAAGCTTCCAACTTGTTCTATAAACTTGAATTTGCTTGCTCTTGATAAAATGAATGCTCTATGGTGTATAATTGAACTCTTTACTTCCTTTGAGCATCTTGGGATTGTATTGACCTTTCACACTTAACACGCATGTTAGTAATCCCAAAAGCCATCATCCTCATGTTGGTTTCATCGCCAAAACATAAGGTGAAAACTCATATGTCACAGGTAGCAGTTTCTTACGGCTGAATTATCAAAACTCACCTTTTGCAGGTGGACAGGTGGACCAAATAGATCAAGAAACTGCTGATAGACTTAAATCTCCAGATACTAAGCAACCACAAATTTTCAGCTTTCCTTTATCTCGGAAATCTAATTATTTACTTTTGTTTGAAGTTATAAAACTCATAACGAATCCTATTTCTTTCTGAGCCACCCCCCAACCCTTTTTCTCTTTTTGTGTGTCTGCATACAGCCATGCACCATGTTAAAAAGCTTTCTATTAAACATATACCTTCTATTCTACCCCAATCATTTCTTATTTCACTATCCAGCCTTAAGTGCCACTTTGCCCTGAACTTCTCTGTTCCAGGGCAAAGTGGGTTCTGAATTACAGAAAACCCCAAAACCTTAAAAAGTAACTTGGGGAAGACTGCAGATAATTGGTTGATAATTATTTGTACTTTTGTATTTTGTTAAAAATAAAAAAGAGAGACATAATGGTAGGAGGTGTTTTATAGGGTTGAGATGAATAAGAGTTTCTTATTGGAATAAATTCCTTCGTTGATAGAGTAGAGTGAAGGGTCGCCTCATCTAAAGAAGAAAGAAGAGCCTCAAATTAGTCCGTTTTGTGGTGTAAAGAAAGTGGTGAAAATGTGAAAGTTTCCAGTGTACCAACCTGAAGATTAGTAACTACATGAATGTATTTTGTATATAGTTTGACAGGTTGCATGAAACATGATGAGGACGGGCATTATTGAAGCATTGGGGGAGTGATCTATGAAGCAATTAAGGTAGCTTCACTATTAAAGGTGTTGGGAAAATTCTTCCCTCATCAAACAGTTCTGATGAAGTCTAGCCTTATGAAGCAGTTTTGCTTTAAACTACCCATATTTTGGGCACCTTAAACCATTAATAGGAGAATGATTTTAGAATTAGGTCAATGGCACATGTATGTCTAAGCAAATGAAGGGGAATCTGTACTTTATTTTATGTGTTATGGAGAACATTTATGGAGCAGGACCACCTCTGTTCCACTCTTTTGGGTCAGTACAAGTGCAGGTTGCAAATGGGTGGGTTGTCTGGGGCTTTATGTGCATTCCTAACCTGCAGGTTGCAGTTCCAAATTATTTCTCCTTTTAGTCATGAGCCATCGGCTGCCAATCAACGTGGTGAAGTCTGCTATAATATAGAGCAGCACTCATCCTGAATAATTTTCAGACAGTGACTGAACTATGATACTAAAAAGGGTGTACCCAGAGTGCACGAGGCTCCCGCCACTGCGGGGTCTAAGGAGGGTCATAATATATGCAGCCTTACCTCTGTTTTCAGAGAGAGGCTGTTTCCAGAACCCGTGACCACTTGGTCATAATGGAGCAACCTTACGGTTTCACCAAGGCCCGCCCTCTGAACTATGATACTAAAAGATACAATAAATAGAAGGCAAGCAACTAATTTTAACCGGTGATTGGTTGGGGAGGGGAGGAGGGGGAGCAAATGATCATCGTCTGATCTGGCTATTGACGCTACTACTTCATTGAGGAATTTAGTTTGCAAACTCTTGAAATGTCTAAGAATTGTTGTTCCCTAGAGATAATTCTTCATCAATGAAGAATGTACTCTGGAAAATACTAGTTTTGTGATTTATTTTTTAAAGGAGGTCAATTCCAATTACGCTATTCGCAGACTCACTGAGAAGGGAATCCAGAAAATCAATCTTCCAGTTCTTGTAGTTCTCTCTAGACCCCCATAGTTTACTTCAGAAGCAACTATTCACTGCATCTCTATCCCTGCAATATTTGAAGATTTTTGGATTATATATATAGCTGAAAGTGATCGAAACTTCCTTGGAGCCTCCAATTCATATACTTACTAGCAGTCTCAGCTGTAATGGTCCATTATTAGTTCCAACATAAGTACTCTCTCATCTGAAATGTGCTAGTCTCCAATCTATTCAAGTAGTTTCAGGTTTGGTGAACAGGCCAAGTTTTCTCCATCAATGTTGGATGTAATCTTCATTGAATGTAAGCACAATCAATCTACCCATGGGCTCCATCATGAGTCTATTTTAGGTATCAAAACTCAGCCCAACCCGAACCTGTCCATTTATTTGTTAGGTTGTTTAAGAACTCATGGGACGATTATTAGTTGGGTCTTCCAATGCTCCAATTACAATTACCAATCTCAATATGCATTAGAATATAATGGGTCATAAACTGAAGCCCAATTACCAGTCCATAGTCTTTCAAAAGGAAACCCATTCGATCATAAACCCTATATTTTAGGGCAAAACCCCCCATACAAAGAGAGATAATTCTTCTATTCAACAACATAAAAGGACAAAGGAGTGTAGTGGGGTGAGTGGGGCCTACTTTCAACTCAACCACGTTCCCATCTAATCAATCAATCAATCAATAAAATATTGGATTAGGTTAAGATAATTGTACGGCTATGTTTTTGACTTTTGATACCAATATAAACATATGAACCCCATCAAAGGGGGTCCCACTCGATTACTTTTTTATTTTTAGGTGCAAAACGCCAACCAACCAGTCACATTCACCAAAGAAGGAAGGAAGGAAGGAAGGAAGGAAGGCAGGAAGAGTGGAGTGCAGCAAGAGGTGGGTGTACTTGGCAGGCTATTCTAGTCATTACAAATTGAATTGGCCTTGAGATGTAAGTATCGCCGGGTGTGCGGTGCATATCCTGTGGCACAGCAGAGGTCATGTGGCATCCGACGGTACTATAGAGGATCCTGATCTTTAAAATGCACCCTAATTTTGATGCCTAATCCATTCACTCGGACACCAAAAATAGAAGTATGAGAGGATGGAAAGCAAAATCCCAATCTCCCACATAATGATAATATTACTGAGTCTATCAACAGAATAGCATGCGTGCAAGTACAGAACAAATTTGCTACTGTTATTCTACAGCCCATCAACTCTTATCAGTCTAATCGATTGGAGCTCTGATGTCTTGCCATCAAATTTAACTCTTCTCTAGGGAGTTTAGCACGCCCAGGATGCTGTCAGCCATTGAGTTGTATCGCATACATCCCTAGGCATACGTTGAGATGTGTGTGACACAGCTCAGTCGCTGGATGCCCCCTAACAGAACCCTGGGCGCATGCCTTCCTGGAGATGATCCTGATCCCTTGCCACCACGGTACTAAGTACTAACCCCAACGGCCAACGTATAACCAAAGGGACCCTGATCCTCTCCACCACACCGGTTTCAAAAGATCGATGAATCGGATAAAAAATCAGCCGGGATTGATCCCGATGTCTATCTTTTTGAATTGGAGAATTCATGTCAAGATCCCCCAATTTTTGTTGTTTTGGGCGATTCTAGGGTTATTAGGATTGATTCTGGGCGATTTCATTATGATTTGAATTGGAATTGACAGGACCGATTCCATCACTGACTCCTACTTTTAAAACCATGGCTACTTCGTCCAACGCGCATCCGATGGTTAGCAACAGTTGGATATATGCTTGGGTGTTGTGTGTCGCTGGATGCGCGCTACAGAGGATCCCCTTCCTACCCAAAGTGTATAAGTATGGAAGCGGTCTAGGCCGTTGTTCAAGGAATCGGCCAATTAGGAATTTACAAAATAATCTGGAATCGGCCTGAACTTTATAATAAGTTTGATTTTTTGAAGTGAAATTTTATAAGAATCCCAACCAATTCCAATTTGATAGGAATAAGCAATACGATTTTGATTCTTCAAAAACTTAGTTTGGGATCAGCTAAAAAGCATGTTCCTCACCAACCTTGATCTATGGTCAGATACTTCATGGAAGCTAACTCGGTAACGTAATGATTACTAGGCACCCAATAACTCGTACCGAGTCTTGTGACCTTTTTGAATTAGACTCACCTTTTTAATTCTAAAAAATTCTTTAAGATTCTTGATTAGTACTTTTTTTTTCCCTTTTGGGAGAGGGGGGGGGGGGGGGGCGCTCAATTCAGATAACCTAGTTTTCCAAAAATGATTTTGACAATTTATACTAGGTAATCTATAAGCTTTATCCCAATTAAATGGGGTTTGCTACATGAATCTTTGCCTTACTGAGAACTCTATTCAAGGTTTTAACAAATAGGGAAAAAGAAGTATACACTTTCATGTGTATTTCCCTCACACAATCTACTTCTTCTCATCATTAAATAATGATTTTCTTCTCTTTTATTATTAAATATATTATTTTACTATTTTCTATTGGCTTGTCATGTAAAATGCTAATATAAATTGGCATTGTATATATTCCTCACCCTAACAATTGTTATCAAAAAACAATAAAATGTTAAGTTATCCTCTTTAACAAGGCATTATTTCCACTTTTTGAAACATTTTAAGAGTGGGAGAGTGTTGCACCCAAAGTTATAGATATTGGTATTGGTAAATGACATCAGTTTCAGGGCGACCAAACTACAGATTTTAGTAATGCTTTCTTTGTAAGATTGCCAGGATCCTTTGGATCATTGTTTACTCTTTAAGGACCCTGTCAGCCATTCTTTGTACCACTATTATTTCATTTTAATACAATTTTGCTAACCTTTAGCAAAAAAATGATATCAGTTTCGGTGGATATAGATATGATATTGTTATAAATCAACTCGAATCGAACCATATCATGCCGATATCATTCATAATTTCAAAACTAATCCACTTTTGGATGATACATCCAATCCTTATCAGTATCAGATAGATATCAAACTCCAACGATACCAATACTTAGAAGTTAGAACCATAGTTTCACCATTGTGGAAGGTTACATAATACCACATTGTTGCTTGCAGCCTAAGAGTCTAAAATCTGAATCTTCTCCATATCAAGGCAGCATGGATGCCAACTCTCCAAACTGGTGAACTGTTACACTGGTGCATGGTGTACCTAATTGTTATTAGGGCAAGAGATCTCTACTTGGTCGTATGGTCTCTACACAAGTTTCTGGGTCAATGGGGAGAACACGTCTAGGTATCTACCCAGGGGTAGAGACGTCATCTCATGGTGCCCTGTGAGAGGGCGTAGGAAACACCTGTTATTAACTAAGAAATCAAATAAATCCACTAGTTAAAGTGTCCCTTACAAATTATTTAACCACTAAATTTTGAACCCATCAACTTGCATTTTTGTCAAAACTCAGAAATCCATTAATGGTGACTGAAAACCTAGTAAAGAGCCAACCTCTTGAGTCAGGTTGGTAGTTCACTAGTCCTACTAAGAAGTTAAGAGCAAGGTTATGTAGGGTTGTCGAATTAGGGACCACCTATTCACTATACTACATCTAGAATTAAGGAGAGCCCACAGAAACCCTAATTTTTTCTTTTTGGTTACTCAGCTGTGAATACCAAGCAAGTAAAGATGTGGGAGTGAGGCAGGTTTTTGAAAATTGGGATCAGAATCGGAATTGGCCGAGGCCAATCAGGTTAAGGGCATTAATAAATCGATTATAGGGTTAATCCAAATCTATCCAGGCCAATTCCAATCCAATCCGCTTTGGAATCAACCGAGACCAACCCAGATCTCGATTTCATGTTTTGAAAAAAAAATCCTTTTTCATCAATGGTTTTTTCAGTCGTACCATGAAATATACTTTCATTACTTTGATTCCTAAAGTGGATTGTCCATCAGCCGTTGGTAATTATCGATCGATCAGTCTATGCAATTTTGTCTATAAAATTATCTCTAAGATAATTATTAATGAGACTATTTCCCACAAGCTTATCTCTCATTCCTAACATTCCAATATCTTCGGAGTATTAGGATCAGCGAATGGCTAGGAATGAAGGACGGAACCCGTGGACCCAGTCGGGTCGGGCCAGGGCAAGATGCCAAAAGATGCTAATAGGATTGAATCTTCAATCCGCTTTGGAATCAACTGAGACTAATCCGGATCCTGATTCCTTGTTTTGAAAAAAAAACATCCTTTTTCATCAATGATTTTTTCAATCGTACTATGAATCAAACTTTCATTACTTTGATCCTTAAAGTGGATTGTCTATCTTTCGTTGGTGATTAGTGATCGATCAGTCTATGCAACTTTGTCTATAAAATTATTTATAAGATAATGGTTAACGAGAATCTTCTCCACAAGTTTATCTCACACCCCTAACATTCCAATATTTTCAGAGCACCAGGATGGACGAATGGCTAAGAATCAAGGATGGACCTGTGGACCCGACCGGGTCTGGCCAGGATGCCAAAGGATGCTAATAGGATCGAAGCTTCACTAGTCTGATTGACAACTCTAATCTGGCCCACATTTTTTTTTGGGGTGAGCCAATCTGACCCAAATGTTGAACATTGTGGGTTAGTGATTGGACACCATGGGATCTTGCATCATTTAAGGGCACAAAAAGGATAGCCAACATCTTGCCATTAAACTAAATATTCTGTTGTTTATAATTATGCATGATATTCTTGAATAATATATAACATGACTTCCCATTTTTTTGCTTTTATCTTCAGTTAAAATACTTTGTATTATTAAATCATCTAATTGTATTATTAGATTGATTATCTTGATTTGTCGGTCATCAACTATTAGTTTTGTCCTTGAGCATTCTTTTTTTTTTTTTTTTTTTTTTTTTATTTTTTAAATGAAAGTCTAATCACACAAATCACACACCAATCCTCAAAGGTTAATCGACTTTTAGGATCATGGAATGGCTACTATACACAACACAAATCACACGCACACACCCAATGTGGGACTAAACCCACACACCCTTTCAATCATAGTAGTTAGGGATAGAAAAATACAGTTAAGTACATGTTGGTAGATAAATTTTGAAAACATAATGAAAATTTTGTATATGCAAAAAAATGCCTTTAGACATACGGTTTTCCAAAATTCAGTATCGACGTGGATATTTACTATGGCTATGTTTGGTATGTATTCCAATTCTCACAAACCATAATGCATTCTTAAATAAGAATGAAAATGTTGTTTGAATATATATTTGGCAAAAATACATTCTTGATTTTTGAATTCTCAAATATTTCATCAAACGCCTTCATAAACAAAATCTGTATGTTAGGCATATAATAAGGATGGAGTAGAGATATAAATACAATATTAGAGAATAGCATGAAAAGAATTTGTGATTAATATGGCCAAGGTATTCAAAATCAATATCAAATGTCCTTTTGAAAATATATGCCTCTTGATACAAAAATTTTTCAACACATAAAATCTATGTGAATAATGCTTTTCAATCTCAACTGCTTTTATTGACAATAAATATTATCATGATTATCTGATCACGCTGAAAGCATTTAAGACTTTGAGTACAAAGCGTTCACCTAAAAGCAATTGTGAAGGGGGGTGGGAGTGGACCTTTAGGTGGCCAAAAATGAAAAAGAGAAAAGAAATTGAAGAATGAGTTATTCAATTCCCTTGAAGGTGCAAAGATGAAGAGTAATGGAAGGGAGAAAGTTCTCTGTTCGGGACTGTGATCTACGCTAGCCCTCTCATGAGTATATCTCTTTCCTCCTCATATGAAAAGATACCTTTGTCCCCTTGTTTCAAGGAGGAGAGAGATAGACACAAGGGAGTGCTGGTGTAGGTCACACTCCTGGACAAAAAAACTAATTCCCTAAAAACAATAATGCCAACATGATACCATGTGTAGAACCCAAATAACTAAATAAAGGGTGAGGGTTGGCTATGCCGCTAGCTTTTTTGGAGTTAGCAACTATCCCCAATGGAGAAGGTGGGAAGGATAGGGTATGGAATCATTTCAATAGGGGTTGAGAGAGAGAGAGAGAGAGAGAGAGAGAGAGAGAGAGACTCAAGCTGGGCACAACACTAGTGTGCCCAATCTTTACCCATAAATAAATAAAGGGTCGGTGTTCTCTGAGGGAGAGTGGCCCTTGTGCACTCGGGAGCCAATGAGAACATGAGCATTGGCATCATGGAGGTGGAATTTTCACCTCATGGGGACGAAGTGGTCATTTTGTGTCTGGACGTGGGTGGTACACTTCCTCACAGAGGATTTTTCTCCATAAATAAAATTCAAATGAAAATGTTTGTCCAATCAGGCTTCTAATAGATGAGAAATTGGAGACTGGTGATGTTTCACACAAAGTGATAAAAATAAAAGGCGAAAAAGGATCTTGGGTCTTTCTAAAGCCCAAATCCAGCCCAAGGTCCACTAAAGAAAGCCCAAAACAAAGCCTCAAAGGATTGGGCAGAAGAACTAAAAGTCTCCACTCTCCAACACTTATGAGAGAGACAGAGAGAGAGGGAGAGAGACTTCTTTTCACCCTAAGGTTAGGATAGGAGCCTAAGATGTGGCCACCCACTCAAGTCATGGATTAGATTGGGGAGAGCATCTCAATTCCAAATGGTGTGTGCTTTTTGTATTTAGAAGGAAATAGAGAAGGGCCCATCACCCATCAAGTGGGTCCCATCCAATCAATACTCGCTCTTTGGTAACTATCATCGTCATCATAATCATGATGATGGTGATGATGCATGAACCCATCCATCCTTCCTTCAATGCCTCTTTGGAAAAGAAGAAAAAAAAAAAGGAAAATAAAGAGAAAGAGGAACCCTGTGACCGTATCTGAACATCACTAAGTAGAATCGTGAATAGACTGTCCTTTAGCATCCTTATTTGGGTAAATTGTTAGAGAATGAATTACCAGAAACACTCCCTGATTTGGGAGCCCGAGAAGATGCTGATCTGATTGCTCCATAAATAGAATTGAATGTGACTCTCAGAGAAGACTGAGAGAGACAGAGAAGCAAAGCAAATCCCGAGAGTTTGCAAGGAAGAAAGGAAACAGAGAAACAGAGAAACAGAGAAACAGAAGAGTACAGAGTACAATTATTTACTGATGACTTGAGAGAGGGAAGGGAGTCAGTGAAGTTAATCAAGTACTTTACTGTACCCATGTATGTACCCATACCCACCCACCCACCCACCCACCCATGTAGTCACCAAGTCGGTTTCATGATAATTATGTGTTTTTCGTGTCACTCACATACCCACAAAATCAATACCCCCAAAGGAAAGGGTTTTTCTTCACGAAGACGGTTCATCCACCATCTTACGGTTCATACATAGTCATGGTTCAAAATCTCGAGATCACTCTTGAGATCGGTCATGGTCGATATTGATTCAATATCGATATGAATTAATCTAAATTGGGATTATATCTAGATTGGAATCAGGATCGGATTGATCATACTGATACAACCACTACCTACTCTACTGTATTAGTGATTATCGAAACAAGGGATGATAAAAAATAAAAATCCATATCAAGATCGTAAGAGGTAAAAGTTTTTTGATTCAACAACAATTGTCTAGCGCAATTGGTGATGTTGTGGTGCACTAAGCCCACACTCTTCAGGAGATCTTGAAAAAGTGTTTGATTCAACACCCAACTCTTTCAAGTCTCATCTCTAGGGATGTAAACGGATAGTGTCATATCCACATTCGTATTCGATTAGCTTTCGGATGGATTCGGATAGTGCTAAACGGATACGGATACAAATATGAATCAGATATTTTATCCGTTTACATGTAAATAAAATTTTTCGGATAGCTATAGCCTATTTGTATCCGCAACCGCTTAGCTTTTGAACGGATTCGGATAGTGCTAAATGGATATAGACACGGCTACGAAAACGGATTTTGACTATTCATTTACACTTCTCCTCATCTCCCTTCCCTCCATCATTCAAGTGTGGATTTTTTCCACAAATTCTGATTCGGATTCAGCTAGAATTAGTTAAGAATCGATTGAGATTCAAATCGATTTGATCCAAAGAAATTAAGTTTGAATCGGAAGACCCTAATCTGTTTAAATCAAATCTCCAATTCCGAGTTTAATTCCAATTTCGATTCCGATTCCGATTCCCATTCTCCTCTCTCCATACATTGTGAATCATAGCAATTTGAATGTTTCGTTATCCCATTGGTGGAGTGATAACGAGATTCATAAAAAAGCTGTCTAAATAAAATGGGGATTTTATTAGATCTAATGTTTGAGAAAAATTGTAAGGTGTGAAGGTAAGCCAATTTCTTTGTTTTGTTGGACCACGTGTTGCCTGAAGGCAAGAGAGGGATAGCCAACATCTTGCCATTAAACTAAATATTCTTTTGTTTATAATTATGCATGATATTCTTGAATAATATATAACATGACTTCCCATTTTTTTGCTTTTATCTTCAGTTAAAATACTTTGTATTATTAAATCATCTAATTGTATTATTAGATTGATTATCTTGATTTGTCGGTCATCAACTATTAGTTTTGTCCTTGAGCATTCTTTTTTTTTTTTTTTTATATTTTAAAATGAAAGTCTAATCACACAAATCACACACCAATCCTCAAAGGTTAATCGACTTTTAGGATCGTGGAATGGCTAATATACACAACACAAATCACACGCACACACCCGATGTGAGACTAAACCCATGCACCCTTTCAATCATAGTACTTAGGGATAGAAAAATACAGTTCAGTACATGTTGGTGGATAAATTTTGAAAACATAATGAAAATTTTGTATATGCAAAAAAATGCCTTTAGACATACGGTTTTCCAAAATTCAGTATCGACGTGGATATTTACTATGGCTATGTTTGGTATGTATTCCAATTCTCACAAACCATAATGCATTCTTAAATAAGAATGAAAATGTTGTTTGAATATATATTTGGCAAAAATGCATTCTTGATTTTTGAATTCTCAAATATTTCATCAAACGCCTTCATAAACAAAATCTGTATGTTAGGTATATAATAAGGATAGAGTAAAGATATAAATACAATATTAGAGAATAGCATGGAAAGAATTTGTGATTAATATGGCCAAGGTATTCAAAATCAATATCAAATGTCCTTTTGAAAATATATGCCTCTTGATACAAAAATTTTTCAACACATAAAATTTATGTGAATAATGCTTTTCAATCTCAACTGCTTTTATTGACAATAAATATTATCATGATTATCTGATCACGCTGAAAGCATTTAAGACTTTGAGTACAAAGCGTTCACCTAAAAGCAATTGTGGAGGGGGGTGGGAGTGGACCTTTAGGTGCCAAAAATGAAAGAGAGAAAAGAAATTGAAGAATGAGTTATTCAATTCCCCTGAAGGTGCAAAAGATAAAGAGTAATGGAAGGGATAAAGTTCTCTGTTCGGGAGTGTGACCTACGCTAGCACTCTCATGAGTATATCTCTCGCCTCCTCATATGAAAAAACACCTTTGTCCCCTTGTTTCAAGGAGGAGAGAGATAGACACAAGGGAGTGCTGGTGTAGGTCACACTCCTGGACAAAAAAACTAATTCCCTAAAAACAATAATGCCAACATGATACCATGTGTAGAACCCAAATAACTAAATAAAGGGTGAGGGTTGGCTATGCCGCTAGCTTTTTTGGAGTTAGCAACTATCCCCAATGGAGAAGGTGGGAAGGATAGGGTATGGAATCATTTCAATAGGGGTTGAGAGAGAGAGAGAGAGACTCAGGCTGGGCACAACACTAGTGTGCCCAATCTTTACCCATAAATAAATAAAGGGTCGGTGTTCTCTGAGGGAGAGTGGCCCTTGCGCACTCAGGAGCCAATGAGAACATGAGCATTGGCATCATGGAGGTGGAATTTTCACCTCATGGGGATGGAGTGGTCATTTTGTGTCTGGACGTGGGTGGTACACTTCCTCACAGAGGATTTTTCTCCATAAATAAAATTCAAATGAAAATGTTTGTCCAATCAGGCTTCTAATAGATGAGAAATTGGAGACTGGTGATGTTTCACACAAAGTGATAAAAAATAAAAGGCGAAAAAAGATCTTGGGTCTTTCTAAAGCCCAAGTCCAGCCCAAGGTCCACTAAAGAAAGCCCAAAACAAAGCCTCAAAGGATTGGGCAGAAGAACTAAAAGTCTCCACTCTCCAACACTTATGAGAGAGACAGAGAGAGAGGGAGAGAGACTTCTTTTCACCCTAAGGTTAGGATAGGAGCCTAAGATGTGGCCACCCACTCAAGTCATGGATTAGATTGGGGAGAGCATCTCAATTCCAAATTGTGTGTGCTTTTTGTATTTAGAAGGAAATAGAGAAGGGCCCATCACCCATCAAGTGGGTCCCATCCAATCAATACTCTCTCTTTGGTAACCATCATCGTCATCATAATTATGATGATGGTGATGATGCATGAACCCATCCATCCTTCCTTCAATGCCTCTTTGGAAAAGAAGAAAAAAAAAAGGAAAATAAAGAGAAAGAGGAACCCTGTGACCGTATCTGAACATCACTAAGTAGAATCGTGAATAGACTGTCCTTTAGCATCCTTATTTGGGTAAATTGTTAGAGAATGAATTACCAGAAACACTCCCTGATTTGGGAGCCCGAGAAGATGCTGATCTGATTGCTCCATAAATAGAATTGAATGTGACTCTCAGAGAAGACTGAGAGAGACAGAGAAGAGAAGCAAAGCAAATCCCGAGAGTTTGCAAGGAAGAAAGGAAACAGAGAAACAGAAGAGTACAGAGTACAATTATTTACTGATGACTTGAGAGAGGGAAGGGAGTCAGTGAAGTTAATCAAGTACTTTACTGTACCCATGTATGTACCCATACCCACCCCCCCCCCCCATTTAGTCATCAAGTCGGTTTCATGATAATTATGTGTTTTTCGTGTCACTCACATACCCACAAAATCAATACCCACAGAGGAAAGGGTTTTTCTTCACGAAGACGGTTCATCCACCATCTTACGGTTCATACATAGTCATGGTTCAAAATCTCGAGATCACTATTGGGATCGATCATGGTCGATATTGATTCAATATCGATATGAATTAGTCTAAATTGGGATTATATTTAGATTGGAATCAGGATCGGATTGATCATACTGATGCAACCAATACCTATTCTACTGTATTAGTGATTATTGAAACAAGGGATGATAAAAAATAAAAATCCATATCGAGATCGTAAGAGGGAAAGTTTCTGATTCAACAACAATTGTCTAGCGCAATTGGTGATGTTGTGGTGCACTAAGCCCACACTCTCCAGGAGATCTTGAAAAAGTGTTTGATTCGGCACCCAACTCTTTCAGGTCTCATCTCTAGGGATGTAAACAGATCGGATTCGGCTCGAATAGTGTCATATCCACATTTGCATTCGATCAACTTTCGGATGGATTTGGATAGTGCTAAACGGATACGGATACATATATGGATAAGATATTTTATCCGTTTACATGTAAATAAAACTTTTCGGATAGCTATAGTCTATCTGTATCCTCATCCGTTTAGCTTTCGGACGGATTCGGATAGTACTAAATGGATATAGACACGGATACGAAAACGGATTTTGACTATTCATTTGCACCCCTGCTCATCTCCCTTCTCTCCATCATTCAAGTGTGGATTGTTTCCACAAATTCTGATTCAGATTCAGCTAGAATTAGTTAAGAATCGATTGAGATTCAAATCGATTTGATCCAAAGAAATTAAGTTTGAATCGGAAGACCCTAATCTGATTAAATCAAATCTCCAATTCCGAGTTTAATTCCAATTTCGATTCCGATTCCGATTCCCATTCTCCTCTCTCCATACATTGTGAATCATAGCAATTTGAATGTTTCGTTATCCCATTGGTGGAGTGATAACGAGATTCATAAAAAAGCTGTCTAAACAAAATGGGGATTTTATTAGATCTAATGTTTGATAAAAATTGTAAGGTGTGAAGGTAAGCCAATTTCTTTGTTTTGTTGGGCCACGTGTTGCCCGAAGGCAATAGAGGGATAAAATATTCATCCTCTACAAAGAATCCAAGTAGCACGATTCTCGATTGGTTTTGAAAATTCGTTTGTCCAATGACAACTGGTGAGTTTTGAAAATGATATTATTATTATTATTATTATTGAGGGGGATCACTACCAAGTTGCATGACTTTAAGTCATTACCGGTCCAATTAGAATATACACAAGGGCATCCAATAGGAGTGACATTTTTCATTTCATAAGGGTTGGTGGGATTATAATTTTGTCTTTCCTATGTCTCATGTAGGCTTTGTGATCTAGACTCTGCCATCTTTCTTTTCCCCTTCTTATTATTATTAGGGAAACAGAATGATGTTTGATCAAGTGGCTCTTGCGTCTAGACACATGAGTAGGCAAAATTAGTGTCCAACCTCTTCTAAACTAAAAAAAATTCCATCCATGTTGATGCTCCTACGTGTGCTCTCATTGGTCCACATGCTCGTGCAAAGGGTACACGACCATGGAGTGATCTCTTGCCCTTTATTATTATTATTAGAAAAAAAAAAAAAAAACCATGAATTTAATTTTATATTTCTTAACATTCGAAAATCAAAATCAATCAGTGCCAATCGCCATCCATTGGTGGTGCGTGGTGGACAAACAGGAAATCCTAATCTAAATAGAATCTTTCACACAGATAAGGTAAGGGTTTTTGATGGATAATATAATGAAAATTTATTTCCATATGAGAATTTAAGAAAGAAAGTTCTACGAGAAGACTCCTTCTTCTATCAATTATCCTTCTTCTTCTTCTTGAGAGGTCTCTTTCCATTGACACTTGGCGCCACATCCTACCATGATTTTAGTAATCTTCACATTTTTATGTTCTTATGTGGTCCCCACTCTATGAATTTTTAAAAGAATCTACATATCTAATCTCTAATATAAGAGGGGTTCCCTTCCCTACCCTACCATTCTTGGCAATGGGGGAAACTTCCTCTCATACTTACTCTCTCTCTCTCTCTCTCTCTCTCTGTCTCTCTCTATAGAGAGAGAAGAATCTCATACTCCAACTTAACCTAAAATGAAAAAATAAAAAATTCAAAACTAGGGTTTTAAATTGATTGGATTTTAATGATCCCAACTCCCAATTAAATTTAATTAAGATAGCTTTTGTAATGGAATGGGATTGGATAGGATTGAATATATCCTAGTTCTTTTCTTGTTTGGGTAATAAGAATATATCCTTTTTTTTTTTTTTTTTTGTAAATTCTGATTTTGAACATATCCTAATTGGATAATATATATTACTAGAAAAGAAGTTATCTAAAATGGTTTGTGTGGATGGGTGAAATGGGTAATGTCTTTGATAATGGTCCATTCTATTTGGCCTAAAAAGACCGAATGGTGTGGGACCCATCAAGTGGTTAGGGTTCCAACATCAGAGAAAGACAGATTTTCACTTGTTTTTCATGTCAGATACTCGTCAAGCACCACCAATGTTCACTCTCTCTACCCCCCGCACATCTCCATATCTATCATTAATCATTCCATCCAATCTATCCAATGATGAATGATCCATCCCTGTTATGGAAATGTGACCAATTGGCCCCCATACTATTCTTGTTGGGCCGGTGGATGGGCTTATCACTTTATTATGGGCTTGAGTTCCCATACGATTAGATACCCAAATCAGCCGTACATTTTCAAGTGGGCCCAAACAACCTTTGTTCACGTGTTACTTTGCTCTACGGGATTTTTTTTCTTTTTGTTTTTTTTTTTTAAATTTTAAGTTGGCTCACCAAACCAACTAACAATATAAAATACAAATACATACAAGTGGCAGACTTTAATTTAATCTGTGGCGAATCCCACTGATAAGGACCACACAGAGCCACCCAATACAACGAAAGGGCTATACAGACGATGCCACGTGTCGGAGGAGGAACTTGGTTGTCTACCGAAAGGATAAAGAAGTATTCTTCTTTTAATTAAGAAACCCAATTTTTATTCTAAAAAGTAATGAGTGATTCCATGAATATTAGTAAAAGAATAAATAAGAGAATTTTATATATTAATAATAAGGTGGAAAAAAGGTGGCAGAAACGTGAGGATAAGGAAATTAGAGACTAATCATTACACTAGAAAAAAAAAAACAAAAAAAAAAAAAAAAAAAAAAAAAATGATTCCAAAGTCAAGAAACGTGAGGAGGAATGGAGGATTCATATTCATAGTTTGCATTTTCCTTTCCTACTACTACAAAGCCACAAAGGTATTATTGTATATGTGCAGACCTTACTCCCCAATTCTTTATAGCTTTATATAGATAATAATCATAACCAATGTTTTTGAGATGCTGAGAGTTATATGCGTTTATAATCATTCCAATCTAGATTATTTGGGATTTTGAATGTGTGTTTAAATTTTTTTTTTCTATGAATTATCTCATTTTATTTAGGCTGCGTTTGGTATACATTATAGGTTGATTTCACATTCTTAAACAATAAAAATAATTATTTTTATCAACCAAGAATGTAAAATTGACCTGGAATATGGTATCAGAATCATATATGTTTAATTTTGCATCAATTATGTGAGATGTTGTATACATTTTTTTTATTGTTTAACCTTGGATATCTTAAATACCATTTCCATTTAATAGGAGATCCCATCTAGTTTTTTTTTTTTTTTTTTTTTTTTTTGGGGTAGAAACAGATCCCATTTAGTTGAGTTTCTCTGGACGTGCTTGGGTTATGTCTCTTTCTTCTTATTATCTTTCATCTTTTATTTTTCTATTTATTTTTTATTTTTCATTTGTCTTTTTTTTTCCCATCTTTTCTTTGGTTTGAATTTTGTTTTTCATATTTTGTTATGTTTGGATCCATGTAGCCAACCCTATTAAGTTGGGACAAGACTGAGTCGTTATCCCCTTCAATTCCTCCAATTCTTCACATAGGACAGAAATGACCACCATACCCCCTGCCCGAAAACATTGCCCAAGGTGGGATCCACTCCCTCCTATTAAAGAAATTGAAGGTACCCGCAAATTAGAGGTGATAATTATTCCTAAGTTTATTGTTATTGTTGTTGTCTTAAATACCATTTCCATTTAATACCTTAAGGTTTTGGATTGAAATTCGGCCCAACTAGTGGTCTCACTTTATTTTTAACAAATACATCCAAATGATGTCGAGCCGGGAGATTGGACAGCCAGGATCATCCATCACCTTTGCGAAGACAAATTTTTTTTTTTTTGGAGAAGTTGTTTTTGGTGGTTGGATGATGATGAGTCCCTCTATGTATATATGCTCCAAAGCTCCAAATCCTCTCCTGCCCCACTCCAAAAAAAAAAGAAAATCATTTTCTATCTGGTAGGATATATTGGATTGGATAGCTCGAATTCATTCCCCTTTTGTATATAATATTAGAATATTCATCATTCTAACTAAAGGGAAATCAACTTTATATGGAAAAACTTGAAGAACGGGGGAAAAGAAGGGACCTCCAAATTCAAAATAGAGAAGTGAACCAGTTGGTTCGTCCAACGAAATTAACCAAAAATGCATTACATTCCAAATGCTTTGTCATACTATTGGGTTTTTTTTCCCAAAAGACTATTATCAAGAGAAGAAACTACACCTGAGGTTTTAAGATAATCTCTCTCTCTATATATATATATATATATTTTGATAAATTTATGATCTTTATATGATAATAATTTCGAATACAAGAATATATGATCCAGTTTCAATACTGCGATCTCAGGTTTCCACCAACAAGAACAACAGGGTATTGTTTCATGGGGGAAGAGAAAGAAATCATAAGTTTAAGTAAATGCGATGAAATGACTAATTGGGCCAGAATCACACTTCTCACAACAGAAAATGGCCAATTGTTTGTTTGTCTACTCCTCTCCTAACTACACGTCTACACCGACAGCCAAACATGTGGGCGTTGGCTGGTCCCGCAGTTTAGAGTTGAGAGAGAGAGAGAGAGTTAGGTTTGTCAAAGAATGGTGCTTCTTTGGTGATGAACTAAACTCTTGCAACTCAAGGTGCCCGCCTTATTACGGTACTGGACAACATCACCAATATCACTCACTATATGTATATATATATATATATATATATATATATATATATATATATATATAAAAAGACCTACATGATCGATCACCTACGAAGGTTACGTTGGATTGGACTAACCTTAGTCTATTCCCAATTCCCCATGGTAGGTCGAAGATTCTGATTCGTGCTGTTCTGAAGCCGGTGGTGATTCAATGAAGTTTTCTAGGGTTCAGACTTCAGACCGAATCTGAACAATGAATCCCGGTCCATTTAGAGTTAAACCAAATACAGATCCCCATTCCCTGTTTTAAAACTATTGTTGAAACTTGGAACCACCTTTTGTCCCTACTTCCCTTTCTCTCTTACCCAGTTTATTTTCTTTTAAAATTTTCAGATCAGATTTTTCCTTGGAGAAAGAGACTTAAAAATTATTTTTGAAAAAAAAAAAAATAGAAATGAGAAAGGGCAGAAAATTAAAAGGGATAAAGGAGAAAGGGATGAGCCCATGAGGGGAGTTAAAGGTGGGAGGGATCACACGGATCACGATCACGATCACATGGGTATTGGGGTCATTGCCTCATTGGGCAAAGCCAAGAAAACCCCCCTTACATGTCCCCATGCCCCTTCTCCCTTCACGTGACGACGACCATCGGTTTTAGCCCCACAATGTCCCTAACCACCCTCTATTTACAGTGGAGGACGCCACGGGATTCATTTCTTCTTTCCGACTTTCCACGGTTTCGCTCATTCATCTCTGTCTTTGTTTCTCTCTCTCTCTCTCTCTCTCTCTCTTTCATATCAGTCGTCAGAATCATTACTCAATTCACTGCTGAAACTAAACCTAACCAAATCTCATCTTATGATCTTATCTCGTCGAGGATTTTGTGGGAAACCCCCAAACAGGTAGACAGTAATTGAGAGAGAGAAAGCAAGCCGTCTGGGGAGCTCGGGATCTGGAGAAATCAGGGAAGGAATGGCAGGAATCCATGACCTCCCCGATGTGATTCTGTCGAACGTGTTCGTTCTGGTTGAAGACACCAGAACCCGCAACTCCATGTCTTTAGTCTCCCACAGATGGATGATGCTGGAGCGTCAGACTCGCACCTCCCTCACCCTCCGAGGCAACGTTCGCAACCCTTTCTTGATCCCAGACTGCTTCAAGGCCGTCACCAACCTCGACCTTTCCCTGATCTCTCCCTGGGGCCATTCACTCTCCGATTTCTCCCCTAGTTTTGACCTCCTTGCCCAAAAGCTTTCCCTCTCCTTTCCCTCCGTTGCGTCTCTCACCGTCTACGTCCGCACCCATAAAACACTTCTCCTCCTCGCCCCTCGCTGGCCTAATCTCCGCCACGTCAAGCTCGTGCGATGGCATCAACGCTGCCACTCCCCTCCCGGCACTGACTTTTTGCCTTTGTTCGACGCTTGCTCTTCTCTTTCTTCCCTTGATCTTTCCCACTTCTACTGCTGGACCGAAGATATCCCTGCTGCCCTCCAAGCTTACCCATCTGCCGCCAGTTCCCTCACCAGGCTCAATCTTCTCAGCCTATCCTTGACCGAGGGATTCAAGTCTCAGGAGCTTCTCACCATCTCCAATGCCTGCCCCAATCTCACCCATTTCTTAGCCCCCTGCATCTTCCACCCCAGGTACATTGACTTCGTCGGAGACGAGGCGCTGCTCGGTCTAGCTACCCATTGCCCCCTCCTGAATGTCCTCCACCTTGCCGACCATTCCACTCTTGCCAATGCCAGAGCCAATCCGGACGATGATGGATTCGCCCAAGAGGATGCGAGGATCAGCCGTCCTGCGCTTGAGGACTTGGTCTCTTGCCTTCCCTTGATACAGGAACTCAACCTCGATGTCTGCTTCAATGTCAGAGACGCCGGGCCGGCTTTGGAGTTGCTGGGTTCCAAATGCCCCGGGCTTAGATCCCTGAAGGTGGGCCAATTCCACGGGATCTGCAAAGCCATTGGGACCCAGCTCGACGGAATTGCGCTTTGCGGAGGTGGTCTGGAAGCCTTGTCCATCAAGAACTCCGCCGACCTTACCGACGCCAGCTTGATCGCCATCTCCCGGGGCTGTCCGAGGCTGGCCAAATTTGAGCTTCAAGGATGCAAGAACATCACGGAAACGGGGATGAAGAGATTTGTTGGCATGTTACGCCAGACCCTAGTGGATGTGAAGATTACTTGCTGCAAGCACCTTGATGCGGCGAGTTCGCTGCGAGCCCTGGAGCCTATCCGGGATCGAATAGAGCGACTGCACATTGATTGTCTGTGGGACAGCCACCAACAGTGCTCCGGGTTGGGGACCTCCTTTGAACTGGCCCCCCAGGAACACGATTTTGACCTGAATAAGCTGGGCGATGAGGAACCCTGTACGTCAAATCTCGCTGCAAGTTTCGTGAGTTTCCTCCCGCTTGCAGAAGAATGTGTCAGCTCAAGTTCCAGTTCCAGCCACATTTCCAATCTTGAAGAGACGAGCAAGAAGAAGAAATGCAGATACTCCACAGATGCACACTGCTACGGTTTCCTGACCAATGGCAGTGGGTTCTGGTGCAAGTCTTGGGAGAGGCTGCGGTACCTCTCCCTCTGGATTGAAGTTGGTGAGCTGCTTGAACCCTTGTCCACCGCCGGGCTAGAGAGTTGTCCAGTTCTGGAGGAGATAAAGATCAGGGTTGAAGGTGATTGTCGAATGAAGTCCAAACCCACAGCGTCAGAATTCGGGCTTAGCTCCCTTGGGCGCTATCCTGAGCTGATAAAGATGCAGCTTGATTGTAGGGACGTAATAGGGTACGCACTGACTGCTCCGAGTGGACAAATGGACTTGAGCCTGTGGGACCGGTTTTACCTGAATGAGATTGGGAGCTTGAACCTCAATGAGCTTGATTACTGGCCCCCACAAGACAGGGATGTTAACCAGAGGGGACTCTCTCTTCCTGCGGTTGGATTGCTTGCGCAGTGTGCCACCTTGAGGAAGCTCTTCATCCATGGCACAGCCCATGAGCACTTCATGATGTTTCTTGTTAATATGCCAAACCTCAGGGACGTTCAACTCAGAGAGGATTATTACCCAGCTCCAGAAAACGATACCAGTACAGAAATGCGTGTGGATTCGTGCAGTCGCTTTGAAGCTGCTTTGAGTAGACGTTGGGTACCTGACTGAGTTTTAATACCCACTGATGCTTCTTACAAAGCCTGCTACTTTGTAACCTTACTAGCTAAGCTTAGTCATAAAGGGCCAATTTGCTGCCACTCCTGAGTTTCTTCTAGTTCTTGACTGGCAGTGGCTTACCTTCGTTTCGCTCTGGACCTTTTCCTACTCCATGAACTGAACATGATGGGCGTAGAAGAGGTAGAGGTCATTTCACCAAGTCTACCAAACTGGGGTGAGATAGAAACACCACCGGTAGTGTATATTACACGAGCAATAAGTGAGCTGAGCTCCTGTGAGAGTGCGAGACCATCCATTTAGCAGCATCTAGCCGCCCTGAACAACTGCTCCTCTCCAAGGGAAACTCCTCCGAGCTTTGGCATCCGGAAACTCTACTGCTGCTTGTTTAGCTAGCGCTTTCAAACTAGACCTTTATTAGCGAGCAAAGCCTCCAAGAAACCCCAGAAATATTTTAGTCTGAAATTAAAAAATTGAGTTAATTTCGAGCTAATAGTTTTGTTCAACTGTCAATGGTTATGGTTACTATTTGATGTGATTTTTCAATCTATTCATTGTGGATTGCATGGGCATTATATATCAGATTCTTCATAATGATGAAGAGCAGCCCAGCTCATGAAACTCAAAACAGTTCTTCTGTTGATCACCAATCATCTTCTTTTTCAAAACTGAGTTCATCCCTGGAGAGTAGCTACTACGACTACTAGTCTTTCTGTCTAATCGTCAAGAGTTATGGTCAAAGGTCTTTTTTGATTATAAACTTTACATAGGTTTTGAAGCTTTGATATTTTATTTTCCATGGCACCAACTCTTCAGAGACTGGAGCATAGTGCTACAGGAAACCAAAAATGAAATGTTATTTGAATAAAATATAAAAAGCCAATTTACAACTTATGCTGCCAAGTAAAACACCTCTATTGTGCTTTCTATACAAACACAAATCAAATTAGCAAAGAGAGTACTCGCAGTCAAGCAAGCGAGAGAGGATATCCTCACAGCTTGGTCGTTCATCCGGCTCTGCCCAACAATCTGCAAACCAGGATTAAAAAAAATTAAGCATCCAAGAATTAGCAGGGAAGAGAAAATGGAGAGGAACTAAAAACTTTAAAGCTGACAAACCTGCAATAAGCTTGCCCAGTGGACCTTCTGGAATCTCTAGCCGTGATCCCTCATTAGCAACTGCATAAACCACCTGAACAATGGAGAACATGAAAATCAAGATCCCTTTCAACTTAAGATCACATGGAATATTGACTAGAAGAGAATCCGTATGCCACCTGCATTGGTGGTACACCCTCCCATGGTCTATTTAGAGTGCATAGTTCCCACATTATCACACCAAGGCTGAAAATATCACATTTCTCTGTGAATGGTTCACTGCGTATGAGTTCAGGAGCCATCCATTCCGGAGTCCCAGCAGACGACGAATCTCTCATGGGATTTTCTGTCATTATTCGAGAGAGCCCAAAGTCACAGACCTTGACTTGCCAATGCTTATTCACGAGACAATTTGCACTTTTCAGATCGCGATGAACTATTTTCATCCGGTGTATGCACATCAATCCCCTTAATTACCATCAGAAAATTAGTCAGCAGTTGTGTTATTATGCATAAAACTCAAGTATACACTGAAGCATCCAATAGCATAAATATTTCTTTTTGGATAGATGTCCTTTATGATACTTACAAAGAGAGATTATTAGTTTCCAATTATGTGACATAAAAAGAATTTCACGCATATGAGTGAAGCAGACTAGATTATCATAATTGAGCTCATGGTTGCTAAATTCCTTAAAGCCAAGTACCTAGATAAAGTTCACCTCAGTTTTGGTGAAAGCATAAGGGCATCTGTTATGAAGGAGATGCATAATCTGCCTTGAGCAGTATCACCATCAAGTGAGTAATATAAGCATATTCTGGAGTATCACCAAGAAACCATTGTTCGGTGCATTCCTGTATCCCAAAGGTAATCTCCTTATGCTTTCCATCTTGGAGTTACTGAAGAAAGGAGAGGTCCCCTATACTACCACAATGAAGATTATGACATCTCACTAAGTATTAATGGCTTTCACTTGTACGAGAAAATGGGGATGCACCAACAGAAACTCGACCCTAGGCAAGTTCAGCAGAGATAAAAGCAAATGAGCCAAGCTCTGTGGAACTGGACCAATACTCTTCATAAGCATGTGTGCATGCACACTTTCAGCTTTCCACTTCTGCATTTTATTGAAGTGCACAAAATTTACTTTCATACCCACTCCCCCAACCTCTCTCTCTCTCTCCCTCCCCCCCCCCCTCTTGAGGTGGTGGGAGTTAATATAGAAGTTTATCTAGAATTAACATTACACCCAATTATGAGAAAAGAATCTAAGCAAAAATAATTAACCAATGAGTTCCGAGTCTCTATAATTATTAATTATTACAGGCAACAGCTGTAATGAGAGTGTTGCAAATAGCAATGGCGATTGGCGGCAAGCAAAAATGGAGCTGTGTCCTAACAATGTTCAGCATGGTAGATTTGCTGGAAGTATAACACCGTCCACAAGAAAGAGATGAACTATTGTATCTCTGAAATCACACAGAAATCAGTAAAAAAAACATTGCAGGTAGACATAATTTGATTCTGCAACTGCAAACTCCCTTCTGCTGGAAGGGAAGCATGAAACAGGTACCAAGTCTTTTCCCTTCAGAACATAAAACCACAACTCAACGAAGCTTTATTCCAACTAAATGGAGTCAGCTACATAGATCCTGTTTCGCCATTCAATTCCATTCAAAGCTATGTTTGTTGTCAAACCTAATCTTTGGGTGACGTACTATAGAATGTTTAAGATGAAAATGAAATCAAAAGGATCAAAATAAATGAAAAATAAAAAGAGAAGACTAAGAAACAGCATAGCATGAGTTGGATGCATCCTTAAAAAACTGTTAATCTTTACAGAGTGATGTAATTCAGAAAGATAAAACAAGACAATGACACTTAAATCCAAGAAATACCTCTACTAAACAAATTTAGGACATTCTAGGTTGTCTAACATAAATTATTTGTAATATATAAAGCCCCTAAGTGAGTTTATCACTGCACTTCTTCTTCAATACTTCAGTGGATTAATAAGACTGCCCACCAAAACCAACCCTATAATGCATAATTAATTTGTTCCTGTGGAAAGAGTGGAAATTGTAATGATAGTCCTTATTTAACATCTTGAAGTAAATGTTCTAGGTGTGATGCCATGGAAGTAAAGATGCACTATTGCATTTAAGTGCTGAGCTAACAGCTAAGGTCGGTCAACCGTAATCACAATCAGAATACTAATTACTAAAACTGAACAAAAGAATTCCAGATTTGAAGAGCATTGTTATAAAGCATTAATACAGGACAGAATGGGGTTGAACTAATCGGCATGATACTCGAAGTAAATGTTCTAGGTGGATGCTATAGAAGTGAAGATGCACTATTCCATATAAGTGCTGCGATAACAGCTAAGGTCGGTCAACCATTGTCACAATCGAAATACTAATTACTAAAACTGAACAAAAGAATCCCAGATTTGAGGAGCATTGTTATGAAGCATTAATACAGAGCAGAACAAGGTTGAACTAACCGGCAAATATCACGCAGCATCTTCAGTCTCCTTCGCCAGCTGAGTTTCTTTTTCTGCCCACTCATATGAATCAAATAATACAAGGACCCATACTCCATGTATTCGGTTACCATTGACAAGTGAGGAGGCTTTGTGCATGCCCCAAGAAATAAAATAACTGTTAAGAGATAACATCAATAGTTTCGTGAGAATGGGATAATACAATGCATGAACACATATGCATCTACAAAAATAGTGCATGTGTAGGAGATTTTGTCAGATAAGTATAAACAAAAAAAAAAAATGTCACAAGAATCTAACGTGATGCCAATAAAACCCAAGAATACAACACATTAACCCTCAGACGCAACCATCTATGGAATATGAGACACATTAAAGTTCAGAAACTGTTAAGTATGGTAAAGTACCATTTGGGTGTCGCAGGCGGCTGAAAAAGGAGACAAAAAGAAAGCATTGAGTCAGAGAAGAAACACTGGAATGAAATAAGCCAAGACTCCTTATGGATCAATGAGATAATAATACCTTAGGATAGATATTTCATTGCAGAAGTCCTCCATATTTTCAGCTGTCAAATCTTGCTCAAGAAAAATCTTGATGGCAACATCTGTCCCATTCCAGATACCACGAAAAACTTCTCCAAAGAAACCTGAATCCAAATAAATGGATATGAATGGTTTGCAACTATAAAACTAATATTTACTCGAGCAATTGTAGTTTACCATTTCTCCCATGTGACCTGAAAGTTTGAAGCAGTTACAGAAACTACTCCATAAGTAATTCAAGCATGGGGAAGGGTCCTCTGAGCCTACAGCATTCCCTACACCCTCTCACAATGTAGTTCTATATTCATTTTTTTAGGAGAGATAAATAATAAAAGATTCTTATGTGAGAGGGCATAGGAAACGCCTTAGGCTTAGAGACACTTTTCCCTTCAAACATTTAATTCCAACAGGGTAATAAGCCCTCATAAAGGCATCTGGCAGGGTGCCGTTTTTTCCCTTGCACTTTAAACACAGCAATTTGAGAACACAGACATGTCCTCAAAAAATATGTTTAAAGGTGGGTATGCAAACATAAACTTCCATATACATACCCAAAAAACAAAGCCTAAAAATACTTTTTAAAAAAATATTGACAGTACCCTGGCTGAAATTGTCATAATCACTATATAAGCCAGTTTAGGTCATAACTTGAGCAGTAGGGCATCGAAAATGTTCCCTACAGTCTAAATCAGGAAATGAAGAAACCAGAGTGTTGCCTCCCGAAATACGGACAAGAAATAAACCATACTCAATTAAAACATGGTTTGGGATGTTCAGAATATTTTGTTATGTGTCAAGTCATACCAGGGCCAAATCTAAACTATAACCTGCTTTAGCATTGTTCAATTTTGAATTATAACACAAGGTTTTCAATCTCAATAGAAATGGACCACCATGCCTGAAATGAAATTTAAGTGTTACATGTTGTTTAGAAGATTGCTCCCAAAGTGCCACTAACTAAATGAAAGCGTTACAATAAAGTCATTTGGGCTTAAATGGGAAAAAAATGCTGCATTTTCCATATATTACAGGACTTCAGTCCAACCAGGGAAACCTTTTGGCTTAAGTCTATTTTGATCGTAAGCTTCTAAGGTTCCAACAATTCTTCGAGGCAAATATTACCAAAATAACTTTAACACATGAAACCTAGACTCTGAGTCGATTCAAGACCTGACATGTAAATCTGGACCTCAGGTTTTTGTATCACACATTTATACTCTCTCATGTGTGACATGGAAATCTGGACCTCAGGTTTCTGTATCACCCATTTATACCTGATTTATCGATTGATGGTGATACAAAATGGAAACAAATCCTGGTAGTAGTTGTGCAAACCATATACTAACCAAAATAGTAAAGGGTCAACTATTATAAAAAACTATTATAAAAAGCTACAAATCCATAACAGGTAGCACTTAGTCCAACCTCCTACAAACTTGATTTCTTTACCAATGCCTACCTCCTACAAACTTGATTTCTATACCAATTTTAAAGTAAATATGGGGATTCAACACAACTTGGCGATTTTCAGCGCCACACGTCAAACAAAATTGAACATTTCTGAAACCTTACGTCTAGATATCCCATTAAAAAGTCATATAAATTAATGCTAAATGGTATGAGCAGATCTGTTGTTGGGATAAGGCTGAGTTGTTGTTGTTGGTATGAACAGATCTATGCACTACTACTGGTAGATTAAACTTCTCTTGAGAATTGAGCATTGCTAATTCAAAATTATAGAAAATTAGATAAATCACAAAAAAAAAAGTGTGATGAGGAAAAATACAAGTACGTTCCATTGGACTTATTTAACGTGTGCTAACAATTACTCTTTATCCAAGGGAACACTTTTCTAATTTTCATTAGAATGGCAACTGATATTAAAATTATAAAACTGTAGTATCTATTGACCATATGTCCATATGTGAGGGGGAAAAGAAAACACTTCATCCCCGTGTAATTTCCCTCATCCTGAGCATATAATATTTTTATTTTACTTTCATTAGGTAAATTTAATGACTAGATTGAAAAAATATGTATTATTGTACAAAACCTGGAATTCTCTAGCTAGGGTTTCCAAGGCTTGTGGTAGGTAGTAGGTATCACTTTTAAAACCTGGATGTGTGTTGTCATGCCTAGAGTAATATCTGACCATTCATTTTCCTATTTTGGGTATAAGCATGAACAAAAAAATTTTATTTCATTTTCCTACACACATTGTTAGTTTCCCAAAATAGAAAATTAATTGGATACAAATGTAGCACCATTAACAATCCTTAACTCTTTCGTAGCAAGAGGAGCATCTATTCCTGTATATACAATATCAGTGCAGATTCTGGGAAAAAATCTAACTGATCTTCAAAACTTATTATGTTTCTCTTTCCACATATCCTCAGCTACTATTCAGTTGAAGAATATACGAATCATTTCCTTCCCTGTCTATGTATAGATAGCATAGTTGTCACGTCGGCACGGCGATCCAAGTCGGTGGAGGGGTGTCATATCGATATATCGACATGTCGCCCGCCATGGCATTGCCATGGCGATCATATCGACCATGTTTTATTTTTTATTTTCTCTATTTTTAATGTCATTTAGTATGCTATAATATATACCCTATAACATAAAAAATTAACATGAAAGTGTACTATTAATCAACTATGGTTTAATTCATGACAGTGTAATATCCATTAGTGTATATGAAATCATGGATTATCAAATAATTGATAGCAATAGTCTTGTTGATAATAAAGTTAAAAAATCATGAGAGTTGAGATATGATTCATATGAAAGTGACTACAAAAGTAACAAAACAAAAAAACAATTACAAGAACGTAATTTATATTGAGTGAATAAAGCTAATAAACAACCCATCTAAATAAAAAAAATAAAATTGGTAATGTGAATATGTGATTGTGTATTAGTCAATAGTGTATTAGTGTTTTCTGTTTGATGTTTTTTTAATTTTTTTATGTTAAGGAAAAAACATTAAAATAAAAAATAGTTAAAAAAAATTATTATTAAAAAATTAAGTTTCATAATTTGAAACAACCATGTCACCCGATATGGCCATATGTCGCGGTATGGCGTCCATGGCGGCGCCATGGCGACGACAAGGAGGCCATATCAGTCGATATTCTTACATCATCCATATTGGTGGTCGATATGCCCACTTCTCCAGTGATATGACGCCATGGCGTCAATATGGCGACGCCATGACAACTATGATAGATAGCATCTATAGTGCCACCATCTCTGCTGTTAGTTGTTCAAGTTCAGATCCTTATAAGGGAAACAACAAATGTCACAACTCTTAGTGGAGCCTTGCATGTTCCCCGTCACTAGAGTAAAGCATTCTTTGACTTCTTTCTGACCCCCTTTCATTAATGCAACCGTATTCTTTCTCCCACTTCATATTACTGCAAAACATACATCTCCTTCATTGATTTGCGATATTGACATATTCCTACAGGAATCCATGTATATCTAAACTATCTACCAACTCACAGTTTGTTTGAAGAAGAGGAATGAGATCTAGATTGATTAGCTCCTAGTCCAAAGAAGAGAAGCAAATAACATAGTCGTCACGGCGGTTAGGCGACCCAAGGCGGTGGAGAGGGCCAAAGTTCAAGGCGACACCAACTAGGCGTACAACAACCAACAATAACAATTGGAGCTAAGTATCTCCAATCAAATAAAACAAGAGAAAAACATCATGATGATACCCCTCCCCCCAAAAAAGGAAAAAAAAAAAAAGAAAGAAAAGCAAATAGCTCGAACTATCAACCTATTTCACGTAGGCTTCTCAGTTTAAACTAAGCCTCCCAACTGGACACTTTGCATTCTCTATTTAACTTCTACTACAGCCAGAACTCCCACAACTATGAAACAAGCAGGATCCTAATGTTATTATAATTTAAAAATTAAACACTCTATAACAGCCGATTTAACTATTTTACATTGGATAGATGGTTAAAGTCTACATTGGCCATGATTCGGTTTTCAAGGCCCATCACAAGCATATAAACCACCAAGTATTGAAACTTTTCCTTGTATTTTCAATGGTCTTACCAATTTTTTAAAATTATTATTTTCTTACCTTTATTCAAAGCTTTATTTCTCCATGTGACAAATGCATTTCGGCTAAAACTTCCCACATGACTACCAGCAGACATGAACAATAAGCCCTAAAAAATTTTATTCCAGCACAGCTATAAAGTGGCAAAGAACAAACCCTGTTGACAGATCCTATACGCATGGCCCATCAAGAGATCTCTCTCCCATTTAACAAAATCATGATATGACTCTTATTGGTTGAACTAAGTGCTTCGATGCCTTTAATTTGATTGCCACTACTGAAGTGTTTCCTGTGGACTATTACATCCTCTCAAAGCAATGACAGGCCATACAACTGCATTGAGGAATGTAGCGACATAAGCCCTCTTTATCCTCCAGGGCTGAATATAGAATCTACCTCGGATTCACACATGATTGAGCTCCCTTTGCATTTGATTGATATACAGATAGATGTTGTAACCAATATGTGCTATCACCAGATTCTTTTTCATTTTTTTAAACTTCAAATCAATACTTTTTTTAATGTATTAAAAATATGTAGAATCCATTTAAATCTACAAAAATAACAAGCATTACTTACAAAATAAAATAAAAGCATCTAGCGGAACATTGATTCATGTAGATATTTTTTCCATGCCTACACCTAACCTCAGTGAGGTGTACACATAAGAATTGCCATCATAGCACAAAGACAAGGATTAACAATTAAAAGATTAAAGTAATAATGAAGTTGTGAGGATCTTCTCTGAAGTAGAAAATGGGTACATATATAACAAGCAACTTAGCACAGAATTTTGAATATGAAGATGAAGGGAAATTGTAACTGTTGTAAATCTGGAAACTGCAATTGCTGAAGCAGGTGTTGCACCTTCGTGTTTTTGAGTAACTACAATACTCGATGTGTGTACAGAATAAATTTAAAAGAGTAATGCTTACCAATCCCAACACGAGTTCCAACAGTCAGTTCAGAGAAATCAATGTTCCATTCCTCAAAAGGTAATAAAGGTCTTTTCAGGAACTTGGAAGATTCCAACACTTTGTTCCATGTTGAGACCAGTTCAGCAGTTTCTCCAAAGTTCGAAGGCCCACTTCTCTCAGAACCCTGTCCCCTAAACTGAATGGGAGATGAAGGTAATGATGTTGCCTTCTGAGAATTTATTTGCCTTCTGGGAAGATATGCAGCAGACCCTTCACCAAGAATTTCATCGTGACGATCCAATTGGAAAATTGGCACCTGTAGTGTATGAACTGATTAACCATCACAAAAGCAGGCAAGAAGGAAAAACAAAATCAAATATATTAATGGAAAGCATGTAGTGTACTTTTAGAAGCAATAATTAAAAGTATTTATAAATGAATGCATGTATAAGAATAGAAGCACATCAGAACAACCGAGCATCAAAAAAATAGAACCACACTGAAATTTTACTAGTACTCATACTTTCATCTAAGAAAACATATAAATCAAGCATAAATTATAACAAACATGACCTGGAAGTATGACCATTCTCAAAACACAACACTAGTTCCATCAGTTCAAAAGCCAAAAAGAAAAAGATAAGAGATCCTAACAATTATAAGTCATAACAGATAGTTACTGCACAAATAAAACCATAACCTAAGGCACACAAAGACTTTTAGCCAAGAGGCTCAAACATTTACCAAGTGTCATCATCATGATGTCAAGCCACCAAAATGTTTGTTGCAAATAAAGAATTGCCTGTAATTGGAAAATAATAGACAAGATCAAGGAAACACCAAGTAGGACACGATATTCAAAGAAGCATAGCTGGATTAATGGCAGAACGGACTTGACTTGAAACTTGATTGAGTTTTAATTTCAGCATACTCCCTGAGACATAAATATTCAATTGAATCAATTAATGGGATTTTACTAATTAGAGACCACCAAAAAATGTGACCTAGTGGACATGGGTTCGAGTCGGGAAACAGCCTCTCCGTGAAGCGGGGGTAAGGCTGCGTACATTATGACACTGACTGCAAATTTTTAGTCCATCCCTAAAATTTTATATGGGCAACACAGGCAGGCAATAACTAGCATATGCAAGGTTTTAGATCGCAGTATTGAAATGAGTATGGGCCAATTCCAAAACCAATATGATACCGATAAGTATCAGCCGGTACCGATACCTAAATCCCTGAGCATATGGCAACATATATAATGTTCCAATTTTAGTCTTTCTTTTAAGGTCCACCAAAATACCTATCCATGTGTAACATTTCAGTACAATTAGAGTGTGAGTGTAATTCCTAAATAATATCCTTAGATACTTATTTCTGCTCATAGAATTATTTGGGTGTATCAACTGGTCAACCCTCAGGCACACTGGGCGACAATGTTAGTTCCTGGTAGACAAAGGGGACTCTAATTGGATGCAAAAAAATTTCAGGAATGCTGAAGACATTGCCACTAATGATATAAGCTATTAATATGCTCGAGTGGAAGTGAGTCACTTGTCACAGTTGAATTCAGTGAAAGCATGGAACCAAGTTTCAGAAGGGTAAATCACCTTCCATCAGTTCATGTGATAGCTCATTAACCATTCATCAATTAAATAGCCAGCAATGATTATTTTGGTTCTGAAAAGTTAAGTTTCACCTTTGGATATGAGCAAAACTGGAGTACGTTTTTGCTCATCCACTACAAGAGGCAGAATCGATGGTTTTCAAATGTCTGGCAGAGGTTGATGATGAACTAGCTTCGGACTCATCCGTTTCAGCCTGAATGGTTTCAGTGTCGGATTCGTCTGAGAAAATTTGATAATCATGCAAGCTGAACAGGGTTTCATGTTCAGAGTAGAGTTCTTGCATCATAGATAAAAGCTTGTTTCGTTCAGCAGGGTCTTTTTCATCTATAAAACGTGATTTGCAATAATCCATTATTTCTTTTAACGGATTAAAATCTGACTCATCAAATGAATAATTTGACGTGTCATCATCGAAAACATTTGTGGAGTTTCCGTAAAACAGATTAGAACAATGAGAAGTATGTGGTGAAACATACCCATCGACAAAGACAAATAGTTGATCTGACAAAGTCTGCATTTGAGCTTTGGTTTGCTCTTTTAAATCTAAATCTATAATAGATCCAATAGTTTTAATATCGGAGTCTAGTTTATTGATTGGTTTTCAATACTTTTAAAGTAAGTGGTAATATCTATTAACATATTAATAGCATCACAAGCAGAATTTATATATTTTTTATTTTTAACATATTTTTTTGATGTATGTGCACTAAAATAGTACAATGTGAGGCTAAAGATGCAGCACGTACGCATGAGTATAGACAATGACAGGGACCCGATCGAGTTCGGCGACATTTTCAAGATGGAGCCAGAGGAGGATCCCTTGGTTGAGTGGGTGAGAGAGGTGAGGCAAAGATTTATCAGGCTAGGGGTCAAGCCCGGGGATGGATCAGGCTGGGGGTAGGCTTGACCCCCATATAGCTAGTCAAATGGGTGCTGATGTGGATGAGTTTATGGCTTCAGTGGGTCGCATACACTCACAGACACCCTGACCGTTCGAACTCGCACATGGTAGGTATGATGAGGAGGACCCCGTCTGGTCCCATTCCAGTGGTCGCATACACTCATAGACACCCCGACTGTCTGCTCGTGGAGATGATGGCGGCGATGATGATGATGATGGTGGTGACGGGGGGTGATAGATATGTTTCTCATTGAGAAGAGGATGACCAGATAGAGGAGGAGCGAGAGCTGGACCAAATGAATTATGTAAAATGGCCAATTAATATTTTAATAGAAATGTATGTAAAATGGACTTTTTGTCATTTCTGTTAAAGTGGATCACATACATGTTTTTTTTTTTTTTTCCATGGTTTGCCATACAACAATTATGGGCTCAAAAGCATTCCAAAATAACAGAAACAGAAAAAAGCATTTCAGACTCAGAAATACTAATTTTAAACAGAAACGTTGCCATACAGCCCCTTAGGGATTGTGTAAGGGGAGAAAAAACTGAATCTTTATGGACTAATCCAGAAGTTGCCCAAAGCAATGGCTGTTATTGTGTCATATACGATGACATGGCTATGGCTACCAAGGATTTGCAAGGAAAAGAAGCCTTTCTGAAGAGCTACAAATGTTGAGAGTCTATTCCCGAATAGTCATCAGAAAGATACATTTGTCCAGTTCTGCCTCTTTTTTCCAGAATTTAGAATAATCATGAATGTATCTTATGCCTGTGGGTTGTCTATCTCACTGTTCTACATTCTTCCCTCTTAAATCATAATAAATCTCTCTTTTCCTGCCTATTTGGGAGGGGGGGGGGGGGGGGAAGATTTGGGGTAATTAGAATTGTAGTTTGTCTGCTATACCAGTCAGGGAAATTAAGATTCTATTTGCATAGGTCATTAACCTGGTTTTTGTAATGATTATAAAAAGGTCACGAATGTACACATAAAGGCTGACCAACACTGAATTCTTATTATATGGTGCCAGTGCTGATTGGGGCAGCCATGGCAGTGGCAGAACAGGGGGAAGCAGTTGCATTATTGGCAGTTTTCAAGCAATAGGGTGGTGGATGTGATTCAGAAGTTGCCATGGTTGAAATTGTGGTGGGGTAGTTGTGGCTTATGAGAGGAATGGTGGTGATAGATTTGAGGTAATGGGGCTACCATTGGGTGTAGTGGTCGGAGCATGGTGGAGACTGGCAGCAAAACCAAAAGCATGGTGATAGTTCTGTGGACATGATGGAAAGCAGTGGCAGCAGTTCAGGCAGACATGATGCTGAGAGCGGGAGTGATGGTTTGAGAGGGAGGTATGATGGTGGTGGCAATGATAGCGGTCACATCCATATATGATTTAAATCCAAGTCCTACAAGGTTAGAATAGTAACACACAATCTTTTTCACATCACCATTTGGATACAATGAGTCAATGATCCTTCACAATGCACTTCCAGCAACTTCAAGAAGTACCGTAAGTTAAGGAAAAGACACTTGCAAAATACAACTTTGTCCGTAGTAAAAGTACCAAAGATATATAGTAACTACAAGGTGAGGAAAGAATACCATCAGTTGGTATTAAAATATCAAAAAAAAAAAAATTATACAAGTTAGCCCTTTATGGTGGCAACAAGAAGAGAGTAATTCTAAATGATAAATTAGCACAAGAACTGCAATCATTCAAGGACAGGAAATAGAAAACATACATTTTGTTGAGGATCTGAACAATTGCTTTTGTCATTTGTTACTGACCCATCGTCAGCCTGTTCCCTTAAAAGTCGATTTTGCTTCAGTGTCTCATTCATTGCTCGCACAGCCCTAAACATGTGTTCATTTAAAACAATATGAGCTTGATAGCTAATGCTCAATGAAAAGTACAGTCACTTCTTAAATGCTAGAGGATGTAAAATACCCAGTTAAATAGAAGTGCTAAAATAATCCTGGTTGTGAAGCAATTAGTCATACATTAGCATGCTGATATCTTTTACTTCCATTTAGCAAGGGTGTTTGTTCTCTTAATTGTACCATGTACATGATCAGAATCCATAAATAGTAATAATATATATCTCTTGAAGGTCAGAACAATCTAGGAGACCCTTAATCTTTTGCTCTTCACAAACACTGGGATCACAGCAAGGTTATGGATCGAACCTTTCCACCAGTAGCTAGACCTGAGTCTATTCGTATGTTTCTGGCATTGGCAGTTTATA
Source organism: Telopea speciosissima (assembly GCF_018873765.1). NCBI lineage: Eukaryota > Viridiplantae > Streptophyta > Magnoliopsida > Proteales > Proteaceae > Telopea > Telopea speciosissima. Next base: position 66,719,475 of record NC_057917.1, on the reverse strand, counting down.
GAGGGTTCAAGGTTTACCAGATGGACGTCAATCAGCATTCCTGAACATTAAACTTGAGGAAGAGGTCTACATAGAACACCTGATTGTTTTCAGTTGAGTGGCGATCCTCATATGGTATGCAAATCGAAAAAGGCTTTATATGGGTTAAAGCAAACACTAAGGGCATGGTATTCAAGGCTAGATGCATATCTGCAAAAACTGGGCTTCAGAAAAGGAATGGTGGACAGCAACATATATGTGATGGCAGAGAATGACAATCAGCTTATAGTTATGGTCTATGTAGATGACATCATTTTAGGCGGGCACCGTATTGAGTTATGCAAGCAGTTTGCATGCAGGATGAAAAGTGAGTTTAAATGTCAATGTTAAGTGAGTTAATATATTTTCTTGGTTTGCAAGTGAATCAGATGGATAATAGCATCTTCATCTCTCAAGTGAAGTAAGTCAAGGAAATGCTAAACAGGTTCAGGATGGAAGACAGCAAACTGGTAAGTACACCTATGACAGTGGGTTGCAAACTTAGTAAAGATGATGAATCACCTGCAATTGATCAGACACTTTACTGATTGGGAGTCTGTTATACCTGACAGCTACAAGACCAGATGATGCAGATTTATCACCAAACTGGGTTTCTTTTATTAAGAATAAGTCTAGGACTCTAGGGTTTGATTATATACATGTTGGGCCTTTGATCCCATGGGTTTTCTATGTAATAGGTCACTTTTGTGGGCCTAAAATATGGGTACATGAATTGCATATGGGATTAGCCCTATATTTAGTTTATTTCCATGTTTTAATGTTTTAAATTGAACCGGTCCAAAGCTAGTTTGAACCAGTGGTTCAATTTAAGTGATTTTATTAGTCTTTCTTTTAGTTGTTTAGCTGGGCTGGATTAGGACTCTATTTTGAGTCTATTTCAGTTTCCTAGTCAGTTTAAGTTACCTAATAGGTTAAGGATTGGTTTAAGCCTTTCCTTTTTAGTGTAGGAGTCCATTTATGAATCTTTTATATAAGGTTGTAAGGGGGGCAAACATTGAATACGAATTTGATTAATGAATAACTTTTTCTTGCTGCCATAGTTGTTGTTCTGCTCTGTTGAGTGTTGCCTTGTGAGTCATATCAAGGTAAAGGGACTGGTAGATCTCCAGTTGACTCCTTGCGTCTTGTAGACCGGGAGGATTTGTTATAAGGGATTGCTGGATCTCCAATTGACTCCTTGCATCTTGTAGATCGGGAGGACCTAGTTATTGCCTTTAAGCTACTGCCATTGAAGATATGCAACTCCAAGTAAGTATTCAACATTATTAATCATCCAACTTTCTTCTCCTAATCCTCTAAAACCCAGCCCCATCGATCCCCATTGCCAATACTCAATCCTTATTACCTTCCTCATCCACCATTAAAACCATAGATCCATTAGAACCTGTTGAGATTGGCTACGTTACCCACTAGGGGGAACCTAGTCCTAGTTGGCTTTTATTACTTATTTTATTTTGTTTATGTTCTAATTGTTTTATTCCTGTTTTCCCCCCTATACGATTTCTATTTGGGATTCCTAGTTATAGTGGGAATTCCTAGTAGGAATAGGATTGGGGGGAATTCATATCTTGCTGTAATTTGATTTTGTTATAAATAAGAGGCTGGGGTGATCGATCAGGTCATCTAAGCATTAATTCCCAAGGCTGTTAACATGGTATCAGAGCAGAATCTGATCTAAGAATAGCTTTCTCGATTTTTGGTTCTCTCCTTCTCAGTTTTCTCTGTTTTTTTTCTTTCATTCGATCCCATCTTCCCTCCCCTTCTTCCACTCGATCTTCTTCTTTTTTTTTGGTTTCTTCTTCTGAATTAGGGCAGATCTAATGAGGTGATCTGTTGTTTAGATACTGCCCTAATTAATCACCTCATCCCTTGATGCTTTAAGAAGCTTTTTGGATCGATAGCTGCTGCACCTTCCTCTGCGATTTTGTTTGGAGTTCTCCCCACCTGCAGATCAGTCTCCTCTATCAATTTGACACTGGTTTGATTATTGGGATCCATTCCTGCAGTTTCAATTGGGCAGCTGCTATCATAGGTTTTCTTCTCCAGATTAAAGCACCTCCTCAATCGATCTACCTTCAGGGTTTTTCACAACAAACCCTAACTTTGTCAATTTTTGGTTTTTTTCTGGAGAAGCTACTTCATCAACAATCAGTACCATCGCTGCAGATTTTTTCTCAGCCTTTGAAGACCATATATCTGCAGATTTTTCTCAGCCTTTGAAGACCTTATATCTGCAGCTTTTTTCTCAGCCTTTGAAGACCTTATATCTACAGATTTTTTTCTCAGCACTTGAAGACCCCTAAAACCAGATCGATTACCTTTCTTAGGGTTTTTTTCTTAAACCCTGCTTCTCGGTTTTGGTTTAAGGGCAGTTGGTTGCTGTATTCCAGCTTTTGTTTTTGTTACCACAGGGCAGATCTGATTTTTCTGCCTGGCTGAATCATGGGTGACTCAGAGATGACTATTGCTACTTCTGGAGGAGATCAAACAAGGTCTGATTTTCTTCCCTATGTTGTTGCCATTAAGCTTGATGGTACCAACTACTTAATTTGGGCCAAATCATTATCCCTGACAGTGGCTGGTAGGGGACTCACTGGCCATCTTACTGGCACCACCAAACAGCCTATTGAAGAAGGTGCTGCTCGTACTAAATGGGCTGCCAATGATGCAATGGTAATGTCCTTTGTTCTGAACTCTATGGCCACTGACCTCTCTAGTCAGTATCTTCTCCTTGACACGGCTACACAAATATGGACAGCTATCAAGGGCACTTATGGTCGTTCAGGTAATGGTGCTCAGGTATATGAAATCAAGAAGACACTCCAAACCACTACTCAGAAGGAGATGTCTGTCACCAAATACTATGCTGCCCTCAAGTGTTTATGGCAGCAATTGGATCACTATGCTCGGTTTCAGCCTACTACTACTGCTGATATTACTGCCTACCACACCTATGTAGACCAATTCCGTGTCTATGATTTCCTGGCTGGCCTCAATGATGACTATGACCCTATTCGGGTGCAAGTTCTTGGACGGGTTCTTTTCCCCACTCTAGAGGAAACCTTTTCTTATGTTCACAGTGAAGAAACACGAAGGGCTGCCATGATGATTACTCCTAAAGTTGAGCGATCAGCCATACAGACTGCTGGCCCCACTCCCGTTGCGTCTTCTGACAGTGTTGCTGCTTCTACTACTACTACCAAAGAGCCTGTTAAGTGTGAGCATTGTCACAAACCATATCACACTAAGGCTCAATGCTGGAAATTACACGGGAACCAGCTGATTTTGAGGCCAAACGTGGTCGTGCTAAGTCTAAAAACAGAGCCAATCATACTGAAAGTGTAGCTCCAACTCCCACTGTTGACATTGGTTTCTCCTAGGAAGAACTTCAGGCTCTGCGTCGTATGTTGAACACATCAACTGCCTCTACTACGTCTGCTGCCAATTCAGGTTCCTTCTTTGCCCGTACAGGTATTTCTTTTGCTGGTCATTGTGCATCAGTAGTATCCACTCCATGGATCATAGACTCCGGAGCTACTGATCACATGACAGGTTCTTCTAGCCTTTTTAATACATATTCTCCTGCCTCTGGTAAGGACAAAGTCAAAATTGCTGATGGGTCCCTCTCCTCCATCTCAGGAAAAGGATCCATTGGTTGTTCTCCTTCCCTTACACTGTCATCTGTGTTGCATATTCCCAAATTTACAACTAACCTTCTTTCCATTAGCAGTATCACTAAATCCCTGGATTGTAAAGTGACATTTTTTCCCACTCACTGTATCTTTCAGGAACTGGACTCGGGAAAGACGATTGGATCGGGTAAAGTGCATGGTGGATTGTACCTACTTGATGGCGATCCTAAACATACTCAGACTTTACCTTCGGCATCTTTCTCCTCTGACTTACATAAATGACACTCTAGACTAGGCCATCCCCCCTTAGGTACTTTATCAAATTTATTTCCAGCATTAGTTAAAGACTGTAATAAGGAAGACTTTTTTTGTGAGCCTTGTGTCTTGGCTAAACAGACACGTTCAACTTATCCTATTTCTAATAAAAGATCCTCTTCCTTATTTCATATCGTTCATACTGATGTGTGGGGGCCTAGTAGGAAAGCTTCCCTGACTAGCCATCGGTGGTATGTCACTTTCATTGACTGCTATTCTAGGTTCACTTGGGTATACCTTATGCACACAAAAAGTGAAGTATTTTTATGTTTTCAACACTTTCATCAAATGATTAAGACCCAATTTAATGCCCCTCTTCAAATTTTGAGGAGTGACAATGGGAAAGAGTATATGGAAGGTCAGTTCCAAAAATACCTTGCTGCACATGGAATCCTCCATCAGACCAACTGTGTCGACACTCCAGCCCAAAATGGTGTGGCTGAGAGAAAAAACCGCCACCTCTTGGAGGTGGCTAAGACTCTTATGTTTGCTCGCAATGTCCCTTCCCTTTATTGGGGGGATGCTGTCCCTTCCCTTTATTGGGGGGATGCTGTCCTTACTGCGGCCTATTTAATTAATAGGTTGCCCAATCGGGTTCTTCTTTCAAAAGCCCCTATTGAGCTATTACTTAGCTCTTTTTCCTTTATAGTCGCACCTAAGGTGTTTGGCTGCGTTTGTTATGCCAGGAATACAAGGTCCCTTGGTAAACTTGACCCACGTAGCCTCCGCTGCATTTTCTTGGGATACTCTACTACCCAAAAGGGATACAAATGTTACTACCCTCCATCCCGCCGGACTTTTGTCAGCATGGATGTTGTCTTCCATGAAAATGTTCCCTATTATGTGTCCCCACCTCTTCAGGGGGAGAGTGTTAGTGAAGATGTGCTGACTATTGACTCTCCACCTCCACTTCAGTCTATTTACCATGAGTTTGAACCAGTTCGGCCTACCCCTAGTACTTCCCCTGAGTCAGGGGGAGAGGTTCCTATACAGGGGGAGACCATTTCTATTCAGGGGGAGCAAGCTGCCCCGGTCCAGACTCCTATCCAGAGGACTATTAGTGAATTTCAAAGGAGGATTGATGCCAGTAATATGAAGACCTATGCAAGGAAACATAAGCAGGTTCAATCAACTGTTGCTCCAGTACCCATCCAATTGCCAAACCCGGATCCAGAACCTGCCTCTCCACCTGGTAATGTTCCTGATTTACCTATTGCTCTTCGCAAAGGTGTCAGAACTTGCACTCAGCATCCCATATCTCATGTCGTTTCTTATGATTCCCTTTCCCCATCCTTCCGTGCCTTTGCTTCCTCTCTTTCTTCTGTTCGTATTCCTAACAATTGGCAGGAAGCTTTATCAGAGGGAAAGTGGAAGGCAGCTATGATGGAAGAAATGGAAGCCTTGAAAAAAAATAACACATGGGAGCTTGTGGTTCTTCCACCTGGGAAGAAAACCGTTGGATGTAAACGGGTGTTTGTGGTGAAACAGAAGGTGGATGGCACTGTGGATAGGTATAAGGCACGACTCGTGGCCAAGGGGTTTACTCAGACATACGGCATTGATTACCAGGAAACTTTTGCACCGGTTGCCAGGTTAAATACTGTTCGTGTGTTATTATCTTGTACAGTCAACCTTGGATGGGATTTGCAGCAGCTAGATGTAAAAAATGCCTTCCTAAATGGAAAACTGGATGAGGAGGTGTATATGGACATTTCACCAGGGTTCTCTTGTGACAGAAACCGAGGAAAAGTATGTAGACTGAAGCGTGCACTTTATGGGCTGAAGCAGTCACCTCGAGCATGGTTTGGGCGGTTCCACAAGGCCATGATTTCTGTGGGCTATAAGCAGAGTAATGCTGATCACACACTCTTTATAAAGAGGGTTGGTGAAAAACTCACTGTTCTTATAGTCTACGTTGATGATATAGTGGTTACTGGCAATGATGGTAATGAGATCAGACGGTTGAAGACCTTCCTTGGACAAGAATTTAAGATTAAGGATCTAGGGAAACTACGATACTTTCTTGGGATTGAAGTAGCCAGATCTTCTAAAGGCATTTTTCTCTCCCAAAGGAAGTATGTCTTAGACTTATTGGCTGAGACCAGGTTGCTAGGCTGTCATCCTTCAGATACTCCTATGGACCCTACTGTTCGACTCAAGGAGAAAGAGGGTGAGCCTGTTGATAAAGGCCGGTACCAAAGACTTGTAGGGAAGCAGATTTATCTTTCACACACTCGATCTGACATTGCTGTCGCCGTGAGTACTGTGAGCCAGTTTATGCATGATCCCTACTCTTCTCATATGGACGTTGTTCTTCGTATCTTGCACTATTTGAAGTCAGCTCCTGGAAAAGGAATTCTTTTGTCTACGCATGGTCATCTACGGATAGAAGCATACACTGATGCTGATTGGGCTGGTTCTTTAGATCGCAAGTCTATTTCTGGGTATTGCTCCTTTGAAGGTGGAAATCTTGTCACGTGGCGTAGTATGAAGCAAAATGTTGTTGCTCGTTCTAGTGCCGAAGCTGAGTTTTGAGCTATGGCACAGGGTATTTGTGAGTTACTCTGGCTGAAAGGGCTGCTACAAGATCTTGGTGTTCCTATTTGTCTTCCTCCTATGATGTTGTACTGTGACAACAAGGCTGCAATCAGCATAGTACACAACCCAGTACAGCATGATCATACCAAGCATGTTGAGGTGGATAGGCATTTCATCAAAAGAGAAGTTAGAGGCAGGGCTGATTTGCATTCCCTTTGTGACGTCTACTGATCAACTTGCAGATATCTTCACTAACGGATTGTCTGGGAAGCTGTTTCATCCCAATCTAGTCAAGTTGGGCATGATCGACATCTTTGCTCCAACTTGAGGGGGAGTGTTGAGATTGGCTACGTTACCCACTAGGGGTAACCTAGTCCTAGTTGGCTTTTATTACTTATTTTATTTTGTTTATGTTCTAATTGTTTTATTCCTGTTTTCCCCCCTATACGATTTCTATTTGGGATTCCTAGTTATAGTGGGAATTCCTAGTAGGAATAGGATTGGGGGGAATTCATATCTTGTTGTAATTTGATTTTGTTATAAATAAGAGGCTGGGGTGATCGATCAGATCATCTAAGCATTAATTCCCAAGGCTGTTAACAGAACCCTAAAACCTGCAACTATTCTTCTTCCATTCTAGAAGGTCACATGCAAGGTGATTTTCACAAGAATTCTACCCAGTCAAATCTAACCGTTAGACATAGTTGTCACGGCGGTTAGGCAATCCAAGGCTTTGGAGAGGGTCAAAAAGCAAGGCGACACCAATTAGGCGATCAAGGCGTTCAAGGCGCCCAAGTCAGCCAAGGCACTTGGACGCCTTGGCGACGCCTTGACAACTATGCCGTTAGAACTTGCTAAAATTTTGATCGAATCTTCCTCTAACCCTAAGAGAGACTCAATCCAAATTTCAGAACCATCCACCCAGCCAATGATCTAAAATCACACTTTTACCCCTCTCTCCTATCTCTACTAGGAAACCTCCATAACTCCAGATTTAACCATCTGATTTAGTTGTAACTTTCAGCATATATTCCCTTACACCCTACCCACACTCAACCTAAATATTAAGCCCATTCAACTACCTGATTTCCTTTTATCATAACCCGAGATTCCCTCATCTTCCCCCTTTCAAAACCCTAATCCTAGTTGCTACCCAAATCCATCTAACCTACTTCTATCCATCCAAACCCCATAAGACCTATATCATTAGACTCCTAAAAACCTGCCTAGCTTTACCAAATAAAATCCAACCCCATTACCCTAACCCTAACCCTAGAATTTGACCTAAATCATCAAATATGTCCAATCAGCCAACAGGTCCTGGTAACTTGGCTCCTAGTAGACCCTTTGTCTATCTAGGACTACATTACCAGATATCCAACAAGCAGTATATTTGGTTGCACGGTTTCAAGCTAGTCCTAAAAAGACTCATGCTGAAGCAGTAAAGAGGATCTTTCGATATCTTACTGGCACGGAGTGGCTTATGGTATCTTAAGATAGGACAGTTCACTCTAACAACATTCACAGATGCTGATTGGGCTGGTAGCGTTGATGATAGAAAGAGTACCAGTCGTGGAGCTTTTATACTTGAGCAATAGTCTTGTAGCTTGGCACCACAAGAAACAAGAGTCGGTGTTATAGTCTACGAGGCAGAATATATTGCAGTAGTGGCTAGTTGTGCATGAAACGCCAGGTAACAGATTTTGGCATTCAGTGTGATGAACCGACTCCATATTGTGTGATAGTATGAGCGCCATAAATATTTCCAAAAATCCGATCATGCACTCCAGTTGGATTTCGTTCCTACTTCCGACAATGTGGCTGATATTTTAACCAAGACAATTCCGAGAGAAACTTTTGAGCTGCTCAAAAGCGAACTTGTAGTAGTCACTACACTAGAGCAGTAGATGGCATGTGCATAGGGGGACCACATTGTCTTTCCTACATAATCACAGTCATGTGCTACGTGTTTGAGACCCTCGGTGATTGTTGCCAAAGGAGGAGAAAAGCCACATCATCTATAGTAACCACAGGGGTGAAGAGCCATTCTATCTTCAGAGGGAGAGATTGTCAGATTCAAGGGGAGTCATGTCATTGTTGGTGATGGTGATGTTGATGTGTTGATAAATTGCCAATAATTCCAAAGAGGGAGAATGTTGGGCGTGTGGAGTCCAAGAAGAAAGATTATTGGACATGTTGATGTGTTGTCATTGTTTGCAAACATCAGCTTCGGGGTTCATGCATTAATCTTCAGTTGAAGGTGTATTCATATGAAATGTGTTCCTTCAAGTCTTCTATCAAACGCATTTTGAAGAGGGTCAAACAGAGTCCGAACGAATATGTGGAATGTTGAGAGGATAGAGGTTCAGAAAGAAGGTTTAGAGACGATCCTGTCTACCGGATGCAAGTAGCGGCCGACTGGTTCAACATTTTGTGTGCAGAGTTAACTTCTCGAGAACAACCGGATTTAACCAGATGTCCAAGCAGTCAACTGGAACATCCATCCGGACGAATTGGGATTGACCAGTGTGCCTCCAGATGGTCAGGATCGTAACAGAAGCTTCAACTTGTCGACTGGATCAATATTCTGTATGCAGAGTTAAATTCTTGAGACAACCAGATTCGACCAGATGCACAAGCAGTCAACTAGAACATCCATTCGGACGAAGTGGGATCGACTAGTGTGCCTTCGGATGTTCAGGCCCGTAACAGAAGCTGCAACTGGTCGACTGGATGATCGTGGCGGTTGACTGGATGGACAAAAACCATGTACATAATTGAAGTCGTGACTTATCTATTTAATGTTTTTAAGACTTCATTGCTCATAACTTCAAGCACGAAAAATAGAGAGAACACCCTAAAAGAAGAAGAAAAAGAAAAGAAAGAGGTTATTTGAAGTTGAAGCTTGATCCATTTTGTATCAATGTCTCTCTAAGAAATCTTGAGAGAAGGAGAACGTCACCATCTATGCTTGCTAGAAGGTGAGATTGAAGAGAAGAACACCATCCGCAGTTCTTCCGGGTGGAGTTACTGAGGTTAAGGTAACTCATTGTGCAAATCCCTATGTTATGATTCTAGGTTTAGCCCATTGTTGAACAGACCTATAATCTTGTATGTAAGGGAAGGGGATTTGATTTTAATCATTATCACAATTGTAAGGGCTATCAAGTTGGGGCTTGATAGAGTTAGGGTTGAGGCTCTTGAGATATTTGTTGGGACAAAGGTTTGTAATAGGGGTAGGGGCTCCTTGGTCGTAATAGCGATCTACATTGTAAAGAGTTTTGGTAATATGAAACCCTGGTTGGGGTATTACCTAGTGGACGCAGGCACATTGCCGAACTACATACATATTGTGCACTGTGTGATTGCTATTGTGGATATTGAAGTATATTGTTCAGCAGAGTGGGTGTGGACTACCTGCTGGCCACACAATGGTTGTAAGGTATGGTGCATACCATAGTTATCAAGGCGGGAAGGCGACCATGGCGTTTTAGAGAATAAAAAATCAAGGCGACACCGCCATAGCGGCAAGGCACCCGCCATGGCGCCCAAGGCGTCCAAGGAGCCTAGACGCCATGGCGACGCCTTGATAACTATGGTGCATACAAGTTGTAGATTTGTAAAATTGGGGGTACCTCAGGTAGTTGGTGCTTGTGCAAACTAATTGTGGTGGTTGTTTCTTCTGTCGTCATCATATCAAACAATGCAAGGATTAAAATTATTAGGAGACACTGATTCACCCTTCCCCTCTCAGTGTCACTTGGGACCATCAGTCAGATATCTTGATTTACAATCGTTTCTTCTGTTAGAGTCTTATGTAATAAAGGTAGTTTGCTCAGTAGTTTAGTATCTTGTTGTCTTATGTTGTAATTTTCCTTTTTTACCTTTTATCTCCCTAGGGAGGTGTTTGTAATTCTTCTTCATGTTAGTAAATCAAATAGGGGAGAGGAATCTTTACACTCCCACATTCGGTTGCACATTTCCTTCTCTCTTTTTTTCCTCTCTTCTCTTCCCCTCATCTTCCCTTCTTCTTTTCTCACCACACAGGCACTTACACTTATTCACACACAAAATCGTGTGACACACCTTGCTTCTCAACCATAGGCACACACACAACCCTATGGCAAGGTCTACCCAATGTGCACACCCATCCTACAGACAAGGCACTCTAATATATCCATGCATCCACACAAATACATCACACCAAATGTAACGTGGTTCAGCAATGTCTCTACGTCCACGAAGCAATGCCCACTCTGGACTCAACGAATGATTATCACTCTTTAGCAGCTACTATTGCAGGGAGCCAGGGAGCTATAACCCCCGATTTACATAGCTACAACTATGAGGATGCTACAACAGCGGTTGGTAGCACAACTATTGGGCCGTGTGTGTCGAAATGAATTGAGACTAGAAACTTGCGCCATCTGAAAGAGGGGTCAAAGCTCTACATTTTTCACGTTTGAGCTACTCCAGAATCTGCCACTAAGTCACCTCGAAATGCCCTTAAAGTCATGTCATATGCAAATTAGGAATTCAGGGCACAACTATGGGAATAACCTTCTACTACTTTGCGCACCAATGGAAAATTTTCCATATCTCTCTCCTGATATCGGATTGGTCCGATTCCAAATCCATAGGAAAGAAGACTCAAATATCTACATTTTTTATATTTTGAGCTTCAACAAATTTGAAAGGTTAGCTCGAAATTCTCATAAAGTGGCGTTTTGAGAAGGAAAAAAAAAAGGATTCTAGGTACCATGCGCGACAACTACGATCGAGATCAGGGCTGCCTCGTCTAAATTCGGATTGACCCGATTCTGGAGGCATTGGGAAGCTAACTCATAGGGTTAGAGTCTTTTAGTTTTGAGCTTCAACTGATTCTCCACCAAAGATAACTCAAAACTCTCATGAAGGTTCTACTCATTGCCAAAACGACAGTCCAACCAATCTGCAGACTCCCTCATACAGCTGCTCATCCATTCAAGGTTGCAACATCTCCATTGCTTGCAGTCTTCCAGACCTGCCGACCAATCCTCAAGCCATCTCACTGACACCATCTGTTGCCACTGCTCTGACATTGTCTGCTGCTGCCCACTGCACTGTATACTCCACATAGCCCTCGCACTAACACTGCTGAATCAGTGTTTTGACAACGATGACAACAACACCTGCTGGTGTGCCCAACATTTCTCAGCATACAATATATACTATCCCAAGAAAGGATCCACAAACCAAATCAAAATTGGAGTGGTAGGGCCCCTTTCAAGCTCCACTATTGCTATTGCTATCGAAGTAACTCTTGAGCTCTTAGCACATAAACTAACCTGCAAAGCTATAACAACCTCTTAAAAGTTTACTAGCCTAATCAATTACATTTATAAAGTCTCCCTCAATCACCCCTATATGAAATGCAAGGATTTGGAGAAGCCAAACCCCTCAAATAATTTAAGGTCTTTGATACTAGCTGAATCCCTTCTACCATCAAATGGCTCTTTTCTTTATTAAATGGTTTCATTACTTTTAAACAGAAACTTCTTGAAAAACTTGAGCACAAAACCACCACTGCTAGAAGCACTATTAACTTAGGACTTTTGTCCTCTACAACTTTGACAACAAGATATGAGGCTATAAGCTATCAAATAAAAGAAGCTCTAAACCAATGTGGTAATGCACAAAAATAGTAAGTTTTTACTTAAAGGGGAAAAAAGAAATATAAGGAAGATACTAATTTTGTTGTAAGTGGCACAAGAAGGAATATTTATACAATTGAAGTCCTATATCATGTTTGTAAACAGAACTCATGGCATAGCCAACTCCTACCTTACGATATCATCACCAATCTCTGGAGTAATGCTCATACTTCTCCTCCTTATTCTACGAGTCTCAGACGTTGATGCCCCCTCCGACCTGTAATTAATTCACATTTTGTATGTCAACACACTCTCCTACAAAATCTAGAATTAAATGAACGAATGTAGATTGGATCCATACAAGAAAACAAAATTACTTCTCAACACTAGTCCAATAGACAATAGAGAAAATATGCAAAATGTAGTTATATTTGTATAGCATCCATCCTATTCCAAAATAAAAGAGTTAGCAACATCATAAGATCAGAGAATGACTAATCTCTTACACAAAGAAATTTCTACTTAAACTAATTTTTAACTTCTCAACCTAAGAAAATATTTTAACTCCAACTACAACAAGTTTCAGCAACACCCATTACCATGAGTGCTCTCAAAACAATAAATAAATAAATAAATACATAAACTCTAAATAGAAAAGGAACTAAACCAACCTATTCACACTACCAATATTAAAACCTCCCAACCCGATAGAATCTTAGCAAATCGGTGATAACTTTTACTCAACTCAGAAATGTAACATCATGGTCCATTGGAAATCTAACTGATAAGATTTCAAATGGCACCGAAATCACACCAAATCGACAAGTTTTGACCTTCCAAAATAGCACCAAACTTAGGTGACGTAAATAGCCCATGCAATGCCTCAAACATTCCCTAAAGGAAGATAACCTACCAATTATGACCTAACTCGTATCGTTTCAGCCATAATTTCAATTATGATCCACTGAAACTCAACTCAATTATTCCTTACCCCAAATAAATGGGGTTGGCCATACAAATCCTCTTTCAGCATTCTACTCTATTTATAGTCATATTTGTAGTTAGTCCAAAGCCATCCATATATCTCTCACCACTTCCCACAGGTCATTTGGACCTCTCCCTTGTTCTTTCAACTCCTTTAAACTGGCATCACCTCGTCCTCCCTACCAGAACATTCAATGGTCATGTTGTGTAGATAGAAAGAACTGTTCTTCAGCAACATTTCTCCTTCTCTATATAGCAGGCTAGTCCAAGATCCGCTTCAGCCCACATTCTCATTATTCTATGCACTAGAAGTGTTAGTAGTTAGCCATTCCCCTAAATTGTGAATAAAACTTAGGATAATTAAGACTTAAGAGATAAACGCCCTTTTCCAACTTTAAGTGTCTTGACAAATCAAACTTTGACATTTGTATCAATTACGCTGTTAACACAAAGTATAAATCATCACTCGTTTTAAATTTAAAAAAATTTAGAAGGATGGAGTGCAAGAAGAAAGTAATTCAAGGTATGTATCACAGGGAAAAGTAATGGAAAAAATATGGTAAAGAAAGGGGTAGGTCGCAGTGCTCTTCATTTAAAATTACATAGGATTGAACTATCACGTAGAAACAGTCAAGGACTTGCAAATGTAAAGCAAATAAGCAAATTAGCAACCAATGCATGCCACGACGAAGGCATTACTGCATGAAATATAAAATCACAAAAAATAGATAAAATACAGACATTTAGCGATTAATCATGAAAGTAACAGTCGTCCCATTAATATGCCACCCCCCCCCCAAAAAAAAAAAAAAAAAGAAACAAGACCCAATCACATTAGCATTACAGTTTTTCATAGCTCAAATGAACAGGATTATTATATATAGGAACCTTGATGAAGCCATATCTTCTGAATATTCTCTGAATGATTGTCTATCACCACTTAGCATGGACCGTCCACGTGCCCGAAATAAAGGATGCTCTGGACTGTAAAAGAAGGAAGAACCAAAAAAAAAAACAGAAAACACACTAAGAACTCACAGACTACACAAATACACCAGCAATAATTTAAACTACACAAACGGGCAAATATACTGTCTTTATATCACCATTAATAGCGTTTTCAACTTGAATTGATAATTCTTTTTTCACCATAGATAGACCCTCAAGCAAGTATTCAGAGAGAGGATGAAGAAGAAGAAGAGGATTAACCCTCAAGCTTATTTCTTTCTGCATCACTATCAAGAATTAGTTGTCTGTAACTTCTAAGTCATGAAAAGTACAAACCATAGTTGGCACCAAGGCGACCCAAGGCAGTGGGCGGGCACCTAGGCAACAAGACACCCTAGTGCCATTGTTTTCAAGGCATCCAGGCGCGTTGGTCGCCTTGTGTCTAGCCCCCCTCCAATGCCTTGGGTCGCCTAGATGCCGTGACAACTATGTCTAGTGTTTCCCCCCTATCCCATATATCTAGTATAGACACATCATAAACATCAAAAGTAAATTAATACCCAATTAAATAAACCAGCAGTTATATATAAATCAACATCCATTGTAAGACTGACCTATTGTTCACAACAAACTAGCAGACAAAACCAGCAGTTAAATATAAATTGAACAAAGAAGACATTTCAGTAAGACAGTTCAATGCTATTTGATGTCACATAGGAATAAATTCTAGCAAAGAATTAGCAATAAACTCTAACGGTATAACTCGATACAACATTATAGCAAGCTTTAAGACTCGAACCTAGACCTTGGCACAACAGTAAGGTTGTTCCATTGTGATCAAGTAGTCGCAGGTTTGAGTCAGGAAACAGCCTCTCCATGAATTGGGGGTAAGGCTACGTACATAATGACTCTCCCCAGACCCTGCAATGGCGGGAGCCTCGTGCACTGGGTATGCCCTTTTTTTATAACCCAATAAAACAGTATACCAAGCTTTAAGATTCAATGATTCCATGTATCGCAAGCATTATAATCTTGTTCACTGACAAATAAAAAGGTTAGGAAAAGAGTCCATATTATATAACAAAAAAACCAAAACATAATAAGGCCCCACCTAGGTGGACCAAGGCAATCAAGGCGACGCCTAGGCAGCCAAGGCAGTCACCTTACCTATATCCAGTAAGGTGAGGCATCACCTTGACACCTTGAAGGCACCTGGACGCAAAGGCGACACCTTGATAACTATGGTACGAACATATCTATTGTCTGTAGAATTCAAAATTTGATGGGGGCTTGCTGAGTTTACATCATCAATTTACTAATTCAATGATTGCACATCTGTGTTTTGCCGATGAAAATCTAGTTCTTTTTTGTGGTGAAATGGTTTTTTCAGCTGCAGTTGAGGATGTGCTGCATCTTGGCTTTTAGCTAGGCATAGTGAACAATCGGACAGTCTTACATTTATGTAACAGGCGACAAGCAAATGTCTCAAAGAGCAAGGTGTTCTACATTGGTGAGAGTCAAAGGACAAAGGAAGACAGGAGCAACATCTTGGGGTTTTAGATAGGGTTTGCCTATAAAATACTTGGATTTGCCCCTTGTGTCCACAGTCTCAAGTATGTGGATGGTAATGGTATGCCTCTTAACGAGAAAATATGTAAGAGAATCCAATCTTGGAAAGGAAGGGTCCAGGTGAGGATAGATAGGATGAACCCTAGGTTCAGATTACACAACCTTTTTAACAGGATCTCAAGAAAATTCGAAAACAGAATTTAGGCCAATAGGATCATAGTCGACCTTATCCGATGGTAATTAGATTTTGGTCAATGATCATAAACTGTTAGAATAAGCAAACCCCAGAAAATACAGCACCGTTATAACGGCAAGATTTGAGTCAACAGTTGGAATAATATAAATTTGAACCTCGTACGCAAATTTGGGAGATTTCTTATACCAGCAGATCAGCAGGTCTGATCTGGCTAAATCCCTGGTCGAAGGTCACTTATGGAATGATCTTCAATGCCTCAAAATTGGGCAGATTCCAAAGGATAGCTTCCATTTTGATGTCAATCTCGCTTTCAGACAAAAGGCTCCAACAATAATACTGCCACCAGCCTCTATTAGGGAATCCCTTGTTACGACTTAAATCCCAACAGCAGCAGAAAATGAACAGCAGTAATAGTTGGTGAATACCCCTTCCATTATCAAACTAAATCAAACTTCAGCAAGCACAACAACAGTAGATAAATTTGTACTTACTTGAGAGAAGAAAACAGTATATAGAGAAGGGGATATGACCTTTGACTTCCCACCAACACGCCTAGATCAGAATCCCCCTAATCCCAAGAGTTTCTCACTCTTCACTGAGTCTCACAGCATCTCCTTTCCTAGCAGTAAAAAGGCAACGGCCAATTCTTCATTGATAAAAGTCGTTGGTTGGCAATAGCCTACAATCAGTATATTAAAAGAAAAGACTCCCTAGCTAAGTAAAAGACTTGTCTAACCCAACATACATAGCCAATAAGAAACCTAAAGGGAAACCCGATACACTAGGTAAAAGAGTTTAATTAAAAAAAAAACTTAAACTAACCTAATAAAGTAAATCCCATATTCCTACTTCCTACACAAAATTTAGGCCCCTCCATTACAAAGAAAAACCATTGGACCAAAGGCCCTGATGCAGTACAAGGCCAGCATTACGAGGAGAAATAACCAAAGAGGCCAGCCCAGTCAGGCCCATATATAGGCCCAATAACTTAAATCATAACCAGCCCACATCAGGCCATGACTTAGTTATAGTCAGGCTCATACTTGGGCCCATACGCTGGTCATAACATAAGCCCATAAAGAGCCATGTGTAGCCATCGACCAGTAGTCTTTGGAGTTTCTATTTTGGATGATTATGTGGGCCCATGTTGCTGCCACATGTGGAGTTACTACTATCTTTCCTAATATTATTTTGTTTTTGTTTCTATTCTTGTAATGGCTCTAAATCATTAAAAGTAGTTGCAACTAAGAGTCTCTTTTTATTTTAGTAAGTTTCTAATTTTTGTAGTAGCAAGGGATCTTCTTTCTAGAAGTTCCTAAATATCTTGTCAGCCAAGTAACCCTACAAAATAGAAGGGTTACTAATTTTGTATTATGGTTATTGGTTATTATAAAGAAAGAGAAAGGGGCAGCTAGCCCCAAGATTTGATGTTTTGGGAAACTAGCTCTATGTGAGTGTGTGCATTGTGGTGAATCAGTCACAGTCCTTGTGGTGAAGCCCAACCGCAGGCCATAGGTGGTGATACCTATTGGTCATATCTTCTTCTTCTTTTCTTCCTCTTCTCTCGTGTTTTCTCTTTAATTTCCTGTTCTAGCAATATTCCAGCAGCTATAGTTCTTATCATGCGCATCTTTTAGATTCCTACGATTTTGTTTCTGTAGGTTTGTTAGTGTTGATTTGTTTCAGCCTACCAGACCTCATCAATTAGTACAGAGCTATGTCCAGCAGTGATCCACTGCCCCCCAGCCCCTTAGTGATGATGACAAGTTCAATCACCTCATAGAGATGATGACACAACTTACTCAATGTGTCACTATCATGGAGCAATAGCGTATGGAGCCTAATATTGCTAGTCCTAGACCTCGAGATGATGCACAGGCGTACTCTACAGCTAATAACTTCACAATGGCACATCGAGAACCTCGAAGAATAGTAGTACAGCCACCTCCTCCACAGCCACAGCCTACTTTTGAGGATCACGTGTGTGCCTACTTTGAGGCGGGCACTCCCAACCGATGTATCATGGATGACTACCACAATGTGAAGTTGGCGCTGAAAGAATAAAATGGCCGAACGATGCTCAAGTATTCTATGACTAGTTGTGTTGTTATATTGACTGATTTAGCTTGACAGAGACCCAGAAGTTACAATTTGCTTGTGTTATGTTAATCGGTCACGCTTGTGAATGGTGGAGGAACCATGAAAGGATAATGCAAAGACTTGATGCTACCATCACTAACGTGGGAAGAGATGAAAGAGGCCTTGAAAGAGACCTTGAAAGACAAATACGTACCCCAAACTTTTAAGGCACAATTACATGACAAGCTGAACTCCCTTCGACAAGGTACCATCCCAGTAGCTGAATACATGGATCAGCTTGATGCCCTTGTATCCCGTACAGTTGTCGAGGAGAATGATGACCAACTGACATCCCGCTTGGCCACTTCAAATTGGGATTGAGGCCGGACATTCAAGACAGATTTGGAGTTGCTTACATATTTGATTTGCAGAACTGCTTCCAGAAAGCACTATGTACAGAGGAATTGTTGTCTTCAATGAGGCGGTTTGGTTCTCAAGCCGGGGAGAGTAGGAGAAACCCTATAACTGATAGGCCCCCAGATCGACCATTTCCCCCCTATTACACCCCTTCATGCTGATAACAAGGGTAAGCTCACCATGACCGGTGGTAGAAAGACCCAATGTTTCCATTGTCATGAGTATGGACTTGTAGCAAAATTCTGCCCTTTGCAACAACAGTTGAATGCAATGGCTACTAACACATTTGAGGAGGACGATGAAAGGAAGATGACCAAGCCACGCACACTTTGATGATAATGCTGACTATTGTCGCGAGGACATTCAAAGTGTCAATCTTGTATGTCTTGACACTACCATTGATACTATGGAAGAAAGCGACAATGAAGAAGGAAAGGAACTCAGTACTATTACGGAAATTGAGATGGAGCTTGACGCTACAATTCCAGAAGATTCTATGGAAACACCCTTCACAGTCGAAACTGAGCCAAGAGTAGAACACATCGAGTTTATAATTCTGCCCAAGTTCTTTAAGGAGAGAGCTACGTCTTGAGGAATACATACCTAGCTATTGTGAGCTGCCAAAGTATTTGTATGGGCTAAAATGGACGTGCACCACACCAAGGTTATCCTAAGTCCACACCAAGGTTATCCCTAGACTTACTAAAACTCAAGGACTGAGTTTCTTCAATACCGAGTTGGATGTGCACCACACCAAGGTTATCCCATGTCCTTATTTATGCAAAAAGTAAATGTATTTTTATTTTTTATTTCATTTACTTAAGATATTATTCATAAATAAGCAAATATCCCTCCCCCAATTTGAATCCAATAAAAAAATCGAATTCCAAAAGGATAAGAAGTCCATCCCCCCAGTTCAAGAACAAAAACTGAATGTTTGGCAGTAGGTAAAATTTTCAACTTTCTAGTGCTGGGGTTTTTCTCAAATCTAAAAATTCTATAAATCTTAATATGGTAAAACATTGCTAAAACCAGAAGTGCGATAAAATATTCATTTGTTCTGATATAAAAAAATATATTTTTTCATTTAGAGCGATTTTGACAGCATTCGCGCACACCACATAAGGTTTGACCGCAACATAACTCCTTCAATATAAATCAGATTTAAGCAATCTTGGATTTGTTGGAAAGCTGATTTTTGCTCTACCTAATACAAAAAATCTCATGTAAAAATAAAACCATTTGACCAGTCAAACTTCTTAGAAAACAAGAACATTTCTCTAAATCAAGAGCAATTTAATTACCTATAGATAAGATAATATTTTCTAAGAACAATACTTTTGTAATACAGGTACAAGGGTAGAATTGTCCTAGGGATACATTTGTTAATGTACCTGTTCTAGATCTTTCTATTTTCCATTATAAATAAAGTTGGCCTGTGCCACATAAGACCCAAGTCATTATTCTCTCCCAAGAATCTCGTCAAGTATAAACCAAATGTGAGACTAGGTATACCATGACAATGACCAATCCAAGAACAGTATAAACCAACTATATGTTTTGATTTTCAAAGTTCCAATAGCATACACCAAAAAAACAAAAAGGGTTCCAATAGGCAATATCTTGCTTCTTCAGTTCCGTTGTCTTCTAGTTCTATGTTGATTTTTGATGACTTGATGTGGCTTAATATTAATTTTTTATGACTTGATGCAACTTCATAGTTATCAATTCGGCAAGACAACCATGTTGTTGGAGAGGGTCTAAAATCATGGCTACACCAACAAGGCGGCAAGGCGACCAAGGTGTTGGAGAGGGTCTAAAATCAAGGCGACACCAACAAGGCGGCAAGGCGCCCGCCTAGCAACGCCTTGATAACTAATGTTGATTTTTAATGACTTGATGTATCTTAATGTTGATTTTTTTTTATATAAGGTATATATTGTAACATATTAAATAATGTTAGAAAAGAAGGGAAATAAAAAATAATACTTGGGTGCCAGGTCGCCTAAGTGCTTAGGCAGTAAGCACCCCTCCACCGTCTTAGGTCGCCTTGCCGCCTTGACAACTAAAGCTCCTACCCCTTCTCCAGCTCTTGACTTTCTTCTAAGAGAAACCCTTGTGTCTGTCTGTGGTCTCTGTTAAGATATGCAACACGATAGGGGGAGTCCCCTTATTGTGTTAAATATTAGCAGTCTCCCTCCCACGTCAACCCTCCCCCCCCCCTTTTGTCTTATCCTCCTCTAGCTATGGGTCCCACAAATATCCCCCCCTTATTCGCAAACCCATCCCTCTCCTTCCTCTGTGGACCCATCTGATTTTGGGTCTTTGATTTAGAAAAACCCCTACTCCGCAACCCTTATTGGGGGGCTAGCTCATTCCACGGCCCACTCCACTGCTAGTTTGGGTTCTACAATGGGTGGGGATTTTACCCATTCTGACCCTATCACCTCATCTTCTCTGCCCACGTCGGATCTGCAAATCACACGCTCCCATCCTCCGCTGGCTTTGTCAACTCATCCCCCCTTCGTTACTACCGCCGGTGCGACACAAGTTCCCCTCTCTATCCCAAGGAGCGGCCCCTTCTAGGCTATTCCTTAACCAAAAATGAGAAGATATTGCCTCTAAGCAAGGTTATCTATGACCGTGCCCTATAGTTGTGTTTAGGTGGGCTAACCTGTTAGAGTCAATAAGGGTAGTTTAGGCACATGCCCATTATATTGTAATTTGATGTAATGTGTTTTTACCTTTTATCTTTTACCTCCCTTGGCTATCTTATATCAGCATGGGTCAACGATGTATTTCTCTTTCTAAGTTAAGTGAATCAATATAGGGGACGAGATGAGAATACTCTCCCACAAGTTCTACCTCCACTTCTTTCTTTCTACTCTTCTTCTCCTTCGATTTTCTACTCTCATCTCCTCTCTTTCCCTCTTGTTCTCTTGCAACCTCTAGATTCCAATTTGGTATCAAAGTGCCCTCCGGTTCTGGTTTGAGAGTCGTCTTTCAAGTTCTCTGCCTCCTTTCCCTCTCTTTGGAACCCTAGGTTACAAAGGGGTTCCAAGGAAGGGGCAACTATGTGAAAACTTTGAAGAAATCATGCCATATTTCTTGATGAAGGCTATGGAAGCATCAACATAGGACTTCACATAAAGGCTTGGCTGTTTGAAGCTCAAATCAAAGAAGGACAGCCCAGATTACTGTTCCGTGAACAGTAACCCGCGAAATTACTGTTCCATGAACAGTACCCCACTTTCCGAAGCCCTTTTTTTGAAACAGCACTTGTTCTCCCTCATTTTGGCTCTGTTAAAGCTTGGACCTGGCCCATTGGAGTCGTCCTAGGGTCCCCTTTCAAGCCCCCAAATGGTTGATCGCAAAGGAGGAAAGCCCAAGTAATGTAGTCTTAGATAGGTAGGAGACCTACTAGGAACCAAACAACAGGATCAAATAACAAAAGGGGCTGCTGGTTCGAATGGACAGCACTAGGATTTAGGTCAATTCCTAGGGTTTGGGTTGGATATTGGGAAAGGGGTTTATAGGGTATTAATGGGCAGGTCTAGGGGGTTAATATGGTATAAAAAGGTTAGGATTTGGATGAGTTTTGAAATTCTGTAATTTTGGGCAGAATTGAATTTTAGGGTTTTGGGTTTGGGTTTTAATGGAGCAAGGAGATGAAGGGGTTAGAGTGGGAGTTTGGGGCTGAAACTTGGATCGAGTGTCAACAATGATGTAAGGGATGTATGCTGAAAGTTTGGTTTGAAACTGATGGACAGATTTGGAGTTATGGAGGTTTCCTAGTAGAAGTAGGAGAGAGGGGTAAAACTGTAATTTCAGACAATTGGCTGGGTGGATGGTGCTGAAATTTGAATCGAGTCTCTCTTAGGGTTTGAGGAAGACTTGATCAAATTTTTAGCAGATTCTAATGGTTAGATTTGGCTGGGCAAAATTCTCAGGAAAATCACCTTGTATGTGACCTTCTAGAAAGAAGAAGAATAGTTGCAAAATTTCTTACTTGTTACAGGTCTTCAATGGCAACAACTTTGAAGATGAACAATGGGGTCTCCCGATCTTCACAATGCAAGGAGTCGATTGGAGATCCACCAATCCCTTCAACCTTGATATTACTCACAAGGCACACTCACGATAGAGCAAAGGCAGCAAGCATAAAGCTAATTTTTATTAATCAAATTCGTATCTAATGCTGGCCGCCCTTACAAACTTATATAGAAGACTCACAAATAGACTTAGACACTAAAAATGAATGGCTTAACCCTATCCCTAACCTATTAGGCAACTTAAACTAACTAGAAAACTAAAATACTAAAAGAAATAGACTCAAAACATGGCTGGACTTATAAAGTCCTAATCCAACCCAACTTACATCACATGACCACTTAACCAAGTCACATGATCACTTAAATTGAACCAATTGGATGCAACCAATTTGAACCGGTTCAATTAGAAAACATAAAAATAAACTAAGTATTGGGCTAATCCCGTATGCAACCTATATACCCATATTTTAGGCCCATAAAAGTGGCCTATTACATTAGAAACCCATGGGATCAAAGGCCCAACATGTATGTAACCCAACCCTAGACTTATTCCCAATGAAACAAGCCCTATTTGGTGATGAATCTGCATCAACTCTCCCTAACTTGAAAAAATTCGTCCTCCAATTTTGTAGTGATGAGGGGGAATCAACATGTGATCAGCAGCTTTGACCATCCCCAAACAGAACTCCAGTGAAGCAGGAATATTGGGGATAAAATCTCCAAGGCGTGGAGCTTTCACTTCGAAGAACCATGGTGGCATAACAAACTCTATGTGTTCGTTTTCTGAATCAGCAGCAACTGTGAATGTCCTGTCCATAGAATCTTCAGTGTTAGCAACCTTCGCATCTAATACTTGAGACACAAGCTCCACCTCTTCAAAAACAGCATCTTGAATGCCAATAATTTCTTGTGGAGTGCTCTCAACCACCTCTTCATCTTCTGCTGTTTTATCTTTTTCTACTTTGGTTTCTTCGACATTGACCACTTCAGTAGGGTCTTCTACATGTCGACTTTCCATCTTTGAAGCTATAGGGGCCGTCTCTTTCTTTTCATCACAATTCACTGCCATTTCAGCTTTATCTTTAACTTGTGCTCTCTCGACTTTCCTTTGGTAATGGAATTTTGTATTCAGCCGCTGTTTTAATACTGGTGAAGTTAGATTTCCCACACTCTTCAACTTGCAAACGGAATCTCATTGATGGAGGCTTCAAGTTGTCTTCAGATTTGAAGGCCTTTTGGTGGTGATGTTGTCGATGGGAATTTAAGTTACCTTGTTGTAGAGCTCTGAATGTTCGTGGGAAATATTTCTTACTCAGATCTTCTTTCATCTCTGCCCATGTAACAGGTTCTCTACCACGGTAGTCAGGATAATCCATCTGGGTTCTCCACCAATTATGTGCTGATCCCACTAGCTTGGTATGTGCTAATCTCATTTTTCTATGCTCAGGCAAATCATACCAATTAAAATAATCATCTAAAGCAGTTAACCAATCACAAAATACCTGTGGATCTGGTCTGCCATCATAGTCTCTCAACTCATACGCCTCTGGAGGTCTATGGCGTCTCCTGTAGTCTCTATATCCTCTGTTCCTATCTTCACTTTGATCATCTCTGTCAGGTCTACGTCGGTCCCTGTAATCTCTGTCGTGTCTAGAATGATCTCTGTGGTCCCTGTGACGTCTGGGATGATCTCTACGATATTCATCCCTTCCCAGAGTTCCATGTACTTCAGAATGAACTTGGAATCTGTCCTCCTCTACATATAGAGGGTTGCTTACAAGAGGCACAGCTTGCCTTTGTTCCATTACCAACATTCGATCACCAAGAGCTTGCTGTTCTGTTGAAATTTTCTGTAACATAGTCATAATTGCAGCAAGGGAATCGGGTGGGGGTGGCTGTATAGGGTCCACAGCAGGGGTGTCATGTTCAGCCATGGCTCTGATACCACTTAATGTAGTCCTAAATAGGTAGGAGACCTACTAGGAGCCAAACAACAGGATCAAATAACAAAAGGGGTTGCTGGTTCGAATGGACAGCACTAGGATTTAGGTCAATTCCTAGGGTTTGGGTTGGATATTGGGAAAGGGGTTTATAGGGTATTAATGGGCAGGTCTAGGGGGTTAATATGGTATAAAAAGGTTAGGATTTGGATGAGTTTTGAAATTCTGTAATTTTGGGCAGAATTGAATTTTAGGGTTTTGGGTTTGGGTTTTAATGGAGCAAGGAGATGAAGGGGTTAGAGTGGGAGTTTGGGGCTGAAACTTGGATCGAGTGTCAACAATGATGTAAGGGATGTATGCTGCAAATTTGGTTTGAAACTGATGGACAGATTTGGAGTTATGGAGGTTTCCTAGTAAAAGTAGGAGAGAGGGGTAAAACTGTAATTTCAGACAATCGGCTGGGTGGATGGTGCTGAAATTTGAATCGAGTCTCTCTTAGGGTTTGAGGAAGACTTGATCAAATTTTTAGCAAATTCTAATGGTTAGATTTTGCTGCGCAGACTTCTCACGAAAATCACCTTGTATGTAACCTTCTAGAAAGAAGAAGAATAGTTGCAGAATTTCTTACTTGTTACAGGTCTTCAATGGCAACAACTTTGAAGATGAACAATGGGGTCTCCCGATCTTCACAATGCAAGGAGATAAGTAGCAGCCCTCCCGATCTTCACAATGCAAGGAGTCGATTGGAGATCCACCAATCCCTTCAACCTTGATATTACTCACAAGGCAACCTTGATATTACTCACAAGGCACACTCACGATAGAGCAAAGGCAGCAAGCATAAAGCTAATTTTTATTAATCAAATTCGTATCTAATGTTGGCCTCCCTTACAAACTTATATAGAAGACTCACAAATAGACTTAGCTACTAAAAATGAATGGCTTAACCCTATCCTTAACCTATTAGGCAACTTAAACTAACTAGAAAACTAAAATACTAAAAGAAATAGACTCAAAACATGGCTGGACTTATAAAGTCCTAATCCAACCCAACTTACATCACATGACCACTTAACCAAGTCACATGATCACTTAAATTGAACCAATTGGATGCAACCAATTTGAACCAGTTCAATTAGAAAACATAAAAATAAACTAAGTATTGGGCTAATCCCGTATGCAACCTATATACCCATATTTTAGGCCCATAAAAGTGGCCTATTACATTAGAAACCCATGGGATCAAAGGCCCAACATGTATGTAACCCAACCTTAGACTTATTCCCAATGAAACAAGCCCTATTTGGTGATGAATCTGCATCACCAAGGTCTGCAACTCACATTTTGTGCTGCTGCTACAGTACCTTTGCCAGTTCTGGGAAGTTCTTCTTGTCTCTTCTCCATCCGAGGCCAGTTGGAGATGAAATCAGGCCCAGTGGAGTTACCCTAGAGACTAATTTCAAGCCTATATAGGCTCCACTGGTGATGTCTAGCTCTCTTTCTGTGCAACTCCAAACTGTGATGCTCTATTGCTCTATAATGCTGCCAGTTGTTGGAATAATGGCTGTTTTGTGATATACTACTGTATTGAACCTATTTGATGGGTTTTATCTGCTGAGTTACATTGTTCCAAGATCGCTCATTTCCTAGCTCGTGCTCCTTCTTGAAGATGGGCCTGTTAGTCGTGTTGTAGTTCGGCTTTTTGCTTGTTAAGGCCTCTTATCGGTGTGCCATCTTCCTAGTTTTGTCTGTTGTGGTTTCTTGGGGTTCTTCCCCTTCCCTCTTTCAGGCCCTTGCCTCCCCCTTTGTAAAGGAAGGGTCTTGTAGTTTGCTTGTTATTTTTTTGTTCCCCCCCCCCCTCCACTCTCTTTCCTTTGGTATTGAAATTTTTTATTCATCCAAAAAAAAAACACCAGAGCCATCAGAGCCTATTACAGATCCTTCTACATTATATCGTTCAGCTTACAAAAGGGCATTTAGGCAGGTACCCCATTGAGAAGTTTGGGCAGTGTGGATACAAGACTATTGAAGATAAGTTTGGAATCATTGTGGTTTTCTTTCAAAAGAATATCTTGATCTAGATTCCAGTATTTGGGTCATTCTTATTGCTTTTGACTTACAGGAGAATTTTACACTTTGAAAGGACATTTTTTGAATTTTCTTCCCTATCGAGTCAATCTAAAGGGGCATTTGTTAGATTTTTCTGTTTTGTTTTGAATAATAGAAAGAGGACCTTAAAAGTGGAGTATCTTCAGTTAAAGCCATCTTATATGGTAGTTGGCGTAATCTCTTCAGTTCATTTAAGTAGAGTCAAGGCTAATCTTCTACCTAGAAGACAACAGCCCAGTCTCGCTGAGCACCAATTGGAGATATTATGCGTAACAAAGGTGCAAGATAGCAAATCTTATTTCAGTATTCCACTATATTCCACTATATGTAGCATAGTTAAAGATATGTATAATGGTGTTGCGACTAGTGTAAAAACTTTGGTGTGGGGGAGGATAGGGAAGTGAATTCCCAATTACAATTAGATTACATTAAGGATCACCCTTAAGGAATGTACATGGAGTGAATGCTGAACACATCAGTATCCAGATTAGAATCCATTTAGCATATCCTGCCATTCAAATTTGACTCGATATCCGACAGATATTTCATCTAAGCACCAATATTAAATCCAAAGATTTGGATATCCAGATTCCATTATGATAATATCAGATTAGTTTTTTATATTATATGAATACAAAAGCAAGCTATCTGTGCCCCCCCCCCTCGATGTGCAGACTCCCTTAGAAATAGGCATAATCACCTCTTGAGGCCTTCCCCACTCATTCTAGTGTGGGTGGGGCTTTGTATTGCTGTATTTTCTTCTTTTTTCTGTTTCTTTTTCTCCTCTTCTTCTTGGGGAACCACTGTATCTCTTTCTCCTTTTGGTAATGAATTTTTTACACACCCACAAAATACTAATGAAAATCATATAAATTAATATACAATAGTCTCTATCTTCAAGAAATGCAAATAAACACAGAATATATTAAATGTATTAAGTAAAACTATAAAATAATTATCAATAACCTTAATTAGAAGATGAGTAATTCTATCAATATCCGAAATTGTATAAAAAAAGGGCGTACCCAGTGCACGAGGCTCCCGCCACTGCAGGGTCTGGGGAGAGTCATAATGTACGCAGCCTTACCCCCGTTTCACGGAGAGGCTGTTTCCAGAGACTAGAACCCGTGACCAAGTTGGTCACAATGGAGCAACCTTACCGTTGCACCAAGGTCCACCCTCTAAGGTATGCAATTATTAATCATTATGTTGTTACCAAGAAGTATCTGAATTCATATCCGATATCCAATTATACATTAAAAATTTGAATAAATGGATACAAATCCAGATTTTTCACCATCTATCATCCCTATTGCTAGACAATACTCAGTATCACCAACAAAAATTAATGTTCCCACTTCTTAAACTACCAAACCTTCTTGCTCATACAAACTTCTAATAATAAAATATAAACCTCATAAACTACCAGAGAAAACAATCTTAAGCCTGCAGCTGCAGGAACAACACATACGCAACACAATATTGGCATAAGCTATAGCAAAGCCCGAAGTGGGGAAAAAAAACGAAGGTGGTTTTGATACAATTCAAGCATGACAAGATTTTCATTGCTAACAATCCAAAGAAAGCAGCTGTTTGAAGAATAAAACCTTGAACTAGCTGTTCGTTGCTCAGCAATGACTTTCTTCCGACTGCGTCGCCAAAATGCATTTGCAATGTTGGGTTCGCTATGTGATAAACTGAAAGAAAACACATTATAACACCTCCGGTTTCAACTTTTCATAATTGAATAAAGATTCAAGCACTAATTTGAATACAAAAAACACAGGGATACTACACCCATGGGTTCTGACAATAAGTCTAATAATGCTAACTTGAATACAAAAAGCAATGTGAACTATTGATATATTCATAAAATACAGATAATTTCTTAGCTTATCATCCGGTTGATGATATTGAAGAATGAAAAATATAAATCCTGTCTAATAGTCAAATGCATTGTGCAAGTACGCTTACTCGGCAAACCATTACAAAAATAAACACAAGCGCATGCAAGATTGGAGGGGGGTTTATGAAGAAATTTAAGCATTTTAGTTATGGTTATTGTATAAAAATAATAATTTTTACATGAATTAGAAAACAAATATTAGAACTAAAAAGGGTTCTATCAAATGACAACTTTTGAAAGATAATAAAAGTGGATGACCTGTGGAAAAAATTTTGGTTAAAGTTTATGTATTTTTTCAGCACAAAGCCAAGTGATGTTACTGATTTGTAACTAAATGGGATGAACACCACCTCCCCCCCCCCCCCCCACAAACAAAAAGCTACAAATTAAAGTTGACGTATAGGACTACAGGCTCAATGTACATCATAAAATAATGGACCATAAGAAATGTTGATCCAATGACCCTGGAGGAAATATGATGTCATGAAAATCTTCTTGTTGTAGAATATAAATAAAAATAA
This sequence comes from Telopea speciosissima, assembly GCF_018873765.1. Classification (NCBI taxonomy): domain Eukaryota; kingdom Viridiplantae; phylum Streptophyta; class Magnoliopsida; order Proteales; family Proteaceae; genus Telopea; species Telopea speciosissima. The sequence continues at coordinate 66,690,597 of NC_057917.1, read as the reverse complement.
ACAAATAAATAACACTTTTACTGGTCTATCACTTGCTCTGTACATTGGTTCCCCTCCTATAGAACAGGTAAAAAGCATATAGAAATTAACTCAAAAGGGAAAATAGGGCTGAATGTCAAGGACCAAAAACACTCAAGGAAATGGCTGATGTGGTTCTCCAACACCCAAGATGGAACTAGGCTTATACATGACTAGTGACTTAGGAGTCACATTCCATCAAAATTCTTAGGTCATCAACACCACTCACAAGCAAACCCGAATCCAGCAAACCTTGATATGGCTTGCAAACTCCCCATCTCCAGCCCATGCCATCACGGACGCTGGACATGTAATAGAATACATCAACCGAATCCCTGAGTTAGGCACTATCACACCACAGGCCTTCACCACTGCCCAACAGTGCCCCAGTGGACGCCCAGGCCTAAAAGGAGAAACCAATGCAACTCCAGCACACTAAAGCCTGCCCATGATCTATCCATGATTCCATGGTTTACCCGGCTAATTGCACCATGCCATGCCTTGAGGGGTGACCAAGCACACCTCCTCATGCGAGGTGGATGCCAAAACATTGCCCCTTCACCAGAAGGACGGGTGAGACATCCACAGCTCCCCTGAGATCAAACTGAAATATTAAGGAAATGGAATCCATCTCTCTTCCCACAATCCAGCGTACCCAGTGCACGAGGCTTCCGCCACTACAGGGTCTGGGGAGGGTCATAATGTACGCAGCCTTTAAAACACATTTGGAATGCATTTCTGGTCCGAAGTATAACTCATCAAGATTAAAGAGTGACAAGTACCTTAGCTTTCCCTCAATAGAAGTTGTTGGTCGCAACATTATATTACGCAATGAAGGACCTGCCACATTCAAGGAAGCTTCTAGCCTCCGCTGGTATAAGGGTTGAAGGCTTTCATCATGCTCCGCACTGGAAGATCCAGAAGAAGAACCATATTAGCAGAAGAAATGGATCTCAAAAAGTGAGCAGAAACAAAATTACAAGCAAAAAAAAAATAATAGTAATTTGCATATAAACTGAAGGAGCTCTACAAACTGGGAAGCCTCAACAAGGAGTAGTTTATGATATAAACTAATATAAGAAGACATTCTCTATCAGGGCAGACTAGAAAAGTTCTAGTCAACCTTAACCAAGCTTAATCCGAACAACTGAAGGGGTGAGGGATTTTATCGGATTACTTTATTCCTGTAATTTGCATAGGGAGAGTAGTTTAACTATTCCAATTTTTTATGATAGGTAACATAAACTTATTTGGGAAAGAGAGAGCGGGGCTATACAAAGCCCTAAGAGCTTCAGGCTCTAGATAACAGGACACCTCAGGAAAGAAGGAAATTTTATTAGCTTTTTTTAATTGCACTCATAGCTCTTAGGCTCTCTTTGGTATCATTTTTCATTTTCTGACAATTCTTCATTTTTTCATGTGTTTGGTATCAATTTTGAAACTTTTTTTATTTAAAATAAATGAAAACACCCCCAAAATGATAATAGACTCAAGAGTCTATTATGGATTATGGCCAAAACATTTTTTCCTTCATTTTTTTGCTCTTTAATGAGCACGTGCTCATAAGATCCAAAAAATGAGGGGTAAAATAGACATTTGGTCGTTAAAATAGAAAGGCAAGTCCCTTCTTCTTCTCCTTCCTGCAACGAGAACTCTGGTTCCGTTCATTTTTTGAAACACAGACAGAGATGGAAGGAAAAGTGGCAACGTCTCTCTCGGCCGACAGTCAGATCCCAATTCGTTCTTTTTGGGCACAGGGAGTTCTAAGAAGTTAACAGGAGATGCATTCTGCAACCTAAAACCAGAAAGAAACCCAATAAAAAAACCGATGCATTAATAACCGAGGACATTCAATAGAAGGTAAAAGAGCCAACAAAAAATAACACAAACTTGCGCAAACAGAGTATTCAGGGTAACACGGAAAGCACATTTACAGATAGAGAAGAAAAAGAAGAAAGAAAAGGGAAGAAACAGCCAAGAGCTCTCAAGCCATGAGATCGTTTCAGAAGGGGGAGGAAGAAGTCGATTCCATATTTGCAGTCTCGATGGTGTTTGTGATTCCAGAGTTGCAACAACATGCGGTGTGAATCACGGTGAAAAAACTCACCCCTGAACCCCTACAAACATCTCCCCTGAATCCTTGAACCTCTCACTAATATGGAGGAGCTCAGATTGAAGACGCCTCTCTCTCTCTCCATCCAGAGTATTCCCCTCTCCAGTAATCAAACGCACAAAAAAATTGGGAAAGTTCCTAAATTCCAATCGGTTCTCACTTCTTCCCTCCATGTTAGGTTTTATTCTCCAGAATTCTCTTCATTTTTACTGTTTAGAGTTGATATGTGAAAGAAGATACGTGATGAGAGAATTTCTTCACCCATTTGTTCAAAAATGTAATAAAAATTATTTACACAAAGGTAGTTACCAAACTTTTTTTTCATTCTACAATCTATAATTTTTAGTAGTTACCAAATAGTTTTCAGTTTTTGATCAAAATGGTTTTTAGTGATGATTTTTTTTAAATAGGCCAAAATGAAAATGAAAAATGATACCAAAGAGAGCAATCTCGGTCGAAAATTGCACTTTCGACTGAGATATCTCGGTTTCAACAGAAACTGAGACAAAACCTTGAGTCTATACTGACTCATACCAAGTTTCAACCATATTTCACACATTTCGGTAGTTTCAACCAGTTTTGATCTGGTCCATGACTTGTCGAGTTTTGCCCCGAAAATACCAGGTTTCGACGAAGTTTCGGTCAAAACCTGGGAAATCTCGGTTTCGACCCGGCCTCGAAATTGAAATTTAGAACCTTGATTGCAATGTTTTAGCACTGATATAGATAACGATTTAAGTATATGAACATGTCTGTGCCTCCTACTGATAATAGTTCAAAGAATAAGCCCAGTCCCCTACCTCCAACCCCCCACCCCTACAACAACAACAACAACAACAACAACTCAGCCTTAACCCAACTAAATGGGGTCGGCTACATGGATCCTTTCAAGACAAAGTATGGAAAACTGAGGTCCTCACAAAGGGAAAGGGAAGTAAGAGAAATGAAGAATAAAAATGAAGAAATGAGATAAGAAAAGTGAGGAATAGAAAATGAAAAATGAAAGTAAGAGGAAAGAGGATCGCCCAAGAAATAAGGAAAATCTCGGTTACATGGTGTCGACAACGTGGATCCTTGCCCTCCAATAGGCTCTATTTGAGGTCATACTTGGCACAAGCCCCAGGCTATGCATGTCATTCTTCACAACCTCACTTATCGTCATTTTGGGCCTTCCCCTAGCTCTTTTAGCTCTTTCAATTGGGATCAGGTCACTCCTCCTTACTGGGGCGTCCCTAGGCCTCCGTTGCACATGCCCAAACCACCTCAGACGACATTCTCGAAGCTTGTCGCTGATAGGGGCAGCTCCCACATCAGCTCTAATGCATTCATTCTTCACTTCATCCTTCCTAGTTTTGCTGCACATCCATCCTAGAATCCTCATCTCTAGAACATATAGCTTCGCTATATGGCACTTCTTAACTACCCAACATTCCACCCCATACATCATAGTTGGTTCCATTGCACATGGCCAACCTCCCACCCCTCCTCACACTATATTACATCAAAAAAGGTTCCACCAAAAACAAGAAAACAACTTAAGATGACATCACAACATGAAGAACGACGTGCATTCAATTCCATTAGTTCAATACTTCAATCTCTTACCCAAAGTACAAAAGATCTAGAATTCTTATGGCACAAATGAAAGCAAAGCTTCAAAATATATGAGCAGAACAGAAAAAAATAATGGTTCATTGGCAGAACATTTAATATTCACAGTAGGTTGCCAGCATTGAAATGGAACAGACCGAATGCAAATAAACATAGTATAGTTTCTTAGTAGATAGTTCAGTAAAAAAATGGTAGGACTACCCCTAGTAAAATCCTCCCAGATAGGTATTAAGAAAAGAGAGAAAAGGGAGGGGGGTTTGGAAGGGTAGCAGTTGCGACTATGTGAACTTCCACAATTCCACTAACTTCTAACAGTAGCAAACCCTAAAGGAGATCACAGCAATAGAAATAACTTGAACTCATAACTTTCAATTTATCCCAATATGGAAGAAGACTACCAAAGATACTATCGAAAGCCAAGCCCCCATTTAGGTGACTAGATCTGTCATTCATTTTTATCAGCAATAGTCAAGTTGTTTATACTGGAAAAGAAATTAGAAGAAAGAGAAAAGCAGGGAGGAAGAAGAGCGATAAAAACACAACCATGCTTACGTATTCACCAACCTACCGAACAAGCAATATGTTCTTCTAACAACAACAACAACAACAACTCAGCCTTATCCCAACCAAATGGGATAGGCTACATGGATCCTTTCAAAACAAAGTAGGGAAAGGAAAGTAAGCGGGATGAAGAATAAAAATGATGAAATGAGATAAGAAAAGTGATAAAAGTAAAATGAAAAATGAAAGTAAGAGGAAAGAGGCCGGCCTAGGAAATAAGGAAAATCTCAGCTACATGGTGTCGACAAAGTGGATTCTTGCCCTCCAATAGGCTCTATCTGAGGTCATACTTGGCACAAGACCCAGACTATGCATGTCATTCTTCACAACCTCACCTATGGTCATTTTAGGCCTGCCCCTAGCTCTTTTAGCTCCTTCAATCAAAATCAGATCACTCCTTAATGAGGCATCCCCAGGCCTCCGTTGCACATGGCCAAACCACCTCAGATGACATTCTCGGAGCTTGTCGCTGATCGGGGCAACTCCCACATCAGCTCTAATACATTCGTTCCTCACTTTATCCTTCATAGCTTTGCCACACATCCATCTTAACATCCTCATCTCTGCAATACATAGCTTCGCTATATAATACTTCTTAACTACCCAACATTCCGCCCTATAAATCATAGTAGGTCTACAACAGTCTTGTAAAATTTTCCTTTATGCTTTAAAGGAAACTTCATCCATCCCACTTTAATTCTTTGTGAAACATCATCATCTATGTCACCTTCTTTGTGTATGATAGACCCCAGATATCTGAAATAGTCACTTGCCAGTATCTCTCTCTCCTCAATTTTCACTATGTCATCATCCCTCATAGTGTGACTAAAGTTACATAGCAATATGCTCTTCTAAATAGAGAGAAAAAGGGGAAAATGGAAGAAAAAAAAAATTCAAAAGACTGATTAATACATTGGAAGAATAAAAAAAACTAAAATTATGCTTACCCTTCTGCATCCACTTTATCTGAAAAACCATAAAGAGGACTGTTTGGTTCAAGTGGTGAGTCACATGAGTCGTTTTCTGCTGAGTCACTCTCCCCTGCTGCAGAACTGTGAGACATCCAAATTGCCTTGGTTGAACATGGAATTAGCTGACCTGGGAACCGCATGAGATCAACTAGCAGTTCCACAGAATTCAAAAAAACTATCACAGACATATGCTTATATGAGTCTGCACTTTCAACAGCTCCATCATTTGGTAGACCCTGAGAAGGTAAGTAGAACATTGAGAATGAAACTATACAGATTAGCTATGGACTATGGTGATCACGAGTGGAAAATAACTAAAAAGGTGTCACTTAATGCAAAGTAAAAACTGAATGTAGGGAAAGATCCAAGAGACAGGGACAGTAAGTCAATAAATTGATTAGGCTAATGTACTACAACAAACAAAGAGAAAGCTTACCACCATAAGCCTACTCTCAAGTCCTACAGTATCCGCAAGGACTTTGAACAGGATTGCTCGAGGTCGGCATGAACCATGCTTTATTTGCCCCAACAGCTGGACACCTTGATTTTCTGACACATGAGACATTTCCTCCAGTGCAGCTTTAGCTGGACTTAGTTCCGGATTTGGTCGTTTATAAAAATCAGAAACCTACATGTGGTTGACATCAGGAATGGAACAAACACTATCAAAACTTTCATTGTACAATTTTGTGATACAACTAGTAATAGTTATAGAAAAGAAAATGCACTAGAGCATGCCAATGTCTAATCAAACTTGTATACGTCACAGTGTAGGTTTGTTTGCACCAAAAGTGACAGAAAAGTTAGCAACATGTTTGTCAAAAAAGCTTGATTTAGAGCTCTTAAGATCCATGTTCAGGAGAGAAAGAGAAATAGGATACATAGCCTTATAAACACACACAGGTAACAGTCACAGAATGAGGGAAACATGAATGTATAGATTATGACTAATCCAAACCAAATTACTTACCAATCCAGCAATCTTTTTTATCATTGCAGCTGGATTTGAATTTAATCCTCTCACCAAAGCCACAATCAGTTGCTTTAGCATGGAAAGTTTCTTATCCTTCTCTGTGTCTACAAGTATAATATCAGCTCTAAGACCCTCCATACCCATAGCATAAAGTTCATCTGGAGAAGGTATATTATGAAAATGCTCCTTAAGCTTCTTGTCCTGCACATCAAAATAAACATTATTTTATTACAGTTGCAAGACATTGGAAAACATCACAGATTCAAAATCCCAATCTAAAGGAAACTCCAGGATGGAAAATGAGATACCCGTACTTGCAAGCAAGAACAAACATTAAACATGGAACCATAAAATACAAATGTGTACAAACAAATGCTGACAACAACTATATTTTCACTTTCCTGCATAGAAAATTCAACAACAGTTTCCAGCTCACAAACGAGAAGGGCTTAAACTTTCTTCAACTCAATGATCATGGATATTCGAGTACAACAAACCTGTATCTTATTACAAAGTTCTTAATAAAAGTCAACCTGAAGATTAGACTAAGCTGCTGCAGTGAAGACATGTCTTTGATTATGTTATGTTCTAGCATATAAACAGGCATACATTACAAAAATGCTACTTGTGTCACCAAACGGGAAACTGCAATTCAGCATACTCCCCCATCCGGTGCACTTTAAAGGTGCAGTGGGCGGTGCACCGCACTTGAGAGGATGAAAATCCAAAGGATTATCCTACAGAACAGAAATAGGACCATAATGTAGAATGGCTATCTATTGAACATACAAAAGAGAGCATAAACATTAAATAAATGTAGCTAAGATGGGGATGCTGTGACTGGCAAGACTGGGTAGGATAGTGTTAGGAAAAAATATGTTCAGGACAATATAGGAGTTGCATCAACAGGTGACGGGATGAGGATGATTGAGATGGCCTGGATATGCAGTTATGCACTATGGAGCCTAGTAAAAGCACCACTAAGAAAGGTTTGAAATGGACATATGGTGCAAAATGAAGGAGATTTGAGGATAAGGGAAGCCAAATATGCCATTGGTCGAAGTGGTGAGGAAGGAAATGAGTACTTGTGAGTTTAATACTCCAGCTTTAAAAAACTGTAATGAGAAACAGGATTTGATTAGTCAATCCCAATTAGCGGGAAAAGGTTAGTGTTTTGAGCTGACTGTAATGAAAATATCCTGTCGTCAATCAAAAGAAAGAAAAGAAAAAGAACAGTCATATCATTTATGTCCACAACATCTAGCTTCAAGCAAAGATAGCATGCTCTAAAGATCAAAACATTCCCTGATATTTCGACCAGAATGTTTCTATTTTGATGAAGACTCAAAAGATGTAATACTGTAATCTCATCTACCCCTAAAAAATGTACTGTTCCCTGAAAACTTTTTCTAATTTTCCAACACATTTCACCAAAATTTTCTAAGCCAGGTCAGAACAAATTTTGACAGAAGGAACTGTTGATCAATTGGTTAATGCTTATTTGGAAATATCATAGAGATATACATATCCACATCTTTTGGAATAAAAATTGTAATTTCCCAGCGACAAGACTTTTACATTAGAAGAAAGAACCACCAACCACTCAATGGGTTGTCAGAATTTCATAACCAACCACAAATTATAACCTACTGCTCACCGGAATGACAGAATAGAAACCATTAGGAATTGATCCAGAAAGTGTTCCAGTGGTCCAGAGGATTTGTGAAGCTGTCTGAGATGACAATTCATCTTCGTGAAGAATTCTCTTCAAGTCTTTACTATGTGAAGCATCTCCATGAGATCCCAGTGAAACAGACTGGAAATTTTCAATAAAACCTGAGGGCCACCAAGTAGCGCCTGAAGGCCCATGTTCAACTGGCCCTGCATCTTCTCGTGTGTCCTCCATCTTCTTGAGGATTTGCCAAGTAAAACCATTTCGCCACCTCTCAGCCCATAGAGGCAATTCAGAATTGGGAATAAAATCTTGGATGACAGAAGATAGGTCTACAAGCTTTTTGTACTATGACTTCCCTGAACTGGAGGTCATATGACCTGCAAAAGGAAAATAGATTTAACCTGTAAGCAAATATTGGAGTACAAATAAATTTGAGTGTCAATGTCCAACACTGGCTCTGATACACCTAAAAAGTTCAAATATTATGTTAAAAATCAAGGAGAAATTAAGAGACAAAAGGAATTAGAAAAGAAAACTCATTGCTCAGGAACAGAATTATTAGGGCTCCAATGCAAAGAAAACTCTCTCTTCGGCCCTGCTTGTTCTCTCTGCAGCTTAGTGCCTGTTTACTGGGGTGACCTCAGCCTCTTAGAAAAAGACAGTAAAAAAGCGAGGGCAAGATTTGAAAATTTGATGACCATAATGTTCATGAATCCCAAGCAGGGCGTAAATTGACTGTAAATGACACTAGTGGCAGATGAACATATAGAGAGCAGCTCACCCAAAGAACTCGAGAAACTTTTTCCTTGAAACAGGCGCCAGTTCCAGAAACATAATGTCAACCTATAACAAAAGATGCATAGATCAAGTTCCTAGGAAGTAGAATAAAATCTGCCCAATAGACAATGGCTGGGACCAAAACATTCAACGACTGTTACCTCACAAAAACATGCAATTTCCTCAAAACAACATATGAGGGGTGATCCATCAAAAAAATGACAGGAGGAGTGTGACACACATGTACGTAGAGCTTTTCAACATTTAAGAATTCAGGATTTTTAGTAACATAAATAAATGAAATTCACAGGATTTTATACGTTTCAAGCAAAATATGCAGAAAAAGGAAAGCATGGGTAAAACAAGTAAAGAAATACACATCCATTTATCCAGTAATACTGCACGAATGCATGGAAAAGCAACAATTTTTATTTGCAGGGCTTTCACCAGCAAGCAGGGGGAAGCAAGTAGGAGAGTAGTGACATGAACAACCCATTGATGGAGATTTATGGTGAGGCACAAGTCCATCGGGGTTTTTTAAAAAATTATCAAAAAAGCTATAGGAATGAACAAGAACTAACAAAGAACCACTAAAAAGCTAGGTAATATTGAGCTTACAGCTTTGGCCATCCCACATCAAAATGTAGCCTCACATGCAAACTGCAAGTCAGTCATTCATGGGTGCAAAGATTGGTATGAGAATAAATAGGTCAATGCCAAATTGCATATGAAAAACTAAACAATAAAATGCCAGAATATCATATGGTGTTTCATTCCTAAAGCATATTTTAGCTGTTTTAATTGAATTGTGTGTGTGTTCTAGTACTAAATTTTGTGTATACAGCGTACAACATACACTACCAACCTAGAGTCCAAAGCCAAAGTAACAATTTGGGTATGTTTGTTTACAATCTAAGGGTTCCACTATGTTTAAAGAGCCTAAAATAGGGTTTCCTAGAAATTTCTGGAACTAATTTGGCCATTTGGGCCTTGAAACCATCAATCGATACTAGAAACCGAAACCTGAAGGTTTCGACCGAACTTTTGCGGTTTGGCGAAATATTTCGGTTTCGAGCCTGGTTTCAACCAAGCTCGAAACTGAAACCTTGAATCCAACAACAAAGATTTTTGGGCTACTGTATTTAGAAGTTGAGGTAAACATGAGCAAGGGGTAAGGCATTTGCAACCAGATGGAGTTGCCATGTGATTTCGGAACCAACTTCATCAACCCTTTGGGAGGCCTTATCTTTGCCTTATGTCCTACAGATTAGGAAGAGCTTGTCTGAGCATTTTGTATAAATAGTGTTGTATTTTCCATCATGTTCACTATATTTGGTCTTCTGGCTATGGTTGTACTTGTGTGCTTCTTCCTCAGATAAAAGTCGTTATCCTTCCAAACTTAACCCTTGCCAAGCCTTGGTAGGTAGAATTGAAAACATTACAAACTGAATTCTTGTGGAGCACTGGAGGGATCTCAACTTGTTGGCGTATAGACTTTGCGAATACCAGAACTCGATATATCACTCTCCAGCCCCAGAATTATTCTTATCTGATTTACTTATCCTAATTCAAGTCTTCTATTTACAATGATACCTTAACCTTGTTGGTGTCTGGTTAGCTAAGGCAAAGTTTTAGACTTAAATTTCAATCCAAACTTCAGTCCCAATTTAAGTGAAAGTAAACGATAGCAGTTTATCTAAGCATCGATAAAAATGACCGCATAAAACATTGGAAACATTCATCACCTTTTGTATCAGTAAGTAATTTTTCTCTCAGAGAAATACACTCCACAACCTTCCCAAACAATTAAGATTACCATCACACTCCCAAAAAATAGTAAAAATAATAATAATAATAATAACAATAGTAATAACAACAAGAATAACAACAATGACAGTATAAAATATGAATCCTAGCATAAAAAAGATTAACTTATTATATTCTTTGACACATTAAGTCCCTGGCTTCTAAAACAAACTGCTCATTCCATTGGAAGCCAGATATAGCAAAAATATGGCAGACCTTTTGGCTAAACAACTGGTTTTGGGGGACTGTCTGGCAAGGTTACAATTGGTGTACAAATAAATGTAACTGTTCTAAACAATAAATTTGTTAATTATCCACACAAAAAAATGCAGCTATTTTAAAGCTAGAAAAATAAAATAAATTCTTTATTTAGTTTTCTTCTTCACAGAAATGTAATGCTCGAATTTTCAATCAACTAAAACCCTCAACAGGATATGTTCGGTTACTTAGTTAGTCAGACCTCTACTTGACTATTCATTCCCACTGGGAAAAAAATAGGGAAAAAATATAGAGAGAGACCCCTACCCAACTACAACCTAAGTCAAAGTTCATAAGCTTTATAAATTTGATTTACTAGTTCCCTCCAAATTTTGATTTCATTTTAAAGAGGAAAACAGAGAAAAATCCCAGCCTGACTATCTGGCAAGGGTTCAAGATTTCAGTTTCGACCAAGCATGGGACTTCGACCCTGGCCGAAATAGCACCGCAATATAGCACCAAAATTAAATGGCTGAAATATACCACCAAAATGACACTGAAATATGATCTGTTACAGTGTAAAAATCGAAACATTGAAAAGCCCTCAATTCACATGCCATCTCATTTCAACAAGTGTCAAAACCAAAACATTTAGTCAAATTTGAACTATGCTATCTGGAGTATCACTCTGCATGACTACACAAAGTCAATATTGTTGCAAACCAGAACAAGAGCCACGTTTAGAAAAGAAAGTCAAACACACTCTTTGTTTCATGCTCCTACAATAGCTAAACCACTACTCCAGTAGCTACATTGCCAATCACTATGGCCATACAGTTCCAATATTAGGCTATTGTCCATTCAATGCCTATAGAAGAAACACTGAGGAAAAGGTCAGTTTGCAATCAAATTCGAACATCTTTAACCCTCTCAAGTTCAGTAAAGGCACCACACCGGCCGGCCCAGTGGAGCCAGTGAGCATACTTCGAATCAAATTTCATCCTTCCAGATTCTCTCAATACCCTAGAAGTGTAGAAAGCTCGAAACTTTCTTTTCAATAGAACATCATATAAGAACCACTCCACAGTCACCGTACCATAAATAAACATTCAAATATAAAGTTATAACAAAAATAATAAAAAGATAAAAGAATTAAGTGTACACCAAGAAAACGAAGAAATCTAATCTCCATTCGAGCCAAACTCCCAAATTCAGCATCGGATATGAAGCGCCTCAAATAAAAAAATAAAAAAAATCACAACTACTTCCCATTTTATCCACTGAAAGACAGAATTCACTAATTGAATAGTTTAATATGAAAGAAAAATGAAATTGATGCAAAGAAGATCAATTTAATCACGCAAAAGTAGAAGAAAAAAAAACAATTAGTGATGTGAAGAAAGGGGGGAGGGGGAACTCACCAGCAGATCCGAGCATTTGAGTTTTTCCAAATCGCAACAAAATTAAATTGTCTGTGATTCAAACTGCACGCCCAAATCGAAACTCTGATATGAAAAAGAAAACATATAAACCAAAAAATAAGCGTTCAAGAACAGAGAGTGATGGGAGACGGTTCGCAGAACCGAAATTTTTGAAGAAAATCGGTAAATGGAGAGAAGAAGAGAAATGTGGAGCCCGGAAAAACTCTATATTTATATCAGCCACCATATTTAATGTTTTAATAATCTGACTTTCCATCTAAATATTTTGTATTTAAAGAAAGGTTTTTCCTTTTTCTAGGCTGTCGTCCCTCGTCCCTACTCCGTAATCCCGTATTAGATCTCTGTACGGTCCGATTCATTATGATCCGCCCATCTAGAATCTAGACCGACCAATCACATGACTGGACCACTGGCCCAAGCCACAGTGTTGACTATGAAATTTAAAATGATGATTTACGTTACACAATTACACGTATACTAATAATGGCATTTTAGACTTTTCATATATGTTCATATTTACTAAAACACCATTGGTCAATGCCGTGTATAGAACCGAATGCAATGGCGCTCCTCATTCAGTGATTGGTCCGGTGTACAGTTAGGGTTTTAGATGTGATTTTACAGTAACATCACTGACAATCCGGTACTGATCTAACCAGAATACCACATAGCCATGATTTAGATGCGTTGAGTTGAGCAATTAAGCCCAGAGGCCAACTCATGACAATCAGCGCATATGCTGTGACGTAAATCGGCTACCTAATTATCTTAACCTCATGGTTAATGGTTGTTTCCTATACAGTCGTGTATTCGTATGTGACCTACCAAAAAACTGTGTTTTTTTAGTATTAAAATCCTCGATAGTACCGGTGGGATGGCGGTGCACATCCAACGGCACAACAGAGGTCATGTGTGTCATGTGTGCCAACTGGCCTTTGCTATGCTGTCGGATGTGCACCCTCATCCCGCCGATACTGTAGAGGATCCTAGTACCTTTTTTTAACATCTACCATCCCTAGGGAATCAAACAATTATATTTACCACCTTTGAAATTTCATCTATTTTATAAACTTATTTTATATTTTGAAAAATTCTTATAAACGTACCTCTTACCCTAAGATGATAATAGTTAAGTGATAATGTCATTGCCCAAATAATAACTAAATGCCCATAATACTTTTAACAAATGATTTTTTACATAATTACCCCAGCCCAACCCATTAATTTCTCTGTCCTCTCTTACTCCTTCCTCTCGTGGGTACAGCCCCCTGCTATTCTCAGAATTAGCTGGACAGCTATGAAGTGTAAACCCTCTTCCATTTATTTGCAATTATTCTTTAGCCAGGTTTACAATATTCAGATCGACCTTGACCTGTAACTCATTTGAGCTCCTGTTAAAACCTTTTAAAATTACAATTATTCTTCAGCCAGGTTTAGGATCAATACAATACTCAGATCGACCTTCACCTGTAACTCATTTGAGCTCCTATTGAAACCCTAGTTCTCTTCGAGAAAAAGGGAGAAATTTCAACCCCAATTTCTTCGTATCTGATTCCACGTTTTCCTCCCCCCCCCCCCTCCCCCAAGTTTCTTCACTTTTCGATTAAGTTAAAGTCATGTGAGTTGATCACTACTTAGACCAGCAACCATGTCCCGAAGGCCAGGAAATCCTGCCAAATGCATTGCAGACAGTGGCAGTATTCCATTTGTGAACTCATTGAATCAAAAATCACGCTCTTCGCCTTTGCTGTCAATTGGGCTCGTCCTTATGGTATTCTTATTTATGCTTTCTGTTCTTTCTGTGATTTTTCACTTTAATTTTCTTGTAATATTTCTCTGTAGATAACTGCTATCTTTGTGGAATTACAACTGAGAGAAAGTAATTACTTATCAATGTTTGTCTTTCTAAATATCCAGTGCCAGCAGGAATTCACTTCTTGGGATAATATCGATTTCTTCAATTACTCTACATCCGATATCTGGTTTTGGCTAATTTGTTTGGAGCTTTTATAAAGGTAGTTGAAGAGGTCCTTCGACTCAAATTTTGGCTTGGTTTGAGCCCTTGAGTTGCTGAAATTTGAGATCTCCAGCGAGTCCCCGGCTATTGCCGGAAGTAGCGGATGGTTGCGGTAGTACAAGCTGGACAGCGGTTGGGTTGGGTGATTTCATCAATGGTTTGTGGCTGGGATGATGTGAACAAGGTTTGGGTGCGATGTAGGGTGTGGCTTGGTGCTCAAAGGCTAGGGCTGGGGTGTTGCAGAGCTGACTGTGGTGTGTCTTGCAGACGGGGCTGCAAGAGATCTACAAACGAGGTGTCGGGGCTGGTGCGGTGATGGAGCCTGGGGACTGTTGTCCAAAGGGAAGAAGGGATCAGGATGGGGACAGAGTGGGAGGAGGAGGAAGAAGAAGAAGAAGAAGAAGGGCAAAATTGTCATTTCTTTCCAAAACTAACAGAGTTAATATTCAAGGGTACAAAAGTAATTTTGAATTTCTAAGGGTGATAGACGTAAATTTCCATTTTTCTTTGGGGGAAGGAATGTTCTCTATGGAGGGCGTAGGCCACGCCCAGATATAGTGGAAGGGAAATGACCGCCCCACCCCTATGAAAGACGAAAACTCTGCCCCCAAGTTGCCAGCATACGTGCTCTCAGTGGCTGCCCCGCTTCAAGTGGCCTCGTGTGCTGCACCACAAAGAACAGTCTCCCTTTTTTTGGTATATAAATAATACGAAAGAGAATGCTACTTAGTCGCGTGCAATGTGTGGCCCCTGCACCTGAACGATCCGACACAAGGCGGCACGAAATGACCGCCACACCAATGAGGTGTGATAAAATGATATCATGTAGTTGAAGGTAACAAGATTATTTTATACGATAAAAAGAGGGATAGACACAAAGGTGCTTGGTTGTGCGGCACCTTGTGCCCTCTCATAAGGCATCACGAAATGACACCCTTGTATCTTGGGTGGATACCGAGGCACGCTCTTCCATTGGCCCAAATACTAATGTAGAGATCATGCGACCAAGGAGAGATCTCTTGCCCTATATTTATTAATATTCAATTAATTAACAGATTACCAAAATAAAAATAATCAATAAATGGGTTATCGAAAGAGAAAATCAATTAATGGGTTATCAAAAAAGAATAATATAAAATAATGAAGAATTTGCTCGAAAATAATAATGAATTACTATATTACCCTAGAAAAAAGAAAAAGGAAAAAAAAATCAAATTAAAATGGGAAAGTAAATGTAAATTGGGAAGGTGGGGTTTGTAAAGAGAAGGTCACCATTTTTGTTTGTCTGAAAATTTAAAAGAAATGGAAAGGGACCGGTTTGTAGAGGATAAAGATTGGTGGTGAACTCTATCAGTAAAGTCACGTGGTCCGCGCTCGTTTTCGATTGAAACCCCTGTCCCATTGGGGCGTTCGTCCAGTCTCTGACAGCCAACTATTAACAGGTGGCTCATTAATGTCCACAGTACCTCATCCCGCGTGAAACTTCACTTCTTTGTTTTTTTTTTTTTTTTTTTTTCTTTCTCTGTATATCAGTGTATCCTTCCGTTCCGGGGGACCGGAACACAAACGTACGCTCTCAGGTCTCAGACTCTCAAGAGCACCTTTGAGTCCTCAGGGCTTCAATGATGGTGTTAGAACTTAGAACCAAACTTGAACCGTTGAAACACCAAAGAGAGGCCAGCTTTGCTTGGTTCTATAATGGTCCAAAATTTTTGAAACTTTGTAGTGGATTTGAAGTCAAGATGTTTGGGTGCGAGGGGAGCCACAGACATGATAGACATGTATCAGTTTGGAATTTACTAAAGGTCAGGACTTTTGTGGTTCCGATGTCACACCAGGGTTGCCGGTGGTGCAGATAGGATAGGATCAGCAGCTTTAGTAATCCATATTTATTACGGGGCAGGCTAAGTATGGCCAGTCAAGACTCAAGACTCAAGAACTTAATTAAGATCAGTTAATGGAAAGAGTACTGAAAAGGGCAAAAAAAAACAAAAGAAAAATATTCCAATTGTCGGAAACAAAAAATATCCTACAATATTCTGTATCGTTTCTCCCTCATGAAGGCTCTTGGGGCAATGATTTATAGTGAGAAACTAGGAGTGAGGGCATTGATAATACATATATATGCGAGGTATGGCAATAAGCTTTGAGATTCCAATCTCAGTTTGGAAATTGGAACTCCATATCACAATGTTGCCATCCAGTTTAAATGGTTACGGTTGATTCTATTGAACTTTCCCGTCCAAAAACTGAAGTTTTTAGGTGGGAAGATTGAATTTTCCTTCACCCATGGTCAAAGAGGATCCGAGAGATGATAGTTTCGACTTCGTCAATATAAGATAGGAGTTTAATGATAACTTAAGAGTTCAATCATGAAATTACTTCACTTAGGGTGTCAATTAGTCGATCCGGGTCCGTTATGGTTGGGCTAAATCGTCTCCCCCCCACCTCTTCTTTAGGATCCCGTGACTGACTTTCTTTAAGGAATTGGCCCTCATAGGATAGGCTTGGTCCCATTTATATATCGAAGGTCATTCGAATATCAATCTTTAATAGGACTACCAGTAATCAGGCTAAATGGGCCTTAAATGGGTTACTGAGCTATTTATCTTTAAACGGGTTATAAACAGACCTTAAACGGGTTTAATTTTCAAAGACCTATATTACCAAGATAATAGTCTAGGTATAGAGCTTAATGGTGTACGAATTGATCACTTGACTAATGCAAAAGGCCTCGTTGATGATACAGGTTTAGATTGATTCCATCTCTAACATTGTTGATACATGTGTCTGCTTCTTACACCTAAAATTCATCAAATTTATCAGCAAGAATAGCAAGTCAGCAACAATCGGGCTTAATCGCGCTCTTAAGCAAACGGTACAGGTCAACCACTCGTTGGTTAGCACCCTTGCACAGGGAGAGACCGAATTATATTTGGTCCGGGCTTGAGCCCGACACATTTAACAAACAGTCTAGGTCATTTTAGTTTTCTTGGTCGGGCTAACCAGTGTGGGCCTAGAATTGACACCGCTAAATTCACCTATGGTGACAGAATTCTTCCTTCTGTATGGTTGAAGGAAAACTTTCACCTAAGGTGGAAAGGCCCAACTGGTGTAAGAAGTTAGGGAAAATGTTTTTGAATCAACCACCCTCGAGGGTACACTAGCACTCTCTATCTCTATATCTCTCTTCCTTGCATGAAATGGTCTCATTGCCCCTTATGTACAAAATTGTTTTGTCTCTCCTCATTGATACGCTCTTTATGCAAGAGAACCCGCTTCCAAAAGTTATCCAATTTCTCACAGTTTTTTCTAGAGTTTTCCAATGAACTATTCGATCCCAACACTTTTCAGAGTTTTCCATTAGAATATTCCCAACACTCTCTTCATGTATTGCCTTACTTTTGGGTGAAATTATATGTGGCATGTGTGGTCCTTCTTTTCGTTTATCAAACACTGATGTATTAATGTAGTGGACCTAATGACTCTTCTGCCCTGTTGGACTATATAAATCAAAAACTTAAGCTATTTGGTGGAATGGGCTAACTGGTGCATAAAGTTATCGAGTTCCTACAGTTTTCAAGCACACCACCCCTCATGGATTTCATCTATGCGGCTCAGGCCGTACAAGAATGGTTCTCGAGAACCTGAGCTGCACTCTTGAAATGACCTCCTGCCCCTTTTGATGATACCCATCCCACACCTCCATTGATGCCATCCACTAGTTTACTACACACAGGCAGTGTGCCTATCCCTAGTATAAACTGTTAGAAATAGTCATATATTGGAAAACTTTAGGAATATGTAGAAAAAGATAGACACAATGAGTGTTAGTATACAATACACGACGGTGTGCCTAACCTTTTCCATTTTTTCTATTCTATTTGAATATGTAGAAAAATTTAGTTCCACTTACCACCAATTGTTTTATTTTTTTTTATTATTTGTTTTTGACAATAGAAATTAAGACTCTCAATTATAATTCTTGCCCCACACAAGTCACCATATGGCAAATTGTAATGGTAATTTTACTTCCTTTAATAACTATGCACATGGGTAGTCCCCCCTCCCCCTCCCCCTCCCCCTCCCCCAACAAGATTCTTTGTTTGTTTCTCTTAAGGTAAGAAGTATATGACTTTGGCTTCTTAACCCTTACCTCAATTAGAAGATGACATCTCTACTCGGCAATATGTGAGTGAGAAATTTTTTTTTTTCAGTTCAAACTCGTTCATGAGATGGAATTTTATTCAACCTCAAGGGGATAACCAAAAAGTTTTTACAACGGGAATGAGTTCCTCTGAAAAGGAAGACACCCAAAAATCTAATCGGATAGCAAAAGAGTCACCTATTGAGACCATGAGACCATGAGAATCTAACTCAACATGCTTACTCGATCTCACAGCAGCCTAGTTTTTGCTTTTGAGCTGGTCCCCAAAAGCAAAAGCTGAGCCTAACATGCCCAAAATCAATCATCTGTCCTGTGAAGAGTGAAAAGAGAATCAAAGGATGGTGGCACTCTTGCTATGGATCTGGCCATAGTCGGTGCTTTTGAAAGCAAAATGCTTCAAATGTGGAAGAAATCCAATAGCTAGGTTTATTTGGTCATATGTGAGACTTGATGGTTTCATGGTTTTCAGCTCCTAATTTACTAGATGGTATTGAAACGGGTATAAAGCATGAACCATGGCCCATGAAAAGTTAGTAACTATATATTCCTAAATCAAGAGGAGAGCACGTTCCATGTTAGCTTTAAACACTCCCCAAAAAAAAAAAAAAAAAATCAAATACGCGTAGAGAGAGATATTACATTATTTATGCTTGATCGATCTATTTTGAGTAGACACGTGGGGATTGGTGAAGCTATTTTTTTGACATTAAATATTAAAAGGGAAAGAGTTCTTCACTTCCTCTCACATTCAATTTTTTAATTATTATTTTTTATCATCCCACTCCTTATGAAATAAAATTTCTCTTCTCTGAATGGTCCTGCATTGTGTTGGGGCCACGCGACCATTCAGTGATCTCTCGCCCGAAATATATCTATAAACTAGATCATTGTAAGTTGTAACTAAGGGTGTCAATGTGTACTATGTACCATATATCAATACCATTTTCGTATAGAATTATCTATACAGAATCGTATAGAATAAATTTGATATGGTATCAGCATGTATCAAATCGATATTTGATATAATATCAATATGAAAATATATTATATTGTATCCGTACCAAATAATACCAGATCATACGGTATCAAATTGAAATACCTATATTGAATCGATACTCAATACAATATCAGTATGGGGTATATGTGTAGTGTATCTTATCAAAATCCTACCAATTGACAACGTTAATATACATCATAGCGACAGCGATGCAGCCTGACAGATTCTTTTTCCCTTAAAAATAAGAGCGAAATGGAGAGAGAATTAATATATAATTCGATCCCTGATTCCCATTTATTACGAATTTACCATAAAGGCGCGGCAGACAGCTATGGCCATTTTCAAAATCTTTTGAATTTCTCGAAGTCCTTCCTTTCTTTATTACATGTGATTCATGTGAATATGTGATGAAAAGACTGACTTATGTAGCTATTGCCACTCACTATTAATTGCATGTAAAACAAGGCTTTTAAATCCTCTATATCACACTTATCAGGCCTCATTTTGACTATGTGGACGTTGATGTGTCCAATCCTTAACCATTGGATGTAAAAAAAAAAAAAAATCTAAATTAATCATACTTTATTTTAGGGACCGCTCAAAGTTTTTTCTTTTTAAGGGAAAACCCACCCTAAGGGTAGGGGTTCTACACTTCTACCTTAGGAAGTAAAACAAAATGCATGCACCTTCACATCTTTAATTTTTTAATGAATAAGTATATTTAATTACAAGAAAGAGTATCTATTCTATCCAACTCTTATAAACTAACTCTACTTAGCTAACTAACCAACCAAAACTAATAATGACTAAATTCCACGTGCATTACAATAAATATAATTAGGTTCCTTCTTGTTGACCATAGTGGAAAATAAAATTTGGACCGAGTTTCTTTCACCCACGGTCCCATTCACCGTGAGGCGGGAAAAGGTATCGAGATGGTATTTTAGAACATACAAAAACCCTAGAATGGTGGGTGAACCTCCTCTATGGATGGAGGGAAACTTTGTCCATAAAGTTTTATTGATCATAAGAATATTGATTGTTAGTAATTGTCGTGATGCAATTCATGTTAAACTTCTTTAGACAATTTGATTCCACTTAGATTTTTTTTTTTTTGTGTGTGTGCAAATGCCCTTTCTAAAGTGGGAAATTTATTAAGTCTTATAAGGCAAAAAGGGATGTACAAGCTGCAGAGGTCCAATGGAAATTAAAGATAGCCCATAGCCCACTTAGAAATAGAATGGGCAGTAACATTTAGCCCATCTATATACATGAGTAAAAGACAAACCTCAAAACATATTTGAAGAAGATGGATATTGGGTGGTAGTAAGTACTCTACGTACCATCATAAAGGGAAGATTGAAGGGCCATCATAATAGCAAGGGCCTCCCTTACAATGGCAGAATTGGGGAACTGGTGATCAATGGCAATTAAAACACAGCTTCCTATTGGCAAAAATAATTATATATCCAAGCTCCCATGGTCCTTGGTCTCACCCAAAAAAGTTGCATTAGAAAAAAAAAAATTTGAGAAAAGCCTCCAAGGGGGCCTCAGAATGCTAGGAGCAGAAGGGGCAGATTGGGGGTAACGGTGGAGCCAGACCCAGATATCAGGCCTAGTGTTTCTCTCACATTATTGTCAACAAAAAATAACCACCTTTCAAATGGGAAAAGAAACACAGAACACTCTAGCACTTCTTTGCTTTCATATTTCCCAACAATAGTTGTATGTGTCACTTCAATCTTCGTGACCTCATTTCGAATTCAAAGGGGGTGAATGGCAATTTGGCTCTCCTTCAACCATGACGGGAGCTGGAGTGTCTAGCCCAGCAAAAACATGAGTATGGTCATTTCACAGTGGGGGCCCACTTATCTAGTGAATAGTGGATATAATTAGAGAGACACATGAAACATATCAAGCCTGTAAAACCAGGGGACACTCATAGAGGGAATGCTCCACCATCTCAAGGGCTAGCCCACAACTAGGGCACACATTCGAAGCAATGATTTTCTTAGCTTGAGGTTCACCATAACTCAAATAACATTTAAACAGGCCTTTCAAAGAAAAACTTTTACCTGTAGAGGAATTTTTGCATTCCAAATGATTTTCCATGCCACCGTTAAATAAATATAGACTTCGAAGATAGGACCCTTAGCAAGATTGCAGGTTGGAAGAGTAAAATGCTATCCCCTGCCGGGAGGGAGGTCCTCTTGAAAGCCGTTGCTACAGCTACCCCAACCTATTATATGTCTCACTTTAAATTGTCGGATGGGATTCTAGATGAGATCAACAAAGAGGGATGTAGATTCTTGTGGGGGCAGAAGAAGGATGAGAGAAAAATCCACTGGGTGGCCTGGGATTGTCTCCGTTTGCCAAAGTTGGAGGGTGGGCTTGGGATTCGTGACCTTCGTACTCAGAATTTGGCTTTTTTGGCAATGTTGGGCTGGCAATTGATTCAGAACCAAGACTCTTTATGGGCTAGGCTTTTGAGAAGCATTTACTTCCAAGATGGAGATTTCCTCCAAGCCCAGCTTGGTTCCGTCCTTCCTGGGCATGGCAAAGCATCCTAAAAGGTTGAGATCTTCTAGTTCGGGGTTTGGTCTGGATTGTGGGAAATGGAAGGAGTACTAGTATATGGAGAGACCCCTGGATCCCCTCCCTCCCAGGGTCTAGGATTTTATCCACCCAGCCACCGCTCTGTCCTTATATTTGGGTTGCTGAGCTGATTGCTCCTAATAAAACCTGGGATCTTATCAAGCTTAGGTCCATGTTTTCTCCTCTTGAAGTGGAAGCGATACTGAAGATCCCTATTAGCCTTGAAGACTGTCAGGATAGGATTTGTTGGGACCCTCACACCAAGGGACTCTTCTTAGTGAAGTCTGCTTATCGTTTGGGAACCTCTCTCTCTCCACCATCCTCCTCCTCTGGATCCAGGATTGTTGCGATTCCAAAGCTTGTTTGGAAGATTATCTGGTCATCTAGCATCCCCCCCCCCAAAATCCAATCTTTTGTTTGGAAAGCGTGTGTGAATGCTACTGGGGTCTTGGCTAACCTCCAGCACAGGAACATTGTTGCTTCTGACCTTTGCCCGGGCTGTGGGGAGGTATCTGAATCTGTTGTACACACTCTCTTGCATTGCCCCCATGCCCTTCATGCGTGGTTTGCATCTTGTGTATCTCTTCGACCATCGACTCATCCTAGTTGGTCTATTTCAGATTGGGTTATCCATTGGGGACGTCGTCCTGGCTTATCGAAAAAGGAACAAAGGGATTGCTTCTCTACTCATGCAATCATCCTTTGGGAGATATGGAAGCACCGAAATGCCATGGTATTTCAGAAGGTTGTGCCTGCCTTTCGATCTTGGGTGACTTATGTTGACAAGTGTGTGGTTGAATCGCTCTCGGCCCTTGCTCCCCTTGGCTCCTCTGCCACCCCCTCCACCCCCCATCCCTCTCCTGGACCATTAGTAGGGGCTTTTCACATCTTTACTGATGCCTCCCTATCCAGCAGGCCTAGGGCAATGGGTATGGGGGCAGTTATCACCACTGATCTTGGGCGCCTATACATGGTGTCTACTGAGCACGACTTCCCCAGCTCAGTTATTATTGGGGAAGCTAGGGCAATCCGTCTAGGGTTGCAGGCGGCTGCGAATGATGGGCTTCGTTGAGTTATCCTCCACTTCGACTGTCAAGCCCTTGTGAAGTGTCTACTGGACCCCTTGCTCGCCCCTCCTGTTGAAGCCTCCACCATTATGATGGATTTAAGACTTCTTTCTTCACGCTTTGAGTCTATCTCTTTCTCTTTTGTAGGTAGAGATGACAATGTTTGTGCCCACAATATCTCTAAGTGGGCGTTGTGCTACCCTTATTTGGGTTTGTGGAAATCTTCATTTTCAAAGGATCTCCTCAATATTGTATCTTTCCTTTTGTCCTCCGGACCCTAATATATCGCCCCTCTTTCGGGGTTTTTCGTGCCAACAAAAAAAAATAAAAGTAAATATAGAATAAAATGTAAGGGAGTGATAGAAATTGTTCAAAAAAAAAAAATCTTTATAGGTTTGTCTCGCAGCCGTTTGAAACCATCATAGAAAATTATCCTCTCCAATTTCTTGAAGTGTGGGTGTTTGAAGTATTGAACTGAATTTTTTTTTTTTTTTGATGAGGGTATTGGACTGAAGTTGTCCAAACAGTTCATAGATCAATTCTGCAAGTCTCTTCAGGAAGAACTTCTCATCTTTCTTTCATTAATGCATTATACAGTTTGGCCGAAAATTCTGCAAGTTGGTCGGCTCTCATACACGTGTAACATTAATTACCCTCATTCAAACTACATCCAAATCCCAACGTTTTAACCATGGAAGCACCACCGAAAGAGATCCAATGGCTGTCGTTTGTTGAGATAGATAAGATGTTGATCAATCTGGGTTTGGGTTTGGGTTTGGGTTTGGGTTGTTGTATCCCATTTTCTGCACCACAAAAGAGAAAATCATTGAACCACACTTCCATGGTCCAATGTTAGACAATGACGAGATCAATTAACTGGGAAACTGACACCTATCACCAAGCTGAGAAAGAGGGGATAAAGAATTAAAGAAACACGTTAGGGGCAAAAATATCTTAACAAGATAGGTGAGAGGATGGGTAGTTTTGTAATATCCATCTTTGTTTTAGGAAATATGATATTCCCTTTAATATATATATATAATAAAGGGAAATATAAAACATTAAAACCCCATTCCTACCTTAATATCTCTTGCGAGTCCCGATGATCAAGAAAGATTTTTGAAACACTGGTTTCCAATCGATGCCACTGCCATCTGCCGCGTTTGCTTGCAGACATGGCCCCAGACCAGATGGAGCCCAACAATAGGTGACAGCTGTAGCTTTAGTGGCCTGCAGGGGCTCCTCCTCCTCCATTGACTCTGCCAGGCTGGCTAATTGTTTCCTCATCTATCGCAAGTAGGTATGTTGGGTTTTTGAAGCAAGCAAGCAAGCTACCACATGAATTCCTTGAAGTTCTCCTATGTTGATTGATTGCCCACTCTGTAAGGACAAATAGTCTGTATGCAACAAGAAGAAGAAGAAGAAGAAGGGGAGGACCACGGTGGGGGTTGGTTTGCTGAGAGAAATCGATGAAATCGAAATCCTGAACTAATTGGATTTCTATTTTCATAAATTGGGTTCACAAATCATACCAAACATTCTCATAAAATTGAAATATCACCCTCAGAAATCAAAATCCAACCTAAGAGAGACGATTTTGATCCCAATTCGGAAGCGAATTGGTTGAGATCACTGCAATTCTCCTTCTACCCTAGCTAGTTCCCATAACTTCTCAATCCATATATATCATTTGCTTCAATTCATGCAACTCCTTCTTCAGCAACTGCAGAGCCGATATACATTGAAGAAGATGGCCAAACATGCTTGGTATTGAGCAACAATAGATCGAGCTCAAAGGGCTCTCAACAGCTCATGCTTGTTTGATCTTGGCATGTCGGAGCTTGTCATCATCACAAGAGTTTCAACCTTAGTTTGGAGTGAAGATAGAAGTTTCCTGAGGTCAAGTGGAATATCGGCTGGGACTGGGACTGTGTGAATCCTAATCTTGTCAACAGTGGTCATTGGTCATGGTGACCACCTCACCTAACCAACCCTCAATGGCACACGCCTTAACTGTCAAATTCCCAAAAGACTGCAACAACACTTCCTCCTCCTAAGTTCGTGCTTTCATGTTCGAGAATGGTTCAGGTTCTCGGATGGCATCTGCTGCACATATGGAATCCACTCACTCTCTTGGATTCCATCTATGAGGCAGATGCCCTACGGGAATGGTTCTCATACGGGATCCTGATCCAGCCTATCCATGCTCTAGGTTTCTATGGTTAGGGAAAGGGTAAGATGAAACTTTTGCTCATTTCCTCGAGTCCAAGGTCCTTTCCAAGATCACCAACGAGGCTTGCTCCTCTGTAAAATTTCTTCTAGAGAGATCTCATAGCAAATCACGACCTACCATTTATTTCATTTCAATTCAATGGAGGAAAGCCTCTCTTTGGTATGACTTCAGAGAATTATTCAGGAAGTGATTTAACTACCCTTAAAGTTATTATTATTATTATTATGGAAAAGGAATTTTACCTAGTCGCATGATTCCTACATTTAGACATAGAACTGTCCTACCCTCATGAAAAGGCAGAAATCCCATCCAGGGTGATATGATCATGTTACCTAGTCGCATGACTCCTACACCTAGACACAGAAACAAACCCGCTCCAACCCCCCCCCCCCCCCAAAAAAAAAAAAAGAACCAAAGTTAATTGGAAACTCAGATCAAACAATTTGAACATCTAACCCAGAATGAAGTGTTTTAAATTGATATAATTGGAATCAGAAACCACTGATTTCAATTCAAATTGGATGATTCTACTGATTTAATTCCCATTACCCGGACCATCTGATCCAAAATGAGTTGTTTTAAATTGATACAAATCGGTATCAGAAACCACCAATTAATTTCGATTCAAATTTGACTATTCCGATCGTTGATTCAATTATTCTGATTCCTTAAACCATGCATGGACCGACCAAATTGAGATCCTCTGCACAGAGTCCCAATCCCCTCCCTTGTGGGTAACCACCCCAACCCATCTCACACCTTCCATAGGGTATGATCCCTACACCCCATGGATGGTATGAGATGCGGGGGGTGGTTATTATAGGTAGGGGAGAGGAACCTAATATGAATAAGCGGTCGCATACCCTGAGGTGGACAAAGCCCCAGGCACCGATGGACAGATTTTACGACCACATATAGTCCATGGATAGATATATACACATTCATCAATGCAACCAAAGCCGTGGGTACGTTGGCCCACTGCTTTTTCCATACGATCCTATCCATTGTGTTGGAATCCGTAGCAAGTACGTAATCGGAGTAGTAAGTAAACCCTCACTCGATTGTTATAAAAAAATACATTAATTCATCATGTTCATGAATGGGTTGGCCCACTGCTTTTCTCCCATACGATCATATCCAATATGTTGGAATCAGTGGGCACTTACGTAATCCGAGGAGAAAAACGTAAAAAAAACCTCTGCTTTCACGTGACATTCAGGTGCTTCTTTCTTTCCTTTTTCGGTCCTTCAACCTTTGGAATACAAATCTAAACCTCTAAACTACGGTAAGCGACAACAAATCCCGACTCCCAACACTTTCCTCTCTCGCTCCCGAGTCCCGACGATTCAAGCCGCCTTGTATTGGGGTATCTCTTAAATCTAAACCCACAGAACCAACTTGCATTCAGATATCCCAACACACTCTCAGCAATTAATATCCCAAGTGCTACGTAAGTCATCAAGATTTTTATCTTATTTAAGCTCCCAGAAGAACTGACAACTACGCGCAGTCAGTCACACACACTTGGGAGTTGTGAACAGTTGAACAACAACACACTGAAACCCCAGCTCCAGCAGTTCCAGTTCCAATTCCAGTTCGAGTTCATGATGATGAATCGCTACCATCGCCCTCAACTCTCTCCAAATCAGTGTGGCTCATGTCTAGTCCAAACCATCAATGCACCCATCTCACTGGTCTGGTCTCTTATCCGACGCTTCGATAACCCACAAATCTACAAACGATTCATCAGGAGCTGTTCGATCTTGGATGGAAATGGTGGTATCGGTAGCGTGAGAGAAGTCCAACTGGTTTCGGGTCTTCCAGCTGAGATAAGTAGGGAAAGACTCGATGAATTGGATGATGATTCGCATGTTATGGTGTTTAGCATGGTTGGTGGAGATCATCGCCTCATCAATTACCGTTCAACAATCACTGTTCATCAAGTAGATGATGAGATTGGGAAGACTTTGGTGATTGAATCTTACGTGGTTGATGTTCCAATGGGGAGTAGTAAAGAAGATACGTGTTTGTTTGCTGATACCATCATAAGGTTAAACCTCAGATCCTTGGCTGGTATCACTGAGAAGATGGCTTGTGTGTCCCAACAACACTAGTAGGTAGGTAGGTAGGTACTAGTACTACTCCTGTTGCGCAGCTAAGCTTAATGCATGCTGCATGCCTCATGCCGCATGGCATATAGTTTCAGAGTGCATGCATGCTGATATCATGGGCCACATCATCATCCAATTTTTAGTTTGCGGCATAATGTGTATTGCACTACTCTTTCTCTTATCTTAATTATCAAAATAATGTTCCTTCTCTGCTCACATCTTAATTTTGTGGATTCCATGTTTCTAACAAAGCTTGAAACAAAAGACTCATCTTGGCAAGTATGTCTACCTACCTGATCAAATACTGCAAATCGAAGCAATTTTTGACTATTTGTGTTCTACCTTAAAAAAAAAAAGATAGGGATAGGGATTGCTTTCTGGGCCTCTAGAGCCTGTACGTGCACGTTGACCAACACGAGGGTATGCGGTACTTTCGCATACTTCTAGGATCCAGATCCTCTACTGCTGAGCTGCCCCGCAGGATCGTGTTGCCTAGACATGGTGAGGTGTGCAATGACCGTCTTACCCCCACTCGGACAAGTCATTTGGGCAGGGGTGAGGAGGTCATTGCACGCCTCACCGTGTCTAGGCAACACGGTCCTACTAGGCAGCTAGGCAATAGAAGATCCAAATTGATATTTCTATGGTTAAGATTTTAGACCAGAAGCCACGTGGGCAACGCAACCAGCTAGCGTTGTTTTCCTCTTAAAGATATTGGTAATATGGATGAGCCCATTAGCTAGCCCATGTTGCATCAGAAATATCTTCGACCTTAAACAGGTTATATTGAAACAGCCATCGCTCATAAAGAGGGGATAGATAAAAAGGAAAAATTTAAGCCTCAATGTCCCACTTTTTCATGGACGAAATTTTAATGCTACACTAATAGCAAGAAAGTTCCTACTACAATGCTGGCAGCCAAAAATATGGGATCTTAAGGGGTATTTTAAAAAATACTAGAACCTAGGAGGGTATTTATGAACCCAAGGGAAAATGAATTATTCCATTTCCTTGGGTGCTAGCCTTGTGGCAGGAACATTCCTGCTATGGGTGAAGCAGCCAAATTTTTTTCCTTTTTCATATACTCTTTACTGCTATTAAAAGGCAATTAAGAGACCTTCGGACCACAATCTACAACTACTTTTGCTTCATCGATGGAATTTCTAGAGCCTTACAATCCCTCACTTGGAGATTTACTGCAAATACCTACTTAATCCCTTCTAGATTTGTGACTACTTAGAAATGATTTTAATAACTATATAAGCACATGAAAAATTTATAAGTACTTTTTTTCCCCACCTTGTAAATGGTTTTTATTTTTTGGCATGAAAAACCCCGCAAGCAGGACGATATATTAGGGCCCGGAGGGCAAAAGAGAAGATACAATATTGAGGAGATCCTCTGGAAATGAAGATTTCCACAAACCCAAACATGTACTTGCAGAGTAATTGAACTCAGTTTCGCAAAGGTGGTGGGGTTGTGCAGGGGTGTACTTGAAAGTGATTATTTCTTCATTAGAAGTAACCAAACATATCAAATATGATAAAATCCATTAATTTGGAATTTCATAAATTACAAAGTTGCATTCAAAACATAATTTATTATCACGTGTTATAATTTTATGATTGGTTGAGCCGACCAATCTTAATCTCTTACTCCAAAATCAATGAAGTAAAGATGATTACTGATCTCCAACTATTTAATTTGATGGTCGGATACTCAAAATTACATATATTTTAGGGGAGCGAACTCTTGCAAGCACTCTGCCCAATGAGTACCCAGCGAGGCATTCAACGGCAGAGCTGCTTTGTGCATGCCGAGATGTGCATCAAGATGAGCCCAGACACACATTCTGACGCATGCAAAGCAACCCTGTCGATGAATCCCTCACTGGGCACTCACCGGATGGGGTGTTCGCAGGAGAGAAGCCGAATCCGGGTTTAAGGGGCCCTTATTAATTATCCAAAAATTTTTATTTTTTAAAAAAAAGAGGCTAAATCCAAGTCATCAATCAAATCAATGACCCATCAAATTAGGCATTGCTTATGAGATTAGTTGGATGGATTAGGTAGCTTATATCCAGATTTTACAATTCAAGTTTTCAAAACAAAAGAGATGTAGAGCTGTCCATCACATATCCTACCTTCTCTTATTTCATTGACCTTACCGACCAACTAACCATACGTCCAAACCTTTTCCTTCACTCACTTGACTATGAGCTTCTTGTGTTTGACCGTTAGATATTTGCTCACAAGTCAAACGTTTTGTAATGCGAAGGGTAGCGAGCAACAACCATAAAGGTTTTGGACCTTCTGGTACCATTGGAGTGAAAAGGTTAATATTACAAAACCATCCTTTTTCTCTTAACAAAATTTCAAATTTCATCACCAAATGACAATAATACCCCTCACTCCATAGTTCCAGAAGGGGAATCGAAATGTCACATTAGTCTAACAAAAAAACAGAAGGAAGATTCTGTAATTTAGAAAAAACTCTTTTGACTTTGTCTCCTTGCTTGGGCTGAATGGTTGGTGACCATCGTTTGGGTTTAGATATGGCTCTTAACTCTACGCATTATATAGATTGAATTAGTATAGTAGTAGTAGACAAGGAGTCACAGACTAGTTCAGAAAAATGGGTTGCCGGAAAACCAAACTAGCCCTTCTATTATGTCTCTGGGCATCCATTTCCGGCTTGTGTCTCTGTCTTTCAAGGGAGTTTTCCATAGTGGGTTATGACTCGGAGGAGTTATTGTTATCGGAAGAACGAGTTGCCGATGTGTTCAGGCAATGGAGGGAGAAGCATGGAAAGGTTTATAAGCATACAGAGGAGCTACAGAGGAGATTCGAGAGCTTCAAGAAGAATCTGAAATATGTAATGGAGAAGAACTCGAAGAAGAGAAAATCTGGGTCCGGGCATGTTCTGGGATTAAACAAGTTTGCAGATTTAAGTAACGAGGAGTTCAAGGAAGTGTATTTGTCTAAGGTGAAGAAGCCGATGGATAAGAAGAGTGGTACCAAATGGGGGAGTAGGAAGGGGAAGTTGATGTCATGTGAAGCGCCTTCGTCTTTAGATTGGAGGAAGAAAGGAGTGGTGACTGCTGTGAAGGACCAAGGAGATTGTGGTAAGTGCTCTCAGTTCAATGTTTCACTTCAATTTAACCTGTTTATATTTCAATTTCAAACATAATAGTTAGTTGCAGTTGTATGGTAACTCTGCTGTTAACCAAAATGCCAATTAATTCATTCTTGTAGGGAGTTGTTGGTCATTCTCTTCAACTGGAGCCATGGAAGGTATAAATGCCATAGCTACCTCTGAACTCATCAGCCTTTCAGAACAGGAACTTATAGATTGTGATACAACCAATGAGGGGTGCGAAGGAGGTTACATGGACTATGCTTTTGAGTGGGTTATTAGTAATGGTGGAATTGATACAGAGACGAGCTATCCTTATACAGGAACCGATGGAACCTGCAACGCCACTAAGGTCTGCTTTCCTAGCATATTTTTGCCACTAACTAATACTGCTCATTGCCTACATTTAGTTCCTCAATTGGAGATGCCACTTCCTATAAAAAGCCTATTCTGCCAATTTCATTCCTTCAAATTTTACTTAAGTAGATCTGGTTTGGGTTCTGGTTCTACTTTCTGAACAAAGGTGGGTCTAACATTGTGAAAACATTCCTGATCTACTTGATAGATTACTCCCCAGCCAGAGATCACAGAATCAAGTATGCTGTTAAGGTTTTCTCTTCCCTTCCTGATTTATTATGTTCTGTTGAATAGGAGGAAATCAAAGTAGTGAGCATTGATGGATATGAAGATGTAGCTGAAGAAGAAAGTGCTGTACTTTGCGCTGTTGTTCAGCAACCTGTGAGTGTGGGGATTGATGGCTCAGCCTGGGATTTTCAACTATACACAGGGGTAAGTTTTAGGATATTTGGATTTAAGTGCAAACCATAGATTTTGATTTGATTTGATTTAGGAACTAAAAACGTCCAACACATAGCAAATGTTTTATTTGATTAGGGGATCTATGATGGGGACTGCTCGAGCAATCCAGATGATATTGACCACGCAGTCTTGATTGTGGGTTATGCCTCAGAAGGCGATGAGGAGTACTGGATAGTGAAGAATTCATGGGGAACTAGTTGGGGAATAGATGGGTATATATACATAAGGAGGAACACTGATTTGGAGTATGGGGTTTGTGCAATCAATGCCATGGCTTCTTATCCAACCAAAGAATCTGTTACACCTTCACCATCTCCTTTCCCATCTCCGGCTGTTCCACCACCGCCACCGCCACCATCCCCACCACCACCTCCACCACCACCACCACCTTCACCAACACCTCCTTCTCCTGGTCCTTCACCAAGTGAGTGTGGAGACTACTCCTATTGTCCAGCCACAGAGACTTGCTGCTGCATTTATGAGTTTTATGGTTACTGCCTCATCTATGGTTGCTGTGAGTACGAGAATGCCGTATGCTGTACTGGAACTGACTATTGCTGCCCTGAAGACTATCCCATTTGTGACGTCGATGATGGACTCTGCCTCCAGGTTTGAAATTCTATCAGAAATACTCGATTTTAGAACTTCAGTTAACTAAGACAAATTCTGGTGGACTTCTTCTTTTTTTTTTTTGTGGGGGGAGGGGGGGGGGTGTAAAACACTTGGTCAGTTCCAGAATTCCAGTTCTATGAGACAGGACCATAAAAGGGGTCTGTGGGAAAATTCATGGCTATGAACTTTAACCTGACATGTAGTCTAGGATATATGAACAGGTCATGAACTCTGTGGACAAAAATTTGAGGCTTAGCATCTTCAAGCCAGACTGTGTTACTGCAGCTTTTGATTCAATAGGTCTGAAAAGGACCCCTTTCGTGATCATACATCCGCAACTTTTCTATTTATGATTGAAATTCCAACTTTTGGTATTATACAACTGATAGGAACTTGGAACCAATGAGTTTCAGTAGTGTAGCTAGTCATTCTGACTAGTTACAAAGGATAAAAGAAAGTACTCATTTGGGTTCCATTTTACTGCAAAACCTTGGTATGTTTGAGTCAATAATCTGTTTTTTCTTTCCATCTGTAGAACTATGGAGATTACCTGGGAGTAGCTGCGAAGAAACGAAAGATTGCAAAGCACAAGTTCCCATGGACCAAACTGGAACAGACAGAAAAACCATATCGACCTCTCCAGTGGAAGAGGAATAGATTTGCAGCATTGCAGTGAATAGGATAGTGTATCATGGATCAAAGTGGGGAGAATGGAAAATCATACTGACTTCTCCAGTAGAAGATGAATTGGTTTTGCCACTATATGTTGAAGATGATATTAGTTTCTTGGTTCAGTTTGAGGTTTGAATGTCATTGTCACCATTATTTGTATTTGCATTTTTTTTTGAGCCCTTCGATTCCCTCCTTTGGTCTGAGAATCTGCTTTACCTACCTATTTGGAGCATTTCTGTATTTGTTATAAAAATTAAACTTCTGTTACTTCAACAAAACATTAAGCTTATCTACTGAAGACAACATATTACAAAATAAAGCAAACCGATATTCATTTTCCATTTAATACTGTATTTTACTGAATTTCAAAAGAACAAAATAGATAGGACATATGAACTCAAGAGGGGAACTGCTAGCAAGGCACATTGAATGCTCAATCCATTCCCATGAATGTGTGAAATATGCAGCAATGCTATTGCAATGGCATCTATAAAGCTATTATATTAGTTCCTCAAATATATCATTAAATATTAGACTAAACCATAGATGGAAAGAGTTTTAACAGATCAAACAGTTGCATTAGCACTGTTCTGAAATGTTTTTTTATCAAGTAAACTTTGTCCCCGGAAAGAATAAGGCCTCAAGTAGCCCTCAGTTTGTTCGGCGGAATCAGCCTGAGAACTAAAGGCCCAGGCTGGGCCAAGGAATTCTCATTGATTGCCCCATAGACCCCATGTTAGGGTTGTAATCAGTCTGGATCCTAATTGGTCTCAGCCTCTTCAGGCCAACATCTGAACCGACTGATTAAGTAATCGGTCCTATAAATGAAATCCGGCACGTGTTATTAATCGGTCTGGTCAATTCTAGTCCTTAATCGGTCTTTAATTGGTTCAAAGACCAAAAGAAAGTGATTTTTGAGCCCATACTCCAGTGGATGAGCCCTCTTGAGTGGCCAATCAAGTAAGGAATGATAATTATTTTTGTTCGCATGCCTGATTTTCCTATCAAAAAACGAGAACGAAGAAAACAATTTTTCAGTTGTCAAGAAGAAACAGAAAATTTTTACCAAAAAAAAAAAGAAGAAATAGAAAATTAGTTCCATAAGAAATTTCTTCGGTGAGAGAGATGCATTTCAAATGAGTAGCGGAGGTTATTTAAAGCCATTGACTTTCTAATCCGGAGATTTCAAAATAGAAGACAAAAGGTTACTGCAATCTAATTCTTATTAGAAAATTATGTTCTATTCTTCTACTCACCTAGTTTATGAGGCTCCCAATGTCCAAGAACCCTTGAGGCGATCTTCAGGTTTAAATTTTTATTTCTTGGGCTATGCCATCTGCCGATACAGACCGATACCACCAATATATATATCGGTATCGATATTGATATCAACATTGACCAATACCGGTGCTGATACCATATATTAAAACAATGATGGGCTATGCTCGCCCTGAAACTATAGATGCATCACGGGTCAGGATAGCTCGTGAAAATTTCCCCAAAAAGCTTGGGACAGGATAACTTTGTAAAAGTTTTTTTGATTCAACTACTGATACAAAAAGGTAAAAACTCTTTTCTCATGGCATACTCTGATAAACCTATTAAAGTGGTTCATCCTCATTGTGTCATTGTGCCATATAGAAGGTGATGCGACAATTGTAACTATTGGAGTGGGAGTATATGATTTGGATTAGACACATATCAAATTTCAGTTAATTCAATCAAATACCTTCCTGTGTATTAGCATGCATCTCCATCTATGTCCATCCTGAATTTTCAAAACTATATTTTGCCACTGACAAACTTTTGTTTGGATTGAAATTTGATATGTCAGCAGGGGATCTTTGTTTCTTTATTTGATACAAACATGTGGCCAATCAAAAGGGTCCCTAGAATTTGAAGGCCGGTCTAGGTAAGCTCAAGCCTAGCCTGGGCTGTGATGGACCTATAGTTTCTTCTTAGCTTGTAAAATTGTTGTGATTTATGCAGGTTAGGGGGGGGGGGGGAAACTGAAGGTTATAAAAGATGCACCTTGGCTCTGTAGAAAGCCCTGCACTCTGCAGCTCTATGTGCTCTTTTGCAACTTTGGTGGCTCACAACCACCCCCACACACCTCAAACATTTTGTCATATCCATTTTTATTCCTATAGTTATAATCCATTTTCTATTTTATCATCATTTCAGCAATAATAATCCATTATTTCATTACCCTGGAGGATCACATTTCTCATCATAATCTTGCAAATTTTACAATCTAATCATTTCTGCTAGTTCTGGTGATTTCCAGCACAATTGTTGTGCTGTTAGCCATACTGAAGTGAAAGCATGGTTTGAGGAATCACAATCAATTGAGGAATCAGAATCAGAATTCGAATCGGATCACTGATTTCAGCCCCTCCAATTCCGATTCCAGCCGATTTGTACTTGATTTCTAGGTTCAGGCTGAATCCGGCAGATTCAAGCTGAATGGGCATAGGAATCCATGGAGGTTAATTCCATTGCCCGATACCACTTACTTGAACCATGACCATTAGCATATTGAAGAATATAACTGAATTTGTTCCTTAAGTTCTGTGAATTAAAACACCTTCAGTTGATATATAGCTTCAGAATTAGGAAAGTTCAAGCTGAATCTCTTTTTTGAGTTAAACAGCAGCCGACATTGTAAACTGAAGTTTTAGGTCCAGTATATTAGAACATGGCAAATATAGAGAACAATGTACCATAGTAATGTTTAGCAGAAATTTCAAAAACTTGGGGTACAATGATGGACTAAAAGAAACAAATAATCATCACTGCCATTAAAAACTAAACAAGCGAGTTTAAAGCAAATACATGAGACTAAACTACATATATCCAAGGAAAGTAATTATTCCTGATTATCACTCTTAGATACTTATTATTATGCAGTCACTGCCCAAAACCCCTTTAAGATATGGAGTCAGAAATTCATAACTTATTGAGCAAGCAGAACATCAGCTGAACCTAACAGCCCCCTTTGACCATGTGATTTAGATGTTAGAAATTCCCTCCTAGCAGAAAAAGGCCACCATCTACTCAACTTAAAGCTTAAGCCAGGCGAAGATTTTCTGTCGCAAATGTCTCTTTTTTCATCATAAAGAACAGTGTAGTTTTTACTGCTCACATTCCTGAGGTAGCAATCTTCATTACTATCAAATGCATATGCTTGCTGAGTAGTTCCTAAACCACTAACTACCAAGTTTCCCTTCACAATCATATTACTCTGTCCGGTCTGCAAGTTTCTGAGCGAACTGGTAGAGAAATTAAATCTGGTACCAGAAAATCTATCTTCATTAAATCCCAATGAGAGGTTTGCAACTGAAGCATAACTGTCATTCCCTTGTTCCACGTTGCCTGAATACAAATAAATATTAAACCTCTGCATTGATTCCATAGAATACATTAAAGAAGAAGGGAGCTTCGCATAAACACTGCTGTTGGCTTCAATTGTTTGATTCACAATCTGCACATTGAAATTCTCTTTCATCTCCATTGAGTTCCTGAAACTAAAATCTTGAATCGAATAAGTTGTGATCTTCCCATGGGAGGATTTCACCCATCCTGATGTCAGAATAGACCTACTCGCACTGATAAGAAAAGATCCATTGAGACCATTAAATTGTGAAACCAGAGAGACTAGAGGACGAGGGCTTTTGTGTTTAATGAGATTGCCCTCAGTTCTCTCGCTCTTACTATCCAACCAGAGATGCAAATTTGCATCTATAAACCATACATCGAGAGCATTTGTTACACTAAACCCAAAGTTGTGGTGATCCCCATCCAAAATCTTACCGAGGAATGGCGTAATTTCAATGTCATATGAAGGGAGGTTGAAAGAGCCTATCCCAGTGATGGGCCTCCAAAGGAGAGGATTGATTCCTCCAGTATAGATCACTGTGAAAGGCCAGACAGCACCAACAACCCCTTCATTGAGAGTAACTACAACCTCCCTAAAAGGGCCATTTCCAGCCACATTTGTTAGATTGTTTGCTTCAATATAGTCATTGGGAGGATTAGTATACCAAAATTCATCATTCGAATGGAACGAAACATACACCTCCAAAACAGCTCGATAGGCATTTCGAGGAATCATGAACTTCTTCTTCTGGACATCCGTCGAATTCTCAATCAAAAACCACAATCCATCATTCAGAGGAAGATCTCGCGAGATGGGTAGCACCAAATCGGCAGGAGAATTAAACCCAGAAACGGAATTCGCAGAATTTCGCTTATTGGGATTTTGGGGTACTTCCGCAGGATAGAAATGGAATGTTACATTGACATGGTAGATTCCAGTGTAGGTTTTATCAACAAGGTTACCCAGATAAACAGCAACTGTTTGAGGATTCTTAAGCAATGAAGAGTACCTCGTAATGTCCTTCTTGACAGTCCAGACGATCCCGGTGGGTCTAGGCTCTGCAGTGCAACTGCGGAAGATCTCAACACCGCCCAACCAAACACCAAAAATGCGATCGAATTGTCTCCCTTCACAGGTTGCTTTCCATTCGAAGACGATTTTGGAGAAATCCTGAGATGGGCAATCCGATGGGGGCTTGTATTCAGCGAGAACAGGCGGCTTAGCATATGTGTAGCCGAAATCATGTTGAAGGATGAGGTAAGAACAGGGTTTTGTTTTGGGTGGTTCAATGGGTTTTGTTACTTCGAAGAAACGAGTGACGGGGGCAACTTTCGGATAGGACTGAGAAAGGAGCTCTGATCTGAAACGATTTGTTTTATGGAGATTTGCATTGCAAGCAAAAGGTAGGTGAAGAAGAACCAGAGAGAAGAAGAGGATGAGAAGAGAGGAACCCATAATTGTGTGATGGTGGAGGCGGTGTGTGTGTCTTCTCTCCTCCTTTCTCTTCATTAGTTACAGAGAGACAGAGAGAGAGTTGTTAGGTGAAAATAGTAGTAATTTGGAAGTAATCGAAAAGATTTAAGGATGATTCCTCATCCATGTCCGCTTAGTTGGATTAGGTTCAGAATCTATTGAGATGATACCCAAATTGGTAACTTCGCTTTACCCGGAGACACTTTAAGTCTTTAACCTGATTCAGATTGTGAGTTGACTTGCTGGAGGCTGGAACCCGAAAGCTCACGACTATTAATTAGCGTGATTAGAGAGCGAGTTTGGCGGAGATTCTTTGATAAAATCACAGAGAAAAAATGTCTGCCATTTTCCTTGACTGCTCTTGCTCTACATTTGCTTGGATTTACCACCGGAAGATAGCCATGCTTGGGTACTTAAATGGGATTACTGCATTACCTTGCTGCCTGGGCCCCTAGAGCCTACACAGACACTGGCCAATGGGAGTGCATATATAAGCATCATTTTGGGCTGGATTTTTGCCTTTTCGTAGGGATAGTGTGATACTTTTGTACAGTTTTGTGTCTAGATGCAGGATCCATGCCAAATTGCGAACCACACGATCAGACAATATTATTTTCCCAAAAGAGTCATTTAAGTTTTCAACACTTTCTTATTATCTATATATTGGGGGCTACAAATGGAGGGATTAGAGTGTTCTTTGTGTGGAACACAGGGGCCACGCCACGCACAACAAACAATGACAGCTCACGCCTAGGCACATTGGGGGTGGAATCTCTGTCATTCATGGGGGCGCATCGATCATTTCTGCCCCCCATGTGTCTGGATTCAAATGATCCCACTCTCAACAAATGTCATGCTAATAATGTGTGGTGGCTGTTTAATAACACTTGGCATGCATCATATCAAGGTAATGAAATCTTTATTTCATCTTTTCATCATTAAAAAATGATATCGATCCACTTATTACTATAATCATTTTATTTTATGATGATTTTATTATTTTTTTCTTATTAAAAACATTTTCCTGAAAAACTGTCAATGGATCTCCCTTATGATCCACCTATGCGGAATTCTATTCAAAATTTCACCAGTGTCATGTTTCCAGTGGAAGTTCATCTTTAGGTTGTATTTGATGTGTTGGAATTTATTAACATCTGAATTGTGTCTATCAGAACCAATTTAATGTGATTAAATTAATTATTACAATTTATTATGTGCTTGTTGTAATTATTTCAATAATGCGCAATTGTTGTTATTGTTCACAATTATGGACAAAAATGGATGTTCTGTGTTTTTCCTGATAGGAATTGGCTCGAAAATATAAATGTGAACACTTAAATTTGTTGAACATTAATCCATAGAAATTCCCAAATGGTTCAGTGCCAGTTTTTTTTTTGCAATGAGAGTTACTGGTAGTTTCTTTTTCTCATACCTAAGAGGCACTTATTGTTGCATCTGTATTTTATGTTTTTGTTATGCTCTAGTGATTGATGTCTACCGACAGGACTGACAACACATCAATCGAATGTTCGACGTATAAGGTATAAACGTGAATGAGGGTGATGCTCGATAAGGTTTCCACATCTCGCTAAAAGAGAATACTCAAGGAACAGAGTCATTGGATTGTGACTGGTCGAAATTTGGGGCCTCGACCTTATTATAGTAATATTATTATTGAAAATTGTTTCAAATGTTTCGGTTTAATCACTAATCTTTACACTCCTAGTTTAATTTACAATGGATTAACGAGTGTTGTATGTGCGGCGAATAAAGTGTAATAAAACTTCGAGAGAGAGAATGCTACTTGGTTGCATGGCCCCTGTGCTAGTGAGGAGATCAATGGGAGCGCATGTCCAAGCATCCAATATGGAGGGCAGGATGGTCATTTCACCACCCATGTGTTTGGTCATAGGCGGTGCGATCAAGCAGCCTTCTTTTCCCTAAAACTTTTTACCATTGACATTTTCAGGTTACTCCTTATGTAGTGTCGTCCTTTAGTGCAGTTAAGGATAACTTATAGGCCACCATTTAGGATCACACCACTTGATGTGATCGTGTTAGATTGTGATTTCCATAACTTAGCTTTTCTATTTAAGAGAAACTATTCCCTAAGCCCTAATTGCACATCACAATTAACAAAGTGAAATTGAAGAGATTAAAGAGAGAGTCTTCTTCTTCTCCAAGCTTGGCTTTTGGCCATTAGAGGTGGAGCATTCATTGGAGATCGGGATCTTGTGCTGCATTCTTTTGGAGGAATACTCCACTTGTGTGTTCTAGGTAACCATCAAACCCTGTTCAGATTTTTAGTGATCATCGACCTTTTTATTTTTTGTTCGTGATATTAATTCAGATCGTTTGTGTTGCCACGTTCATGATATATATTATCGGAATAGATTGTAGATCTAGGATGCATATGAAACCTAACCCTTCTCTATTTTTTCACTTCATAATACATTTTACATCCACAATCTATTCCAATAATACATTCCAAACACAACCTTAATATTAGAGTCACAAACTTTAGGCCAACAATGTGATTTCCTTATGGCTAAATTATGACAAAAAACTTTCCAAGCTAACCCATATTCCAACCGATGGAAATCTCCACGAAACACAACCTAGTCCTGATAGCCGACATTTTTTCATTTCTTCGCTTGTCCCTAGTAATCTTAGTTCATTGCTGATGTTGTTGTTTTTTAATAATGTTTGAAAATATCTAGTTGGTGCTCCTTTTTTCCTAGTTTTTGTGATTCTTAAATTTTTTCCATTTAATTATTTAGCCTTTGGAGGAAAATTGGATGAAAATGTAAGGAAGTTTGTCTGTTTAATAATTTCAGTTTTATTAGATAATTAAGAAGTTCAATTTTTTCCCCCTAATCTCAGTAGAAAAGTGTTTTTTTTTTTTTTTTTTTTCTTTTGGGTACCTAGAAAACTTTGGATTTTGAGAGGTGCTTTGCTTTTCGGCTTCCTATCATGTTGGTTTACTGCTTGCCTTTTGTTGTTTCTAAACTTTGTTTTTATTGTGCTGGATTTTGAATTGACAAGGGAGGGAATCTCTATATAATAAGCCTAATAAAGAATTTCATCGAGGGAAAGAAGTTGAACTTCAATGCAGGTGTTACTCTTCTACTATATATAGCTTCTTCAAATGGAAATGATATTAAGAGATTAGAAGCCTAAGATACCTTCTCTTACCATGCTAATGATAAAGTATAAAATCTGACCCTGATACATCCAATATTCACCGGGCCAATCAACGACCGCCACGTGTCACAGACGACCCGCTCCATAGCTAAGGGGAACGAACCGGGGTCCCAGCACCACTCGGGGGGCCACCACTCGGGCGCGGCCCCGCATCAGGGCGCGACCTCCTCACCCAGGCGCGGCCTCCTCACCCAGGCGCGGCCTCCTCTCCTCTCCAGGGCGCGGCCTCACCCACGGCCTCCTCACCCAGGCGCGGCCTCCTCTCCCGGGCGCGGCCTCACCCAAGCGCGGCCTCTCACCCAGCGCGGCCTCACCCAGGCGAGGCCTCCTCACCCGAGCGCGCCTCACCCGTGCACGGCCTCACCCAGCGCGGCCTCACCCGAGCGCGCCTCCTCACCCGAGCGCCCTCCTCACCGAGGAGCGGCCTCACCCAGCCGCGGCCTCCTCACCGAGCGCGGCCACCACTTGGGCGCGGCCTCACCTAGGCGCAGCCACACATCCAGCGCACCTCACCCAGCGCGGCTTGCACCCGAGCACAATATCGTGGGCACGTGAGGTGGGGGCCACCCATCTACGATCCGATCGTATCGCTAAGACTCATGTCACTACCAGGACTCTAGACCGCCGCTTAGAGGTCACGTCATCCAGGACGATTCAAGCACCAAGGACGTTATCACCACACGCGGGTATCTATCCACCAAGGATCCTCGATGCCACCAGGACACTCCCTCCCACGGGAAGATGGCCAATCGGGATAGAGCCCGTACCCAGGGCCTCTATCCACTCAACGGCACAATCGCCATCAAACGGGACTCTCCACACCGCCATACACCTCCATATGCTATTATAAAAGGCAAGGTATGCAACCCCATCGGGGACATCTAAACTCATTCTTGAATAATCACTATTCATCTGTTTGCGCCAGAGATCTAACTTTGGCATCGGAGAGCCCTAGGCCGGGACCACACCGGTTCTCTCGATTGACCCCTTTGGTCCACTTACGGTGACGGCACTCGCAGACCGCTCGACGATTTCTTGACGCACTGATTGGCGCCGTGCTGTGGGAACGACGCTAGCCATTACCGCTACTAGCTCGCTTCCATACTCATTCAATGGCACGAAGGAAGATTACCACCACCAACAACGGAGCAAGGAATGGATCACCACCCCCGAGTGCTCTCGCCGCAGAGCCAACGACCAGGACCATGTCCCTCTAGAGGAGGAGATCCCCCTTAATGACCGATTCGTGATCGCGAGCCCAACAATGACGAGGCCAACGATGTGGTGGTGGAGGTGACACCGATCCCAATGCTCCAGCCATCGTGGGTCGGATCAACGACCGCAACGACAGATCCTCGATGAACAATGACTCTTTCGAGAATACCTGACGCAGCGTGCGACATCTCACCGTCGGAGGACTTCACCAGCAAGAAGGGTGGAGTCCATACCTCAACAAGAGCCAAACCCTAGGAGATCATCTCCTAGGGGCGAGATCGAGAGAGACTTGCGCGACGGCAACCCCACTCCGCATGGGGAGCCTTCCAGATCCCCGGGAGAACAAGAGACCTCTCGCCACGGTCGGAACGTGGGAGGACGCCAACACCCAAGGCGAGGTGTCTAGCCCGCAGAGATCGGTCCGGAGATCCGTGTTTGACGGGACGACCGGAAGAAGGTCACGTCACCACGGCCGGACCTCAGAGAAGAAAGCCCTCACCTTCACGGCAGGGGTTCATCACGGCATGACCATTCACCATCCCGCCAACACTCAAGGCGGGAGGGGACATCCAGGAGAGAGCGTGAACGGGGTCGCAGCGAACGTCCGGCTAGGCGTGGGGGCGACACGGACGAGGAGCTCGATCAAAGACTCGCGACCGGATGAGAAGTCGGAAGGGTTGAAGAAGCGAGACAAAGGCGAGACACATTCCATACCTGGACAACACCCATTCTCGGCAGAGATCATGTCACCACACTACCTTCCAGTTTCGACTACCCACCTTTGAACTTTACAGTGGTACCACGACCTAATGACCACATCAACTACTTTAATGGCATGATGACGCTGTATGGGGTCGGACGTGGTATCCTGTCGGGCATTCCCTGCGTCCCTTAAGGGAGCAGCTACATCATGGTTCTCCAGGCTACGACCGAGATCTATATGCTCGTTTGCGAGCTATGTGAACAGTTCGTCACCGGTTTCCAAAGCAGCGTCAAGCGAAGAAGACCACCGTCAATCTACTAAACGTGGTACGAGAACCCTGGGAATCTCTCGGGAATACGTTACGAGTTCACCAAGGAGTCCCTAGAGGTTCGAGACTTGGATGACCCGACACGACATGCAGCCCTAGCGGGAGGTATTAGGGACCTGGACTTGATCAAGGACTGCACG
Source organism: Telopea speciosissima (assembly GCF_018873765.1). Taxonomy (NCBI): domain Eukaryota; kingdom Viridiplantae; phylum Streptophyta; class Magnoliopsida; order Proteales; family Proteaceae; genus Telopea; species Telopea speciosissima. Next base: position 66,647,584 of record NC_057917.1, on the reverse strand, counting down.
TCATGAGACCAGGACTATGAAAGAGCTCCCGAGCGGTGCAATGAGTTTGCAAATATGGCCGAGGTACTACAAGCTAGAACAAAAATAATCGAGGCCAAGCCACAGGATAACAAGAGGTCGCACTCGATGACCGCAACGAGGGTAAGAGGTCGAGGACAGAGCGCCGACAAGAGAAGAGCGACCGCCCATCTAGGAGGACAGACCGCCGCGAGAGAGAAGCAAGAGGGCAAGCACCCCCGAGTTCACACTCCATCAACACCACCAGGTCCCGGATACTCATGCGAGATCCGGGACCGTGACCTACTCCATTGGCCACGACCCATGCTAGCGGCGCCGAGAAGCGAAACCCTAACAAATATTGTCTCTTCCACAAAGAGAATGGGCACGACACGGAGGAGTGCTATCAATTGAAGAGAGAGATAGAACAAGCTGGTAAAAGCAGGAAGCTTGAACAAGTATGTGAAGGGGAGACGTGACAACCGCTCGAGCCAAGGAGATAGAGGTCGCGACGGAGACAGAGTGGAGCCGAGACGAGAAGAAAGAAGAACAGTCGAGAGAGAGACCGCCGAAGAGCGGAGAGATGCCACGAGAACCTAGTGGCACCAAGGGACCTCCTATCCTCACCATACTTGGAGGACCAGGGCAAGAGTCCACCGAAAAGCTAAAGCTCATGCCAGGTTCGTGGGAGTGGCGGAGAAGCCCAAGAAGATAGCCAAGACCGAGGCGGTGATCTCCTTCTCGGATGAAGACCTGGAAGGACTAAACTTCCCGCATGAAGATGCCTTGGTAGTGCAGTGGAGGTAGCCAATCGACACTGCACACAGTGGACGATAGACACGGGGCGTCTGTTGACGTACTCTCCTTGGACGCCTATCGACGTTCGGGTTCGGGGACGACCGGCTAAAACCGAGAGCCCACTTATCTCCATGGATTCTCGGTGCCACCGCCTCCATCGAGGTACCATAGAGCTACCCGTCACCTTCGGGTACACCCTCAACAAGTAACCATCATGGTAAATTTCATGGTAGTCAAGTCCGTGGTGTCCTTCAACGGCCTCTTAGGGCGACCATCACTAACAACCCTTAGAGGAGTCATATCACCACTTCACCTGAAGATGAAGTTCCCCACGAGAACGGGGTAGGGGTAGGCGAAGTCCGAGGAGATCGAAGAAAGCAAGGGAGTGCTACGCCACCTTCATGAAAAAGAATAATGGCAACACCCGTGGAATGGCACTCGCCTAGAGAGCATGATCGGTGACCGGAGAGATGAACGGACAGAGAGAAGGGGAAGGCGGTGGAAGACCTCATCCCATGGCCACTCGGCCAGGATGACCCTTCCAAGGTCGTTTCAGTCGGCTCATTGCTAAGCAAGGAACAGAAAGAAGAGCTTGGACACCTCCTCCAAGCGAACATAGATGTTTTCGCATGGTCGACCTCCGACATGCCAGAATACCACGTTCCATAGCGGAACACCGACTACATGTCGACCCAACCAGAAGCCCGTTCAATAGAAGCGGCGTAACTTCACCCTCGACCGAAAGCGGCAATCAAGGAGGAGGTCGAGAAGTTAAGCCGATCGGGGTTCATCGAAAGGAGAAGTTCCCAACTGGCTCGCCAACGTGGTCATGGTACCAAAGCCAAGTGGGAAGTGGAGGATGTGTGTCGACTACACCGACCTAAACAAGGCATGCCCAAAAGATGAATACCCACGCCCGGATCGACCCATCGATCGACGCCACCGCCGCCATGAGATGCTGAGTTTCATGGACGCCTACTCCGGATACAACCGATCCTCATGTATGAGGATGATGAGTCTTACACCGCATTCCTGGACGGACAAAGAGAACTACGCTACAACGTCATGCCGTTCGGGTTAAAGAATGCAGCCCACCTATCGAGAATGGTCAATAAGATGTTCGAGGGGCAGATCGGGCGCAACATGGAAGTATATGTGGATGACATGCTCGTGAAAAGCATCCACACCAACCAACACCGACCGACCTAGAGGAAGCATTCACAAGATCGAGGAGGAACCGGATGAAGCTAAACCCCGCAAAGTGCGCCTTCGGTGTAACGTCGGGAAAATTCCTGGGGTTCATGGTCTCGGTCCCGTGGAATAGAAGCCAACCCATCCAAGATCATGGCCATCCAAGAGATGGCACCTCCTCGAACGGTCGTGGAAGTGCAGAGGGTTGAATGGAAGGGTTGCCGCCCTTTCCAGGTTCGTGTCACGATCGGTGATAAGTGCTTACCATTCTTCAAAACATTGAAGAACCTCCGAAGCCCTAAGGACTTCACATGGACGGAAGAGTGCCAAAAGGCGTTCGGAGAATTGAAGGAGTACCTAGAGAGCCCACCTGCTTGGGCGACCGAACCTAACGAAGAGTTGCGGCTCTACCTCGCCGCCACCCCTGTCGCGGTCGCTGCAAGATCTGCTAAAGGAAGAAGACAAAGTCCAGAGGCCGATCTACTACGTCGCCCATGTCCCGATCGATGCGAGACCAGGTACACTAGGATCGAGAAGGTAGCCTATGCATTGGTAATGGCAGCCAGGAAGCTACGACCATACTTCCAAGCCCATACCATCACAATCCTCACAGACCTACCCTTGAAGAAGATATTGCACAAGCCGGACGTCTCCTGGACGATTGATAGCATGGGCGGTGGAGTTAAGTGAGCATGACATCGTGTTCCAACCAAGGACAGCCATCAAAGGCCGGGCTCTTGTAGATTTCATTGCAGAGTGTACCCGATCGAGATCGAGTCACAAACAGGGGAGCCCAAGAAGAGAAGGATCGCGGATCGTGGGACATGTTCGTGGGCGGGTCGAGCAATGCGGCGAGGAAGCGGCGCTGGCTCATATTAACCAATTCGAGGGATTTCGTATCCAATATGCTCTCCGGTTCACCTTCCAAGCATCCAATAATGAAGCAAAGTACGAGGCATTACTAATTTGGACTCCGGGTGGCCAAAGCCATCCAAGTCACACACCTATCCACCCGGAGCGACTCCCGGCTCGTGGTGAATCGGGTGAATGGGGAGTATGAGGCAAAAGATGAGAGGATGGCATCATACCTAGCACGCGCTCAAGCATTGATCGAGGGTTTCGAGAAGTTTGAGATGGTTCGAGTTCCCAGGAGGAGAACGCCGCCGCCGATGCCCTATCCAGGCTAGCCAATGAGGAACTCTGAAATTTGGCTAAGCGCAGTCTTAGTGGAGATCCCGCATGAGCCAACGTATAAGGAAAAGCGAGTTAACGAGATCACGGAGGGACCTAGCTGGATGGACCCTCTATTCAACTACCTCGAGCGATGTCTTACCAGAAGACAAGGCCGAAACAAGGAAGATCGGGATGAGAGCTGTAAAGTACATCGTCCTAGACGGGCATCTGTACAAGCGGGGCAACAAGACCACTACTCCTGGTGCCTAGGACCCAAGGGGGCGAGTACGCCCAGCCGAAGTCCACGAGGGGATATGTGGAAGCCACATGGGGGACGAGCCCTAGCCTACAAAATCCTCCGCCAGGGACTATACGGCCACGAATGCAAGAGGAGGCCATCCAATATGCCAAGAAGTGCGAGCAATGTCGTTGTTCGCCCCGGACCCATCTACCCGCCACCAAGCCGACATCAATCCTCAACCCCATACCTTTTGCCATGTGGGGACTAGACATCTTACAACTTCACCGCAGCACCGGGAAACAGAAAGTACTTGGTCGTCGCGATCGACTACTTCACCAAGTGGGTTGAAGCTAAACCCTTGGCCAAGATAACAAAGACAGAGATGGAGAAGTTCGTCCGGAGCGTCATCTACGAGTTCGGGTGCCACGGATCCTCGTCTCGAGGACAATGGAAAACAATTCAACAACCCTAAATTCCAAGCATTCTCGTCACAGCTACAACATCGACTATCGGCCCGTGTCGGTAGCATACCCACGTGCCAATGGTCGTGGAGGTCACCAACGTAACGCCATCGGAAGGAGTCAAGAAAAGGCTAGAAGGAGCCAAAGGCAAGTGGGTAGAAGAGCTACCAAGCGTCCCGTGGGCATACCGAACTATAGTACGGACGCCCACGAGAGAGAGCCCATTCCGCCTAGCATATGGCATCAAGCATTGGCGCCGGTAGAGAGTCTGCGCTATGTCCCATAGGGTTCGCACTTTAATGAACGCACCTATGTCGACGGATCGGCTAACCTAGACTTTATAGATGAGGTCCGCGAAAGAGCACTACTAAGGAACGCGCCTACCACAGAACGCTTCGCCAGGTACTATAATGCCAGGGTCAAGGAAAGGCTATTCCACCAGGGAGATTTAATACTACGGAGGGCAAGTGCATCACGACCACGGAAGCGGGAAGTCGTCACCCAACCAAGGACTCTACATAGTCTCCAAGCAAATACGCCCGGGGACCTACCGTGAAGACTCCAGGGGCAAAAAGGTAGACCGCACTGAACTCACTATACTTAAAGAAGTACTATCGCTAGAAACAACAATGAGTTTGGCACCACCAACATGGGAGTAGATGGCATTACGAGTTCAAGGATGAATTGAAAAAAATTGGGAATACTTGGCTTCTTCTACTACTCAACGAGGCTTCACGCCTAAGGCGATATGCCAACATTGAGGCTTCGTGCCTAAGGCGATATGCCAACACCGAGCCTTCGTGCCTAAGGCGATATGCCAACACCGAGGCTTCGTGCCTAAGGCGATATGCCAACACCGAGGCTTTATGCCTAAGGCGACATGCAAACACCGAGGCTTCGTGCCTAAGGCGATATGCCAACACCGAGGCTTCGTGCCTAAGGCGATATGCCAACATTGAGGCTTCGTGCCTAAGGCGATATGCCAACACTGAGGCTTTATGCCTAAGGCGATATGCCAACACTGAGGCTTCATGCCTAAGGCGATATTCCAACACTGAGGCTTCGTGCCTAAGGCGACATGCCAATATTGAGGCTTCGTGCCTAAGGCAATATGCCAACACTGAGGCTTCATGCCTAAGGCGATATGCCAACATTGAGGCTTTATGCCTAAGGCGACATGCCAACACTGAGGCTTCATGCCTAAGGCGACATGCCAACATTGAGGCTTCATGCCTAATTAAGGCGACATGCCAACATCGAGGCGTCAAGCCTAAGGCAACATGCCAACACCGAGGCTTCATGCCTAAGGCGCCATGCCACCGCCGAGGCTCTACGCCTAAGGCGTTAACCCCAAGGTCCGAGGATCACCAAGGCACGACGTCACTACCAAAATCTGAGGACTATCAAAGGTCAGAGAGCATCAACACGCAAACAATCACCAAGAGACAAGGCAATCAAAGAAAAGCAAAAGCGATCACATAGAAAAGTCATAGTAGTTACAACTCAAGTTCAAAAAAAAAAAAAAGGAAAAAGGTTGAGACATCTACAGGATCGGAGACGCCGTAAGGTCAAGGGATCACGAGTGGTGGGTCACCTCCGACCCACCGGAGACATCATGTCCGCCTCGGGAGGACGCGCAGCAGCACCCCTCGCGGGCAGCCTCCACCTCCTAACACCGGAGCGCTCTCACCACAGCTACACCCGGAAGCGCCACACCCACAGTGCCTCCTGAAGTCCGGACGCGTATCCACCTGCATAGATCGACCAACCAATCGGATGACACATACATTCAAATACCAACATGCCAATCAAGTACAAAAGACAATGCTCTTACCAGGACTCGGCTTCAGAGAGACAGAAGGCCTCCGAGTCCAACTCCTGGACGTGGAACGGATCGTGACCCAGCACACGGCAGGGAGTCACCCTCAAAATCACTCCTCAAGCCCTGATTGACCCTCTTGAGGTCAATAACTTCCCTAACAGTTCGTAATGGGCATCGGGGACCGTGGCAAAAAGAAGCGATCCCTCCAATACTTCACGTGACTAGTGATCCCCGTGAGAAGCTCCACATAGGCATAGGGCCCCTTGAGCACGCTGCGAGCAAAGTGATAGCATCCATGGTTCCCCTTCTTCAACGGATAAAAGTGGGAGAAAAGGGGAACAATGGCGGACGCCCAGCGGCGAAGAAGACATAGAAACCCAAGATCACCCTCCAAGAGTTGGGCAACACCTACCCAAGGGTGAGGTGCCAATGCTCTAACACTAACTCGACGAAGCGAGGGATAAGAAGGCGAAGGCCCCGGAGGAAAAATGAACGGTAGAGACAGATCTCCCCGCACGATGAGAGAAGGCATACTCGCTAGGCCCTGGAGCACGCAACATGACCTCGGCGGAATATAGAACACCTCACGGAGGGAAACCAAGTCGAAGGTGACAAGATGCTAGCAACAGGGCCTAACCTATCGCCGGGACCGGCGGCCAGGATGTCGCCCGAGGGTCGACGATCCCTACGGGGACCGGAGACACTAGAAGGTCCCACTCCTCCATCGATCACTAGGGAGGGTATAGAGGAGGAGTACCCACGAGAAGAAGGCGATCCTGGGAACGCTCCTCGAAGATCCAACCCGATCAAGCGGGCCAAGGTCACCGGAACGACATGAAGGACAAGAGGGGCGAACTACTTACTCGAGAAAGCAATCTCCCCGAAGCGGCAAGAAAATGAAAGGAATGTCACCGCAAAATATAAACAAGAGATCCATCACATACAAGAGGAAGAACAGGAAGAAGAGCGAGGGTCCATCACGCCCACGCCGCGGCCACCATAGGCGCGGCATCACCGGCAAGCGCGGCCACACCCGGCGCGCCACCCTCGCAAGGCGCAGCCCACACTCAGCGCGGCTTCACCTAGGCACCGCCTTACAAAAAAAAAAAAAAAAAGAAAAGAGAGCAAAAGGAAGAAAGAGGACCGATTTACCTCGGACAAAAGGTGACCGCCAGAAAGACAGGCACACGGTGACGACGTGGCCACACCACGAGGCACAATCAAGGGATAGAGGTCACAAGAGGCAAGGCACTCAAGCCAAGCACCACTCAAGCCTTCCAAGCAAACCAAGGCACCAAGATAACACAACCCCAACACAAGGACCCAAAATCAAGCAAAATGGATACTAGTGGAGGTGACCCAAAAACAAGCACATGGTGGGCACCAAAGAGAAGACCAAAGACAAAAAGGGGGAATTAAAGGAGAGCAAAAGGGGAGACAAAAAGTAAGAAAGAGAAATGAGAAGTGAAAGAAGAAGGGAGAGGAAGGAACATATACCTACAAAAACAAAAAGAAAAAGTGTAGGAGGTAAGGTTTGAACCCCCAACCTCTCCTACCTCATTAGTGGATTTACGCAAACCCCACAGGAAAGTCTATTCGCAGCAGACCCTCACTATGCAAAGACACCTACTCTCTTGGACATCCTATCCCAAGAGAGTGGGGGCAAATGATACATCCAATATTCACCGGGCCAATCAACGACCGCCACGTGTCACGCACGACCCGCTCCATAGCTAAGGGGCACGAACCGGGTCCCACCACTGCGGGCGCGGCCACCACTCGGGCGCGGCCCCGCATCGGCGCGACCTCCTCACCGGCGCGGCCTCACCCAGGCGGCCTCACCCGGCGCGGCCTCCTCTCCCGGCGCGGCCTCACCCGGCGCGGCCTCCTCACCAAGCGCGCCTCACCCAGCGCGCCTCCTCACCCAGCGCTGGCCTCACCCGAGCACGGCCTCACCCGAGCGCGGCCTCCTCACCCAGCGCGCCTCACCCGGCGCGGCCTCCTCACCAGGAGCGGCCTCACCCGAGGCCGCGGCCTCCTCACCAGGCGCGGCCACCACTTGGCGCGGCCTCACCTAGGCGCAGCCACACATCCAGCGCACCTCACCCAGCGCGGCTGCACCCAGGCACAATATCGTGGGCACGTGAGGTGGGGCCACCCATCTACGATCCGATCGTATCGCTAAGACTCATGTCACTACCAGGACTCTAGACCGCTTAGAGGTCACGTCATCCGACGGATTCAAGCACCAAGGACGTTATCACCACACGCGGTATCTATCCACCAAGGATCCCGATGCCACCAGACACTCCCTCCCACGGGGAGATGGCCAATCGGGATAGAGCCCCGTTACCCAGGGCCTCTATCCACTCAACGGCACAATCGCCATCAAACGGGGACTCTCCACACCGCCATACACCTCCATATGCTACTATAAAAGACAAGGTACGCAACCCCATCAGGGGACATCTAAACTCATACTGAATAATCACTATTCATCTATTTGCGCCAGGAGATCTAACTTTGGCATCGGAGAGCCCTAGGCCGGGACCACACCGGTTCTCTCTGATTGACCCCTTTGGTCCACTTGCAGGTGACGGCACTCGCAGGACCGCTCGACGATTTCTTGACGCAACAGACCCCATTAGAAATCCAGATGGCATTGTTTAGTTGTAAGGGAAATTAAAGAGAAAGAAAGTAAAAAATTTTAAACCTAAAAAAGAAACTTTGGTAATCATTATCCAACATGATTGTATAAACTACTTAAAACTTTTACCATATTTAATGATGATGCTTTTTAAATGTAATTTTTTATTTTACTTTTCAAATGTAAGGGATTTAGATGCAAAGTAAAATGATTTTTTTATAACAAAAAATGAAATGATTTTGGAGTTAGTAATATAATCATCTTGGACAATGATTACAAAAGTTACCTTTTTAGGTTTGAAATTTTCACTTTCCTTCCCTTTAATTTTCCTTGCAACCAAACAGATTGACTACTCAAGGATGCAAATGGTCTTTGACCCCATTACATCGAAATATGGCATAACCTATCTTAATCATAAGTCTGTTTTTTTTCTTGGCTCAATCTACCGAGGGCCCAAAGGTCACTAGGTAGACGCCAAACGGGGGGCTGGCAGGGGTGCCTTGAAGTGGGGGGGTGGGGGGGGGGGGATAATGCACGACAATACCAAATGTGGATCAAAGGGCTCGATCAACTGACCATGGCCCCAAGGATGCTTCAACAAGACATGCTAAACCACCAGACAAAGTTTGGGACCACTCCTAATCATATGTTAAGTTTTATGCTCAACGGAGTTTGCCATGTGGTGAATTCCTTTGCTTTTATTTTACTTTTTTTTTTTAATGCATAATATAGTCGCTTTAGAGTATGTCAAATAAAATTTGACAATTGGTCAACTTGATCCAGACCAACCTAACCAATAATCAAAATCACCACATCATCCTTCCACATGACATAACTCGGTGAGCTGTATAAGAAGCCCTTCCTTAGTAAACCGTGCAAATAATCTTTTACCTCAAAAAAAAAATAATTATCATTAGCATGCAAAGGTAAATTCTCCTTTACATTGTAAGCTTATCTTCACAATCATAATATCTGCCATGGGTAGTTAGTGGGCACCCACATTTTGGACATGCGGCCCATATCAATTTCTCTCACTATTTCATAAATCCAAGTGTATTTTGTAATATGAAAATATAAAGTTCTAAAAATTTGTTGGAAACTCAACTTTATTTGAAAGGCTGGACTATTGAAAATGACATTTTCCAATGAGCGGTGTCAAATAATTTGTATTATTTTTTTTTTGGGTCCTTTTAATATAATAAACAAATTTTTTTTTTCAATAAGGGTGAATATTATCATTTTAAATGTAAACTACAAAAAATGACAATGATACCTTTTGATAATGTCATAATAATGTCATAATGATATGTCACTGCCAAATTACTTTTGAAAACGTTTTAATACCCTTAAACAAGACAACGACAATTAAAAGGTGTCAACTTTTAAATACTAGAGATGTCATTTAAATACTCCCATTGAAACTACATGGAGATTTGAAATTGAACCCTAAAATTAACATGTGGCAAATCCATAGGATGTATAACGAGTCTAAAACTTTTTTTAATGATGTGAATCCCTCACATGACTCAAGAATTGTGAGCAACATCAATAAATTTAGGGAAATAAAACGATGTCGATCTGGTCACGTGGATCCTGTGTCTAGACATAGGAGCATGCAAAAGTATGCCTTACTATATGTTATTACTTAGAGGTGGCAATGGGTAAAGTATGACCAGGTAATGGTCTTACCTTACCCTTCAAGAAATGTATGGTTCTTCATCCCATGGGTCTAGGTAAAAAACTTTTCATCCAACAACCAATGATATTTTATCCAATGAGTATAGACAGTGAAGCATCATCAATGGCATTTAGATCAGATAGGGTAATTACCTAGTTGTCATTCTATGGAGGATAAAAGGGTAAGAGGCAGTGAACTCCCTTTCTCCTATTGAGATCAGATTAATTCCTTGTATGTGGAGTGTATCGATTCTTTACGTACGATTTCATAATAACAACATGTCTTTTTTCTTATACAAATGCTTCCTACAAGCACTCTTAGTGGCAATATAAAAAACATTTATGAAAGCAAAAGGACATGTGTCATAAAGAAAGCGTAAATAGAGATGAAACATATAGATGCCCATGACTATATTTCTGGCATGGTTCTAAGAATCAGAATTGGATCGTATGAATCATCAAATTTAAATCAAATCAATCTAGTCCAATCCCAATTCTTTTTTTGATCAAATGAATCACCTAATTAAAAATATCTTTACTTTTGTTTTTTTTCAAATCCAATTTCTAGGGTTCCCTTCAATTAATTCCAAACCAAATCCAGAATCAAAATCAATGGCAACCGATCCCATCCCCAATTCCATATTCTTGAACTATGATTTGAGGGTCATTCTTGCTTGTAGTGGTCTCATGGACTACCTCTCTTTTAAGTCATAGAAGTCTATAAGTAGGTTCTAATGCCAAGATAGTATTAGATGCTTCAGTTCCTTTCATTGCCTTGTGGAGTGGGGCCTAATATCTTGTAGCTTTCCCTCACCTCAAGGCACATCAACTCGACAACTCCCGTCTCTTTGCATTGAGAGCGACTCCACTTGACAAAGAAAGGTATTATCTACTGTGACTAATTGTCTTATTATTGCTATAAAAATTTGAATTTTTTTCTTCTCCCCTATCCGCTGCCTGTCACATGGGGGTGTGAAATGACGATTTAACACTTGAACAATGTGTTTGGGAGGGGGTTAGGTCGTTATTTTGCACCCCCATATGAGGAGACAGCACGGTCCTGTCCGGACAGTGGACAGGAGAGGATAATGATTCTAAAAATTTGGTCCAAGGACTTAGAGGGTTCATTCCCAAATCCTAATTCTTCTTTTTCGGATCAACACGATATTGAATGAGTGAATTGTTGAAAGTTCTGTGGTTATTTCTTTGTTGTCAAGGTCGTAGGTATTGATATTGGCATCAATACCCGTATCAGTCTTGGCCGATATTAATATTGATATCGATAAAAATTGATCGTATTGGGCTAAAGTGAACCATTTTACCTCTTAAAATATCGAAAACTTTTATTTTTAAACCATTTTACCATCCTTTGTACCGATACCACAATATCATATACCAATGATACTGATCGAGATACACCATAATTAATACGATACCGATACTTTGAAGCGTACAACCAACCCAATTCGGCAAACCTAGTGGTTCACCCATTTGTCCAATTTGATTGATCTAACCAGTTTGGTTTTTAAAAAACAAATGCTCAATAGCCAATCAATCCATTGTGAGACCCACCAGATAATATATTTGTGTACCTCCACTCGTATTAATGTATTTTAAAGATTATTTATTCATACAACATCAATTAATTAAATTAAAACCGGGGTGGTTATTTACTTATTTACCAAAAAAAAAAAAAAAAAAAAAAAGGGGAGGTGATTAAATTTTCTATTGGGTTAAGGTCAAACGTAATGTGAGACGTAGCTTTCTTAGGTGTAGTTCTTCGTCCTCTTTCAATTCTTTCTACTATTTAATTATCTTTAAATAATCATCTTCTATTTATATAATGTTAAACTTTGTTGTAAAGTAAGCTTAATTACAAGAAAGTTTGGTCAGAGGGGTCTACATAATGGAATAATACTAAATCAAATCAAACCCTACGTTACTCCCTCTTTCCTATTAATATTTTCTTGGTCTTACTCTTCTGTCTCCCTTTCACCTTATTCCTCGCACTTTAATAAAAGCATCTCTTATTTATGTAACTTGTACTCAAACTTCAAGAGGAAATTTATTGATTAATAATAATAAGGAGTCTTTTATACTGAATTAAAAATGAATTTGACTATTAGTTGCCTAATGTGACCTCATTATCTTTGTGATCCCAAATTACCAAAATATTCTAAGAGAAAGGTCTTTTTGGTCTAACAAGCCATCGTACTTTGGGGATACGGGAAGGATAGAGAATCAAGACTCTAATAAGGGTATTTCAGACACTTTGTACAATATGGGGAGTTTTATTCCTGTGTAGTTTGAAGCACTAGACCACATAATTCCTTTTTTTTGGTCCACCGACGGAGAATCTTTCTCCTAATTCCAATTTCATTAAATTTTGGGAAGTTCGATTAAAAAATTGCCACATGTCATGTTAGACAAGGCTCAAATTTGTGAATAAGTAGACCCCCGAGTCCCTATTCACAAGTCGATTTGCAATTCTATCGGAATTCACCACATGGTAAATTGAACTTTGAATATCTAGGGCCGTGAGAAAAGTGCATGATAGTGATCGCAATATCAAAGGTATGCATGGATATACATGTAGATGCATGCCAATACATTGGGAGTACACCAGGGAGAATATTAGATTATAGGAAACATGTTCTTGGAGCAAGCGGCATAGAGGAGTACACCATTGAGATGTGAAGGAATGGTTTCATATAAAGGGTAACGAGGTAATTTTCATGCGAGGAGGAGAGAGATAACTAAAGAGAGAAAGTACTAGCATAGTTTCCTCAAAAAACCTTTTCCATTGATTATATTAGGCTCCAAAATTTGATATATAGCTAATTCATATAACAATCCATCTATCTAATGATGTCTGCCAGACCACCGACGAATAATAGATACCTCCACTCATGGTAGATCTTCCTTTTGTTCATATGTATGGTATTCTGGACATAGGTGTGAACAAAGCATCATTCCGTCATTCGTAAATCTACAATAGCGATAACTCTTTCTTAAAACACTGTAGCAACAATAATCGGTCACATCATTTGTCCATTTGACAACATTTAAAGTGGGTGTTTCCTTTAAAAAAATTGATATTAACATTAATATACAAAATGTATATAAAACAACCCCCGCACTAGTGTGGGGGCCAATAAAAACGCACGAGGACATCTAACAGAGATGGGATTTTTCATTTCACGAAAAGCAAGATCTAGACTCTAGACATTGGAACCACACAACCTTCTATTTCCTTAATTGAATATGGGTCTATACTGTATAATCAAAGTCTAATTCGTTATCTTAGATTTATCCTGTAATCAATTTAGTGAATAGGCCAATACAATTAATTGAGGTACCATATATGCTCGTCACATTATTCTCGCCCTGAAATTAAATGACTGGTTTTACCATAGAAATAAAATAAAATTAAATGACTGGTAATCTTCATAATGATCACCATATCGGTAATCTTCACAATGATCACCATATCTTTCACCTCCATTTATCACGGATTACAATAGAGGTGACTTTCAGGCATCATAAAGAGAAAGCAGTACCTGGTAAGTATTTATTCGAATTCCAAAATGGGCAAAACAAAAAGCTAGTATACCAAACCCGATGATTTGACTGAACGAGGTTATTTTGGTCATTTGATATACCTTTCGTTTGTTTGTTCAATGGACCAATCGAATAAGGGTCAGTTATCACGGCGAGTGAAGGCCTTTTCTTTTATGTCGTGATTGAGTGGACCCGGGTTCACACTTATTAGCGTAAACAGGGAATCGAAACAATTGATTATCAGTTCTTTAGTAAATAAGATTCCAAAAGTCGTAGTTCTAAACAAGGTCTACATTCTTTTCGTAGTCCTCAGGGCTATCGTATTAATCAGAATAATAATGTCTCCCCACCGCTCCACGTGATCACCCAAACACGTTAAACTATGAATAAGATATTCAGATTTTCCTTTTTTTTCAGTTGAAGGAAATTTAAGGAAAAAGCTGATTTGCAGGTACGAGAATTTAGCGATTTCCATTAACAGCGGGCGACTCAAAAGCACAGTGGAAGAAAGCAAAAAACTTACGAAGGAGTTTTTCCCCTCACTTTGCTTCGTTCTGATGCCACCGGAGCTTTCTCTCCCTTTCTTTGCTTTTCTGTGATGCATATGCAGCTCTGCTTCTATTAGAGTTCGTCGATTCGTTATAGGTATTCCTCTCAATCTATATCTATATTTGGATTGCATTTGAATTTGGTCTCATTAAGCATAATTACGAGATTTATCGGTAATTCTGTACGAAAATTCTGATCTTGCTTACTCTAAATTCAGTACAACCGCAGTAATCTAGATCGTTATTGAAGTGTTTCTGGTCGCTTGTTCTTTCTTCTTGAAAAGAGGTTTTACAGGTAGTGAGAAGGGAATAAGCTTTTTCTTATTTGATTAGTTAAGATAGGCTTTGGATAAAATTAGTTTGCTTGCACAGTAGTTTACTAATACAAATGATTTTTTTTCTTCTTTTCCTAATTCGTCCCCCCTCCCTCCCCCTCCCAAAAAGGAAAATGAGTATTAGCTATCGTTGATCTTAGTTTTCAGTCATTGTCAATCAGATATTCAGTTAATTAACTAGTATTTTTGTTTGATTAGATGTTTCTTTTCTTGTTTATTTAACCTTCAGGGGACAATTGGAGCTTCATTTGGTTCTTGAAATCTTCCATTATATTGTTTATACCATGAAGGGCAATTGGCTGACAGTCTTAGGTTCTTTTGTTCGGAAATTCTAGTTTCGTAGAGGATGAAGAACGCAAATTTTTTTTTTTAAAAAATTGCAACAGAAAACTGTTTTGAGTTGTGCTATGGTTTCTTTCATGTTTTTGCCAATTGCCTTTTGTTGTTTATGAACTCTGTTTCGTTGGTTTGGATTTTGAATTGAAGGGGTGAGTATCTCTATTGAATACTCCAGATTTTTGGCAAGCTGAAGAATTTGATGGAAGAAAAGCAATTGGACTTCAATGCACCACTTTTATCTGTGAGGCGCTTCTCATCTTTCTCATCTACTTCAGCTTCTTCAGAGCGAAATGACAGTGAGAGGATCGAGAATTCCTGGCCCACGATATCTTCTCTTCCATATTACAAACCAGATATAAAATCTGGCCCCATTAAAAATGCTGGTTCTATTCCTTTTCTGTGGGAGCAGACTCCAGGAAGACCCAAGGATGGAGGAGGTCCCCGAGCACAACCTCTCAAACGGCCTCCACTTGCACCGAAGCTTCCACCTGGGAGAGTTTTGGATGTTAGACAACAGCCTACGAACAGTGAATCTAACGATAAAAATGCTGTTAGTCCCAAAAATGTTGTTAGTTCCAAAACCAGTAATGCTTTTCTTAGTAGTCATAGGGCTTCATCTTTGAGTGATAATGTAACTGAACTGGACAGTTCCAAAGAGATTGTGAAGAAAGGACAGGATGCTGAGACAGAGGAGGATGAGGATGAGACATTCACAGATGCACTTGACACACTGTCCCGTACTGAGTCATTCTTCTTAAACTGTAGCATAAGTGGTGTTAGTGGACTGGATGGCCCAGACATCAAGCCATCGGGAACCTTCTCAACAGATCCACAAACTCGGGATTTCATGATGGGTCGCTTCTTGCCTGCAGCCAAGGCAGTGGCTGCAGACACACCCCAGTACGCTTCAAGAAAACAACCTCTGGCACGAGAACATTCAAGACAGGTGACAAAAGTGGTTAATGGAGAAAGACGGAATCCAATCAACCAATATAGACCTAACCTCTTGCCACAATATACCCATGATGTAGTGGAAGAAGAAAGTGAAGATGAAGAAGATGGTGATGAGTATGATGACACGGGGAATTTATCAGCAAAAGCATGTGGACTACTTCCTCGGTTTTGCTTAAAGAATTCTGTGTTCCTGTTAAATCCAGTCCCAGGGATGAAAATTAGAGCCAGGGCACCCATGTCTTCTGTGGGTAATGTTAGAACACGGGCTAAGACTGCATATGCTGGAACTTGCACTAATAAAGATGATGAGGTAATCGTAGATCTCTCTCTTCCCCCCACCCCCCCCCCCCAAAAAAAAAAAAAAAAAAATAAAAAAAATAAAAAAAATTTGTACTTGTCCTACTACAAACATCTTTATTTGATTGTTCCTTTCATTTTACAGCACACGTGGGATGCTTTCTGTAAGCACAAATTTGTGAGGGAACTTAAACCACCTGGGCTACTTGAGGATGAGAGTAAGATGACAAGTGAATCCAACCAACTAACTGACTGGAGTGACTCTCAAACACCAGAAGGATCATCTCCCTACAGGCTTTCTGCAGGTGTTGGCATATCACCTTATCGGAATGAAGCACCTCAGTCTCCTTTCCATGAAGGATCGGGGTTTCTTGGAATTCCTAAAGAAGTAAAAAATTACAAAGCTTCTCGTTTTGATTCATCTAAGACAGGTCGTAACAACTTTCGGGAAACATTATCTCGTCATAGCAGTAAACCAGGTTCAGGCCCATTGAGCCCAATGGTAGAGAAAACTCTGTATGTAGACTCTGTGCAAATGGTGGAAACACCGAATTCAAATTCAAGTTCTTCAGATATGAGAGGTTTTATTGATATCACAGACAAGGATTCAGAAGTTCTGGCAGAAAGTAAGGGGGTGGATGAAACGCTTTCTGTTGAATCCTGTCTTAGAATTGTCGAAGACCTGAAGATTTCAAAGGAAATAGGAATCTTCCAACCAAAGATTCAGGAGGTTGATTCTGATTTTCCCTCCTCCTCTGACAGATCAACTCCTCGATGGAATGTGGACAGAGTAGAGAGCTTCAGACAGGACGGAGGTCTTGATCAGGAATCTAGACCTTTAGTTTTTTCAGAAATTCCTGATGATAGGAAACTGAATTTTAATGACCCACAACCTCTAGATTCAGTTGATCAGGGGAATTTTTATGCCATCTCTTTACCATCTCCCCTTCCTCCACCTTTGCCAAAATCGCCTTCTGAGTCTTGGCTTGGTCGTACCTTATCCATTTCCTCAAGGAATCCATCTTTACGGTCATACCAAGTTACCCAATCCCACCTCAAGAAGCAGGGCTCCAAGATATCCTCTGATAGTCCCAAGTGGGAGACAATTGTCAAAACTTCTAATGTTCACCTTGAACATTCACGTTTCTCACAGGTACATTTATTATTTTTGTCTTCGTAGTTATATGTATGATAATAGGAATACTGGTGACTAACTTAAGTGACACTAAAATTATTCTTCTTTTGTCAGGAACTAATAATACCTGCATCCCGGCAATCAGAAAGTTAGAAGTAAAAGCATCCTACTTGATGTCCTTCGGCTTACTCATTTGCTTTCATATTCCAAATTGAGATTTTATGAGTTCAAGGTGATTCTTCCCCACCCCCCTCACCATTTCAATTGTTTCTTTAAGATCGCTCATTTCCTAATCTTATTCACTATATGACAGGGCACTCAAACATTTGTAATTCCTTTTTATGATCAGAAGTACAGATGTAAGTTTGTTTATTCCCTTCTTGTATGTGCAGATGGTCAATAGTGACACTGAACCAGATTTTATTTTTTGTAAATTTTGTCAATGTTGTCAATTCATCAAACTTCAAGATTGTTGCTGGTTTCGGCTCTCATTTTGTGATTGAGCTGTAAAATGAATCAACAGCATTTATGTAACAGAATAGTATGCTGCCACCTTGGCAATGTACATAATGGTGCTATGCATGCCTCAGTCTTTGGATAATTTCATTTGCTTTCTTTCCTTCCCTTCCCTCCCTCCCTCCTGTAGCCGAATTTCCTCTTTTCCTCAGGAAAGATTATTTTTCTCTGCTTCTTTTGGTCCAATCTATCAGAGATTGTATGGAAAGTGTAGCTGGTTCTTTTGTACCCTTGGGTAACTGGCCATCTGTTGGTAGTTCGTCTGTTCGTGTATGATGCCAATATTATAGCAGAAAATCCAATAAATCCAAGTGTAATGCTTGTTGTATCGACTAAAGAGTTAGAATTTGAAGTTTCAGAAAGAGCTTTTGTTATTTTTCTAGTAGTGAGGGAATCTGTATTCAAAAGTTTCAGGTGCATGAACCTCTAAAAAAAGTATAAAAAATTTGTTTATTTTCTTAGAATCTTAGGCTCTCTTTGGTTGGATTCCTATTTCAATTTTAGATTGATTTCTTAAAATAAGTCAGCAAATAGTTTTTTGGTCAAGAAATTAAAATTGTTTGGTTGCATAAATCGAAAATATTTCAAGAGTAAAAAACCCATTTGGTAGTTCAATTTTGAGAATAGATTCTCTCTATTTATGATAATAATAATAATAATAATAATGATGATGATAATAAGAACAATAATAAAAATAAGTGTACCAGTGCATGAGGTTCCCGATACTGCAGGGTCTGGGTGCTGCAAATGTACTACACTCACTTCGTGGAGAGGCTGTTTCCATGTTTTGAACAAACAACTTGATGGTTGCAATAGCACAACTTAACCGTTGCACCAAGGCTCGCCCACTAATAATAAGGAATGATAATATTGATGATAATAATAATAATAATAATAATAATATAAGGCTATGAAATATAATCCAAAGGCAATGTTTCGTCCATACATAGCCAAAATGATATATACATATATGTGGGAAATGGCTGGGCACACTGCTGGTATACTGCAAGCTAGCGCCGCTGCCCCTCCTGTCTGATGCCCCGTCCCACTGCTCCTCCTGTATATAAATATATATGAAATCAATTGGAATAGAAATTATGGGGAGCTATTCAAGAATTCTATTCAATTGATTTCAATTTCTTTGAAATTGGGTGCCTAAATCATATCAAACAGCCCCTGAAATGGAAATAGAAATTCAACCAAAGAGAGCCTTGGAAGCAGGCCTAGTTTTCTTACACTTCCTGAAACCATTTTTACTATGGTACGGTTGCCTGGTGTCTAGGTATCGAAAGATGTATGGAAAATTGATTTCTAAAATTCTCTGCAGAAGGATTTGACTATGTAAAGGTATTAGAAGCAAATAAATTCTGTACACGTATTGGTGCAGGAGCAGTTCGTTGAACTGGGCTGAACCTGTTTGAATGATTGGGTTTTGGGTCTAGTAGGATAATTAGAGATTTATTTTATATATTAATATAATATGTAATCTTTAATTTATTTACTTTGTTTTATTTTTGCAGGAAGTCGGATACGTAGGAGTGATAGTTTCCTAGTCTAATATTACTTTTATTTCTGTTTTAGAATTTTTGGAGTCTTTTCTTGTTTATATGATGCTTGAATCTATCAAGGATTTCAGATTTGAAAAACGAAAATTTGAGTTTGAGATTGTCTCACGGTTGTGTGTGTTGTGCGAGGCCGGTGGCCTTCTTCTTCTTCTTCCCTATGTTTCAGAACCTCCTATCGTAGGTTTGTTCTTCAGCCCCCCTTTCATTCTTCTTAGACCTTCCTCCCCTCCCATTCTTATTCTTCTTTATTCCTCTTCCTATCCTCCCTCTCTCTTCTTTATTGTACCCTGTCTTTTCCTTGACCCTGTTACTGTCGAACCAACTGAACTGTAAGAGATTCGATCTCTCTAATGAGCTGTCCATTGAGTCCGAGAATTGGGCAAAGGAAGCCCTTCTCTATAGGCAACCTAAACTGTGGGGATCTTCCTCCCGAATCATTTTCTGCAGGGGTTTTAACCCACAATCAGATCTGAACTTTTTCTCCAACTGCAAGGTACAGTTTGCAGCCAGAAATAGTATTTTAATACTTGAGAATGGAATATATTGTTGAGTGATTCTCAAGGATTGGTAGTGAGATCTGTCACCTAAAATTTCAGATCGATCCATGGTTGCATGACTGGTTTGTTCACCTGAAACCAGCCCCGTTCTCCATCTTCTTTTTCTCTTGTTGGATGTTGAAGACAACCTCTCGTTTTTTCCCCTTTTCGATATATGTATTCCTTTTCTGGTTTTCCTAAACTGCCCCTCCCTTTCTTATTTCTAGTCTATCTTTATTTTATTTTTATTCCTAGTTTGCCCTATCTTTAATTCTTAATACTCAAACATTGTTTCCGAACCCCAGGATTACACCAATTTGGTATCAGAGCAAACCTGAACATGGATTCCTTTGTGCTCAAGTCTAGAGTCTGCTTGCCCGACAGAAAACTTGCTATTTTATTCATTGATGAAGGGCAAAGCGACAATTTTGTCTCATGGTCTGTGGTGGAGATGTTATAAAACACCAATGAGATCATCATTGAGTTTGAGGATGATCTCTTAGTCGAATTCTCCATTTCTCAGCATTGAAGTGTTTGGTGTTTCTCAGTGCATTATTAAATTGGGTCGAGAGTGGTTGGAAGAGCAAAGAGACATCATTGATTGCAACAGGTATTGTGGGTGAGGCAACAACAGGTTTTCATATTGAGTTTGTTATCCCAGTTGATATCCAAAGGCTGCAAGAGAACAAGAGAAGATGAGAATGAGAGGTAGAAGAAGAAGAAGAAGAAGAAGAAGAAGAAGAAGAAGAAAAGAAGAAGAGAAGTTGGCGGTAATGAGTTGTGGGAGAGAATAGATTTCTCTCCTCTGTATTGATTCACTTAGCCTCATAAGGGAAATTACATATATTTCCCCCATGCTAACATAAGATAGCCAAGGGAGGTAAAAACATGAAAAAGTAAAATCACAATACAACATAATAACACAGTACCCAAAGCACCCTTATTACATGAACTCTAAGCCTCCCTACATATTTCAAAACACAAATGCAACATAGAAGCTTCATATCTTGGATTTTGTTCGGATTGCAGACAAGGAGCAGCAAGCCCCCATTAGAGTGTTTTTATGTCTATCATTCTACAAAACTCACTCTAAACAATGGGGGAATTGATGTAGGAGCACTTCCTTAGATTGGGCCAAACTTGTTTGAGTACCTCTATCGAGAATTGGCCCCGGATTGGGATTTGGGTCTAGTGGGATAATTAGAGATTTATTTTCTATATTAGGTTAAATGTAATATTTAATTTATTTATTTTGTTTTATTTTGGTAGGAAGTTGGGTACGTAGAGGTTGTAGTTTTCGAGTCTAATATTACTTCTATTTTTGTTTTAGAATTGTAGGAATCTTTTCTTACTTATATGTTTCTTGTATCTACCAAAGATTTCAGATTTGAAGAATGACATAAGTTTGAGATTTTCTCACAGTTGTGAGTGTGGTGTGAGGCTGGTGGCCTTCTTCTTCTTCCCTATGTTTCAAAACCCTATTTGGGTTAGCTATGGGCCCACCCAATTGTACAATAGCCAAAAGTAGGAAGAAAATGACAATTTTGTAAATATATTGAAGTTACAAAAGAAGGTGGCAAATGGTAATTGTTAAGTTGTATACATGTCCACAAAGGTATTATTTGTCCCCTGCAGTATTCTGTTAGTGATCACGGTAGGGGGTTCTCCCTATCATGATGTAGTCTTAGTTTCCTTTATCTTTTATGCTTTTCAAGTTTCAGTGTTATTTTATAATTACCTTTTCTCTTACACAATGTATTGTCTTAGTAGTAGTCCTACTAAGATTCTATTTGATTTTCTGTTATAAATACAAGTAAGAGTGCCTTTGATAGATAGACTGAATCTATCGTGGGTTCAGCAAATCCTCTCTCTTCCGCTTGCAGTTACTGATTCCAGGTTATTGGTTTGTTTTATGGTATCAGAGTTGTAACTAGTACTTGCATTCCCTTGATATTAGTTTTGAGAGTTGTGCTAGGGTTTTCAAGCTATGAAGAAGAAGAAGAAAAAAAAAAATCTGAAAATCCTAGTTGCTGAAACATTAAAAAAATAAGTAGTAGGGTTTCTTACAAGTTGTTGCTGGTTTGCTCTCATTGATGTGCTTGAGTTGATATTATTACCAGAATGAAGTTCTCTGTGTTCATTGGCGTCTGACTGTAGTGTATGTTCAAGTCTGGTGCTGCTTTTAATATATACACACACACACACACACACACTCACACTCCAGCTTGGGGGGGAGTGTTTAGTTGTATGCATGTCCGTAAGGGTATCGTTGATTTGTCCCCTGCGGTATTCTGTTAGTGATCATGGTAGGGCGTTGTCCTATTGTGATGTAGTCTTCGTTTCCTTATTTTCTTTTTTGTCTTTAAATTTCCTTGTTAGTTTATAATTACTTTTAGTGTTGCACAATGTATTGTCTTAGTAGGAATCCTACTAAGACTGTTTGATTCTCTGTTATAAATACAACTAAGAGTGCCCATGGTAGATAGACTGAATCTATCGTGGGTTCAACAAATCTTCTCTCTTCCACTTGCAGGTATTGGTTCCAGGTTCTGGGTTTGTCACAGTAATAAAACTGAATATTAAAGGCTTGAGGTATAAAAGTAGAGGGACAGATGAGAAATTAAGAATTAGAGATGGAGAGCAAACTATGAATAAAAATAAAATAAAAAATAGACTAGAAATGAGAAATAAGGGAGGGGCAGTTTAAGGAAGCAAGAAAATGAGTAATTATATCGAAGACGGGGAGAAGACGGGAGGTTGTCTTCACCTTCCTACAAAGGAGAAAGAAGATGGAGAACAGGGCTGGTTTCAGGTGAACAACTCAGTCATGCAACCATGGATCGAACTGAAATTTTAGGTGAGAGATCCGTAATAACATTTCTTTGAGAATCACTCAACAACAGATTACAAAACTCAAGTATTAAAATATTATTTCTGGCTGCAACTGAACCTTGCGGTTGGAGAAAAGGTTAAGATCTTGTTGTGGGTATTGCAGATTCAGGAGGAAGATCCCTACGGCTTGGGTCGCCTATAGAAGGGCTTTCTTTTTCCCCAAATCTCAGACTCAATGGACAGCTCATTAGAGAGTTTGATCGAGTCTCTTACAGTTCAGTTGGTACAACAGTAACAGGGTAAAGGTTAGAACAGGGTACAATAAAAAAGAGAGAGGGAGGATAGGAAGAGGAATAAAGGAGAATAAGATTGGGAGGGAAGAAGGTCTAAGAAGAATGAAAGGGGGACGGGGCTGAAGAACACTCCTACGATAGGAGGTTCTGAAACACAGGGAAGAAGAAGAAGAGGAGAAGAAAAATGCCACCGGTCTCACAACACACTCACAACCATGAGATAGTCTCAAACTCAAATTTTCATTCTTCAAATCTGAAATCTTTGGTAGATACAAGCAGCATATAAATAAGTGAGGACTCCTACAATTATAAAACAGAAATAGAAGTAATATTAGACTAGGAATCTACCACTCCAACATATCCAACTTCCTACCAAAATAAATCAAAATAAATAAAATAAAATTATATTTTATCCTAATATAGAAAATAAATCTCTAATTATCCTACTAGACCCAAATCCCAATATGGGCGCGAATCTCGGTCGGGGCCCTCAAACAGGTTCGGCCCGGTCCAAGGAAGTGCTCTTGCATCATGTGTAGTATGAACAAAAAAATATAGCAGCATTAAAGAAGTAGTTTGTGATTGAAATTAACAAGGAACACGTGAGGAGCACAAACTTTCAATTATATAACATTAATATTAGGTTACTTTACATGGTTGATTTAAAGATCAGAGTTTAGCAGTGTAGCTTGACTATCAGAACACTTTCTTCTATGAAAGAAAAACAGGGCTCTGACCTGCCATCTGTCCAAAATGAGAAAAGGGGGAACAAAAAGCAAAGGGCTAAACATGATTAGAAGAATTATGTGGGTAGAAATAGATATGCTATGTGGTAGTCAATCATGTTGGATTACATCGTTTTGTGTTTGAGACCTCTTGGCACCACTTCTGGCCTTGCAAATTGTGTGTAACGAATGCTGAAATCTGCATTACATGTGCCTGGGTATGTTTTTTTTGTGCGAAAGGGGACTACAGAAGCCCCCAAAGGGGTAAAAGAAAGAAAAATGCAAATGCACACTAACCTCAAACAGGGGAGGCGGGCGGCTGGAGAAAGGAGGGAGAAAGACCTCAGGATACAACAATATGCCTGTTCCTTGGGGTGTCATTACAAGAAGTAGAACTAGCAGAGAGCTTGGCTTTAATGTCGAAGGAAATGGATTCCCAAATCTGATGAAGAGGCCGAGAGTTGGAGGTCCATTTTCTGATATTACGCTCCATCCAAATATGATTGATGATAGCACAAAAGGCCAACTTTCCAACTATGTCACAAATAGAGGAGCCAGCAAAAGTCATGTCCACCCAAATCCACTCCCTTGAGAAAGGGAGAATTCTCCTCCTACGGGGCCAGCATTTAGCAAGGATGCCTTTCCAAATGGACACAGAGAGGGGGTAGGCAAAGACAAGGTGGTTCAAATCTTCCACAACATTCCAGCAAAGGCAGCACAACGGAGAGACCGGGATCTGGCGGAGGTGAAGGACTGCATTGGGAGGCAGTTTGTGAAGATATGCCAAACAGTAAAGCTATGGCCAGGGATGTGGAGCTTGAACCAGAAGAGCTTTCTCCAAGGGGGCAAAGTACCTCTAGGTCTAATAAGGTTCCAGGCATCCTTAGAACTAAATAAGCCCGAGCTGGAAGGGGCCCAAGTAACACAATCACCCCTCCTTGAGGGTCTTCCAAGAATGGAAGGCAAAGCATCCCAAACTTCATTGAGCACTGGGTGGAGTGTGGGGGAGGGTCCCAATCATCATTGGTGATAATGTCCGTGACCAAAGATTGTTTGTTTAGAGCACAACTATAAATAGCTCTTGAACTAACAAAGTGGAGAAGAATTCCCCTTGGGTGCCAGTGATCCAACTAGAGAGTTGTAGAGGTACCATCACCAATCTTAGAGCAGATAGCTCCAAGGGCAGTAGGTCTAAGAGCAAGAATCTTGCGCTAAACCCAGGAGGCATCTGAAGAGGAGGAGATAGTCCAAATATAATCGGAGTGGAGTAGCCCAGAATAGATCCAATTGAGATGCTATGTATGTTATGTTTGGGTATAACATACATACCTAGTAATGCCAAGTTGAGATGCTAACACTTCTAAAGTCCCTAGTAATGCCAAGTTTCGGGAACACGGCCTATATCACATAATTTAATTTATTAAAATAAATGGTTATAAGCTAGATAAGAAATGTTGACAAATTATTCTTTATGTTATTACTGTTCCCCTCTTTTGATTTTATTGAAGCAAGGGGAAGTGGAATCTAAGGTCTTAGACTATACAGAATCACACTAGGTAGTTTATCAGATCATGTATCTCAAAAATGTTGTTCTCATCGCCTCATCTCCTCATCGGTAAGTGCAGTAGCCAATAGGTCAATCGATAAAATTTTGGTCGAGTCCTGTTTGAATAAATTTTCCCATGCAGTATGGAGAAGTGAAGTTTGACTCTTCTCTTTCTTAATGAGTATTTTTTTTTCTTGGTCAGCAATAAATACTGGAGTAGATTTAGGGGCGGGGGTGATTGGCAGAGACCTAAGTAGTAAGGAGAACAGGTGCGACCTCACAAATCTTTTTGCATTAGGGTGTGGTTCCTTAGGATGTCAATGACCTTTTCTCAGAGTTGGTATTTTGCTCTGTTTTGGAGTGGCAAACACTTTTTGAGATGTGTGTTTGTGCTGTAATTTGGAGCCCCAGGGAGGAGAGACTTCCACATTGCTTCCACTCTATTCAGGTTTATAGGTTGAGTCACCATCAGGGTCACACATTTAGCTTCTTATGGGTATTTACATGGACATATATCAAAATTTCTGCAAAATTTTTTTTATTCCTATGTCTATCCTTCTTTTGGCTGGGAGGGTTGGGGGGGGGGGGATACTAGTCAAGAGGAAAGCAAATATCCCCTAGTTGTGAAACCGGTAGTATTGCCAACATTTTGAAAATATAGAAAAAGGAAAAACATTTTGCTGCTGCTCTTCTATTATAAATCTTTTTTTTTTCAATTTTACTGAAATTTTTGGTAAACTCGGTCATTTCTCATCATGCAAATCTTGCATTTTGTTGGTGGGTAATGGGGGATTTTCCAGTGTTATCTACTTTCTAATGCCCTTTAAATTTCAACCTGGTGAGAGTATCTCCTGTGAGAGTACGAGTCTAGAAGTGAGATTACTAGATTATGATTTCAATGTAATTACTCTCTCATAGTGCAAGTTGTTTTTCCCCTATTGGTATGGCCTTTAAGCTAACTTTATGGTGAAGGATCTAATATTTCATACAACAAAGTTTGCATTATTAATCACTAGAAAAAGGTGTTATGGAGTCCTAACCATTTTACTTTTTATTTCAATTTTTAAAGTATTGGAATAGGCATGTTGGACCTGGCATATAAGACCATTACATGACTTGATCTGCCATATTTTACTTTATTTTTATTTTTATGAAAAGGGTCATGTTTGGACTTGTCAGCATTGAATGGATTCTCCTATGCAACAGTCAACCAATCCAACAATTTTCATAGTGTAAAAGACAGATTCCTTGTGTTCACCTCACTTATGGAAGGAAATACGTGACTGTCTATGACTGTTGACGTTCTTCTGAATTGTCTTATGCATAATTCAGTAGTTAAGCTTTTGAGTCTTCTCTTTGTCTCCACTTTCCAATTTAATATTTCCTTACAGCTGCTAACCTTCATCACCCATATGGATTCCCTTTTTTTAGTTGTAACTAGTAATCTGCTAATCATTAAGCCTCATTTTCTTCATTCAGTCTGTTCCCTACACCTCTCTTCCATCTTTGAACAAGTATTTTATTTGCTGAATTTTGTAACTGGAATTAGGCTTGTATTTGGTTGATAAATTTTCTGAATCAATCAGCAGATTAACTTGTAACCTTAAGTTCTCAAAACCCTAGGTGTGTCCTCTGTCAACGGGCTACGCATCTGATGTGGACAGGGGCACTAAATAGGTGGAAAAAATATACATTGCTAATACATTGGAACAGCACATTGAATGGGATAATCATATCCCTATCTGTTTTGTTTATTTTGAAAGTTGAATTGTTGCATCTCATTTACCTTGTCCATCAATAGCCCTATAAGCAAACATGACTAATAAAGATGAAACCGAAAACTCTACGAAGGCAAGTGATCAGATCATCCATCATTCCACATATAAGGATGGGGTAGCCTTACTCTGATTGAAGTTGAGATTTGAATACTGTTTTCTTTATCTTCCACTATTAAAATTATTACTAAATTTTAAATTGGCAGATCCTAGAGCTAACTAGATTCACAACTCTAGAAATATTAAGCTGCAGAATGACCAACTTAACACTGATAACAATACTTAAGCCCTGGCTGAACACTTTACCTGAGCTTTTAATAGGGTATGGAGTCGACCCCATTTAGTTGGGATAAGGGCCATAAGGCTGGTTTGTTGTTGTTCTAATAGGTTATGGAAGCTCTATACCCAGACCAGTTTGAAAGGTTGCAGTCATGATATGGAATAGTGTATCCACTTGCCAGTGTAGCTTTTCTATGTGCTATGGGACCTTCTTTGGTATATGTCTCTTTTCTAATAGTAAGACACTATGACCTTTTTTTTTCCCCAAAGGTTAAGAAAACACACTTTACATCTGGTTTAGATAAATTTTTTGTCTAGAAGATGCCAATGGTAAATCTGTGGGGTGCATACCAGAGACTTGACTCCAAAACCTGTCTTGACTTGAGGACTAACTGCTAAAAAAATATGCCTTTCAGGAAAAAACTTTAAGAAAAAGAGATGAGTTTTAGAATTGTGAGGTAGTTTTTTAAGGCAAGAATTTACTAACTTCAGTAAGTTTTTTAGTGCATAGGAAAGGAATTTATTTATAAAATATGATTTTCTTTCTTTTTCGTTGAGGGGGGTAAAAAAGGCATGAAACAAGAGTTGGAATGTATGTTTGTGTGAGCATGTGCACACATGCACGCATAACACCCCCCCCAAGGTATGTCTTTGTGCATATGCATGTGTTTTGGAAGCTGTCTTTGTAGACACCGGTTTGTTTGCTATTAATCTTCCATGTTTAGTTAACTTCAACAGAGTGAGGAATAATCTTCAGAATTTTACTTTTTCAGTAAATTATCTGCAAAATTTCCTTGAAGCATCAATAAGTGCGACCTTGTTGACCTTTTTGGAATGCAATAATTTCAGCTTGTGTTTGGCCTTCTTCTGAGATGTTTCACTTAGGAAAGCTTTATGAATTTACCTTTGGCACATGAAACTAAGATTATGTTAGATGATGAAATTATGTAGTGGATGAAGCTACTTGCTAGTCTTCTGTTACTGTTGAGTTACATTTATCCCTCGTGAAAATGTTGTCAAGACTTTATATATATCTTACTGTTACAACATTGTAACCTGAGAAAGGTGTCTATATATTCTTACTTTGAGGACAGTGATGATCAATGTTTTAACCCTCTCTTAAGGATTTCAACCACTTCTGTATTCACGTGGCTTTCATAATTCTTCAGGCCATGTTTTGTGATGTTTTCACCCACAACGCATTTTCTAGGTGCAAAATCTGTTGCAGTTACTCCTATAACTTTGTGAAAGTGCATGATCTTTACATATGAATTTACAAGGGTCAGTCTTTCATTGCGGCAATGATTTGCAGTGTTATACCATTTTCTATGAAGAAAATTTTCTGTACTCATTCCATTTTGTACGAAGATCAACCTTGACCAATTATCCTCAGGTGATCATCTCAATGAAGCAATTTCTGATCGGCTTGCAACCTATAAATGTCCCATGCCAGTGTTTGCAACATGATTTTTCATTGTTGAACATGTAAAGCTTCAACTTCATTCTACCTGGCCTATTTCTGTACTTGAATATGGATATGGGGTATTTCACCATGTGCTTTTGATTTGCAACTGATTTGGCATTAGGTGACCCACGAACCTGGAAGTTCTTAATTTCACTCCATAGATAAGATTTTGTGAAGATTTTTATTTGTTCTCTAATGTCTGGTTCAATTTATACTGCCTGTACAAATGAAATATATAGTCCACTCACTACTTTTCCTTTGCCCTCTTTTCTCCAGCAGATAAGTTCAATCTGCATGGCCTATTTCTGAACCCAAGGCATGTGATGATCTTCTGCACATAAAACTTTATTGACTATTTTGGGTATTGTTGTTGGAAAATGATTTGAAAAGAGCATGCATGTCATGATTGTATCAAGCAATCAAATATTGGATTGAAATTCAACTGGCACCCAGATATATACTAGATGAAGGGAAAAACTAATGGGATTGAGCCCCTCTCCAGGGAGTGCCTAAGGGGGGCATCCAGCCATTGGGCTGTGCTGCACACATCTTGATGGCTGACTGGGCGTGGGCTGGAATATGTGCAGCACAGCCCAGCCCTTAGATGTGCATGGGAAGAGGTTCTCTGGTCGGGGAACAGGTAGGATGAGAGGCGAAGGGTATTTTGTGAATTATGTTGAATTGAACGAGTTTTAATGCTTCTTGGTCAATTGATGAATTCAGACCACTACGGTCCATATTTAGTTGGCAGACCAGAAAAACTTGACAGCATCACGGGAGTTTTGTGCACTGTGTCTGATCCCAACTTACACAATGGGCTGGACTTTATACCTTCACCTAGATTTTCTAAGGTTTAGACTTAAGAAGAGATGTGGGAGTTTCACTAATTTTTTTTAGCCTAAGCCACCTACCAAAGGTAAAGCTACCACCCACATTGAGTAATTGATTATTTTTTTTGGTAAGAAGAGTAATTGATTAACTTAATTACCCATTTTGAACTCAAAAGTGTTCCTGATCTGAGGATCTAGCTGAAAAATTAGTTCTGTTTCCTTCATTATTTTATAAGATTTCATGTTTATTGGTCCACGTTAAGTCAGTTTCTATCATCTACTTCATCAGGGCCAAGGTGTGTCAACCGAGGCCACGACTGAAGCTAAGCTGATAAGGGTCCGAGAAGCTATAATTAAGGCTATGGTCCCCTTTGTCGACTGTCAAGTGTCAACCTGTTAAACCATGTTTCTACTTAATAATTTATTTTCTATAGATTTTTAAATGAATTTTTTTTTTTTTGGTAAAGAATTTTAAATGAAGATGAGCTTAGTAGCTCAATACTGTTTAAGAATTTTTTTTAAAAAATACTAGTATTAACCATTTTTTTTTTAATTTTTATGAAGATTCTAGACGTTGGTCATCCATTTCTTTGTCCACATTGATAAAGTTCTTGGACACAGTTTTTCTCCACTCAGAATTTGGGTCACCCATCATCTTAAGAGTTCAGAAACCCTATAAGGTTTTAGTATTTTTTAAAACCACCCTTGTGATGCACTCTCCCGCCCATCTTACATCTGTGGTGAAGAAAACTTGGTCCAAAATTTTTACTCCCAAGTAAAAAGAATTTCCCCCCCTCCTCGTCAAGGCAATGGCTATTTCCTCTGTTGTTTATGTTAGTTCCATAGCAAGGTATGATTTGCATTAACTTTCTATACATTGAAGTGGAATCTTTAAACTTGAACTAGCAGAAATAGATTCTTGGATGGCTGTTTCATAATTGAAGATTTTATTTTCTCATAAACAGCTTGAAGTTTCTTAGGTTGACTCAGTTGTGTTGTGTAGCATCTTCATTTGAGCTACGTGAGATATGTGGCCATTCCAATAAATAGATCATAGCTAAGGTCTCCTTACAAGTATTGGCCACATGTCCAACCTCATGTTTCATACATTCTGATCATGTGATTAGATTAGGTGTGACCCTTATTTCGTGGATGCAATTGGGACCATCAGTATAAAATTGGAAAAGCATTGTGCGTTAACAATCAATGCTTGGGCCAAGCCATGTTCAAATTTTAAACTTGAAACTTGAGAGAATCCTGTGGTAGTGTTTTGCTTTTGCATTTGGGGTCGGTCGGGTGTGAAGGTTCCATCCAGGCTTTGAATCTTCAATGAGCTGGGCTGGGGCTCATTTTGATTAAAATAATTCCCCAACCCAGGCCCGGCCCACTTGCCGTTCCTGGGCAAGTAACTGTATTCTCCCCGCTATAGTTTTCATGTGTCAACTTTCAATCCATTAGAGTACTTTGCCAATCGAACTGTCCGAAAAGATCAACCATTTTGACCGAAATCAGAAAAATTGATAAAATTCAATCCTTTTATAACCTTTTTTGTATATGAAAAATCGAGACTGGACCGAAATCAGAAAAACCGCTAAATTCACTCATTTTTACTTTTTTTAATGTATGTAAAACAAGACCGGACCAATAATAAACCCATAAGGGAACGTTAAAAGAAATCAATAACGAACCAAAACCGATTGGACAAATAGCTATCATATTCAGTTTGGCTTTGTATTCTGAATACTTTTTTGACCCGTTTTTTAATCTGACCCGGTATATAATAATAAAAAAACCAACCAAAAACCAGACCGAACCAATTGTTTGACACCCTTAAGATTATGGTGGGACATGTTGGAGTGGTCGCAAAATTTAACACATAGCTTATCTAGAAGATGCCTCATCTATCCAAATAAAAATCAGAATGGTCAAGCAGAATCATCATCAATATGTGAAAATTTTCAACCACTTGTGGTGGAGGAAACTTTTAAGAGAAAACCAAAAATTCTAACAACCAGGAATGTGAAGAATTTTAGACAGGAGATGTTGCAAGACGACATGGAAGCAGGTAAGTTTACTCCTTCCACTTTCCTTCAACGTCGATGTCCATGAACGTACCTTCTTTTTACCTTGAGGAGAAGAAAAGTACAACCGTTATCCTCATGATGTAGAAGTCTAGAAGGTTTCCTTAAATCTAATGCTATCAAAGCGGACTCTATGATCTAGAAACTTTCCTCTGGTCTCCCTGTTGTCAAGTTTGAACTTATTTAGGATTTTCTTTCTCTTTCTTCCTCCAATCCTTGTAGAAATTAGAGTTTTCTGTGGAAACAGTTAGTCTTTGTTGCTTTTTTTTTATACTTTTCAACCCCATTTTCTCCTTACAATCTGGTTTTTATTTTCTCTCACCAATATGATGTGATCATCAACAATGGAGTTGGCTCCTTCAACTGCAAGAATAGTGTTGACAAGAGATATGGTTCTAGTGCTTTTTATTTGGTAGAAAAACATTTTATTGATCATAGTCAACATGTAAAACTCATGGAAAGAGAAGAACATCACCATAATTCATGGATTGAAATTGGGTCAAATCGTCGTAACCGATAGAGCCCTCCAAGCTAGGGAGACAGCCACGCTATTAATCTCCCTCGGAACAAAGTTAAAATTACAAGCAATAAAGTATGAAGATAAAAATTGAAAGTCTTCAGTTTGCACTGTGACTGATGCTGCCAGATTATCAATTCTTGTCATCAATTTGTAAACAGATTTGCAGTTACCAACATGATAAGGCAGCAGTTGATAACCCATACGTGGATAGGCATTATGGGAAACACGTGGTGCAACATTAAGCTCATCTTGACAGTTAAAAAAACTGTCATCTTCTCCATCGCTAACTGTCGGAGTTGAACATCGATCATCTGAATTGGCAGAACAAGACCATAACAACAGTGAATTTTCCAATTGTCTCTGTGTTGAACTAAATCTACACAAAAAGGAATAAAATCCTAATGTAAGTCCCGTAGAGCACTCTCCCAATTCCAAATAGCCACGATCCGATCGATGAGAAGTGCTGGCATCATAAAATTATACACAATGATAAAGCAAATGGTCCGAGGAAAGGAGCAGTGGATGAGGTTTGAAGTGGCCATGGTTTGGCCATGAAGATGAAGCCATAATCATGCAATCTTATTCATGCAAACATAATCAAGCCATAATCATGCCATCTTATTCATGCAAACATAATCAATGATTGCAAAAGTGCAAGAAAATGATGAATTTCAAATTTGTAGAGAACACGTACAATGACGGACAGAGAACACGCACAAAAGCGAACAGGAAAAGTATAGGTAAGGGTTAGAATGTTAGATTGCCAAAGGAAGAAGGGAGGCCTGGAATTGAAAGAAGGGAGAGAGACATCCCAACTCCCAACCTTGCCGGCGAACCTTTTCATGTAAATTTTTTTGCTACGGTAATATGAATATATTTTCTAAAGGAGAAAGTTTTCCTCCACCGAACGTTCTACCGCACCATCCTAGGGTTCACAAACCCCTTTAAGGTTTTAGTATGTTTCCCAAAACACTCTCTTAATACCCTCCGTGCATCTAAACCTATACTGTGATTGAAGGAAAACTTGGCCTTTTTCTAAAAGGGGAAAAAAAAATGGGAAAGTTTTCATACACGGCTGTGTAAACCGTGTATGTGAGAGGGTCTCTCATAAAGAGTTGAAAAGTCATAAATCCCCATCCATTAATCAATGTCTTGAAACTCCCACCCTCTCACATACACGGTTTACACGACCGTGTATGAAAACTTTTCCCCCCAAAAAAAAAGACCACACCCCCTCTCCCTTTTTTTTTTTGGGTGGTTGGCTCTTGTTCATTCACATACAAATCTAGTGGTGGGATCCTTACAAGCACCAGGAAATTTCTCTTTCACATGAATGCATTTCTTGAAAATTACTTGACTATGAGTTTTTGATTGTTCTTTTTTTTGGTGAGCAGTCTTCGGCTGTTCACATATAGGCCATTTCTCCCCTTCAAATTATTTTGGTGGATGAAAAATCATCTTCCTTAGATTTCCTCAATTTGAAGTCAACTGCTGTGAAAGGGCTTTGTCATGGTTGCAATGATTCTCTCTCATGAGTCTCATGAGTAGCTTCGTCACGTGCAACACAAGTAGATCCATGTGTTTAGAAGATTCAATTCGACTCCTCTACTTCCACTTGCTCCTAGTGCCGTATGCGCCCTGCACACAAGTAAGGCAGAATGTACCGCCTTACCTCTGCCCGAGCGCCTTGCCCAATCGAGGGTAAGGCGATACTTTCCACCACGCTTGTGTGTAGAGACGCACAACAGTACTGGGCAGGCGGAAGTAGAGGAGTCGGATCCTTAGAAGATCCAACATCCATCTCACAATTTAACACTAGATGAGTCACCCTATGAATACCGTGGAATGAAAAAAAAAAAAAAAAAAAAAACCTTTCAAGAATTACATTTATTTATCAATGATATTTACATAAATATCCTTGGATATCTTTTTTCAATATGAACACCTTTCTATAGTATGAGTATCAAAGAGTACATAAAGGGAATATATAGTCAAAAATCCAAATTCAATTCATATCAATTAATTTGGATAATTCATATGGATAATTAGATACTAGATATAAAATCCATGTATGTCTATGCACGTCTATAATACTCTGTTATTATTGTGTATTCTAAGATAACTCCTGATTTTTAAGGCTTTGCTTTGCCATGTATGTGGCAAACTCTGGTAAGACTCAAACTTGATATGTGAAAGGAACCTAAGATCTATCTATCCACAAAATTTGGTGTCCATCTCATCTACCACATGACAGTGGTTGACATTTAAAGTAGCCATGTAACTTACATATTATAAGGACCAAACACCTTAAAATAATATAATCATTATAAAATTTGACTAGCAATATGAGTCTAAGATTCTTTTCACATGGTCCCACCAATCGACTCTGTATTTTCCACATGGCAAGGGAAATGTGTCTTTGTGGAGGTACACAACTACACACATAACCACCAATAGTTTTATTTATTTGTTTCCCTTTCACAAAACAAATATAATTGCAATATTATACGATACATCGAATCAAGGAATTTTTATCCTCTCAAGTGCGGTGAATTGTGCAGTGCATTGAATAGTGCATCTCACTTGTACATTGAATTTTTATCTTCCCAAATGCAATGACCACTGTCTGATGCGCACTGTACACTGCATGGCACTTGAGAGGATGAAAATCCTCAAACAAGATGAGTGGTGACTCAACATGGCTGCCAAAAAAGACAGAAAAAAGAAGTTTAGATTTGTAGCCAATTTGGGGGTAACAATTGAATGGCCCATATTAATCAGAAACTATTGAACTGTGTATCTTTTGATTTGGATGGTTGGCGTGTCTTAGTTTTAGGTAGAATAGAGATAAAATCCAAACCAAATAATAGCAAAAGAGGCGGCCTATCTATCATTCCAATGGGCCAAATTGCTGATGATCATGCCATCATGCCATGCCCACTCTTTATGGTTCAGAAGATTTCTTGGACTTAAATACCTCAGAATCAGATCCATCCACTCATCTTACTACTACTTGCTACACACAACCCAATATTTATGAATCAGCACCGACCCAAGACAGCAAAGCTTAATGCTACACGTGTCTTCTCAAAGTTTATTGTGGTTTTAGGTTTACATGAGATCAACAACAACTTGCCTCATTATTTTTTATTTTTGATTTTGGTGGAGGGAAACTTTATTGAAAACGATAAGGAGAGCCAATGACATCTTGATTACATAAATCCAAAAGTCATGGATTGGAAGGATCTTTATCACCTCCAGTTGGATGTCCGGTCCAGTTCCCCAGTTCCTCTAATAAAAGGAGGCTGAAATGACCTCTCTACCCATGCCCAAACACTCTGCCTGGGTGGGGTCTACCATCCCCCTATTAGAGGAACTGAGGAATTGGACCGGTCAGCAAACTGGAGGAGATAATTTTCCTGGATTGAAAAATGGCAAAACTATCCTGCTTGCCCAGGATAAAACCTTCAGAGCTAGGGAATCGGCTACCCGGTTCCATTCCCTAGAAACATGAGAAAAGCTAATGGCGCCAAAACTGGCCGCTAGAAACTGAACAGGAGCTTAATTATTTAGAAAGTAAGAACCTCACTCTCAAAGTCTCTTCCCGTCTCTGCATGACTAGGACTTGGGTTTCCTCCAGCCGGGTCCAGCCCAGCAAAAATAGGGGTGGTTTGGTCATTTCACAACCCCCCTTAAATGACCAAAACCTCCCTGTTTTGCTGTGCTGGACCCTCCAGCTCCGGACACAGCTGGAGGCCAGAGAGCCAAATTGGCGTGGTTCATAGTAATCATCAGATCTGAGAATTGAAGGATCCAGTCCAACTAAAACAGGGGGTGTGATCATTTCAAGGGGCGGCCCCCTGCCCGCCTGTGAAATAACCCAAACACCCTGAGCTGGAGGATCCAACCTAACCAAAAGAGGGGTGTTTGGGTCATTTCACAGGTGGGCCCCTATGAAATGATCCCACACCCCCTGTTTTGGCTCGGCTGGATCCTCCAGCTAGCTCCCGGTCACGGCTAATACACACACACACTCTCAAGTCTCAAGTCTATATATAACTTGGTTGCTAAGACTTGTTATATATTATTGCAGTCTTCGTTGTATTTAGTACACAATAATCATGTCGAGAACACAGAGACACAGCACCAAGTTGCCGGAAATGAAGAAGACTTCACCACCGGAATTCTCTAATTCCAGTGCTGTAAACTTGTGGAGAATTACAGATTCCGTTGCCCGTTTTGGTATGAATTCTTTCTTTTCTAGCTTCTTCTTTTTTTCTTTCCCTTGTCCCCTGTCCGGGAGTTGGGCTTTCCGTGTGGCTGCAGGACCAGACCAATTAGAGATGGCCAGTCCTCCGGTAACCCAGATTCAATTCAAACGGGGTTGGGAGAGGGTTGGGGTTTTAATTTAATTAATTTAATTAATGGTGCAGGTGAGAATGCGAGAAGAAGATTGGAATCGATGACCCAGAAACTAAGGGATATGGAGAAGCAGATGGAAGCATTTGAAGCCGATATACGTAAAGTGCATGCCTCTTCCATGCACGATTTGTCTTATTAAAATGATCGATCGATGGATCTGTCCATTGCGATTGAAATTCCCACTTGCGAGTGGATAATCAAGTAATTAAGTCTGTTAAACGATCATCAGTGATAAATTTATGATTATCAATTTTTTAGGGGTGGACCCCACCTCGGCAGTATGTTCGGGCAGGGGAAAGGGTAGTCCATATTGCACCCCCTCTTTCTTAGGAGGACTGGAAACTGGACCGGGCAGGAAACTCGAGGGGATAAAGAATTCAGGAGGAGTAAGAGGGGTAAGGGGGATAAGATTACTGCCATGAAATTTGGCATGTTCTGCTCCATTTGAACTATGATGAACCATAAAGAGAAACTTCTTTTGGCATGAAGTTGCAAAGGATGTTTTTCAATTTATTTCTATTAGAATTTTCCTACACCTGTAATATAGGGTTTTGCAACCATCCTAGGGTCTTAAAACATCCCCGTATTTATCAATGGTCGAACATATATCCCACTATTGTTGCGCAATACCCCTTCTCGCCCATCCAAAAACTACACGAATGCACAATCAAGGGATTCTCCTTCACCGTGGCTCAAGAAAAACTCGGTCATATATTATATGTCTGAAGTTATCTATTTGTTCTCATTTTCAAAATTAAAATAAAATAAAACAAAAATGCTTATCTATCCTTAAACTAGATGGATAAATGGAATAAAAGTTGTGTTCTCACTACCATCGAAGCTAAAATTATAAGTTCGAGTCACTCGACAAACCCTAAGTGGGAATTGTCGAACCTAAAAGGTCAGCATCTCCTCACAAATCTGGAATATAATAATAGCCTTAGCCTTAGCCTTAGCCTTAGCCTTAGCCTTATTCTTGGATAGGTACTCAAATTTATTATTAGTTTGTCTTGGTTGGAGTGTTGGACCCAGAGCAAAAGGGCAAATGACTTAAAATAATTAATTAGATTTCATTCTCATTCCGTACTCCAAATGTATAATCTTCTTTTGGTAGATCATTAATAAATCTGTTTTCTTGACCAAAAAATCTTTCCAATTGAATGGCTACCAAAACTCTAATTTATTTTTTTTAAATAAATGTGGAGACATATACTTAAGGTTCTTATTGAACCGTCACCTCCAAAAGGAAGACCAAAAGTGAATCGAGCAATCCAACTTTTGACCCAAGAGAGAGCAGTCCAAAAGGTAACTTATGTCA
This sequence comes from Telopea speciosissima, assembly GCF_018873765.1. Taxonomy (NCBI): domain Eukaryota; kingdom Viridiplantae; phylum Streptophyta; class Magnoliopsida; order Proteales; family Proteaceae; genus Telopea; species Telopea speciosissima. The sequence continues at coordinate 66,609,705 of NC_057917.1, read as the reverse complement.
GGTGGGTCACTTATTAGTTGATGAAGTGGTATCCACGAGATGCATATGTTTATAGGAAGACCCGAAATAGAGAACCAGATCAAATCTGGATTCTAGATTCTAGACCAAGTTTCAACTTCAACCATCCCAGTCAAAGAAAGCCAGCCAAACAGAATAATTTGGTTCCAGCCTTATCTACTTGACTTTGAAAATTCTAGAATATTCAAAGATAGTTTTTAGTTTTTTTTTTTTTTTTTTTAAGAGAAGATAGATAATGCTTGTAATTTTGGAAGAATTTTTCGAATTTTTAATCAAGAATAATATGTTGGGCTCATAGGTTCTATTGGGCTTTTTCTTCCACCATATTTTGGACCTCTCTGCCTATGATTTAGTAGAATTTTCGGCTCTGCTCATTTTTGTCTGCATAATTAGGATTAAATTCCATCAGCCCTGGTCCATCAGTCTGGGTTCTAGGCATTAAGGACCAGTCCAGTACCCTAAGCTATATGTGTGTGTGCATCAAATCCATTTCAATAATGATTGATATTAACGTTTTATATGCGATGGTTGCCTTAGGTATGACTTTAAAGTGTTCACAATTAGAGAAAGAATCAGGTACTCTGTTCTTACGATTGTCACATTGTATATTCTTATAATGTGATTGTAGAACATGAGTGTGAGCATTCATATGGCATGTGTGTCAATTGATTCAATTTTGATTATTCAATTCGATTTCAGTTTGGTTCAAGAAATAGAATGCATAAACCAAAATCGAACCAAGAGGAGAATCGAAACATATATTCAAAACCGAACCAGTTTGATTTGATTTTTTATTCAATTTTAAAAATATTTTAAAAAGAGAGAGAGAGAATAGTTGTTTAGGGACTCTACTGGCTCTATCATTCCCGCATTCTCGGCTCCTATGGTGATTGATGATGCCATTACAGGAGAAGCCTTGGCCAGTAGGATGGCTCTGCAGTCAGTTTTGGAAGATAGTGAGCTTCGCTGTACAGCACTTATCCTGGAGTCTGACAACTCAACTTTGGTCAAGTTGATCTCTGATGCTCGGATAGTTCCACCTACGTCTCTCAAAACCATTATTGAGGATATCCGTCTGTTTATGGCCCAGCTAATCTCCAGTGATTGTAGCTGGATCCCTAGGGAAGCCAATACAGTGGCTCACTCCCTAGCTAGGAAAACCCTATCTCTGGCAAGTAAGATAGTTTGGCCACAATCCACTAATTGGATTCTTGATCTTTGTAATCAGGACACCATGTTCGAACCTTGCCCCACCTTGCAATAAATTCGGTGTTTACCAAAAAAAAAAAAAAATCATTGATAGTTATGTTTTATGCATCAAATAATTACTTTTTTTCCCATAAAAAACAAAAAAAAAATAAAAATTTATATTCTGCTTTCTCTTTTTTTGTCATTTAATCGAAGCATTGCAACGATATCTCTCAGTTACAGAAGTCGTTCTCCTCTTGCATTTTTTTGTATGTTCCGAGGTCCACCAATGTTGTGGCGGATTCCTTGGTTAGGTCTGCCTTGTCGGCCCCATCCCCGATTATTTGGCCTAGTACCACCCAGTGGCTCATTCAGCTTGGTTTAGCTGATGCTACTGCTTGTATGGATGTTGTTCTTCAATGAAATTTCTTTCTACCCAAAAAATAAAATAAAAATCGAAGCATTGCAACATGATGGCAGCTAGTGATTAATTAATGTCTAGAATGGTATATCTTTATTGTTAAAAAATAAAAAAAATCTAGAAACCGGTATTCATGTGACACGTTCCAATGCAAAAGCCTATTTGATACGATTCCATGTAAAACCAACGTTTTTAACGTGAAACCAAAATCGAACCAAACTGAATACGGTTTAAACTGTTTAAACAAAAACCGAACTGAACTTGTTTCAATTCGATTTTAAATGGCTGTATTCAATTTCTATTTTAAAATGACACCCTAATTATTCAAGATTCTTGTATGGAATACTATCGGTTAGTTTGTATAATAAGAATCTCTTATAGTTATTTTGTCCTTAAACCTGAGAAATCCCTACTGTCGCAGCTCCACATTATGCATCTGTTGTGTACCAAAAGTCAATGCCCACATGGTTTTGATGTATTCAAATTGCCTCCGGGCCTCAAGTCCTAGGGCTCTTAAGAATTAGCCCACTTATGTAAGTAACAGAATACAAGATATCATACCCCAACAGTAATTGCACCCTTATATATTAATTTACTAGATTTTCTATACTCATAGTTTGGTTTACTCTGGCCATATGAATTAGAAGTATTTTTAAAGACTACTGTGGTAGACTATTAATTTCATCTTCTACCAATTGTGAACTCAACACCACCCACCCCATCCTCGAATCGTTATTCCCTCCAATTCCTCCAATTCTTCACATGGGGGCAAAAATGACCACTCTATCCCCTGCTCAAAAACACTGCCTAAGATGGGGTCCACTCCTCCCTATTAGAGGAATTGGAGGTGATAATTATTCCCCCACCCCCAAAAAACAAAAACCAAAAAAAAAAAAAAAAACAATTTAAGTTGGTAGGGCATACATTATTGTAAGCAGCATAACAATATTGTTTCTTATGGCCTCTAAGACAAGTACTTACAAGGTCTCACCCAATGCTCAACTCGGCATGGTCAGATCCTAAGTACTCAGCCTCATTGTGGCCTTCCTTGCTACAATCAATTTGTTTGTAAAGACCAGTTTTTAATTTGGTCACTATCCATTATTTGTTTTTCACTAGGCTGTGCCTGTTCCCTTGATGAAGAAGGGAATAAAGATAGAGAAAGATTGATATTGACTTCTCTTGGTGGGCTGTCATGGCCCCCTTTCTTGTCTTCTTCCTTGAAGTTTTGGCTCAAACTCAGCTGCAAATTGGGCAACCATTTTTTCTCTTCTCTCTTGTTCTTCTTTATACCTGCAATCTCTTCTGCCTTTGGCTCATTTCCCAGAGACCTTTGTACCTGCATCTTGTGGAAGTCTTATTTCAGCTTTTAGCTCATATCAACAAAAAAGGGATACAGAAGTGCTCAAATATCATAATTGGTATAAAGGTTACCTCAAGCCTAAATGGGGGCTCATATTCTGGTTCAAAATCATCTGAAATGACTACAGGATCACATGAGTTGGAATGAGAAAGTTTGATGGTGATGCTATTGTTGTTGGTACTCCATTCAGAAGGTTGCATTGTTAGAGGTTGCGAACTAGTGGAGGTGGGTCCTGCACCCCATGAACGGTGAGATCCATGTGAGATGGCACCCCATGTGGGGAGATAATCCGGAGTACTCCCAGCCCAATCTATGTTTGCTGGGATTCTCCTATCCTTTCCTTGATTGACAATCATTTCTCGGGGTGGCCATCTCTTCTCCTCAAGAAAATGGCTACGCCGAGTAGGCCCAATCCCTGTAATTGCATTCCTAACATCAAACAGGTGTGAGGTTGATTGTTTTTCATCCTGTTTGAAGATTATATCATGATTAGAACTCCTGAATAATCCATGATCCTTCGTCGATTCCGTCATCGGCCTTTGAGCAGAACTCTGACTGAAAGCCCATTCTTGATGTCTATAAACAGCAGAAAAGGAGAGAAATTAAACAAAAGAAATCAGATCAAATGACTTCTCAATATATTAATCTAGATTTTCCTTTACTGTGATAATGTTGATTACCTGGAGGAGCTAACTGTAAAATCAAATGGCTGTTGGGAGAGGGGAGACTTAAATAAACTATGGACAGGATTAGGGTTATGGCTATTCTTGCATAGAAAAAGGCTATGACTGTCCATAGTGTAGTGTTGGTGAGGACCTGCCCTTTGGTAGAACATTTCAGGAAGGTGATCTAGACCTTGCATTGCCCTATTTGTGTGAGACAAAGCTGCAAAAGAAAATACAAAATTTTGTTCAGGTTAGTGCCTTGGAAGACTCATACTTTGAAGGAATTAATAAGCAGAAAATAAGATCAGATCTCACTGTTTACAGGAATTACCTTGACCAGACTCATCCAGCTTCTTACTTCGATACATCTGATATGGAAAATGAAAATTGGATATAAGAACTCAAAGTAAAAGGGATTATAAGGACATAAAATTATCTCCCAAGTCTAAAGGAAGATTCAAGTTATGTTCTCTATTGTATAATACCTGCAAGTGGCTTTTAACATGTGCAATGCTTAGTCCTCTCACATTCATCAACTGAAGAACTAACTTGGGAGTTGCTCCTGCACCCACCAAAGAAAATTGAAGTTGATGATGGTTTTGCTGTTTATATATATAGAAATGATTCAACAACAGCTGAAATTTAAACCATCCATTTCTTCCTACTCCATTCCCTTCCCATGTAGCAAGTTTAATGTTGTATTTGGTATGCATTCTAGGTCGATTTCACATTCTCGGGCGATAAAAACAACTATTTTTTTTATCATCTAAGAATGTGAAATCTACCTAGAATGCATATCAAACACAGCCTAAACTATTTGTACTCTTCCACTTTTCAAGGGGAATAAATTTTTTTTTGGGCCTATCTAACTACCCAATGCGACTTTAATTACAGCTACAAGTGAGAAGGGGAAGTTTGGGGGAGGGGGAGGAGGAAAGGATTCCGGATCCGCTCCTCTACATGGGAAAGGTCCCTATATCGTCCACGGAGTGTGGGTCCTGTTCCCCGTGTCAATGTGGATGGGGTGAAGATTGTCTCCATGTGGTTAATCGATCCAAACCTGGGAAAGGATTGCCTTATGGCACAAGGTGAAGATAGGAGAATCAAACCCATGACCTCCTGGGAACCTACACTCTACAGGCAAGGCACCAACCATGCCACAGGATGCGTCAGGTTCTTGTATGGCCTAAACCACACAAATGGAATCCAAGACTGAGTAGATTCTATCTGTGCGGTTCAGGCCGTACAAGAACCTATGCTGCCCTCGTTGTCTTGAGGCCATGTAATAGAAGTTAGCTAATTTGGTTGGTCTGGGTCTTGTCAATCAGCTCTCCACCAAATGCTTCCTAACACATTCCCATCAAAGTTTAAAGTTTTCTTGCATTGATGATGAACTTACTCTCTTGCCCACCAAGCTTTTCAACAGCATGAACAAAAGCAAGATGAAGATCAGGAGTCCAACGAAGCCTTGGCATTTTTGACCGAACGTATTGCCTAACTGTACTTGTCCTCTCACTCCCTTCCCCAGAGCTTGTGTTCTTCTGTGAATTCCCTCGACTGGCTGCTTCATCCTCCCCCTCCTCCTCCTCCTCCCTAGCAGTGTCAGTAGAACTGTTCTCTTCACTAATGGCTTCTTCATTTAAGTCAAAGGGTGATGGCCGCTTTTGGGACAACACTTGAGATGTGTTCTGAACTTGAGATGAATCACTTCCATTGTTGCTCTTTTGATCTCCATCAAAAACCTTTTTTCCCTCAGCCATTTCTACTCCTACTTCCTTTATATTTCTTCCGCCAAGTATTGATGGTAAACTTCTTCTATAGTTGCTACCTCACTAGTAGGAATGTTAGAAAGGGAAAGGAGAGACAAAAAGACATTAGAAATGCAAAATAATTTAATTAATTAAACAAGACAAATTAACTGAAAATTAAGAAAATATATAAATAGATGGTTTGACAAAAGTGTACACTTAAATTGAGGGCTGACTAACTTCCCATGTGGAAGATTTAAATATAATGTTGGAATCGCTTTCTGGCACTGTTTATGTGAGTAACTTTTTCCCACAAGTTAAAAGCTATTTTGGACATCTTATGATTTTGAAACTCCTCACTGACTTTTCTTAATTCCTTCCTTTACAAATTTCAGCTCCTTTGGATGAATTCACTCTAGGTGTTGTGTTTTAGTCTTTAGAAATGGACTCACCAAGAAAACCCTTGTTCATTACCATAGAGAAAAATGAGATTTCTCATGGAATACTGATTTCCATCCATCTATTTGGTTGTCTAGAAAGAAAAAGTATGAGCTCCATAAAATTTCTTGTTATCTTATCTCTCTCTCTCTCATAAAACCCTAAAATGTAATAAATTTCATGAGAAGATGCTTAACAGTATTCCTACAGAAGTCAAGGTGACAGTAGATATAATTAAGAAAAAAGAAACAGAAACCCTAATATAATAAATTTCCTCATGCAGAAGGTTTTAGCACCATTAAACAACTGGAAAACATATACTACTGCTAACTCAAAAGCATGAACATATGGGTTGGAAGAAAATCCTTTCGAAATTTGACTTGTGAATAATCCAAATCTAAACATGTTTATCCAATTAATAGTCAGTCACATCATCCTACCACATGGCTCAATAGTGAAACATTAGACTAATTTATGGGGAAGGGTTTTGTATACGCCTGCTTTCAGGAAATTGAAAGCTTCATATATATATACAGGAGGGTTGGGTTTTGGCATTCAAAAATGGGTTTCATATGCAGTTTATTTCAATGTGATAGTGTAAGGGAAACATGACATAAAACATTTCTATTCAATCCGAGAAAGTGAAGATCGAGAAACATGAAATCAAAATGATTAGATGTTTGGCATACCCAAAGGATGCAAAAATTCCTAGTCATGAATTGAAATTAAATTTGCTGTTTGGTTACAAGTATTCAGTGCACATGAAGAATGAAAGAAAGAAAGAAAGAATCAAGTGAGAGTACTGGTCGGTTAAGGTCAACAAGACTTACGTCCTTACTACAGTGCCTGTCGAGCACTTGATGTAGCCAAGCCTTTTTCTGTCAATCATTGTGCGTATAGACTTCTACTTCTGCAAAATTTTGGCCCAAAAAATACAGAGAAAAGATTAACACAAATCCAAACAGAAGTTGCAGCAAAATAATAAATAAACCGCAGGAACTCTACAAAACTAAAGAACATTAAATAAATGGCTACCCATTCTTTATGTTCTCAAGGAAGGAAAACAAATGTTAAGGATCAGATTTGTGTAAGAAGTCTCAGAGAGAGAGAGAGAGAGAGAGAGAGAGCATGATCTGTAGAATACCTTTGTTGAATTGAAGGTAGAGAACACTAAGAGAAAGCTTTAATAGAGTTGATAAACTTTAGATGATAATTAACTCAAAGACCAACTAAGAGAATCTCTAGAAGAATGAAGTTACCAAAAAAGAAAAACCATGTTCAGTATTTCCAAAATTTGTAGAAAACAGATCGATATATAATCAAAAGTAATTAGCAGAAGACTATATTAAACAAAAATAAACTAAAAAAGTTTAATAGGAATTGAATCCTAGAAGAGAAATATATATTAATTGTCTTTGAATTGGTTCTAATCTTTTCTCATAACCATAAAAAAACTCTTGCCCTAGAGAGTCCTTAATTAAGCAACAAAGAATCTTAAAATACATGAAAACAGTACCCTATCTTCTTCTGATCTCATGAACAAAATCTTCAAAAAACCAAGATGATGATCCCGATCACAGTAGAATTGTGTACCGACAGCGAAAAAGAAAGAAACAAATCAAATAATCTTCTTCAATATATTATCCATCAATGATAGATTTATACATGAAGGTAACTCATTTCTTCCTCCTACCAAGTTTTGTTCAGACAAAAAAAAAAAAAAAAAAAGCAGCTTCAAACATGAGGCCACCAGTTCAGTCCTTGAAAAACTGATGATCGATCATGAAGAGAAGAGGGGGAAAAAAGGATTGTCTTTGCAAGTCAAGATAGAGAGAAAGATAGTTTTAGGTGAACACATGAACACACACACACACACGCACACACGAGAGATAGAGAGAGAGAGAGAGAAATCTTACAAATGGAGTGAAACGTAGTAGTCTTGTTTGATGTACAGATGAGAGTAGAAAGGTTTTATGGTTGAATTTCAATTGGGGAATTCAAGCTTCATTCCTTTAGTCATCATCTCTATGGTTTTAAAAATCAATTCTCATCGTAAAATGTTTTAAAGATAAGAAAAAGCCTAAAAATTATATTCAATATAAGAGGACGATGGTCGGACCAGACACTCCACGTTCCCTCTCATTGAAATGTAAATAATAGTAGAAGAGTAATAATTTAATAATTTTAATAAAAACACTTAAATAGAAGGATTATAAGATACAGATTGCGACGACCCTTTTTGGACTGTTGGAGATCATGTGACTTCGAGCTTCTTTCTCGTTCTTTGACAGCTTGTCCACCTCTTTCTTTTTCTTTCTTTCTCTCTCGCAGTCTCGCCTACCCCTCCGTGATTATCTTAAATGGTTGACCACTGTTATGGACCTGCATGCACTGATTGCTATATCTCTATATACAGATTCTATCCTTCCTTTATTTTATTCTTTAAACTTAAATCCCACTAAGTTTAATTCCACCAAGAATGACAATATATATATATATATATATATATATATATAGAGAGAGAGAGAGAGAGAGAGAGAGTTAATTATCTTCTTCTTCATTAGGCAGAGTTAGTTAACCCAGATCGAGAGCAATAACCTGGTTGTAGAGAGTACTTAAATGAAAGTAAGTAGTTGGTATTTTCTGGGGATCCCACCCCTACCCAGTACTCTAGCTAAAACAGGTGATATCTGTGTCATTTTCGGCTTCTGCAGGCACAGTGTGATGATTTTTTTTTTTTTTTTGTTTTGTTTTGTTTTTGTTTTTGGGGTAAGACACACAGTGAGATGACTTGCACGAAACAATTCCCTAGCTACAATATCATATTAAAGTGTCAATTTGTGTAATATTCGGATATTAATTAGATTTAACTTTTAATTTCTTTTCACTCACCGGTAAGCCTCAATTTAAACCCTGACTTCAGTCTTACCTTACTGGCCAATATTTCCTACATCATTTGACTGCCTTTAGAGCTCATCCATCTTAATTATATATGTTTTTACTTCTTATATTTGAATGCCTCTTACTTAATAACATCAAATAAAAATTAAGAAAATTTGAGAAGGATGGTCAAGATATCATATTCAAGTCTTCAACTAATTAAACTCAGTTTATTTCATGGTTAAAGTCCTGGGACCAAGTTGATCTTTAGATTAAAAGAGTCTAGACTGTTGGGGTTCCATGCGGAAGGTAGAAGTAATAATCCCATATCGGATGTGAGTAACTCAATGTGGAGACTTACAGGTGCTTAGGCTCCCTCTCCTTAATGGCTAGCATTTGAGGATGAGTTCTATTCAAGTCCCTAACAAGTGGTCTCTAGACTTATATGTACTTGGGCACCCTCTCATTAACGGCCAATGAAAGCGCATGGAGGCATCCAACAAGGGTGGGGTTACTCTTTTCAAAGGGGGTGGGGCGGTCATTTCGCTCTTCCTATCTATGGGTGCAAGCCCCACACAGCCATATTCTTCCCATTATATATATAGGAAAAAGAATTTGGTCCAGGAATGTGGCCTATGCCAGTACTCCCATGAGTCTATCTCTCTCCTCCCCATATAAAAATACACATCTACCCCCTTGTTTTGAGGAGAAGAGAGACAGACACAAGGCAGTAAACTACTTCCCTATATAGAGAATATTTTTCTAGCATGACACAAAGAGGATCAAAATTTAATCCTTCTTGTTCCAAAAAGCAACACATGAAAAAGCTAACAACGTAACATCACAGTCTTGTTCAACTTTCCAAACCCTAGCTCTAATGATACTTTAGTTTTTTTTTTTTTTTAAAAAAATCAGTTAAAAACCCTAGATTTAAAGATACCACAGGTCATAGTTAGGGATGTAAATGGATCGGATGTGATCAGATTCAAATATTCCCTGGCTGAATACAAATACCTCTAAACGGATTCGGATGCAGACCGAATTCGGATTTTTGACCATTCGTTTACATCTCTGCCTTGTGTAACCCAGACCTTCCTTCCCTATGCGGATACAATTCACTCTCAATCCATATCTCTTAGACAATTATTCTCTTTTCATCATACTCTAGACCTGTTGAATCTTCAAAAATCCTCAAAATCATTATTTACTTAATTTTTTATTATTAAATACTTGGATTTTTTTTTCGAACGGATTTTTATTGGAGTATTCAGATTTTTTTTCTTCTAGATATCTGTAAGCGAAAACAGATGTCCTTAAACGGATATGGATTTGGATTCAAATTTCAGTTATCCATTTTTTACATCCCTAGTAGTCATAGTACATTTTTTGCGAGAATATATATATTTATATAATAGAAAAGCTGACAAGGCTGACTGAAAGACAAAATTGAAAGGAAAAGGTTTGAATTTTGACTATAAGAGAAAGATAGTTTGACAAGTTACTCCAAATGCTCTCTATCCTATAAATTTTTAATTCAACCAAAACCAATAATGCTTCTTGTTTCTTTGTAATATAGAGAAACATTTTTTGGGTCTCCCTCCACCACCCTCTTTGGGAAAGAAAATTATCACAAGGCACCATGCTTGCGTTCCCATATAGTCAAGCATTTTTATGCATAACGAGCAACAAAACAGCTCTTCAATTTCATAAGTCCAAGTTCATCAATAAACTATTATATATAATGAGACAAGTCTCAAATTCCTTATGGAGTTTCTTCTCAACTTATCTCCTTATAAGGTAAAAACCCAAAACTCTATTACCAAAGCAACTAAAAATAATAGTTAAGGAGAAGTTTTTTTTTATCTAGTCTAGCTAGAAGGTCTAGAGGATATCTCTAGACGGGCACAAATATATGCCTCGTGGTAGATTGCGTAGAGCTGAAATTTTAGGAACTAATAGACAAAATGGAGTTAGTCAAGTGACACTGTAAATTCTTGAATGTCCATGAAAAAAAATACTTTTCTAAAAATACATGGACAGCTGAAAATACAAGGAAATATACAAATACCAGGAAAGTATTTGATTGGATTTACATCTGAAATTTAATAAACGACACATCTAGATCTTTTCCTAGATACCCATATGGTCAAAATTACCAAGTTACCCTTCCATATAACAGAACTTAGTGCGGATTGGTGTAGAGATACCCTCTAAACTTGCCAGTGTAGAAAAAAATTTGCCAACTAGTAAAGGATCCGGATCCCTCTTTTATTGTTTAGTTTATTTTGAATTATCTAGTACATGGTATATATGCTTGCTTGATTTTCCTTTTATTGCCATCCCTATCAGAATGTACATATTTTAATTTTCTCAAGTTTTTTTATATTTACACTTGCTCTAAAGCCATTAGAAAACACCTTAGATAAAGGAAATAGTGTTCTCTATTTTCCCTCATTTTTTCTTCTTAGAAAAATAGTTCAAGAGTGGTTGGGAGTTTGGTAGGTGGGTAGGAAGAGTCCTTGAAGGGCATCTTCACAAGCATGTGCTAACATTCATTTGATGGATTCCTGATCATGAAGATCAAACTATGTCAGTGAGGACCTTGACAACATCGAAATGGATCGAATACTTATGAGTTGATCTCTGCCTCCACCAAATTCTTGTAGGACAATGTATTCCCTTCATATGTGGAGGAAATCAAATCAACTATATTTAAATGACATAGAAAAGCCAACCCTAATAGGTTTTTAGGAGGAAACCCTAGATCTATCAATTTCTGGGATCCAAAGTTGGATTGTAAATTAGTTTATAGATTTTAACTTAGAGCACATCCAAAAATCAGTATTTGTTTAATGAATGACTTAGGATGCTTGCCAACTAAAACCCTATGAAAAATAAAGGAGTTGTTATTTGGCAATAGGGAGAGGGTTGGGCGTGCCGCCAGCCATCGGTAAGCTAGCGGCATAAATCAATCACAGGTCTGGACACAGGAGGGAAAGGGGTTTTTCCAAAATTGGGAGGAGAGAGGATGACATATGTTGGAGAAGCTTGGTTAGTATTACGAACCCTTTGACAAGTAACTTTTTTTTAGATAAATAGATTGCTTTATTGCATAAAGAAAAAGAAATGTACATAGAAAAGGGTGGAAAATTATCTCCCCCATTCCCTGTCCGGCCCAGTTTCTCAGTCCCTCTAATAAGGGGGGGTGGATCCCACCCGGGCAGGGGTAGGATGGTCATTGCATCCCCTTGTTTGGGGGACTGGGAACAGGGCTGAGCAAGGAACTGGAGGGGATAAAGATCCGTGAAAATGGTTATCTTACTTCACTCTCAAGAACATGCCCTGAGAATCAAAGAAGACCCCAAAACAAGAGAGAATGCTCAAAAGAAAGGAGACAATATGGTTTGGGGGGAGGAACAGTTGCAGAAGAGAGAGAAGGTTGGGTATTCTTGCTGATGCCTAAGAAAGAGAGAGACTTGTCTGTATGAGTTATTCCCTCAAGTCGTCTACTTTCCCTATCCTTTTCCCTAATATCCAAGGACTTACTTTCTATGGTTTTGTTTGAGAAAATTCTGAAAGTTTTTGTCTTCACACACGAAGGGTCTCTTTTTTTAAATTTTAATTTTGTTTCAATTCACTGTGAAAACAAAACAGGTCCCAAAAGCCAGAATCATTTCAACGATTAGGTCGGGGTAAAAGACAATCCAAACACACTCGATAATTGTGTTGTTCTTGTGTGAACAGAGAGCACCGGAACCGTCAGAGATTCTAAACTTAAAAGAGCAATGAAGACAAATATTCGAAGGATTAAAATAAGAGTTATGAAAGAGTAAGATGAGTTGGGAACGAGAAGGAAATTGGGTCTCGTGAGGTGCCAAGAAAAATTAAGTAATTCCATCACCCTACGTAGTACATACCAAGAAAACACTTCTCATTTTTGTCTTCACGTGTGCATGGGAGTTGACATTCTTTTATTTTAATTCTTTTCCCCCAGCCAAAAGAATCTTTCAAAAGAATTACTCTATTTTCTTATTCCGTCTTGGCCTGGATAGAGACATTGCATCGCTAGCTGTGTGGGCTACACATTTTAACAAACACTTGGTGGGTGGGTGTAATTGCTTATGATCAGAGAGAAGTGAAGAATATATAGTATGGTCAAGATGTTACTACTTCTAAGCTTATACAATATAAACACATATAATAATTAAAAGATACAAATTCCATGGTTGGGACCCAATCTAGCTACCCATTAACCAAACAAATCATCTAGAATAGGATCTTACCGTACACGTTTAATACAACTGGTTAGATGGTCTAGATCATTTTACTTCTAGTTAGGTGAGAGTTTTGTTTTATGAAGTATTCCATATGGTCCCACTGATTGGGACTGATAAGAATCAAAGAATGTATAATTTTTACACCAATATTAATATTTGTTTGGTATATTAGAATTAATTTAAGTGTGATAGATGCTGTGACCTTAAACAAAACCCAACTGCGTATTGGCCACGGACTGACTTATGAGACTTGGACCATACATATATATATATTAGTTGAAGGGTCGTTAAGAGGTTATAGGGTTATATGGGTATTTCAATAAAGGATTTTTTCTCTATAATCAATTTAAGAGAGGTATGACGACAAACGGTAAAAACTCTATTCTCCATTGATAGTAAGACAGATCTCATCTCATCGTTTATTTACAATTTCCATTCCTTTTTTATCATTTTAAATATTTGTTGTTGTTTTTTTTTATTTATTTATATATATATATATAGATGAAGAATGACCCAACTGAGTCAATGGCCCTGCTGGACTGGACTAATCATCTTATATGTGACGTGTGATTCAGCTGATCAAGTAAGACCTAACCTAATATGTGAGGACCTAGGGATTTGAAAGGTATTTAATAAAATTAAAAGTATATATATATGAAATGTCATAAGATGGACTAATGAAGGGTGGTAAAAAATTCCCCCAATACCACCAAACAAACAAACCCTTGAAATGTGCTTGAGAAAAAAGATAGAAAAAAACTAGAGCTTGGAAAGGAAGGAGAGGGATAGAGGTCATATCGATCAAGAGTGAAGACTCAAGAAACTGTCCCACTAAAAATTATGCAAAAATCTTGTCAATCTCTATCTCTTTCGTAAGTAAGCATGTTTCGGGATTTTCCATACATTGGGAGACACATGTGACACAGCGAGAGACAGAGAGAGAGACAGAGAGAGAGAGACAGAGAGAGAGGGGTCCGTCCATGGGGCTAAGGCCCTAATTAGATTGGAATGAAAGTGCCTGCCTGCCTGTATACTTTCTGTTTCTGCAAACTTGTTTTGTGAGTTTCTAGACAGATATTCCAAACATGAAGTTCTGAACTGTGGCAAAACAGTCGCCGCAAACATAGGCATTTAATGCGATCTGAGAGAAAGAGAGAGAAAGAGAGAGAGAGAGAGAGACTGAAGGAGACTCGACTTGGAGTTGAGTTGGGTCACATGCCCATGTTTTCAGGGGGAATTTCTCTGGGGTAACCACAAATGTGAGTGTTAATCCTTTGTTAATAAAGTTCATCTTTGTTTGCTTATTATTAGTTAATAATCAATCCTTCAGAATTTCAAAAAATTCTCTTTTGATTAGAACAACTATTCTTTTCTTTTTAAGTTAAATGATGCTATGAAAGGCTAATTAATCTACTTACCTACCTGTAATATCGAGATGTGAGGAACCCCCCAGGCCTACTAATTAGGGTTGGCTTCTTTGATTCTGATTAACTAACACAGCGAGAGTAAGTACCACCTAGTCCATGGTATTGTATATATATTGATGAGCACATGGAGATCGAGATGTTAGGGATCAGGGGGGCCACAACGGAACTCAAGATGGGATTCTATCTCTCTAATAAATAAATAAATAAATAATAATACCCAATCCAATGCGAAGATCCTCCTGATCTTTAAATTGGAGAATTTCATTGGAATGGCTTTTTCCTTTTTTTTCTTTTTTCTTTTCTTTTAATTGTTATTATAATATTGTAAGATCTGATAAAGCTCATCTATATTGCATATATCTAAACTATTATGTATAAAGCTAGCTAGGATTAAGTACAATTATTATGTTTAAAATACTGGAAAATTATCCTCTTCAATTTTCTAAAGCTTGGCAATGCGACAGTGCTAGGTGGAGATGCCGACACGTGACAGCTTAAACATCCAACGATCCCACATAACATTTGATTTTTGGATGAGCACACTTTATTAGCAGTGGGAGATTGATCCATATGGGTCAAGCTGCACCACCTAAACTGATCAGGAGGAATCTAATTAAATGATCTTTTGGACCATAGTTATGAGAATCACACGAGACGTCACTGAACCAAGAAACAAATTGGCCAGGTCAATCCTGGAACAAGTACTACATGGGCGGCTACAGTTTGGCCTTTGATTGGTATTCTTCATCACTCATTCACTGCTCGGCTATGACTCTCTGATGCTCTTACCACAGTGACATTTTTCTATACGAGATCGATTTTGATGCCCCACTTTTGTAGATTCTACTGGACAAGAATGAACGTAGAGATCACCTCCTTTTCCAATACCCATTCACAACGCAAATTAGGACGAATAAACTGAGTTATCGAGCAATTGAACATCAATATAAAATCATGAATGAAAAAAATCCAAAACAAAAGAGATTGGGATTGTCGACACTACTAAAGGGTGTCTCCAAAAGACATGCCCAATCACTAGATCTGTTCTTCTGAGACATGTTTGATGATCATTCAAACATGTTTTCCAATAATCACATCCATTGATCAATTAGGTGACAATTAGAAAAATACATAACTCTCTAACAAGCCTTTTATATAAAGAAATTAATATTTTATATCATTAATTTGAAATCATATAAAATTTTCCAACAATTAGCAAGATATGCAATCTAGGAGCCGAGGGGTTTCTAATGTTTGGAAGGATAACTACCCAATTTGTCTTTTAAATGTTTGTGAAGCTCCAGTTATTACATCCTCTTTTAATTTTAATGGAAGTAAGTGTTCATGAACTCCTCCCCAGTCCCCATCCCTCAAATATTGTGCACCAAGAAAACCTTTAAACATGGCAGATCCTCAACCACCTCAGTGATGGATCATGTCTTAAAATCAAAAACCCTAATTCTCTTTTGCCTCTCATGACTCCCTCCATACGGAGAAAGTGATGATTAACATTTCCAAAAAAATATATATATATTCACTTTGCATTAGGGATTTAGGTATCCGCATTGGTATCGGCCGACCGACACTGATACCTAGCCGATATTAAATCAGTGATATGGTGCAGAAAGAGGATTAGAATGGTCACAATCCATGTTGGTATCTATATATCTAAGGGCAAAAGCATCAGATACATATTGTTATCGATATCAGTTTCGGAACTAAAACTATATTTTACATCCTCTAATGGTAAAAGTATAATAGTTTTGAATAGCACGAGTGAGTTACCAGGATCCCCCAAAGTTTTACATATGATGCTGAAATATCCCAAAAACATCGCATATATGGGATTGTAGATATTCAATGGTTTTCGAACGAACGTACAAGAAGATGAAGCATCAATGTTAAATGAATCCTTTCTTCATCTCTGAAATCAAAAGAACTGGGCACATGATGTCCGTGTTACTGCTAAAGTGGTGAATCAGCACCAGTCAGCAAGTTGCCCCATGGATTCACCGACCCTCAAGCAACCATTTCATTAACACCCATCCCATCTTGAATGTTGAAATCCAGCAACATCTGAATTGTTAGGGGAAAGTTTTCCTTCACCACGTGGCGAAGACTCACCACACCATCCTAGTATTACCTTATGGTTCAAAAACCCTATAGAGTTTTAATATGTTCTCCAAAATATCCTCTTGATACCCTCTTGACCACATCTGAAACCCCACAGTGAATGGATAACCATTCTCCGTGGCTTAAGGAAAACTTGGTCCTAATTGTTATACTCATATTAGACCTCATCTCAGATATTTTTGCTGATCTAGTTATTTTCCCCCTAGGTTAACTAATTTAGCTTTTTTTTATATGCATAGCCATTCGATGCTTTCATGGAAGTGTTATTCACATTTTTTTTTTAAAGACCATCTCAGAAAGTTATGTTTCTTTAGAGTCTTTTTTAATCCTTGGCTGTATGACAGCTTCGCTGCTTCAATGAAGTTTTAACTCCCATATAAAAGAAAAGGGAGGGAGGGAGGGAGGGAGGGAGGGAGCGAGGGAGGGGCCCAAGCCCTGTCTCAAGAATAATAGTTAGTCGCGATCTTCCTTCAAGTGGTTGCAGTTCCCCTGTCCAGTTGTGAAGTAAAAAGTCACCAAGCATGTAACATGGCTAAATGCTGTTTGGTTGAAGGAAAGTGATATTGAAAATTATGTTATCATTACTTAATATGATCGTGTAACTACTTAAATTTCATACCATATCTAGTAACTATATTTTTCAAAAAAAAAAAAATTGGATAGGTAGACTGCAAGGATAGTTTTTATTTTATATTTCAAATCGGATGTAAAGTACAATTTAATAACAAATTTTGGAAGGAATTGAAGTTACTGATCCAGTCATGTTAGGTATTGATTACAGAAGTTTTTTTTTTATGGGTTGGTTTAATTACAGTACCCTACCATTTAATTCCTTTGCAATCTGATGAAACCAAAATGAACAGTTTATGAAAGGCTGAAATAGTTGTAGATTGATAGTATAGTCGAGAACCACATTCTTTTGAAATAAAATCATGACAACCACAAGCACAAGATTACTGTTAGCATTACCAGAAATTCTTTCATTCTGCTGTGCCACTGCTGATGAAAATATCAAGACACAAGAACATATTGCGCACACAAGAATTCCTTAAAACAAAATATGAGCTTCACAAGTAATCAGCACATGCGATTAAAATGATGCTTCAACAAACCAACAGTGAGGAGATGAATATGAAATAGCAACAGCTAAAGGCAGGATTGAGGCCAGGAAGAAAACAGCACAGATATGCGAAGAATTAATATTTATAAGGAAGAAACAGCAATTCATCCCCTAGGCGTTGTTTATCAAAGAACTGATTGTTCCACTAACTAAAGGTATAATAATCATTAAATGGATGAATTTTACCAGTTTTAACATATATGTACAAACCAAATGAACAACTTACATTGCCAATTATAGTAATTATTATCACTTATCAACAGCCCATATACCAGTATTCACCTCAATGTTTCCTAATAATCAGAGCCCATCTTTTTACTTCTATGTTACACCCAACCCAATAATCCCTCAAGTTCTGATAATGGGGCCCTTGTACACCCCCCTCCGAACAACAAAGTTGTCAGGGGGTTGAAACTCTTCCAACCAAGTCACTTCGGAGGCGTCTATTCCACTTGACTCGTCGATGCCTTTAAAAAAAGGTCAATTGCAACAACAATGATGAGTTTTGGAATTGCAAACAGGAAATATATTTCATCCAGATAAAGGAACAGAGGAAGCATATGACAAATGTGTTAAAGGTATTGGAAGGTTACCTGGTAGATCCTTTCTTGGGGACTTACGGAAATAGGAGCAGTGCCGTCCATCTTCAGAAGAGTAAGGGGGTGACAGAATGTCAAAAAGAGCACAGTGTGTCACGGCTTTGAAAGAATGGATGTTGCCACCAGTACTTGGGTAAAGGATTGTTGTCCCACATGGAGCAGTCATCTCGCAATCCTTAACAAGCTTTGCAGGCCTCGCTGCATATTATCATTAATCATAACTTAAAAAGCAGCCACAAATAAAGAAGATGAATAGACTAAAGTGCAAAAAGACATCCTTGCTAAAGAAATACAGTCCAGATTCAATTAATGGAAGAAACACATGATGCAGCATCAATCAGATATTCATCAGTAACAGCACATTAAGAAAAAGCCATTACTTCAACCAACTTTCACCAACAATGGAGTCAGAGACAAAAGACCATAATATGCTGTTCTTTAATAAAGAGGAACAATAGTCACCCAAAGGTGCACCTTTCCGTCTAGAACTTCACCGTAACAAAAGATGAAAATCAAATTCCATTGTTATTGAAAACCCCACAAACATCGACATGATGCTGTACCTGTGCTATGTATGGGTCAAAGAAATTGAGAACATGGAAAAAATTGCAGTAGTAAGAAGAACATCCAAACATGACAAAAGATGCTACCAAGAAGAGAATATGATGGTCACAGCAGTGTGAAATGACTGCAGCCCTCGGTACTGTAATTGTATGCATCAATGATTTAGGTATCAGAAAAAGGGAATGGATTAGACCCAGATCATATTTGCCTGAGTCAGGACGGGAGATCAATGGAATCATGTGCTATTAGCTGGCTCAATCACTGCCAATCCTGAGGTAACTCAGCTTATACAATAACAATACCTAAATCCATGCTTGTTCCTTAGTCATGCTTAATATTCTTCCTTGTCCTGAATAATCCAACCAATGACAAAAGACAAAATAGAATTCTCCGTAGAACATTCTCTGTTGAAAAAAAC
Source organism: Telopea speciosissima (assembly GCF_018873765.1). Classification (NCBI taxonomy): domain Eukaryota; kingdom Viridiplantae; phylum Streptophyta; class Magnoliopsida; order Proteales; family Proteaceae; genus Telopea; species Telopea speciosissima. The sequence goes on along the minus strand of NC_057917.1, from coordinate 66,590,446 downwards.
GGAGCCAGAGAATGGTGATCTTAATTTTTATACTCAAGGCTTGGACGTGAAGGGTCACATTAATGTATCGCAGGCAGCTGATATCAAAAAATGTAGTATGCATAGATATCAGCAAAGCTTTGTTGTTCATTCCATAGTAGAGTTGACTGTCATTATATTTACCACGTTTAAATTTCCAGTTTCAATTCACCAAATACCTGAGGAATCATAACTAAAAGAAAGTTCAATAATAAAATCTCAGTATATCAGTAATAAATAAGCAGATCCGGCCATAATCTAGGACATCAATTCCAAACCTCCTTGAGGTGCATGTTGCAAGTGAAAAGAGAGCATCTCAAATAGCAAAGAAATTAGATCAGAGTACCCTGTAATTGACAAGAGCAAAACCAACTCAATGCTCAATATTTAAATTCACCCAGACAATGATGAGAAGGAAATAAAACCCCCAATTGATGAAATTTACAAATACATCCCCCCTGACAAGGAATCAACCAATTCATTGGCCCCTTACAGAGGTCAAGAAAACCAAAAAGAAAGTTGAACAGACGCTTCAAGGTTCTCAAGTCTGATAACTAACAACATCTTGTTATGAGGATCTTATCCCCAATGCAATTAATGACAATTCATCTCATGTAATCAAAGCATAAAAGCTGGAGAGAGAGAGTTAAATGACTAGTACATAGGCTCAGACTCTGGTATATGGCCCCAATTCCCTGTGAAAATGGTAATGGTTTTAGCAGGGGATAGTTGCAGACTGGGTGTTTAGGCTTCAAAGCAAGATGTTTGTCTTCACACCAGGCCCTTTTATCCACACCTAATTGATACTAGTTTCAAATGAATAGGGCGACAGAAGACCTGAGATCTACCCAATTGGTTCCGTGCAGATTCAATCAAGTTCAAATCAACCCAACAACATGCAATCCAGAAAGATGAAATCAGATTTGTGCAACTAAAATCCAAACTCACCAATTAAAACAGATACTAGGCATAGTTCATATCAGAATTACTCAATTCCCATGATGATGCCAAACGATCCAGGATAACATTGTAATGAAAAGCAAAGGCACAATATTTATGAACGAAGACAATAGCATTATATCATGATTAAGGCAAGTTGTCGTGATTGGGACAAGAGATTCATCAGGATTCTGTGAAGGAGAAGAATTAGAATAGATATACAGTCTCGTTAGAAAGGACAGCAAATCTATTACCAAAACAGGTCACTCAAAGTGATGATAAAGGGAAAAAAATAGATGATTAAACAATCAAAAACTTACACTGTAACAGTAAAATGACTGAGAATATTTTAATATATAAAAGAGCTGGAGTTTCCGTGCTTTCAGCATCAAACAACTCAACATGTAGAAAACAGCAGGAGTGATAGGGAACCAGATGTGTATGTTAAGAAAAAATGATAAAAGGGAAACAGGAGGACAATAGACTACAATCAAAGGCTGGCTTATGGATGACAGCAATCAAGAAACAACAAGGAGCAAAGGCTTTTCAAGAGAGAAGCCATATATATATACTTGATGAGCACGCAGTAGAGTTCCCAAAACACAAAACATACAGAGGAATCAAGAGAGGATGCAAGAGCAACAAATGAAAGAGAATTAAGACACTGATTTTTTATGACGGAGAAAACTCTTGGAGCAAGATTCGTAATCTCAGTATCGGCTGGATCGGATCGGGATCACCCAAACTCGGGCAAATGACACTTTTGCCCCTGTTTTTTTGTTTAAAAAACTATTTTATTACCTTTTTACCCTTGTTAGTACAGGTGGATTGGATTGGTCTCGGCCGATCTGATCCGAGATTACGAACCTTGCCTTGGAGGGAAAAACTCCAATGCAGGAGGATGCTGAGCCTGGATTTTCACTATATGAAGGAAGGAGGAATATATGACTTAAAACTCTTAGACGTGGAGGTCAGGACATTTCTCCACTAGTTACGCCTCCAATTGTTCATGACTCAACTATTTATACTCTTATGGACTTCAACTTGTTTTGAGCATAGTTCAAAAACTCGTCAAGATCTCGGAGATCTCGAGACGAGATTGCATACGAGATCTCAAACTTGGATAGTTTGGGTTGAGTTTATCGAAATTTCGACAAGATCTTGAAAATCTTGGATATTTCGATTTGCTCGAGAAGAAAATACTCTCATTTCTTCTCGAATACAATGATGTGGCATTCATCTGTCATGCAGACGGAAGACAATGCACGTCGACTCCATCGGACCATGAGTGGGCTCGATCCAGCATGTCATAGTTCATATCAGTAGACAATCACAAACTCACACTATTGTATTGTTGGGACATGGAAGACTAGGGAGTCTATGACATATGCATGGTTCACTATACTTGGGTGTCTAGGTAATATGCATTTTTCATTGTACTTTATAGTTTCTACCATAGTGGTCACGGCGTCTAGGTGACCCAAGGTGTTGGAGAGGGTCCAAAATCAAGTCGACACCAACTAGGTGACCAAGGCATCCAAGACACCCACCTAGGTGACCAAGGCGCCTGGACACCTTGACAACTATGGTTTCTACTTTAAGTCTTTAATTATTTCTTAAATAATTATTCAATATTATGTACCTTCATCTATTATTGCATAATTTACTTGTTTTACTTGCCAATTAAGTCTCATAGCACTCAAACAATGTGCAAAATAGGCAATATTACATAAGTGTTCGATGTTTACTGCCAACCAAGGGTACAAATCCAAAACACCAAATTGGGTGATTTTTTTACAATTTGAAGATTCATATATGTTTACTAGCCTAAAACAAGCTTCCCTTAAATTTTCAGAGCCAACTCTGGCCATTTGCCCACCGAAACATCAAAACGAAAAAAAAAAATGCACTATCTCGTCTTGTCTCGAGTCTCTTGACCTGGTCGAGACGAGTTTTTAGACCTTGGTTTTGAGTACACAGACTTAACAATATTACACTAACAAATAACGCTCACATCCATAATGTAACGTGACACAAAGACAATTTTTATCTTGACATAAAGTAATGATAGGACCTAAAGTAAAAGCAATCAACAAGACTTAACGCAAGACTCGACTCTACACTACATTAAGCAAACTTGATGAGCACACCGTGAGCTGTACAAAATCTTTAATCATTATTGGTGAAGCTTGTGGACAACGCAAAACCCATGTGATGATGGGACAAAAAGCCTGAAGATGCTTGATGACGAGACCCAAGGACTGAAAATGCCAGTTTCTCGAATACTGGAACATTCCGGAGCACACCAAGGAATGACAAGTTGTCATTATTCATACTGATTGGGCCAAGAATATCCAGCAAGGTCGGTCCCACAAGATTTTTACGTCCGTCTACTATACCACAGCTTGTAGAATACTTGATATGGGTCTTGCTGCTTAGCACGATCATTTGGAATCCTAGAGCTAATGAGTACATCAAAGGGTTGATGCCGCCTCAGTGGTTGCTCCTGAGTCTGATGAGTCTTGATATGAGTCTTCGTTGGTTCTATAACACACGTTCTGCTTCATATTGATAAATATAGTTCAAGAAATATTCTCAATCAGGATGATAAATGCTCACTTTGGAGACTATCAAAGAACTAATGGCAAGTGGTCTCGATCAATGTGGTTGAACCGGCAAAGATGGTTTATAACATTATTCCACTAAGTCCTATTTTCAATCCGAACTAAAGTTCTAGACAAAATATGTGAAGTCCAAAAATGTATGGTAGCATGAGGATCATCGACTATATAATTGTCATCAACCTGTCCTACGGATTTCATACTTTCATTAGCCAGTGAAACATGAGATTGGGTTATATAAAGTGACAAGAACATTCCCATCCACCAGGACTATATAGATAATCTAAGTATTGCTCAGGAGACATGAACCAGCTTAAGAAGTTTTTGAAAATGGTCTATGGTGGAACTAACTCAAGATGGATAATACATTGGTTCAGATATGCCAAGAGTCTCCGTATGTGGATATTCATGGCTATGACATAGAACTCACAAAGATATAACAAAAAGCATAATGCTCCAGGGAATAACTGATAATAATTATTAACTTCAAACACACAAAATGGATGGTTCGGATGGATTGACAAACCTCGGAGAGTCCACAGTTTATGATGGTAACCTCATGGAACTTGAACATCCCATGTTTACTTTGAGACTTACGAAGATGGTTCAATGTTTTCTCTTAGACCAGATAAGGAAAGTGGTCAATTTTCAAGGGTAATTTGGGAAGCACAGGGTGATGTCGAGAAAGAAAATCAACTAGAATACTTTTCATCCCTGTAATATGTTTGACTTCAAACTTCCACTTAGAGAACCAGTTTTCCCATTGTAGTAGCTGTGGATTAGGAAGGATCTTTTGGCAAAATTGGAACATCTTTGGAAAAGAAGGCATATCCATCTAAATTTGGAATTTCTTTCCCGTTAGAAAGAACTCAAATTTTTCAATACCCACATTAACACAGCAAGAATTTCTTTAAATGTAGAATGGTATTGCAGCTTTGATGGTCTGAAGGCTCCATTTTGGTATCCACAGATATTCATTTTTCCATCAATCATGGTACAAGATCTCGGCGAGATCTCGCTATTTTCTCGGTTTCGGCAGCTCTTGAGACGAGACCATAGTCGATACCAAAAGTATACAATATCTCGACCGAGATCTCGGTCGAACCAGACCAACTAAAATGTTATAAAAACCCCCCTCTCAGCGAGATTGCGACTCCTCTCGCCAGTCTCTATCTGTTGTGAAGGGAAAACCCAACTTTGGTGGATTTTTTGGGCAAATCTCAACTTCAAGTAAAGATTAAAGCCTGTAGATTCAACATTCAAGCTTCAACATCAAGAGAGGGAGTTGGTTTGCTTCTCAAGAACACCGTTAGGTAACTATTCATCTCAAAACAATTTTTTTCATAGAAACATGGTCAATACTTGTTTGTTGATTATATACTTATTATATGTGATACAATGTCCACCAATCTTGACGAAGGAGGAATTATTTTTCTGTTTTTAAATTATTTACTTACTTTTTTGTAAAATAAAATGATTTTCTTGCAAAAAAAAAATTTTGAACAAAATACGGAATTATGGATATGATGCCTAATGCTTAAATGGTTTATGGTTTGATGTATTTTAATTACTAATGCTAATTAAAGTTGTTTTACACCTCTACTTAATAGTGAAAATCCCGGCTGAGCATCATCCTGCTCTCGAGTTTTTCCCTCCAAGGGTTTTCTCCATCACCAAAATCAGTGTCTTAATTCGCTTTCATTTGTTGCTCTTGCATCCTCTCTTGATTCCTCTATGTAGGTTGAGTTTTTAGGGAACCCTACTGTTGTGCGAGTCCGTTCGTTTCACATGGACTATATGTACACATGATGCAGGTTCATCATAGGAATTGGCTTATTTATTTAGAAATAGGCCTAGGGTTAGATTATATACATGTTGGGCCTTTGTTCCCAAGGGTTTTCTATGTATTAGGCCACTTTAATGAGCCTAAACTAGGGGTATATAGGTTGCATACGGGATTAGCCCAATACTTAGTTTATTTTTATGTTTTTTAATTAAACCGGTTCAAATTGGTTGCATCCAATTGGTTCAATTTAAGTGATCAGGTGACTTAGTTAAGTGGTCATGTGACAACTTAAGTGGTCATGTGATGTAAGTTGGGCTGGATTAGGACTCTATAAGTCCAGCCATGTTTTGAGTCTATTTCTTTTAGTATTCTAGTTTCCTAGTCAATTTAAGTTACCTAATAGGTTAGGGATAGGGTTAGGCCATTCCTTTTTAGTGTCTAAGTCTATTTTTGAGTCTTCTATATAAATTTGTAAGGGAGGTCAACATTGAATACGAATTTGATAAATAAAAACTCAGCTTTATGCTTGCTGCCTTTGTTGCTGTTGTTGCTCCTTGTGAGTGTGCATCCTTGTGGATCTCAAGGTGGAAAGGGATCGGTGGACTCCAGTTGACTCCTTACGCCGTGACGGCTGGGAGGATCTCTCACTAAAGGTGGTTCCATCATTCTTTGTTCAAGCTGCTGCCAGTGGATTCCTGCTGTAAGTTTGAATTTTTAAATTCTGTTTTCAATCCTTTTCCTTCCCCCTAATCGATCCCCTTTTATTTTTGCTTGAATTCCATTAAACCCTAATTCCATTAAACTCTAGATCTTGCTGCTCAGCCATATTTGTCCATCAAAACCCTAATCCCCTCATCCTTCATTAATTTCCCCAAAACCCATAGTCGATCCTGACTTACTGCCCAGTTTTACAGAATTTTCAAAACACTTAAAACTCTATAACACCTACATTATTAGAGTCCTATAAACCTGCCTAGCCATACCCCCTAAGCCCCCCTTCCATTATCCTAACCTAAGCCCTAGATTTGAACTAAAACTGCAATTCTGTCCTACTGAAACTGCAGAACCAACAGCCCCTTAGTTCCTTGTTATTGGTCCTGGTTTAATTGGCTTCTAGTAGGGCTTTACCCTATCTAGAACTACATTAACACACATATGGGAAAAGGTTCCCCCCACTACCAGCTTGGGAAGGAATTCCCATGCCGGCACCATTATTGACCATCGGATAGGGCGATTTGCATCTTATCCATTCGTTGCCACTGCTGCTGCATCACCCACGATCCACCTCTGCTCATCCCTCCGCAACCCACCGCCATGGTGCCACTCATCCCTTTTCAACCCACCGTTGTTGCCGCTCATCTGTTTGCGAGCTCCACCTCCTCTTCTTCTTTTGCGTCACTCCCTGGTTCCTTAAATGGCATTCAACCAGTCGAGTGCCCTCAGGTGGCTCCCCTACAAACCACAAGCCCTTATCTCCGTCGGTAACAAGGCTCTTGAACCCTCCACTACCAACCTCCCCAATTCCTCTCTCTCTCTCTCTTTTTCCCCCGCACCCTCCTCTCTCTACATTCCCACTAAATCAGCAAAGGAGTTTCTAATTCGCTCATAGCATATGGTCTGCAAAGTCCTCTTTCAGAAAGCAATTTGCCTTCTATTCATTAAGTAAATTCATTGGGGTGTGGAAATTTAAACCACAACAGTTTTAACAGTCCTGTGGACAATGAGGTGCCATGTTTAGGGTTTATGATCAATCCCATAATAATAGCACAAGTAGTGAGAGATGGTATGCATTACTGTCACTAGGATTCAGGGATCTGCGCTATGAAAATTCTAGTCAGTGCATAATATCATATTCCTGTGGAAGGTGACCGTAAACCAAACAAAGAGTTTGGGGGATGATCTACCAATTTTTTTTCTTTGGTAAATGGGATGATCTATCACTTGAACAAGCAAAATTAGGACAAACAACCATCAAGCAAATCACAGTTGCTTATCTCTTACTATCATTTCAAGCATCAAAGTGTTGCGCAAATGAAGAAGCTTGGCAGTATATGATGAGAATCGACTTCACCAGAGAAGCTGCCAGAGCGCCGGACACCGGCCAAGTAACACACAAGGTCCCTTTAATCCTCCTCATCTGGAATCAAACCAAAAGAGTTGCACCCAATCCATCATATTCTTCCTTCAATGCCGCAGTTCTCTCTCTCTCTCTCTCTCTTTTCAGGATTAGGCTCTGGGAGTCTCACACAGGGATCGGAGGGCCGAGGTTGCCTGTTCTAGATGGGGAAGATATGTTGCTGCATTAGTCAAGAAGGTGACTCCAACTGTCGGCCTTGAAGAGGCATTGGAGATGGGGAGATGAAAAGGAAGCAAAGTTCACAGACAGATGAGCGGCAGTGGCAGTGGGTTGCAGAGAGATACGTGGCGATGCATCATGGGTGATGTACCGACAACGACAACGAATGGCTGAGATGCAAATCACCCTATCCAACGGCCAAATAATATGCTAGTGTGGGGATTCATTCCCAAGCTGGCAGTGTGGAGAACCTAGATATATACTATACTATACTATACTAATAATGAAAAGACTCTGTATTGGTCTTCCATCCATCAAGAATCACCTTCCTTTTACCATCACCTTTGTATTGTCATTGTTCTCAAAGGCGTCACCCTTGCAAAGATTAAAATATTGAGGGATTAAAATGAGAGAAAGAATGAGAAAGGGAGAAATGTAAGGAACCTTTCCCTGATCTGTCATGGTCCCCGTTATTTCCAGATATATAATATGGAAGTCTTTAACAAGAAGAAGGAAAGTGAGGGGGCAAGAAAATAGGTGAATCAATTACCGCGGGGTTTAGGTTCCAAGAGTCTCGGGGACCTTTGATGCTTCAAGCATGTGCATCTATGTAAAACTATCATTTCTCTTACTATGAGATTGATTGAAATAAAGAGGGAAAACATTTCAACAGAACTGAAGTGTCTAAGAAAATATGAGAAAGTAGATCGGTGAGGGTTGTGCTGTTGCTGTTGTTTTCTTTTTTTGTGTACCGGGGTGTTTGGTTTTTCTAGTGCATTGAATTGACTAATCTTACAAAAGCAAATTCCTTCACAGCATTTTCCAAACAAAAGGATCCTTGGAAAGAAAAACATAATTATTATTAGTTCAGACTTCAGAGAAAGCCATTTCAGGGCTCCTACAGAGCTCAGTAACAACAGTTCTAGACTCAAAAGCGCACCTTGAGATGGATCAGCAGGCTCAGGGAAATCAAGCCAATCATACGATTTCACATGTGATGAACCATATAGAAGCTTGCTCAAAACAGTCATCCCAGGATGATTGTGAAGGGGTATGATAGATGACGGTGGCATGCAGAATATCCCTATCTGCAAAAAAATAATAATAATAATAACAAAATAAATCCTAAAACATTAATTGTATTAATAAATTTTACCAATACAACTTTCAAGCATATCAAGCACATTTCACCCTACTGTAACCAGTGCAACTTATCAACAAAGTATTATTCAGTGATTTTCAAGAGCTTACAGAGAAGCTACTGCACTCATGCAAATGCAGATACTTTATTGGAGGCAGATACTGCTGGCTCCCATTACGTCCTTTCTTTCCATTTATACCGTGAGAAGAACCTTTCCACCCACGTACCAACTGTGCCTCCTGTTCAAGACCCACATCAGAAGGCCTCATCTTATCTGAAATAGAATCCAAAAGTGTTAGAAGTTGAGGTAGAAAAAATAAATTAAAATTACAAGGCTGCAATTCTAAACTCCCCCCCCCCCCAAAAAAAAAGTCAATAGACAATCTACGGGAAACTCAAAAGTCATGTATAAGTAAATAGCCTAAAGATTTCAATGTTGAATTATAATTATTAAAATTTAATTATACAAATATACTGCAAAAAGCATCATTCAGAAAATAAGTCAGCAACACTCATGTTGAAAAACCAATGCTCACAAAATGTTTAAGACATGTAGTTTATTTACTTAGGATTTTTCTTCTGCAACTGATCACTTCCCTCTCAATGTGCTACGGACCCCGTAGAACAGGATCTCATCATTTCTTGTTCTTCACCGGTACTGTAAAGAATGCCCTATTTGCCAAGGACACCATATCTAAGAACTTGTACTTTGAAACTCCTGTAGCCTTTAACTCAGTTCCAGGATCAAAGAGAGTCAGAAATTTTGAAAACTCATTTGAACACTTTCAGACTTGAGTCATGATGCTTTCTGGATACCTAAAATCACCATTTTGCAGGATCACCCACTTCTAAGTAAACTCTTTCTCTCTTAAAATCTCCACATGCTTAAATCTGCATGTAGTTTCTTTTGTTTTATGGGTGACATCAGGTTGTTTTGATTGGTGAGAAAAGAGAAGTGGCAAATTCCAAATTAGAATGAACTGTAGGTTTTAACAAAGCCAAACAAAAATAAAATGCACGGGACACAATTGTAGTGAAAACTAAGAATAGAAATGAAGATGTTAAGTTTATGGCCAAGAGGTACTGCACAGAAAACATAATCTTACCCTCGTTTAATAATCAATGAGGAGGCCGAGAAGATAATATTGCCCATAAGAATTAGACTTGGGTGAATGAAGTGGAGAGATGCTGCTTTTGTGAGGTGTGATATGGTCAATGCATTGGATGTTTGGAACAGAAACAAGGGTAATCCTTCTAGACTCTACCAGCAAAATATCAAATAAAAAACATAAAATGAATGCCCTCCTTGCTGGGTGGCAGAGTTTCAGGCCTTCGTTGTATCTGTTTCTCTTCAGTCTGGGTGTATGGCCTACCTTGTTGCTGTTGTTTCAACTCTCTCGACTCTAACACCAAAAACTTGAACTAGTACAATGCTTCAAATAAGAATCTACAAGGAATTCCAACAGGAAGGCCAAATTCAACTGGTATGATCCTCCAACTTCCTCTACAGCTCTTTTTTTTTTTATACTTTTCTTTTCTCCCTTTCTTTGGGGCTTGAGGTGGGTGCATGTATTGATGCATCCTTCGATATCATTGCCTTAACAATTCTTGGTCAGGCAGGTCAGCTAATAGTAACTGTGTATTGGAAAGATTAAGTAATAACATGACATGAGGAGTCAGGAACTGATGAACTAGAGGTTAATGTCTCCCATCTGTGCATTCCCTCTAACCAACAATAAAGAAGTGGATGCCAAGCAGAAAGATTTTTTTTCCTGGTCCAATCCTATCGAGGGACCATAGGCCAACTGGTGGGGGGAGTGCCGGGGGTGGTGGGTGGGGAGTCTCAAACTCGAGATCATGCCTGGGGCCCAGCATTCCACAAGCAGGGCACAAACCGACTGCTCTAAACAATCGCGGGCAAGTAGAAAGATTAAGGCATTTCTCGTTTTCAATTATTTTTCCTCTCCATCTCTTATGACCTAGAGATCAAACCCAGGTTAACTAAGAATGAAAAGCAATAGAGAATATATCATTTCAACAATCTAGCACCACTAATGCTTTCCAAACATATTCAAAGAGATATCAGATCATAATGTATGCAGATTGGAAAGGATATGAAAATAGTTGCACTAACAAGTTTTAAAAATCACATCAGATTCGGCAGAATCGGCTGATTTGACTCAGAATCAACCAACACCGATCCTAATTAACCCCAATTCTTCGTTTACTAAATCCAACAGAGTTAGGCCATTTAGGGCTGATTCTCGGACAACTAGGATCGGAATCAATGGAGACCGATCCCATAATACCTAATTCTGAGTTTTTAAACCTTGACCACTAATGCTTTTCAAGAAATATTTAAAGAGATAAATATCAGATCATACTGTACAAAGATTGGAACGGATATAAAAGTTGCACCACTAATGCATTCCAAGATCATATTTCAAGAGATGAATATCAGATCAAACTGTACAAAGATTGGAATGGATGTATCAAGTTCCTACATATAACACCATAAACCTCAAACCATCTAAGTCATTTTGCGGCATATTAAAACATTAGGCAGCCTATCCACCAGTAAGCAATAGGCTTGGTCTGGTTGCAAGTGAAAAAGAAGGGAAGGGAAATTGGTTTTAAAAAGAAAAAAGGAAACTTTTGTAATCATTACATAACATAATTGTATAACCTAATTAAATTTCTTATCACATTTAGTAATTATACTTTTCAGAAGTAATTTTTAGTGCAAAAGATCCTGCCGTCCACTTAACATACACCCTCTCACTGGGCTTTTTTATTTATTTTCTCTCTTCCCTAACCATTTTGGGCCCCATACTGATGATACCGTCCCGCACACTGCCATAGGTGTGGCGTGGGAGATTCCTCCTACACCGGCAGTATGGGAATCCTCCCCCTAATTTTATTTTATTTTTCAAAATCCAAGGGATTTAGATGCAAAGTAAAATTTTAATAACCAACTCTGGAATGCTTTGGAGTTAATGGCACAACCATGCAAGGTAATGGTTACAAAAGCATCTTTTTATGTTTGAATAATTTCACTTTCCATTCTCTTTATTTCCCTCACAACCATAGTTCGAGGTCTCGCCGAGATCTCGGTACATATCTCGGTATTCAAGATACAGAGTCGAAACCAGCCACAAAACAAGAAAATAACAGTCTCGAAATTTCGACCAACTCTCGGTGGACTCGACTGATTTTGTCAGTTTTTGAAGAATAACAACCCCCCCCCCAAATTTCCTATTTGCTCCAAATCTTATCCAAACAAGCTTGGAACAAAGGATCTGTTGCTCAACATTAACATTTGGAGGAGATTTGCTGCCCAACAACGTTTGGAGGAGACCTGTGTGGAATATGCCATATCAATAATTCAAAATATCTATACAGCGTACACTACCAACCTAGGTCCCTAAGTCAAACTACCATTTTGGGTGTGATTTCTGAAAACCTAAGGGTTACATTATGTTTATAGGGCCTAAAATAGGCTGTTGCAAGTCTGGTGACCTAATTAGGTCACATGGCCACAAAAACTAGGGGCCAAAATTTCAAAAAAAAAATGCATCATCTCGGCCGAGTAGTTACGTGCATTATTATAATCATTTAGGTAGTAGTTTAGGGAAGTTATTGACATTATATGTGAAGTTGAGTTGCGGTTATTTGTTGTAGTTATTTAGGGAAGCTATTGAAGTTGTATGTGAGGTGGAGTTGAACATGGGAGAAGTTTTAGGAGTTAGGGTGGAGTTAGTAAGTACTTGTTCAGCTATGCCTATTCAGTAGGTTAATATGAACTTGAAAGGAGACTTTTGAATCCCCAAACTACTCCGTTAACGAGTAGAAGTTGGCTCCTCAATAAGCCAAAAAAACTCACCTATTTTCTCTCTCCTTCGCTTTTCCTATTTCTTATCCATTCCCTCTTCTCTCTCTATCTCAATCCATCAAACCAAGATAGGTAGACATAGCCAACCAGCGTAGGTACCAGCTTGGTATCAGAGCCGGAATATGGACAGGCATATGGAAAAGCTTGAAGAAAAGGTGAGTACCCTCAACAAAGGACAGCGGCGGATTCTAAATAAGCAACAACATAATCTTACCAGACTTGAGGAGCTCATTGAGAAATTCACTACCTCCCAACCTACTACACAATACGAGGTGGGTGAAAGCTTCAGGGTTCCCGCCCCTCCTTCAGAAGTCCAACCATCACTCTAGCAAGCAGCTCCACAGTCAGCCAGCAGTCAACAAACATTTACACCGAAATTAGTCAAGTTGGACTTCCCTCGTTACAACAGCAACAAAGACACGACCACTTGTATGTGTAGAGCTGAGCAATTCCTTGAGTTCCACCAGACCTTGGAGGAAGAGCAGGTGGCATTAGCTTCTTTTCATTTGGAAGGAGATGCGCAACTATGGTACCAAGTTTTTAAGAAAGATGAAGGAATGGTATCGTGGCACGCCTTCTACAACACCCTTCATTCAAGGTTCGGTCCAACCCCATTCTACAATTTCTTCGAGGAACTAGCAAAATTGCAACAGATGGGTTCGATTCATGACTATCAATCCAGCTTTGAGAAGCTATAGCCTAAGTTAGGGCGACTCTCGCCACACTGACAAGTTAGCTTCTTTGTCGGTGGGTTGAAGGGACAAAGTAGGGCGGATGCGTTGGCCGGTAGACCAACTACCCTATCTGCAGCTATTGGATTGGCTCGATTGTACGAGGCCCGCGATCAGTCACTTGAGAGAAAGAGCATTCCACATGACATAGAACCTCTTCCCATTCGTCGACTCATGTCAACAGAGATATAAGAAAGACAGGCTAAGAGACTTTGTTACAACTGTAATGAGCGGTTCGTGCCTGGACATCGCTGCAGGAAATTGTTCTTGATCTAAGGTTGTTACAAAGAGGAGGATGCCACGTAGGAAGACATTGAGGCAATGCAACACCAATTTCCAGAACTCTGTCTTGAGGACAAGACCAAAGTCTAGCAGGGAGGAATATGTTACGTACATTACTATAGTTAATTAGGGAAGTTATTGAAACTATATGTGACGTGGAGTTGTGGTTATTTGCTGTAGTTATTTAGGGAAGTTATTGAAACTATATGTGACGGGTTTGAGTCTGGAAACAGCCTCTCTACAAAAGCAGGGGTAAGGCTGCGTACATTATGACCCTCCCCAGACCCGGCAGTGGCGGAAGGCTTAAGCACTGGGTATGCCCCTTTTTTTATTGAAGTTGTATATGAGGTGGAGTTGTACGTGGGAGATGTGGGAGAAGTTTTAGGAGTTAGGGTGGAGTTAGAAACTACTTGTTCGGCTATGCCTATTTAGTAGGCTAATATGAAATAGAAAGTATACTTTTGAATCCACAAACTACTCCGTTAACAAGTAAGAGGTTGGCTCCTCAATAAGCCAATTCCTATTTCCTCTCTCCTACTCCGCTTTTCCAAATTCTTATGCATTCCCCTCCTCTCTCTCTCTTTCTCTATCTCAATCCATCAAACCAAGATAGGTAGATGTAGCCAACCAGTGTACGTACCACAAGATCTCGGTATCTCGCCTAGACAACTCGGTTTTTGGGCTGGCTGAAACCATGCCCGAGACCGAGACCGAGACCTCGACCTCGAACCGTGTGCTTGCAACCAGACAGAGCCATAAGGAACTAAAAAATAGGGATGTCTTTTTTTTTTCACTGGGCTTAAAAAAAGCCGTAGCACGTTAATGGAGGCTGAAAAGCCAAAGTGGAAACCTGACTCACACTGAAATTGAGCTCACTGATTTGGACTCCAAATTCACATCTAGCGAAATTTTGCAGAACGGATGCAAGTAGTAGCAAATCATGAATTGGAATCAATATGGTGTAGGAAATGAAACCAACCAATCTGTTTCTTAAATGAACTGAAACAGATTATCACAACTGCTCCTAAACTGACATTGATTCAAAAAAGTATGAATTATAAGAAGCAATACCAAGCTACCAACTGCAGAAAAGTAGTTTCCTGACAAAGGATTGTAATCGGAAACTAGTAAATTCTTCATTGTCCTTTACTGCGGCTGTTTCCATCGTTGAAGTAGCCTTTCATCGCTAATAAGTAAGTCGAAGTCACTATCTACTGAAGTACCAAAGGTGCAGCCAGCCCGGAGACTAAGAAATTGATTTGCAACTGAAGGAAGGAGGGCGGCAGCATTCGTCCCTCAAATGGAGACCAGCTTTCAAGTTTCAATACTAATTGTTACGTTACACTCTCATTTTTCTAATCTAATTGAACAGCAACTCGACGTATGACTGTAGGAGGGTATACTCCATCCCTTAGCATCATGCTTGATGCAATGAAGGAACTTTTTAATCATAGAATTATGATTTCAAAGTCGAGACGCAA
Source organism: Telopea speciosissima (assembly GCF_018873765.1). NCBI lineage: Eukaryota > Viridiplantae > Streptophyta > Magnoliopsida > Proteales > Proteaceae > Telopea > Telopea speciosissima. Next base: position 66,575,259 of record NC_057917.1, on the reverse strand, counting down.
CAATTAAGTCGACACTAGCTCTGAACATTAAAACAAATAAGTCGGGCAAAAGTAGCCAGAACCCCAGAGGAGCCAATCTCAAGTAAGTATCACGTATACCTACATTTTTTGTTTGATTTTTTATTTGTTGTTGTGGATTAATTATCTACAATATATTCTGGCCATAGCAGCTTCAGAAGAAATGGCATGTCCGTTATCCGTGAAAGATAGATTAATCATGACATAAAAGCAAAAAAAAATAAAAAAATGGAAACTAAAAGCCCCATTTTGTTCGCTCATGAATTAAATGAAGTTCAAATCCTAATCACAACGGAAGATGGTTTCCAAAAACTCCCACATTTATACAATAAAATTAACTTCCTTGTTACATCTCAATGAGAATAAGATAAGCAAGAGTTTTGGTATTTACAGGTCCTGTGCTGAGGATAATCTAGAAATCGGACTGTACAATTCATATCTAATTTATTCAATTGTTTTTTCAAGACAAGAAATCCACATATAGAGCTAATTTATAACACTCCATAAACCAATGCAGGAATAAGAAAAATACAAAGTTATATCATCAGCAAGATGATGCAGGACATAGTATAAAAGCATAAATTATGTAATATATTGACACAGAAAGAACTCCACCTGTAAATTTAAACTCATGGATGTTAAAAATTATTCAAGAAAATTAAAAAACAAAAAAAAAGGAAAAGGGGAACGACTTCAAATAAACAAGAAAGAAAACAAACTCTGGTCTTCCTACCTAACATAGCACGAATTTTTTCAAGAGCTTCTTCTGAAATTGGTCCATTCGGAGACAAGGATACTTTACAGGCTTCATAAAGTTTCTGTATAGCCGGCATAGTGTTTAGTCAGTTCCCCGAGAACTTCGTTCTGAGCAAGAAGTGCCGGCAAAAAGTTGACTTCAAAAGAAGCTTATTGATCAGTACAATCTCTAAACGGCCTGAGATGTTCTAGTACAGAAAAGACCACTCAACACAACCCCTGTTTCTGAGCAGCGATTTCGAGAAACAGTTTGGAAACATCTGGATCAGACTCCGTGAAACGAATTGGCAGTCATGGATCCGCAAGGTACCTGTAGTAACAACAAAATAATTATAATCGAAATAAAGTTCTTTTACTTTAACCGTAATAAAATTTTTAAGCTCCCATCGAAACTACAAACTGCAACGATTAATACAGACAAAAGCGGTTTTAGAAAAATAAAGAATCAACTTTGGGTTTCAACTAACATCTGAAACTCCTCGAAGTGAATAGCGACACGTTTCAAGTTTCAAAACTGCGTTCACATTTCTTTTAAGACCAACAGAGTGTGCCTTACCAGGTTATCACTGCGCTTCATGATCTATTCAAACCATCAAAATGAAGAACGAAGTACTCGATATTGAAAAAAAAGAAGCTTAATAAACCCTAGCATCGCCACGAATTCGAGGAGACATTTGGAAAGAAATGCAAATACAGAAAGCCCTCCACTTTAGGATTCTCGCCTGGAATCCATATCAGGAGGCTTACTCACGTCAAAACAAGCAATAATTCTCTCGATTTCTCAATCGATATGAAAGGAATAAAATCTCTGACGAAAGAGGAAAAGATTAAAGAAAGAAAAAATATCACTGGAAGGAAAATTAAGAACTACCAAAAACACCCAAACGGAAAAACAGGATTGTGTGCTTGTGTGTGCAGGGAATATAGAGAGAGAGAAGAAGAAGAAGAGGGATAGACAGGTTAACGTACCTGGGATGCGCAGGATATGGAACGATACCAGGTGGAATTCTAAGTTCTATGGCTCACAGAAGAGACACAGAAACATATATAAGGAAGTGATTAAGTGAAAGCGACAGGCAGAGAAGGTAACTATACAAGGGAGGGAAGATCGCGGGAGATAGTTGAAGATCTTCAAAAGGCCATCGCCTTTCGGGCTCCGCCTCTCCCGGCAGAGTCGCTCTCTCTCTCTCTGCGCGCTCTTCTGCGGACTCGGTACGGAGCTCCTGAGCTCTTTTAGGCATACGGAAAAAATAGTTAAAATTACTAAGTACTCCTCCTATCTGACTATCCTCAGCCAAAAAACCAAAAATATGTTAATGGGAAAACAGGATGTACACTATCATAATGTGATAATATTTTTTACCAAAAATAATGGAATTTAATACACTTAACATTTTAGGAGAAATGTTTCTTACCTGAGAAATGTTTTCTACAAGGGAGTGTAGCCTACACCAAGACACGGAGGGGGTGAAATGACCACCCCCACCCTCATGAAAAGCGAAAATGACCACCCACTAGTGGCCCCATGCACATGTAGGGCCCACACTCCTCATAAGATACAACTTTCCATTATTTTTATTATTGTTGGATCCCCTTTTTCACATCTGACTCCCTTTATCGCATCTGAGCCGTTTAATTCATCTCTCTCTCTCTCTCTCTCTCTCTATGTCCCCCATCTTTAATGTTGCAACACTGCCCTCCTGCCCCTACCGAGCTCAGTCGCCAATCTAAAGGAGATCCATAACTTCCACATCCTAAATCGTTATCCTCTCCTCTTACAGCACGGTGTTGTAATGCATCGTGCGGTAACACAGAGGCCATGTGGCACAACGGGCCCTATATGGTGCACATGGCCTCTGCGTTACAGCACCGTGCTGTAATAGGAGAAGATAAAAATTGCCCAAATCCCTGACGTTGCAACCCTGCCCTCATGCCTTCCTACCCACTGCCATCTCCCTCCCCTAGGGAGCTCAATTGTCAATCTAAAGAAGATCCATAACTCTCTTGGCGACGACACTTCTCTCATGTCGCTCCTCCTTGCTTATACCCATAGAACTGACTGTTCTCACCAAGAAGAAAATGATGGTACAACCGTAATATAATGTCGAAGTCGGTTCATAAGATGGAGAAGAAGAAGAGAAGAAATCGTAGGGATTGAGAAGATGCAGAGAATAGTACAATATCCCCCCCCCCCCCCAAAAAAAAGAAAGAGATGATGCAGATAAACACACTAGCCATAGAAGTGTTGATACATTGTTGAGTTGTAGACGAAGGTAGTATTTGCTAGGGGAAGGGGAGAGAAAGAGAGAAAAAATTTGTTGCTACACTTGTAGCAGGAATATTGTTCCTGCTACAAGGCTGGCAGCCAAGGAAATGAATAATTCATTTTCTCTATGGATTCATAAATACCCTCCTAGGTTTTGGTAGTTTCTAAAATAGCCTTTAAGATGTCATTTCCTTAGCTACCAGCCCTGTAGCAAGAATGAGTGTAGCAGCAAAATTTCATCTGAGAAAGAGAGGATGTTGCTTCAATTACCTGAGAGCTAAGAAAGATCGAGGAGAGAGACAGAATGCTAGCATGTACAATACCATTATACAACGCTAGCATTTAGATCCTTACTTTAAAGCAATAAATATGAATATCATTTCTTTTATAATCAAAATGAATGTTCTTTTCATATTATAATCACGTCCACTGCCTAGCTATTGACTTAGGTACCTAAAAGGGCGTATCCACTGCACGAGACTCCTACTATTGTCTTAGGTACCTAATAATTCTAATTACAGAACAGAACACATTGCCTTTTCCTTGGCACAATTACTTAATTGAATGGATTGGTCATTGAGGCTTTCATTTCTAGTTCATACTGTCCAACTTTTGAAATCTCTTGCCAAGGAAGGAGAAATAAAAGTGTTGTTATATTAAGAGAATAATTCGGATTCCATAATATAGGACTTCTGTGTTCAGGGAAATTTTTAAACAAAAAACTATCCATGATAATAGCATTTATGATTAGTTAAACCATTTAAATCATATATCTGATGTCTCAATGGTTAAATGTTAAAAATAAAATTGCTCCACCCCATGAAAGGCGGAAATGACTACATGCCATTGGCCCTTGTGTGCACGCAGGGGCCACAGTCCCTACATGAAACAATTTCCCATTATTTTATTTATTATTGAATCTCCCTTTTCGCACCTCATTCTTCATTGCCATCCCTCTCTCTCTCTCTCTCTCTCTCCACTATGTTCTCTGTAGAACGTTGCAACCCTGCCCTCCTGCCCACCGCCATCTTCCTCCCCTGGCGAGCTCAACTGCCAATCAAAAGGAGATCCATAACTCCCTTGGTGGTGACACTTCTCTCATGTCACTCCTCCTCGCTTATACCCGTAGAACCGACTATCCACCAAGAAGAAAATGATGGTACAACTGTAATGTTGAAGCCAATTCATAACATGGAGAAGATGCAGAGAATAGTATCCTCCCCCTCTCCCACCCCCCCCAAAAAAAAAAAAAAAACAAAAAAAAAAACAGAGATGATGCAGACAACAATGCAGAGAATAGTATACCCCCCTCCTGCCCACCGCCTTGTTTTTTTTAGATTAAAATGGTCACAATTTAGACTTCAATCTTTGAATGTAATATATCATTCATACAAGCGAATAATTTTAAGCCAAAATTTGAAAATGATGACATGTGCATATGTAGATACTAGTATCTATAAGAACTGAAAATTCCACAAAGAAGAATTCAACCTACTAAGAGTAGTCTCACCTTCATACAAGGTTTTAAAACTAAAATCAACAAGTATGATTGGTCTTCATTGATTCTGATCATATGGGAATAGGCCGGCAGTTAAACGGAATCGGGCCAAATCATAGAAAATGAAAACAAGAAGAAGAGGCATATATTTCCACAAATCTTTGGGTTTTGGAGATTTTGAATGAACATTCTTGTAGATCTAGCCACGTGAGGAATGATTCATCGATTGTCTAAGGAGGTCATGAGACCAATTTCATTAGCAGTTGTCTTCACTAAATTAAGTGATTGTATGGTTGTGAATGTGAGCAATTCCTAATTATTGTTAGGGGGAGGGTTTCCTACATGGGCATTGTAAGATGGACTCGACACCCTACACCAATGAAGTTCTTGAGAATGATTTCCTTCACAAGGGGTAAACATGATCAAAATATGAAAGAATGTCAATGTGGGCCCCATTGATTGAGAATGGTATATTAGAATCTTCATAGGTGCGGCACATGCTTCTTTTTCCCTATTATCAATATTACTACCATACAATACCAAATTCCTAATTTCCATATGACAACCAAACAACTCTATTGTCACAAATCACCCATTTCCACATGTTTTTTTGGAAATAAAAACGAGGTGGAATCTATTTAATTTACCAATTTGTCCTTTTAAATTTGATGTTTTACAATGACCATGTGATTTTATTTTTTTTTAATATCAAGGCAACTGTTTTTTCCTTGCTTTTCGGGTGCTTTGGGGGTGTGGGACTATATTGAAACTTAAAATCACTTTTTATTAGAAATTTGAATAATTCTGGTGCTTTCATATGAAAATTTTGATGTCTTATAGACAAGTTTTCAAAAAAAATTGTTTATTTGTTGAGGGCTCTGTTGTAGAGTCATCTACCCCTTCTCTCATTTTAAGGTAGGGCTCTGTCAATTCAGTATTGGATCCTAACTCCTGGCCATAACATAGGACTAGACCATTTAAATAAAAATGCTCTCTATCAGTCTTGTTGTAATATTTTTGTTTTTTTATAAAAGTGTAATCACACAAATCACACACTAATCCCAAAAGGTTAATCAATTTTTAGGACTGTAGAATGGTGGATTTACACAACACACACCACACTCACACACCCAATGTGGGACTAAACCCACACACCCCTTCTTTTTTTTATGAAAGTGTAATCACTCAAACCACACACCAATCCCAAAAGATTAACCGACTTTTAAGTCCGTGGAATGACGGATATACACAACACACACCACACTCATGTCTTGTTGTAATATTGTATATTATATGAGAAGGATTACAATGGTAGGTACACACATACAAGGGCTAGAATCAAAACCTTTGCTATGTTCCCCACAAACGCACCCAAAAAACATCTTTTTAGGTGGAAAGGAAGATATATATAAGATGGTGAGTATCATTTAGTTCTATTTCCATATCTTCACAGTAAACTTCTCTTAATTGTACAGTGTCCATTGAATGGCATTATCTGGCATAACCAAATTTTGAGATTGTAGGACCCAAGCTAGCCCAAAATCCTGTATTCCAATCTAAAATCTAAACAATATGTAGTAACATGATTAGGCTTTTGAAAGCTTGTCGAGTTTTAAACAAATTCTTTTAAGTAGGTTGGTATGGTTTGACTTTTAAATCCCAACACTTTATATTGTCAATAAAGAAGGTTTCAACTTTGCCTGGTATGGTTACTTTCCTTAGAAAATCCCCATTTATCACTTCCAAGAAACCAACTCTAAGTAAATAATTTTTTTTGGTTGCTAACCCCACACTAGGGTATATAAGTACCATTAGGGCCAAACAGGGACCCACAAGGAGTCCACGAGAAGTCAGCAAGGGGCTGTTGCGCCACACTTATTACTGCACTAATGTACTATTATTACTACTACTATCACGAAAGGTGTGGGATAGGGGGTCTAACTCTTGATCTTCCCTAGACTTTCGGTAGACCCAATTGTCTAGTTGCCTACTGGAAAATTATCACCTCCAGTTTGCTGACCGGCCCAGTTCCCCAGTTCCTCTAATAGGGGGATGGTGGACCCCATCCGGGCAGGGTGTTTGGGCATGGGTAGAGAGGTCATTTCAGCCCCCCTTTGTTAGAGGAACTGGGGAACTGGGCCAGTCAGCAAACTGGAGGTGATAAAGATCCGTTGCTTACTACTGAGCTAGAAACCCATCCCAAGCTTTATAAGCATTCTAAGATATAAATAGGTAGTCAGAATTTTGGATTTCATTGGAATTCATTTATTCATATATTTATTTAGATAGTTTAGTTGGATATTGGATACAAATTTGGTTACCTTTTGATAATCATATATGGATCAAGTATCAATTTTGAGAGTAACTACTTTTGTATTATAATTTAATGGTAAATTGTTATTGTCACAACAATCTGTTATTTTTCTAAATGTCACAAATCATTTATTTTGCCACGTAAACAAATAATATGTCCATTCTAGGGCAACCGTTGGATAGAGAGGACATGGGTTGGATAAGTCATGCGTCAAATTTCAGAGTCTAATTCAATCTAATAACTCTTTTTGTATTGGCACATATCCCGTGTATGTCTATGCACGTGTACTAGTATTCTAGACATTACTATACACTCTCCCAACTTTGAGTAGAAATAGACGCTTTTGATTTTGAAAAAAAAAAAACATAAAAATAAATAACTCATATTTGTATTTTGATTTTCAAGAACATCACATTTTATTGTTACATGAATAATTAATTATGTGATACTTTAAGCCTTTATCCCCACACAGGCAGAGCTTTAGAGTTTGCAAATATAACATAAATAATTGCACCCTAATATAGATGGAGGAGTGTAACATCCCTTCGCATTGCCTAAGAGAGGTTTGCAATAATGACTATTGAGCTTGTCTGACGATTGACACCAGAGGACTTATTCCATCAATTATTAATAGTTTACATTTTCATCTTCTTAGTTTTGGTGGGGAGGGGAGGGGAGGGGGGGGGGGGGGGTATAGAGTGGAACTTTGTAACTTAATAAATCATCTACACTCATACAACTTGCGTTGTAAAAACCAAAGGTGTGTGGGTGTGGTGTACGTTGTCCATATTCACCATTTCATGATCTCAAAAGCCTGTTAACCTTTTGGAATTAGTGCGTGATTTGTATGATTACCAAAAGAACCAAGGGTTCATTGAATTGGATGAAATTTAGAATCTTTCTCTCATCCCCCCCTAACCATTATGTATATTCACCATTTCATGATCTCAAAAGCCTGTTAACCGTTTGAGATTAGCGCATGATTTGTATGATTACCAAAAGAACCAAGGGTTCATTGGATTGGATGTACTTTAGAAACTTTCTGCTCATCCCCCACCCCCACCACCCCCACCCTCAAAACTCACATTACACATGTGTTCATTCTTTTTATGTCTTTTGTTTTTTTGTTTTTTTGCAAATGTGGGTCCCAAAAAACTGAACTTCTTGAGCACACGAGAGAAAACATTCATCATTTAGAAAGGGGGCATCCTGTTGGAATATATTCAATATTTCTTTTCTTAACCTCCACCCCCCTAAGACCTCATTTCTGTTTTTTGGGTAACACCTAAGACATGTGAAATGGGTGCATAAGGATGTTGTGCTCAGCCTGGAATACAATCATGAAGTTGAAAATATCGAAGATTCCTAGAGACTTATCATCAGAGAAGCTTCCTTGACCAATTGGGTAGATTATACATTATTACTAAGAACATGTGCACAAATAAACCCATCATATATACTTGGATCAGTTTGAGTGTTCAGCTTAAAAGGAATCATCTTCATGAGGAGGTGTTGCATGGTGGATGCAGCTTGGTTGAGTTTCTTTAGTACACATGATTTTTGTCACGTGGCAAGTGGGTCATGGTTCGTAGTATCTGTCTCATATCTATGGATTCGCCTGAATTGAATCGACATCGATTGAGGTCAACCTAATACCGATCCACTTATATGACCCGAAAATAAAAATATAATAATAAAAATCGATTTTGATTAAAAAGCAAGGGCAAATTGTCCGATCCAGCCCAATTCAAGATAAGATCAGTATTGGCCATGACCGATCCTGATCCGATACTAAGAAACTAAAACCATGAGGTGGGTTGGGGCCAGATTTGACTTAACTGGGACAGGGATGCAAGATTTGAAATTTTGGATTTCATTCTTTATTGAAACTGAATTATTTCCACTGAAATTTCGCATCTAAATTTTGAGTCATTTTGTTTCTGTTTCTTTGATATTTTTTGCAAAATTTCACTGAATTTGAACCTTGGTAGAAGGTAATCACGTCAATGAAAATGATTAAAAAATCTTTGACAAAAAAACAAGTGGTGAATTAATTGTGGGCCAATGCATCAAATTTCAAATAACGTGGATGTTTTAAAGAGTGAAACTTGATCAGCAACAGAAGTCCATGACTCGTGAGGTTGAAATGTCTATATCCCAAGTTGGATTTGACGATGGAAAACAAGAAGAAGTTGGGGGGAGGAGCTTTTATCATGGAATCATCGAAAACCCCTGCGCTCACTTCACTTCAGTTCAGTTGAACCTAAATTTGATAGACATATTGTCCACCTTAGTATCTATTCATCAGTCTTACATCTTTATTTCAAAGATTTTTGAAATGTGAAATTCTGTTGGAAAATAAGGAAAATATCTATACATAATTAATTAATTGGTCATATACTTGACATACACCCCGAAATTTTAGAGGTGGGCCTATTAAGGAGGTCTCCAAGCCTATCTGATGGTTGGCTAACCAAATTATCAGTCCACATAACTGAAAGTGTGGATGATTGGTAGCTACATAATTGAGATAGATCACCAAATTTTAGAGGTGGCCTCTAGATTTACCTAGATGTTCATTAATACTCAAATACATCATTTATTTAGAGAGGGGAGGACGCTCCCATGTAGGTAATACCGTTGAAGATAATGTTCTAATTCACTCAAGGAAGATATACAGGACTCGTTGGATCTCCTTGTAGATCAAGCCATTGATACACTTCACCCCACTACGCCTTGTAAGAGGCCTAACTGTAGGTTTTGTATGATGCTTGCAATGATATCTCTTTCAGCATCTTACGATGCCTTCCTTTTTTGGGTCTATCCTAACAAGGGCCCATAGGCCAACTACAACTACAACTAGAAGAGGTTTTTCTTCACCATATCATTCTAAGATTCACAAACCCTTCTAAGATTATTCATCAGAATACTCTTTCCATGTTCACCCACATGCATCTAAAGCCCCAAGGTGAATGACCCGTGTCGTAAGGAAAACTTGATCTCTTTGGTCCTACATCCCCCCCCCACCCCCCCCCCCCAAAAAAAAAAAAAAAATGAAGCTAGATAAAGGCATTAGTGCTCATCACTCCTATTTTTACATTTGTCGTACCTCACTCATTCTCTTTTGTTTTAAAAGGAGAGGCAATTGCTCTCAAGGAAGGTATGTTACGAAGTATAGCAGAGGCTTAATGACATTGAGATCGAATCGGACTACAAAGATCGGATCTCCTCCATCATACATACTCAACATCAACATAAGATTGAAGTAATGTCTATTATTCAGGATATATGACATCTATCATCATTTTTCAGATCATGTATGTTCTCTTATTGTCCTAGGGAGATAAATAGTGTGACTAACTCCAAGGCCTTGACTGTTGTGTGCCAATCATCTTGGTCTGATTCCACTCCTTGGTATCTGAGTTATGTAAATCGGATACTTTGCTCGGGACACACATGAATATATAATCCCTTTTCTATCCAAAAAATATAAAAAATAAAAAATAAATGAAATGAGTCCCACCATCAACCCCAAAGTGGGAGTGTACTATTTATGAGGGCAGGGTTTTTTATTTTTTAAGTAAGAGCCAGGGCCTTGGTTTAACATCTGGTTAACCTCTTCACTTGATAAGCCCAATTCTCATCGGGCCCATTGGCCCCAATGATCAGCCCAAAAATGTGGCTCGAGCTAGCAAATCTGTGGGCCCAAAAATATGACAAAACGAGGCCCTTGAATGAGACGCAGTAGGTTAAATCTGCACTTTATACTTTAAAGTGGTCTCAAATCAGAATCCTTGATCATCCAGCACATGGACCACCCTATACTCATCGAAGTTTTGGCTTATGGCAAAAGACAAAATTCATAGAGCCCTGGTCCATTTTATCCGTTCTTCCATGTAAGAGATTCCAATCGAACGGTTAAATAATCGTGTCAAAAAATGACAAATGGATAACATTTTTAAATCCTAAGGAACTACAGGTCAAGATGTTTTTTGCATCCTTAATAGGACATTGATTAGACCAGGCTCGGAGAGAGACGGAAAGCTCCGGCCACAGATCGTATATCAGAAACCCTAAAACTGAGACACAGACAGAGAAACATTTGTGATTTGTGAAGCGAAAAACAGAAGAAGCAGAGAAAAATGGCTGGAGTTGGTCCATTGACGCAAGACTGGGAACCCGTGGTGATCCGAAAGAAGGCTCCGACCGCCGCGGCTAAGAAGGATGAGAAGGCTGTTAACGCTGCTCGTCGCGTGGGTGCCGATATAGAAACCATCAAGAAGTGTAGGTTTTCGTTTGCTTCTATGAAGTTTGGTTTTTCGTCTTTCTCTTTCCTGCTTTCTTCTCTTCTTGTAGTCTATTTGGCTTTTATTTGTTTTCTGGAAAACTTTATAAGAACAATATTATAATGGAATACTAATTAAAAAATGTTCGACTGTGCTAGATCGTGTTATTTTTGAACTTGTGTTATTATATCGATTAAGAAATCGAGAATCAGGTATTGTTGAAGTATGGGTCTAAAGGTTTTAGGGGTTTGGTCAATTTATTGAGGAATTCCTATTAAAACTAGCGAATAGGTTTTTTCTTTTTCTGAAAACTAGATCTTATAATTAATTGTTGTTTGGAAAACTGCGTTGGCCACCGATGTTTTGTTATCTTTGGACGTTGGGAAAAAGAAAGAACTATGTCGCACATAACCAATGTGCAAGTTAACAAGCGTTAGGTTAGCTTTGTAGGCTAATCGATTGCTGACTTACGTGGTAAGCTCTGTTTGATCGACCAGAAACAAGAGCATGAATATCTGAGCTACAAGGGCCTACGAAGGTACACAAGGTGCATGCCTTTGTCAAGTGTTGCTAGGGCTGTATGCCTGGAAAACAATGGCTGGGATTTGCAATTTCATTCCTTTCAAGTTTTTCATTTTAAATTAAGTACACACCACATTGTTGAAGAAGAGTTTCTTGGATTTTTTTTCTCTCACTTAGACTAAGAGTATAAAAGGTTCCCGAGTGGAAGCTTAGTGCGACTAGGTCAGGCCAGCGCTGAATTGAATGTAACTTTATAAGATTAGCCTTGGGGATGGTATGACAGCTTGCAAAGCTTGATTCTGATTTAACTGCAGGGTCACACTTGTGTTGACAAGGATTAAGCCTTGATATACACAAACATCCCTTAAAATATGTGGTGTCTACTGGGCATCATTGATGCCCACGACCGTGGTGGATGACCTTGATTTGACACATCCTTCTATGGATTGGAACTATTCATATTTCCTTTTCCTTTCTCTTTCTCAATTTAGGCATTAGGGTTTTAATAATTGTTTGACACTTGCAATTTTAGTTAGTTATTTTTGTATGTAGTATAGCATTTATATCGGATGTCAGCTTCGAATTATTACTCTTTGTTGCTTCCTCCCCCCCTTTCTTTTTTACAGCTAATGCGGGGACAAACAAAGCTGCTTCTAGCAGTACTTCTTTAAACACAAGGAAGCTCGATGATGAAACTGAAAATCTTGCTCGTGAGTATTTTCAACTTGTTCATTCTCTAGCTCCAAATAGGCATTATGATGGCTTGTTTTAGTTGTATCAATAGCTGTTATCTGCCAGTGGTGTAGTGGATTGTGAATGTCTTGATACAATTTTTTTTCTTTTTTCCTTTAATGGTTCATATGGTCATCTGACTTGCTAGATCGGTCAAGCATTTCCTGTTTTCAACAGAAAACACCTTATTTAATTTGTACAAAGTACTTAATTGATACAACCAGTAAATCCCTGGAGTATATGAATTCCACTCCTCTCCCAAAGCGTAAGAACTGGTTGGGCATTTAACTGTTCAAGCATGACTTGAACAGTGTACACGTTTGTGGCAAGGTTGAAATGTCCTGGAGATATATTGAAGGTGTTGGATATTGATCTAATAGAATAAAATAGTGACACATTTATGGTTTGCAGCTGATGTTAGTTTTCTTATCATCTACTAGGTTTTCCTTTTTGGGGTTCCAACCCCCCCTCCAAAAAATTAATAATTTTTGAGCAGTCTAATTATGTATTAATTTATTTGGGTACCAATCATCAAAATTCAGTTTATATTCAGATCTGCTATTGATAACCATGTGTTTCTTAGTGATGGTGTTGTTGCTTGATCTTCCATTTGAAGGGGCATTCTTAGTAAATATTTACCTTCTTCCCCATATTCTATAATTGTTTACATATTATGTCATTAAATTTTTTTTTATTATCAAAAGATAGAATTTATGAATTATTTCTTGTAACTGTGCATAACAAAAATTACGTATTCTGAATCAAAAGTAAATGAATGGAAAAAAATGGTTGGGTGGAGATTTTGGGGAGAGCTAGAGATTTTTGGTGGATGTGGAAGAAGAAAATAAGATGTTAATATGCAGGTAGAGAAGGAGACGAGATGATGTAGTTCAAAAGAACTAGAAGGCCAGAAGAAAACCAGGCCATCAAACTGAGTCAATAATGGACTAATATGTTTAATTTTGAGTGTCCAATGGGTTGTATGGGCCATAGGACTAATAATTTTGGGGTTTGCTATTGTAATGAGCCAATTCTATAAGTCCAAATGTTTAAGTCCTATATGGGATTAAGTAGTTAGTTTCTATTCTCCAGTCAGTCCAACTGTTGGATTAGATCCATGTTTTGTGGGTTTATTACCTTATTCTGTAGTGTCCTTTGACCTGGATTACAACCCCATCAGATTGTTCCGTTTCGAGTTATTTCAAATCACCCTATCCTTACCTGTGGGTTTTATCTGAACCTACTTCATGTTAACACGATTGCATGATTTCGTATCAGAGCTATGGAGGGACAGCATATCTACTACGTTGATGGGACGATAGGTTGCTGAATTCTACATTATATTGAAGGATGATCGTGTGGGTCTGATTTGACATCACTACAAAATTTGTGGAGGAGTTTTTTTCAAGATAAAAGAGCTGATCTAGTTTCAAAGGAACAAGAAAGCCAACGACAAATCGGGCTATCAAACTGGGTCAAGAATGGACTAATATGTTTAATTTTGAGTGTCCAATGGGTTATATGAACCGTGAGCTTAATATTTTTTGGGTTTACTATTATAATGAGCCAATTCTATAAGCTCAAATTTTAGAGATTTAAGTCCTATATGGGATTAAGAAGTTGGTGATGTAGATTGAAGCATGAAGGAAAGGACCAAAACACTGTTCACATATACAGTGTGTGGGCCCATATGGAGGAGATTTAATGGGGATATTAGTTGCTACTTCTTTAGTATAAGTACCTACTTTATAGTTTCTATCTATTTTGGAGTTTCTATTTCTGTGTAATTTTTAGTTATTAGCTTAGATTTTATTTGTCTTTAATACCTTTTTTATTTTTGTTAATAGCTACTATCTTAGTTAGCTTTTTGTACAAGTCTCAATATTGCTTTGTAAGAGGCTTGCTATTTTGCTTTCTTTCCTTTTTGGTTGTAGCAACTTACACTATATATGTAATGGACTTATTGGGTCTTCCCCACAATTTAATGAAGATGAAGTGTAGGAGATATATGTCAGAATATTGAGAGATCAAACCTCATTACTTTCAATCCAGCCATCAGAATTGGCTGTAAATTTGAGGTATTCATCAATTTCTAGTACCCTTCACTCGACTGGAAGGTCTGTTCCATCTGTGGAGTTTACTTACTAAATCTGCAACCTGTTAAATTCTGGTGTTCTGTTATTTCTATTGCTGGGAATTGGGAAAATATTGTACTGTTGATCATTTTGGGAGATCCTACTGTGAGTTAGGGTCAAAGTTGCCTAACTGAACCCTAATTCTACATTAGTTAGTTTCTATTTTGTAATGTTCTGGAATAGCTTATATTTTGAAGAGGGACTCCAGTTGCAAGGGATTCTCCCTACCATACATAGGGGTGTCTTATTTTGCTTATTTCCATGAAGTTATAAATAAAGAGAAGGGGATCATACCCACTACCAACGATTTTGACAAAACTATAGCTCTTTACTGTGATTTTCTTTTAGATGCAATGGCAACCTCGCTGGGATGCCCAGTTGGACTGGTGAGATGTTAGTCAAGTTCTAGGTGAGAGGCTAAGTACATATCCTTCTATTCTTTTATCTCTATTTCCAGTTTTTGTTTCACCTTATTCTCAGGTCTGATTTCTGATTCTGGTTATGCATCAAACTGAGACTTTTCTTCGTGACATCAGCTACTGTTTTCCAAAGTGGCCTGCGTATATGTACATGCTGAATTTTGTCACTCCTCCTCCTTCCCCCCGCGATGGAAATAACAGGACGCAGACTGACCTTTATATCTCTCTCAATGACTCATTTGTGCGCAAAGACCTTTTTACTTTGCGATCTGCATAGGGTTTCTTGGATCCCTTGGTGGACTCCCCCACTTCCCATTTGGGTCCCTTATAAATAGGGGACACCTCACACCTTCCAAGGCACACCTTATAGTGCTTAAATCACCCTTCCCTTGATCCTGAAGTGCGTTCCGAAGCCCCTGCTGCCCAAACGCCCCTAAAGTCCCAAAAATCCTCAGTTTCTTAAGGAGTGTAGTTCTTCAAGAGAGTGAGACGAGCAGTCAGTCCCCTCCCCCTGAGTTGGGAGCTGACTAAAAGTACGTGTTGGGAGCAAAGGGGCCCTCCCCTTTCGGCCCTCATCAAGGGTCGTACTCAGGTATAGTAACTTTCCCTCTATTTAATTTAATATGATGTAGATCAATAGAGCAGTATGGGGGTAGTGTAAATTAGAATAAATATGCATGCTTGGGGGTGACATGTAGTTCCTTTCCTTGTATAGTAGTGTATAACGATAAATCTAATTTAGCCATTCATGTTGGTGTAGGACAAGTAATTGGGGAGAATGTTCGAATCTTAGCATCTAGTAGTGGAAAGACCGGCACATACTGGGCGGAGTGGGTGCCTAACACCTTCCTACCTCCGTAACTTGGCCCTTACTCAGACCTTGACCAGTTCATATGGAATCAATCTTAGCTCTCCCCTGACCAGGGATTGAGCCTCCCCTCACGCGTCCTAGGCCCTCCTCCTAGGTGGTAGCTCCTTTTATCATGCATATTCCAATCCCCATTATCCCGTCGACGCCAAAAGGAATTTTAGGTCTTGGTACCTACAATGTGTGTTATGGACTTATTCTTCCACAGGTACTGCTTGGATTCTACCTCGGTTACTAAATACTTATAACTTCTGTCTTCTGGTCAGCCTATTTCTATTTCCTTAATACTGTTTCTGCAGAGTTCCAACTTTAGTTTCTGATTTCTGAGATATATTACTTATCCCCACAGGTTTCGAAATGTTTTTGGAAAGTTTCTATTTTACAGTCAGTGCCATAACTCCAGATCCAACTGTTGGATTGGAATTTTGAACCATATTTCGAGGGTTTATTCCCCTATTTGGTAGTGTCCTTTGACCTGGATTACAGCCCCATAAGATTGCTCAGTTTTGAGTTATTTGAAATCTCCCTATTCTAGTCCCAAGGATGTGTCCTGCAATCCTTACCTGTGGTTTTCATCTGAACCTACTTTAGGTTAACCGGATCGCATTGTGGGAGAGAGGAAGTTAGAAGGGAGACATATGGTAATGAGGTAGAGTTTTGACATTAAGTTCTAGCTTGGGAAGGATGATAAAGACAATATAACGGGCTGAAATTGGGAGTAGCTGAGTAGGAGATAATTTTTTTTTGGGGAGGGGGGTGGGGGGTGGGGGATGGGGGCGGTGGACGAAGAAGAATGATTGAGTTGTGAAGAATAGGTCTAGATACAAATGGTACATCTGCTCATTGGTTCAGTGGCAGGGAGCCATGGCATGGGAGTTAACTTTATGATAAGTACGTGTAGATTAACACCCAATGGCTAAATAGGATTCCCCTCTGGTCTAATTCTCCCTATATCTTTTATGGGTGGATTGGTTTAGTTGGCAATTTAGATTCCATTTATGCTATATAGAATTTAGGTTCCATTATATCTGAAATGTAATTCTCTTACTAATCTCCTATCTGGCCCATTTTGCTTCTATTGGTACCATGTGAAATGATCTCTGAAGTATCTCTCCAAATCTTTTGTCCTAGTTTGTTAGTCACTTGACATAGTTGTGGCTCTGTGACAGTATGCCTTGTATTATATCAGTTTCTTGACACTACACAAGGTTACGTTGAGTTTTTTGATTAATATGTGTATACACTGTCTTATGTTTTGTTTAATTATATGTTGGTTTTCTCAGATTAGATCATTACTAGCATAGTTATATTATGGCAAGGGGTTTGCTGCCAGGCTGCATGGCCCCTGCCCCCAATGCGGGGGCCAATGGGAACGTGCACATGGGCATCCAAGGGCTGGGGCAGGGTGATCATTTCACTGCCCCATGTGAGAGGGCACAGGTCCCGTGGAACTCTCTTTTTCCCTTGTATTATATTGAATTGATATGAATTCTATGTTTCATATAAGTATTAATTATATAGATTATCATTGTTATATTACATATTCTGCACCTAAGCAGGCTCCTAGTCACATTGACAACTATAGCTAATGATTATTTCATGTTTCAGTTGTATTTGATAATATGCTTTTATTTTTGTAACCAGATGAACGTGTGCCCTCAGAACTCAAGAAAGCCATCCAGCAAGCTCGAATGGACAAGAAGCTCACTCAAGCTCAGCTTGCACAAGTAACTTTCTACTTCCTCGTTCTTTACCCCTTGTCTTTTTTTTTATTTGTAAAAGAGGGACTGGGGTTGGGGGGTGGGGGGGGGGGGAAGGATAGTTCTCTGGTTCAGAACCTAAAGCTGGCATTTCTTATCTGTAGATGATGAATGAGAAGCCCCAAGTGATCCAAGAGTACGAATCTGGTAAAGCCATCCCAAATCAACAAATTCTTACCAAACTCGAGAGGGTTCTCGGAGTGAAACTGCGAGGAAAGAAGTAGAAGTTTTCCATGTAAACAGAACCAGGAGGAAAGTTGAGTTGGTGGTAAGGTTGTGCATGCTACTAGTTTAGTCTAAAGTTAATTGTCGAGTCCAAGTGTTTTTTGTACACCCTGAACAGTCTGTTACTGTCGTTTGAGGTATCACTGTAATTAAACTATCTCATTTGACTCTTGTTGCAAGTGTTTTGTACTTGGTAACTGGTGGGATCAGCATCTTGTTCATTAGGGGCTTTGTTCCGTCTTACAGTCGATATTTCCCTTGACAATTGAGTTTGGCTTTCCAATCCTCCCGAATTAGTGTAAAGATCTATAAATCAATAAAGTTCTTAAAAACATACCTGCTGTTGTCTGATGCTAAGTTTCTGCTGTACTGGTTGCATCAGGTGGAGGTTTCCGTGTCTCAGATATCTTGGGCTCTAGCTTGCACGGTTTGAGGAAGCGGCAGATTGGAATTGATGGAATCAGCCTTTTGGTTGATTGGAATGGGCCCTTGCTGGATTTTGTAGGGTTCTGTCTGATTCCAATCGATTCGGAATTGGCGGAGGCCGATCCAGTTGTGTCGCTGACTTGAACCATGCTGGCTTGGGTTGATGAACAATTAAAAGGTGTTTATCTTGGTTTGCTTAATTTTATTTTAGAACAAAAGAAAATTTGAATCTTTCCACTCAATGCCAACAATATCTGATCTATCTACATTTTGTACAGGTTTTCATATTTTGGGGAATTGAATACTAATATTATATGAAAAATTCATCATTTTACACCTAATGGGGATGAAATTTTGTGGGAAGTAAAACCCCAGTGTTGAGTTCACATGTGTAGTTTTCAGAGAAGGCGGCGTGGACTACATGGGTACATGGGCAAATAAACCGTTGAATTTCAGTTGCTAAATATAAGTTATTTTAAAGAAAGGGTTTTGTACAAATGCTCCCCCTGAAAATGCCCATTTGTCCAAATGCCCTCTCTTATAATTTTTTTAATTGCAGACTCCTCTTATTTTCAAAACAGTGTAGCACTTTGGTCTAATCTGTTAGTCTGGATGTTATGTTCAAATGGCTGGACTTTTTTTTATCATTATGCCTTGGTAGAATGATCAAATTGTCCTCATTAAACACTCAACCCTCCAACTCTTCTTCCAAACCCATCTTCCAAATCCTAGCAGCGAAGATGGAAACCTATGCATAAACAGATCAATCTACCTGTACCAGAAAAAAACAACTCAATAAATTCCCATATCGTCAGGGACAACAATTCCAATATTTCAACTCGAAATCTCTTACTCTTTTTTGTTTATCACCTTAATAAATCAATTGGAAAACATGGAAACCTATGCATCCACTTTCAAAGTGGCGAAGAAGACAAGAACCGTCGTTGGGCTGAAGAGTGAAGCCAGTGGCCCCTTCCCACTGGGTCTTTTATTAATATTATTACTGGTCCAACTACCTTTACTGTTCATCATCATCATCACCTGTGTTTGTTGTTTGGTCATGGCTTCTGGAACTGGGTTCACAATTGGAACCGTAATAGACTTCTCAGTTATGCTATAACCACCATTTTCTGGGCAATTGATTCAGTTTTACATGTGCGTTAGGTAATCCCAATTCTTGATTTTCAAAAAAATTTAAACATTTAGATTACTAAATGGGTACAAAAGATGAAATTTTAATCTTCGAAAAACTTTTTTCTAATCTAGTTTATAAAGAAAGGAATAGAGAAAGGAAGAACAACTTCAAAGTAAAGTTCACCTTTGGACGATCTATCCCCATTAGTTGTTGCAGTATCTCTCCTCTCTGTGACCTTTTCCGGGAAAAGCTTCTCTATAACTTAAAATATTTTCCCTTTTTTCTTTTTAATAAAAAAATTCAAGAAGAATATAACTATCGAAGAAGGTATCAAGCAAATGAAAACAAATGAGAAATCAATAATCAAGGGGGAAAAACTAATCCTGTGTATAATAGTTGACAATTTTGAAGACTTCAATAGAGATAAATCCCGAACTTTGATTCAGAGAGAGAGAGAGAGAGAGAGGGAGGGAGGGAGGGAGAGAGAGAGAGAAAGAGGTTCTCTTACAGTGAATCTTGAATTAGGAGAGATGTCTTTATCGGTGACATGAGACAACCTTTCAATATTTACAATAAAATTTGGGAAAATTACATGATTAGTTAATTTTAAGTTTTTATTTACAAAACTATTCATCTTATGTTTGAATTAACAAAAATAGACAAAAACAAGTTAAGGTTTACAAAACTGAACAAAATAGTGTCTCTCCCTCCCACACTTACTTTTTAGACATTTTTACCTCTGCAATTGCCTTTTCGCCCAAGCATCCTTCATTCCCTGCAACCCCACCCCTGTCCCAGCCACCGCCATTCTCTGTTATCCCAAGTAACAGAGGAAAAAAAAAAGAGATTTTTTCAAAGGGAAACTATCGAGGAAGATGAAGGATGAAGGAGAGTCACTGTTTTGTCTAGTTTTGTAAAACTAAACTTGTTTTTGTCTATTTTTGTTAACTCAAACATAGGGTGGACATTTTTGTACATGAAAACCCAAAAGTAGCTAATCATGTAATTTTCTCATAAAGTTTTCATTTTTATCGCCTCTATCTGGTAAGCCTTCTTGGTTGGAAATCGCCATTTTCAGTATTTTTTCCAGTCAACCAAAGTTGCAGGATTTCAGTCGAATCCCCAAACTAATCCCATATGGAAACCGCTTTCAGTTCTGATTTCAGCCGAATCCCCAAACTTCAACGCCATTAAAAGGCTTTCTGTGAACTTCGCCGCTAGGGTTTGAAAGAAAGGTTTAGAAGATGAGTTGCAGGGTTGAGTGTTTAATGAGGGCAATTTGGTCATTCTATCATATCAAGAGCATAATGATAAAAAAAGTCCAACCGTTTGAACATAACGTCCGAGACTAATGGATTGGACCAAAGTGCTACACTGTTTTAAAAGTATGGAGAGTTTGCAATTAGAAAAGTTGTAAAAGGGCATTTGAACAAATAGGCATTTTCAGGAGGGCATTTGTAAAGAACCCTTAAAGAAATGGATGAATGGAATATGTGGGATTTAAAAAAATGCCACATGGAGGGGTGTGGGGAGAGTATGATTCAATTACTATGAAATTTGACATGGCAAATGCAGACCATTTCTTACTTAGATGTCCAGCAGTTGAAATTGTCATGTTGCACAAATATACGTACGATATCAAAACTTTTTCTGCCTTTGTTCTCATACAAGTTGGGAAATTAAATGTCTCTAATTTTTTGGATTGCCTGTTTGAGAGCCATGTTGAAGTTGATGTAGGAAGTTATATTTGGATGATAAGACTAAGACTAAGCATGATGTGTCAAGTTTTGGTGGATTGGTGATCCAACTCAGCCATATGAGGTGTACCCTGCCATATTACACTTTCCTTGGTTTGAGCACTGGTATATGTCATCATGCTTTGATAGAAAGAATTTATATTACAATCTGTAAAGGATCCAAGCACCGGTTGAAAATTTAAATTTATTTATTTTTTTCAAATTTTCTCACTCATTTAAAGGGATTTGCAATATCCAGGCCTAAGCACGCGCATTCATATTGATGTCGGAAGTCATCTGCATCATTCAAGTTTCTCGTGACTCAAAGGAAGGGTAGGTTCATATAGATGTGAGGAGAGAAACTCTTTATGAGATCTCATTATTCTCGCCATGTTTCCTGATTCAACTTCGATTATTGTGGTCTCAGACTTGGTCTGGCGTTTTGACATGTCTTGGCTGTTGTCATTTGATCAAAACCTCTCATCTGCATTTGGTGCTTGCCATGCACCCCCACCAACCCCCACAATTGGGCTTCCCACTTGCGCCCCTCCCCCACCTAGTGGCCTATGGGCCCTCCATAAGTTGAGCAAAAGAAAAAAAAAAAAAAAAAATTCCTCGATGAACTTAGCAAAAACCCAATGATAATTGCTACCCACCTGCTTACGTTTAAGGCTTTAAGGCTTTAGGATTATTTTTAAGAATGGTTGATATTGATTTTATTCTCAATTTGTTTTTTAATACATATACGGATACAAATGATAAAAAAACAAGGGGTTAGCCAAGGTCAATCAGGGTTCAGTTCGACAGCCTGAGCTGAGGTATCTGAGTTTGACCTCAGAGCCTAATTGAGCTTGGGCTGAGCTAAGAGGACTTAGGGTTCGCACAAGGGTTTTAAAATACTTAGTCCAATTTGACCCTGTTGTACATCTATTTTTATTGTTTTCTATATCTATGATACCTATAGAGTATGCTATTGTGGTTTATAGTAAAATCAACTTAGAAAAACTTAGGCCCCGTTTGTTTGACGGGAACTTAGGTGGGATGAGAGAATTGGGGTGATAATGTATTGATGTGACATTTCAAAATACCATCTCAATCTTGTTTGTTTAACTTGGGGTGGTGAATTTACAAAAGTTCATAGAACACCATTAAATGTTTTTTTACGTTGAAACGTGGCACTTGAAAACCCCACTCCTATGCTATCCAGAATCCCACAAAAAAACCTCTTAAAAAAAAAAAACCAAAACAAAAGATCGCACAAAAATACAAAGTACTTTGGTGACTGTTTATAAGAAAAATAAAAATCCTACCCTTGTTCCCCAACCCCACAACATTCTCACCCCATCTTCCCCATCAAACAAATAGGGTCTTATATAATTTTACTGAATAACTAAATGCAAATGTTGAGAGTTGTAGAATCTTTAAACACTAGTTCATCTCGTTGATCGGTACGATTGTGTGGTTTCTCTCATATGGGGGTCTGAAATGACCATTCCACCCCATGATCGAACACACTGTCCGGGTGGAGTCCACCCCCCTTTTATTAGAGACACTAAGAAATCGTATCGGGCCAGGGAATCGCAGGTGATAAAAATGCGTCCATCATGCTGGATCTAAAAACACATAAGAAATTGACTTACTATAAGTGAATTAATGAATGGTTGATTTGAAGACAATTACATGTTACAGTTTCACGCAATTAGGTATAAGCAGGTGACGTGTTTAACAATTAACAAAGGAGGGTTCATCATTTGACTTATCACTACCTAAAACTAGTGGGACTGCGTCAAATTGACTCTTTTTGCATATTAATATGTTATTTTGCCTTGGGTCAGTTGGGTGGTCCTCCACAAATCACAATACAATATTGATTCCCAAAAGCTTTCTCCATATTGGGGACTCGGATATTTGCCACAAGACCCTTGGAATTGTCTAAGCATTGAAGTCTAAGCTAAGCAAAGTCATCGGCAATTATTATGGGGATAATTAACTATTTCTCATTATTAGATACTATCTTAGCGTAGGACTACAACCACCCACCTACCCATATTCTACATTTAGGAAGATAGGGCCTCATGTCTAAAGGTGTGCTTTAAGCCTTTAACATTGGGTGTTGTATATAACTAAGTTGCATCATTAAGGTGAAAGATATGTGGTTTTTGTGGGAAGTAGTTTTCTGTCTGGGAGTGTGGTCTCCGCCAGCACTCTCATGTATTTATCCCTCTCCTCTTTAAAATAAGGGGGTAAAGGTGTTTTTTCATATGGAGAGAAAAGAGAAAGACTCATGGGAGTTCTGATGTAGGCCACACTCTCGGACAGAGTTATTTTTTCCGTGGTTTATATATAGAACATGCAAAGTATCTCATGATGTGTGGGTCTTCTATACTACACGTCTCTTTCAAAGTTCAAATTCTTCATTCAATCAATTGGTTTTAGGAATCGGATCACGAAATCGGTAGACCCCGATCCCAATTAATTCTGATTTCTAATATATTCTTATCTATATTTTTTGGGAAACCATTCTCTGTGGGGGAGCACAGAGGCCATGTGCGTGTGGCAAACAATGAGAGCGCGTGTGCTAGCATCTTGGGGGCGGTCATTTCGCCCCCCCTACAGAGAATATTTTCCCGTAGTTTTTAATAAATCAATGAAACTTATCTCATGTAATTAAATTTAGGGAAAACGATTCTCACGCAAACAATGTAGATGTGAAATCCAAAGAGATACAAAATTTTTGAATTACCCTCATGTAAACCATAAAGTCCCCCCCAACCCAACTTGCCTTGGCCCAAGAAACATAGACAAACACAAGGTGAGGGAACTCCTTTGGGCCTTACGAGCTTTCAACGACCCTTTGGAGGCAGCCCACAAACCCAATCCATACAATACATTACAATGAACAAATGACATGTGTGGCTTCCCCCTCCCCTCCCCCCGCGGCAGCATAGAGAACATTTTTTTCATATTTTTTAATCATTTTTCTTTCTTTTACTTCGTAAAATAACATAAAATCAATGGAACTTAACTCATGTAATTCAATTTAGGAAAAAATATTCTCACACAAATGATGTAGAATCGAAATCCAAACAAATACAATTTCCCCAAATTACCCTCATGTAAATCCTAAAACTTTTCCTCAAGAGTTGTTGCTCCCACGTAGATCACCCAACTTGTTATGGCCCAAGAAACATAGATAAATACCCGACTCCTCTGTGCCTTACGGGTTTTCAACGAGCCTTCGAAGGCAACTCTAGAACCCAATCCACATAATACATAGACCATCAACAAGCGACATGGGGATCCCTCCCCACACTCTCTCACATAGTCATGGTTCCTACCTATATCCTCTCTCCTTAGAGACACCATGTACACCCCCTACTGAATCAAACTATTCTTGCACCGTGAATGGTATGGCGTGGTATCTCCCCTCCATGCCGACGGTGTGGAGAAGTTTGGGAACCATTGCCGTCGATACTAGCTTTAGAAGACCTGTATTGACGGATGATTTTATAACCTGATCACTTGTTTGCTGACCATTTCAACATTGTTGATACGATATATATATTTTTTCATATCCAAGAAAAAGAAAAAAGAAAAAAAACTATACTTTGACAAAGTCAGTTGCTTTGAGCTTCAATCAAGCCTACAACATTTTATGTCTATTTCTTTCGGAATTGGGACCCAAACATTACTTTCTAGAATTAGTCTTTTCGAGTTTCGAAACCGACAACTATGTCTTTTCATCAAAAAAAGACAACTATGCATGATTTAGTAATACCCGATAGTGATAGTGGCATATATATATATATATTATTTGGGAATTATAATTTATATAAATATAAATTGGTTTATGGTTAGCTTGTCAATAGAGCCCGTGATGAACTCATGAAATGATTATATAAATAATTTTAAGATTTGGATAATCTGAAAAAGGCTGAGTTTTCCTTCAGCCACAGTCAAAAGGACTGCAACCTTTAATGTCCCTAGGAAATGGTGGACCCTCCAACAGGAAAAGATGTTAATGTTGTCCGCTTAACAAATGTTCTCTTGTAAGGGTTTTTTTCCCCTATATGATACCATTTCGTGTGCTTCCATTGGTATAGGGTGGGAGATTAATCCACCTATACAAATATTATCCCACACAATCCATTAAATGGAAGTGTTGATGAGAATTAATTTATGGACAAGAGATTGATACGTTGGCAAGGTGCCCTTGTATCATACCCCCACCAATTTGGGAGGTGGGGGTGTGAGATGTTTCGTCAAATAAGGGAAAAGGAGATGGAAGAAAGTATGTCAGATGAAAGAGGGAAAAGAAAGAGAAACTGTGAGAAAATTGTACACATTGAATATGTGTACAAATTTTTCTTTGAATATATGAAGGGGTCCAAGTCCTAACAATTATTTGAATCCTACTTATTTAAGGGGTTTTTTTTATTTTTTTTATTTTTGATAAAGATCTTTTTTATTTTTTTGATAAAAATTGGCCAAGACTAACAACTCACAAATAAAAAGTCATGAACTCAACTTTCCTTGGGGTCTACCCTTAAGAAGTCGGGAGTTCAATTGTCCTTGGGGCCTACCTATTAGAACAAGTGCTTATTTCAAACCTATTGTGGTCCATATCTTTTAATGACAACCATGGATATAGAAGAATTTCTTATGTCATCATTAACATTTAAAAAATCTAAACCGGATCAAAATCGGCCATGATTGATCCTGATTCTAGCTATTTTGGAGCAGTTGATTCTAGGGATTTTTTGGATCATATCATTGGGTTTTAGATCTAAAGGATTAATTCCATTGGTAGGGAACAATTTGATCTCAATTTCAAGTTTAAAATCTTTGGTCACCATTGGTTGAATCATTGATTCTACTTTCTAGTGAGTCTAGAATGTTTTTTCTTTTGGTAACAATGAGTCTAGAATGTGGGTACCATAGAATGATGCTTTCTTATTCTCAACATAAGAAAGCAAGGTTGAAGATGACAATTCTTTTGTTTTACTTTCTCAGCTGTTTTTTTACCAACCAGCAAAGCTTAACTCCAGTAATAAGAAAGTTTTAAGTGGTTTGAGAAGAGAAGGTAAAATTGGGCTTAATTCTATCATCTATTTGTTTTGCCACCAATCGTCCAATGCTCTGTAAATGGGTAAGCATCTGCCACAGCTTTTGCAGAGCACCAATATATGGAACTTCTGAGTAATAATAATGTTGACGTTTACTGTGATTGAAGCCTTTTTTCGTTTTTTTTTTTTTTTAATCATTTATGCTCCAAATTAAGCAGTACTTATAAAGGTCTCATCTCTGATCTGCTAGTGACCAATTTTTACTATCGACGAATGTTCTCTGTGCCACAGGCGCAGGCTGCGCCCAGACACATGGGGGTGGACGCAATGACCATCCTGCCCCCCTAAGTGACAGGCCTATGTGTCTGGATGCAGCCTGCACTGCGGCACAGAGAACATGAGCCCAATTTATATGTTTGGGGCTTATTTTTACATTCTTTGCCAGCCTTTGTAACCTTAGGAGCCAAATGGATCAATCAATAAGGCAAAGTGCCCATGCCTTCTCCTTTTCAGATTGAGTTGTTTTCGCTACAACCACAACTAAACAACTAATGGTTGAGGAATACTCTGTCCCCGTATTCTTGTTCAGGGGTTAGGTGTAGACCTAATGAGATTCCTAGCTTTATGGTAGCCCCAAATCATTACACCGGCACCCAACTGGTCAAGTTCTTTCTTTGAAAATGCAATCCCTCGTTATTCTTTGGGCTCCATTTGGTTGCAAGGAAAATTGAAAAAAAGTCAAATGAAAATTTTTAAAATTTTTTTAAGGAATTTTATTTTGAAAGGGTTCTCTGAGCAAGCAATGTACATTACATCCCTTTATGTTATTTTTCTAAATTATTGTTTTTTTTTTTTTAAATTGATATATAATAATACATGTGAGGAGGTGCACTGTATGCCTTAGGCTCAAATAGTCTTTTTTTTTTTTTGTATACTAAATTTTTGGTAATCATTACCCAATCTGATTGTATGAACTTAATTTTCTTACATATTTAGTAATGATATTTTTGAGATGTAATTTGTATTTTACATTTGAAATCCAATGGATTTAGATGTAAAATAAAGTAAAATGTAATAACCAAATGTAGAACAATTTGGAGTTAGTGATATAACCATGTGGGGTAATGATAACAAAAGTTTCTTTATTAGGTTTGAAATTTTCACTGCCCTTCCCTTCAATTTCCTTGTGATCAAATGGAGACTTAGGGATATCTAATTGGGTAACATGAGTCTCTCAAATACTTCGGATAATGTTATTATTATATGTTGACGTATCTTCAGTTACATTTCCTAATCGAAATCGATATCACATGTAATGGTTTCCTAATCGAATTCCATCTCATGTTATCTCTTGTACAAGAAAGCTTTTTCTTTTTCTTCCCTTGATATTAATCAAATGGTTATCATTATTGGCACTAAAAAAACATGTATTGGGAAGACAAGTGAAATCTATTTTTTATTTAAAAAAAAAAACTTTTGTAACCATGACTGTATAATCTATTTAATTCTTATCATGTTTGATAATTAAAATTTTTAGAAATAATCTTTATTTTCCTTTTCAAATTCAAGAGAGTAGTTTGATTGGAAAGCAAAGTAAAATATAGTGATCAAATTTGGAATTATTTGGAGTTAATTACATAATTATGTTAGGTAGTGATTACAAAAGTTTTCATTTTAATTTTGATTTAGTTTTTAATCTCTTTCCCTTTATTTCCTTTGCAACCAGATGTAGCCTTCATGTTTTTAGCAATTCAAATACTCTAAAAATACCTAATTCTCTAGACATCTTCGAAACTTTGTTTCAATACGAATTTTAATTTTTTTAGTATGTTAAGAATAATGATATGAACAACATGTCTCTAATGGTATAATTATTTAATTCATGTTACATTATCAAAATATCGCACCAGGGTATGTTTGGTTGGCAAGAATTAAATATAAAAAAAATGAAATTTTTTGAAAAAAGAAGAGAGAAAGAGACATACAACTCATGATTAGTGTAATCATTATTTTTTAAAATTTTGGAAAAGAATAAAGAAAGACCAATAAATTCATCATTAATGTTATCATTATTATGTCATATTATATATATATATATATATATATATTTCTTTTCTATCCATTTCTTGCCAACCAAACATAGCCATTGACATATTATGTTGTCAATTGCAATTGGATTCTCACGTTTATTGAAATATGTTATTATCAAACGAAAGACATTATTGCAATACAATACACTATAAGGCTCCATTTGTTTTGTTGGGGATTGTGAGATGAGAAAGTTTAGGATAAATCCCACATTTTGGAGAGAGAGAGAGACAGAGAGAGGTGGATCCAAAAAACCTCTGATAGGAATAACCACCTAAGTTCACATTTTTTTCCACCTGGACATCCAAATATCTCAATTTATCATACTTTTTGGAAAGTCTTTAGATTTTTCCACACTATTCATTTCCAGTCCACCAACTCCTCCCTCATGAAACTTGAGTTATAGCTTGTGATGCATGATACTGATGCTAGCACGAGTGACGAGGGTGGATGGCAAGTTAGTTTTTCCTATGTGAATGGAATTCACTACTAAACAAGCATAGGAGTAGATATCCAATTGAAGTTCAGTTGAAGCCATTATAACTTTTATTTTTATTTTTAACAATTAAAAAAGTTTTTTTAGTCACAAGTTACTAGAAATGTTGCCTACATAATCATCTAACAACTAATAGTATTTGAATCAAAAGAAGTAGTTTTCTATCCAGAAGTGTGGCCTATGCCAGCACTCCCATGTGTCTATCTCTCTCCTCCTCAAAACAAAGGTGTAGAGATGTCTTTTCATATGGGGAGGAGATAGATAGACTCATGGGAGTGCTGGCATATGCCACACTCCCAGACAGAGAACTTTCTCCCTTGAATCAATATGAGTTCCTTCCATGTGATGGTAATGTTTTTAGAAAGATACATTTTAAGAGGTAGTTTCCTTCGAGACTAGATTAGATCAGGTTCTCGTACGAGAACCATTCTCATTTCCTTCACCCATGGCGATTGGAGAATCTACTGTCAATGGGTTTTGGATGTCTTAAAATGGGATTGAAAACAATGGGAGGGCATTATCGATTTCATAGAGCAATAATGACCTTAGAAAAATTTTTACCCTAAGGCCAGCCTGCCCAATCCCCTATGCGCGCTGGAGAGGATCTGGACTCTGGGGGGATTAAAAATAGATATAGGCCCATAAATGTCAAACATGGCCTACAGAGACTCTACATAGGATATTTTCC
The DNA here is from genome assembly GCF_018873765.1 of Telopea speciosissima. Taxonomy (NCBI): domain Eukaryota; kingdom Viridiplantae; phylum Streptophyta; class Magnoliopsida; order Proteales; family Proteaceae; genus Telopea; species Telopea speciosissima. The sequence continues at coordinate 66,545,825 of NC_057917.1, read as the reverse complement.
ACCGATCCTGCTGTTCAAAATTTTCGAATGATGAAATAGACGTTTAAAAGAAATAAATTAAAAAAAAAAAGGTGAAATCGACGACTCAAAAGGAAAGACTAGCCGCTGCATTTGAATTGCTTTAAAATTGTGGTTTTTTAGTTTGACAACAATTTCGCAGCAATTACGATTTACGAAAGAGAGGGATTGCCTTTGTAATCTAATTAATACTCCATTAATTATCATCTTTATCTTGTCTCTCCTTTTGATTTCTTCGTCTTCGTCTCCGTCTCCGTCTCCGTCTCGGTTCGGTTTCGATAAATCTCTCTCTCTCTCTCTCTCTCATTCTCCATCGCTCTCAGGCCATTAGCCTCTAGCCTATGAAGATTTTAGGACCAGAAGAAGGTAGCAGCAAGTAATGTCTCTGAGAAGGGTATTTCGGTCCCGGAAGGGCCTTTCGAGTTGCTCTCAGGATCTCAGAACCCTAAAAGCAGAAGGGATCGAAGCAGACCAACAAAAGCTCGGAGGCAGTGATGATGAAGAAACCAAGGAAGGAATTGTAGCTTCTCCGGATGAGGATTGCTGGTCCAAAATGCTTCCCGAGCTTCTCGGGGAGATCATCCAGCGAGTCGAGATCAGCGAAGACCGGTGGCCCGTCCGGAAGAACGTTGTCTCCTGTGCCTGTGTCTGCAAGAGATGGAGAGACGTCACCAGAGGGATCGTTAGGTCTCCCCTCCAAAGCGGGAAGATCACTTTCCCTTCTTCTCTCAAGCAGGTTTTGCCTTTTCATTCCCTTTTAAAATAAAAAATAAAAAAATCTCTTGTTTGGTGATTCCTTCGGGTTTTGGTGTATCTCGTCCAAGTTGGGTGTTTAGATCTGTCTTTGGAACTCTTTGTTACATTCCTGGTTTTTATAGTTTGATCTTTTTTCCCCTGTTGAGAAATGAGAACCTTCTTCACCCATCAGTATGTTTTCGATTTTGTGTAATGCTTTGTAAGGTTTAACGCTAGTATTATGTTAAAAGTTGATATTTCGTATTGGATTATCGGTCTGATTTGAAGTTTGTTTTGTTAGTTTATGTTTATTTGAATTTCGGGTGATGTGTGCTTCTTGGGTTATTGATTTCGCATTCTCAAAGGACATTTTGATTATTGTTACTTCTTTTTCAGTATTAGGATAGTTATTGGTTCCGGGATTGATGTGTGATTCATTTTTACAAAAAATGCAGCCGGGGCCTCGTGACACTCCCCTTCAATGTTATATCAAACGGAACAAAAAGACCTCCACTTTCTATCTTTATCTTGGGCTGACTCCAAGTAAGTAAATTTAATGGAATGCCTTTCTTATGGATTCACGGTCTTATTAGAACTTTCTTCTGTGGACTTAACCTTTTGTTGCTCAATTCGTTTGAATTGAATACCATCTGTACATTTGACTTACTAATACTGAACATGAAAGTGGTAATTTTACTCCTGTGATATTATAACTGAACACTCAATTTTACTCATCTCATGATCATCTGAACCCTCTAGATGAGCCATTTATGTTTATACAAGTAAATCTGTTTCATTTCCTGCTCTACAAGTCTGTTTGATATGTTTCAGGTGTAGTTGGGAATAAACACATTGAATTAATTTGTTCATGTGCATGTTATTTGAAACAATCCCTTCTAGTTGTCAACACATCCTCTACATTTAGGTCGGAGCAGTATTTGACAGGAAAATATCAATGCAGGTGAGCTTAGCTGACCTTTAAAGATTATAACCGTATGGTTGCTTGTTCTAGTACCTTCCTATGGTAGGATCTGCTTTACACAGAAAAGTTAGATGGTGGGAGATGCTAAGTTCTACACCGTTTTTGTTGTTTTTTTATTCTTCTTGATATCTTATGAGTTTTTCATGATCACTGTTGTACTCCTGAAGATTTGGTGACGGCATCATAATGTTTGAATAACATCTATTTGTTCCCTTTTGGAATTGTCCGGAGCCTGGAGACACTTGTTTCTCTCTTGAAACATTTATTTTCCCTTTTAAAGCCCAACGGATTCTTCCTCAGATTGTACGAGAGCCAGATATTGTGCAGAGTAGAAAGGAGGATTTCAGAATTTAGATCCACCTAAATATGCAAATGGGATTTTCAGAAGTGTTGAAGTGTATCCATTAAAGACAAATCAAACACTGTAACACTAGAAATTATTGAAATCCCATTCATCACAGGGGAAACTGTTAAATAGTGGGATTGGAAATTAGGAGTCAGGAGGAGTCGGGAAAGAACCTCAATTTCATTTTACTTTAGGAAATTGGAGGACCCGATACTTGTTTGGGATTTATTTTTAGTGAAAGAAGTGAGAGGATTGAAAAGGAGTGTCCTAACATGCAGATTCGGTGGGAGATGGAGTCAGCTGAAAATGACAAGAGTTGCAGGCGAAACATTCCTTGAGCCTTTCAAACCTATGCCAAGTGTGGGTGGCAAAATATTCAGCTCTGGAGTTCATATTTCCTGGAAATTGTTGTCTTTTGAGTTATTTGGTGGTTTGGAAGGAGAGAAGTATTTGAATTTTTAACAAGAGAATGTCATTGGATGATTAACAAGTAAGAACATATTTCTGTTGTTGTTGTTTTCAGTGTTATCTTTTTTGTTGTCTCCATAAGCAGTTTAATGGAGTCACTATTGTGTTTTCTTGAATAAAGTATGTCATCTAGGGAAGCAAAAAAGATCGTGGTATGTTGCCCTGGCCCTCATAAATTACTGTCTATAAACCCAAACCTGCTGCAGTAAGGATTTAGGACCTACTTTATGGCTTATGGACCTCTGTGCAACTCTGCTGGTGCCGGCCCTTCTCCAAAATTCATGCATAAAGTGGGTCTTGGTGGCATGTCATCCTAGGAGTAATATAGGTTGGGTAGTGATTGGGAAATTTGGGAACACTAGAAGATATAGGCTGTACGACTTTCTGGTAAGGCTAAAAATTGATAGTTATATTATTTTATTTGAAGTGAGGAATCATTAGCCGAAGAAGACCCTGGTCAATCCATGTGGCCTTCTTGATGAACGTCAGTGACAGAGTCATTGTAAATTGGTCCGCGGGCATCATGATAAGTAAAGATTTAAGAGCTTAAAGGTTAGGGAGGGTATTGGGGCTGGCCCCCACTTTTGGGCTTTATATTTATTATATTACTGTAATAAAACCAAAAGACTAAGGCCTAACCCAAACCAATAGTAAACCCTAGCCCAAATTTAAACCGGACCTGCATTATTCGCTCCTTGTTAGAAAAAGACTCATCCTTAAGTCTTGTTGTGTCATAGCACCACCATCAATCGATTGGCATCCTTGAACATTCAGTTTGATAGGACAGTCATTCTACAGTTTGCCCAAATAAACTCAGCAACATTTGGCTTCATCATTATTTGTAGAGGAAGAAGGAAACCAATGGTATTGATCTCTTCGAACTCTGTTCCCTCAATTGGAGTCCGTTCTTGGGGTTCCACAACTTCAATCGGACTGGCGATCAAATCCTCAACTACAATCTCGGTCGTGGCTTTCTCTTGAACCTTCATGTGCACTTCCAATGATTCTTTAAGCAATTCAATTATAACTTCACTTTTTTTTGAACTCTTCAGTGGGCTCTGTATAATATTTCTAAATTCTGTAAAAGAAGCCCTTATGTCTTGCATACTCTCTTAGAATGAATAAAATCATCTTTCACCGAAAGGATTAAGTCACAGATGCATTGATCAATCTTCATAATGAAACCTTATAGGTTAGGCTCTGACACCAAATTGATGCAGATGGATTAGATCAACCTGTGGGTAATGGTCCAAAGAGATACCTAAGGCTATGATTTGTTGAGAAGAGTGGCAACAGATCTGGCTTTAGATCTATGATCAGAAAGAATGGAAAGAATATTCCAGATCTGATGATCAGATTTGATTATGCAAGATAACAGAAACTGAGGAGCATAGCTGTCATGCGTGTAGGCGACCCAAGGCGTTGGGGGGCCTAGACGCCTAGGCATCCCTAGGTGATGCCTTGACAACTATGCTGAGGAGTGAATTTTGATAATATCAGAAATTTAATCAGTAGAGCTTTGAGAGGTCGTTGGGATAAACAGGGGAGAGAAAACAACGAATAGATGAAAAGTTTATAATATATTTGTTTAGCCAGTAGATGACCTGTTCGATGCTTGAGATCTAATCCAAGAATAGCCTGTGACAGCCAAGAGAAGAGAGAGAGAAGTTGTTGGTGAGAAAAGAGATCAACGGGAGAAAGAAAGAGAGGAACAAAGAGAGGAAGAGATAGTTAGCTTGTAGCCTTAACTAAGCAAGAAGGGAGAAGATGGAAGGTAGAAGGAGGAAAGGAGGAGATGAAGAAGAGAAGGAAAGGAAAGAGACAGATATCGGGTAAATGAGTTTAAGTGGTAAAAACCACTTTTACTCTACTCTATATTGCCATTGACTTAAAGAATGTAGAATCACGTAGGTGCCCTTACATATATTACAGCTTACTACAAATGACTACACAACTTACCCAAAAATACCCTTACAACCATAATTCTAACACTCCCCCTCAAGTTAGGGAGTAGATATCAACCATCCCAGCTTGCTCAAGAGAGAATGGAACTGTAGAGCATGTATCCCTTTAGTTAACAAGTCAGCTAACTGATCCCCTGTCCTCACAAAGAGTGTGCCAATACATTTTGAGTCAATCTTCTTACTTCATGTGCTTTGTGAGATCATGTTGAACAGGGATGTGAGCAATACTGATGGCTACCTTATTGTCGCAATATAATCTCATGAAACCATGATTTTTAAACCCTAACTCTTGAACTAACTTCATCAACCATAGAAATTCACAGATACCATGAGCCATGGCTTTAAATGCTGCTTCTGCACTTGATCTTGCGACAACAAATTGCTTCTTGTTTCTCTAAGTGACCAAGTTTCCACAGACAAAGAAAGATACATTATCCTGATGTAGATCTCCTATTAGTACAGAACCAACCTAATCTGCATCAGTGAAGCAATTGAGGATACGATATGCAGCCTCCGTATGACCTGTCCTAGGAGCATGCATGAATTGACTAACCACCTCAACTGTATATGCAATATCTAGATGAGTCAGTGAGAGATAAATTAACTTCCCCATTAACGTCTGGTTTCTTCTTGCATCAACTAGAGGATGGCCGCTATCATCTCCTCTATGATTTGGATCAATGGGTGTGGCCACAGGTTTACAGCCCAATAGCCCTTTCTCCTTCAAGAGATTCAACACATACTTTGCCAGATGTGAATCCCTCTTCTTGACCTTGACACCTCAATGCCTAAGAAATACTTCAAGACACCAAGGATTTTAATTTCAAACTGTTGAGCCAAGTAAGTTTTAAGCCTCGTTCTTGATCATTCTCTGTCACCACAATATCATCAACACAAACAATTAGTGTTGTAATTCTACCATTCTCTTCTAATCTGCTCGACTTTGAGAGTACCCATTCCTCAAAATGGATTGCCTAAACCTTTCAAACCAGGCCTTTGGTGATTGCCAAGGCTATAAAGGGCCTTCTTGAGGCGGCACACCTTTCCTTCAGCTGTAGGGAATTTAAACTCAAGATGAATTTGCATGTATATTTCCTCTTCGAAGTCTTCATGAAGAAAGACATTCTTCACATCAAATTGATATAGTGGCCAGTCTTGGTTTGGTGTTAGAGACAAATCATCAAATGTGGCAAGCAGAAGCAAGGGGCTAGCCTTGGCACAATGGTTAAGCTGCGTTATTGCAACCTGTTGGTTGTGGGTTCAAAACTTGGAAACAGCCTCTCCTGCGAAGCAGGGCATAAGTTTGCATACATTTGCCTCTCCCAGACCATGCAGTAGCGGGAGCCTCATTCACTGGGACACTAAAATGTGGCAAGCAGAACAATAATGAATGTGTATCACTTTATGGAACTATATCAAAGGCGTAAGTTTTGTGCAGGAATTTCGGGATGAGGAGAGCATTTTCTTCTCTCTTTTGGGACATTTTTCTTAGAAAGAGAGAGGAACAAGGTAACTTACACATGAAGGAAAATTACTGGCTTCTGAATAGTTGGCACTATATAGTAACAGGAGCATTTCTCTGAAGTTCATGTTTGCTTTTCTGAGGGTTGCAAACTTCAAATTCTTAGGAACTCCTAAGAAAGAATTTTGTTTTGAGAATAAAAAATTTCTCTCTTTTTCCTGCCTAAATTTCGAAATAAGCTGTTATATTGGCTGGTTGATTGCTTTTTGCCTGGTAATCTTAATCGAGCTTTCTGGGGTTGTTGTTGCAGCATTGATGGATAAAGGGAAATTCCTTTTAGCGGCACGAAGATTTAGGCATGGTGCTCACACTGAATATATAATCTCTCTTGATGATGATGATCTGTCCCAAGGAAGTAATGCTTATGTTGGGAAGCTGAGGTAAAGGCTGTGGCAAAACTTTGTTTTTTCTTACAATGCACTTCCATTGAACGTATTGCCCTCTTAATAATGAACATCAACATATCTTGAGAAGATATTCTATTCTTCTTGATTCATTGAAGCTATTAACTTTTGGGTTTTTTATGGTAATTTTTAGAAGGGATGTTAGTTTTTTACATCTATTAGGTCATCCTATATTCAATATTTTATGTACATATAACATTTTATATTACCTAATAAAAAAGGTGTATCTAAGAAGAACGAAGCTTAATGTATCTTAGAATATGTTACTGGTTACATGAATGTATTATGTATACATATCTGTATCTAATTTCGTGGGAAAAAGATTGTTTGGGCCCACCCTTGGCTTGATACCCTCTGAATGAAGCACCTTTTTGGGGCAAAAGGTTCCTTCATTGTTGTGGACAGATCCTTCTTTTCACGATCACCTGATTTGCCACGTGGTATGGTTGGCCGGGGCTCATATTTTGTGACAGGTAGACCCCTAGGTCCCCTGCTCAAATGTTAAGCTATTCACTTGTGGTGTTAAGGCTGGAATAGAGAATGATTCCAGTTCATTGTGTAGTATGTTATCCCTTTTTTTATGGGATTTCTCTTCGGTTAGTATTTTCATTGTAATTAGCTTCTCAGCTAGAGTTGAGGGTGGGGTAATTTCAGCCCAGTTGGAGTTGCCAAGTAGCAAATAGAGCTTCAAAAAATTCGAGGAAATGGGAGAGTGCAAGGTACTGATCAATGTATGATACACATGGGATATATGGTTGAATTTGAGTTAAATTTTACATGTGACGATCCAGCTCGTCCCCCGTCTATACAGTGGTTTGAAATTGTCACATGACTCACATCATCCTGCCACATGGCAGAATTATGGGTCCCGTGGAGATAAGCCTCTCTACAGTTGAGCATGTAAAAACAAAAATGTTCTTTCCATTCAACTATTTGTTAGATAGGGTACACTTCAGATTGCAGGACTCACTAGATGTTAAATCCTGTTTCTCAAATTTCCCAAAGGTATTGGACTCTAGCTGTAAAAATTGGCTCTCCAAAGGTCAAAGACAGCCACAAGTGGCCTTCATTTTGCCACATGGTGAACTGTGTCTAGGCTTGTTTTTGATGCATGGGCTGATGTGAACAACACATTCACACTTTCTTGGTGCCAACTAACCTGCGGCACATTGTTGCATCGATACATACAACGGTAGGTAGTTTGTTTAGTTAAATGTAATATTCTGAAAGATATTTTTGATCAAATTAGTTCATCAGTGACATCTAGACAGAGCATACCTGATGCAGTACACAGCTAGCATAGGAGGAGAAAGAACCAAAATGGCCAGTCCACTCAGGCCCGTAATTAGGCCCAATGACTAAAGTATAACCAGCCCATATTAGGGCATGACTTAAGTTATAGTCAGGCCCATATTTGGGCCCATTTGATGTTTATAACTTAAGCCCTTACAGAACCATCAACCAGCAGCCTTTGTGACGAGAACATCATCCAGGGAGTTAGTACATATCAGAGGAGACGCTGACGTACACAGCAACATATCACTTCATTGTGGCTAGATGTCCCTTATTAACTTGTGTGGATGCATATTTCTGTTTACTTATGTGTAGCTTGTTTTATTTTGTTGTATTTTATTTTATTTGGTGTCAAAACTGTTGCACTAATGTTGCAAGGGAGTTATTAGGGAGTGATTGCTGGAGAAGTAGTTATTGCTGAAAAAGTAGTTATTAGAGAGTTGTTTCTCCTTTTTTACATTTTGGGTTTTATTAGAAGACTGTATTTTAATATTTGGATGGATATTTGATCAGTTTCATACAGCACTGGAGTGGATATTTGATTAAAGTAGTTGGAAAATATGGTCTGATGGAAAATATTCTATTTAGTGTTAACGGTACTAATTCACAAGGCAATCATCCAGTACTTAACGGATGTTTGAATTAAGGTAGTTGGAAAAAATGATGTCTGGTAACAATAGAACATGTAACAAAGCCAACAAAATTTTATTCTTGCCAAGCTTAAATATGGTCCTTGGTTCTGTATTCTTTCTCATGAATTCCTTCCTGTTATCTCTTCAGGCCAATGTATTGAATTTTTTCCCAAATACTTTTGCTCCCTTATCCATACATCATTATTGTTAGTTCTATATGTATTCTGTTTTTCTAACATGAACCACTCTGATGTGCACCTCAGAGTCTACATCCATAATGCTGTCCCTGCTGCACATAAGTCGATTTTGTTTCACACAACTTACTGCAGAATAACTGGTTAATGTATGTTGGTTTGGTGCTGCTTGGAAAATGGTGGTGGCAAACTGGCAAACACATTTTTAATCGAAGATACATTTCCAGCAAAAGCATATTAAGATTGACATTATACATCATGCTTCCACACCTCACTTGGTTCATGAGCTTTGTACCCCTCTTCCCCCCCCCCCCCCCCAAGAAAAAAAAAAATTGAAGGAAAATAAGTTTTTCAACTCTAGATTAAGCACATCTATGAAAACCATATTCCTTCAAGAATCTTTTTTTTCTTCTTCTGCTGAATCTCCGATTTTATTTACAGCTCGGACTTCCTTGGCACCAAATTCACAATCTATGACAGCCAGCCACCGTATACTGGCGCTAAGCCCTCAAGCAATAGAGCAAGTCGTCGATTTGCAAATAAGCAAATCAGTCCCCAGGTCCCAGCAGGCAACTTTGAGATTGGGCAGGTCTCCTACAAGTTCAACCTTTTGAAGTCCAGAGGGCCTAGAAGGATGCTCTGCACACTGCAGTGTCCGTTGGTGAAAGAAAATTCCCATGAAGGGTCCGAGAAGAGCTCTGTAATACAGAGCCCAGCTGCTTCTGAGTCTATGATTCTGAGGAACAAGGCTCCAAGATGGCATGAGCACTTGCAGTGCTGGTGCCTGAACTTCCATGGACGCGTTACAGTTGCTTCTGTAAAAAATTTTCAGTTGGTTGCATCTGTGGACCCCAGTCAGCCGGATGGGAAAGGGGATGAAGACATTGTACTGTTGCAGTTCGGGAAGGTTGGGGATGATGTGTTCACAATGGATTACAGGCAGCCCTTGTCAGCTTTTCAGGCATTTGCAATCTGTCTCACTAGCTTTGGTACGAAACTTGCCTGTGAGTAAAATTTGTATGTTATTATTACCTTCTTTGTATTCAAGGAATATGATGGTGTTGCTAGCAGCAGCCTGTGGATGTTATAATGTTTGGCTTTATATTTCAATAATTCTATACTATAAGAGCAATTTGCTTCACAATTTACTTTGGTCAAGTATGGATGTGAGAAGTGACAATGTTTTCTCGAATCATAGTTTTCGATTCAACCCAGGTGTCGACTCATTTTGGGATGGTTAAACCATTGAGTCAAATGTGTTGACCCAGGTGTCAACCCATTTAATATATTTAGATATTATATATTGTAATCTATAATATGCTCATTTAATATTTGTAGTTGAAATAATATCAATATATGCAGATATGCGGTCTATCATATATGCTATACAAGAATGGGATATTGACAGCATTTTTATAAAGGTGGCAAACTCGGAAGAAATCCAACTTTGGATTGGATAATGTGTTGGCACTTTTGGAAATGGTCCAAACCTTGATCCAGTTGGAATCAAGATTTTGGATTGATTTGGTAGATCCAGCTATCTAGGGTTTTGCTCCTATATTGGTCAAGTTTATTATCCAGCTTAGTTTTGTGATCAGATACTCGGTAAATCAGGTAGACGCTCTGGGTTTAACCATGTTTAACCCAAATCCTGGGTTAAATGGGTGGATGGATGCTTGAAATTTTTGGACTGGCAAGATAGGGCGAAAGAATGCTGACCGGTGATGTGTCTGGGCATGTACCTGTGCCCAGACACAGCTCAATGCGAAAAGATTGGTGCTGCCCCTTAGGAAGGCAGAAAGGACCAGGGGCAGCGCTGATCTTTTTGCGCTGAGCTGTCTGGTGCAGGTATACACCTAGGCACAACACTGGTTAGCGTTATTTTTCCCGGCAAGATATAAGCCATTGTTTTACCTTATTTTTATTCATGAATTAAGTGTGTTCTAACTTATAAGGAGAATTTGTTAGGACTTAGGAGGGAGCGAAGGCCAGCTACAACTTAAGGGCAGCTATAGGATATCTACAAGTGTTTTTTGCTTTGAGTTGGGGTTTAAAGCTTACACCTTATAAATTGTAAGAAACAGACAAACAGTCCATGCCCTTCATTCCACACCCCTATTTTGAAGTTGTAGGCCAAGATGGCATTGATATGTGAAATTGGTTCAAATGTCGCTACAGTTTCTGCAACCAGATAGAAACCATGAGTTTTCTCCTTTACAAGATGTGTTAATTGCTTCTGGACTATCAAATAATCCTAAGTTTGCTTTCCAAGTGCGTGCTTAGAAGTCTATTGCCTTCTATTTTTGTAAGTATTTTTTTGGGGTAGAAAACATCTTGATTTTATGTTTGATCTAGGGACTCGGATTGAAGATCCAAAAATTATGCAATGTTTTCAGAGAGAGAGAGAGAGAGAGCAGTTTTTCGTCTTCTTTGTGATCATTTTCATCAACCACTGTAAGCAATTCTAAAGCCTTGTTAACAATTTATTAAAGTGTTTCAAAATTCAAAAGCTTGATTAATTTAGGATTCTCCAAATATTAAGTTGATTGACACTTCTAAGTAAGTCAATTTAAAAACAATTAATTAATTTTAGAAGTATTAAATATACAAAAAACTGCAAAAAAAAAGAGAAAAAAGAAAAAAGAAAAGTAGTTCATCTAAGAGTTTAGTAAATTGTTCAATCAATTGGTTAATATAATCAAATACAAAATTTTAAACTGAGCAAATGAGTGATTTAAGGGTAAAACATTTTAGAATGGCATACTTTGATAAGTTACCAAGGCAGCCTAAATATCTATTAGGTGGTTAATGATAATCGAATTTTGGTATAGGTAGACCCCAAAGTACCTTGCTCGTATATAAAGTTTTAGGTCAAACAAAGTTTGCCAAATGACAAAATAAAGTTTTGAAAATTCAAGATTATGAGATAATTATACAAGTGGCAAGAGTATACATATACATGGATGCATGAACGTATTTGATTGATTAAGTTATGAAATTTAACACATTGCTAATCTAGATAATGTACTATCTATCCAACGGTCAACATTGCCACATCAGCATTCCGTGTGGCACAATAAGGATAGATAGCTTGAAACAAATAATTTTAATACTTGTTAATTTAGCCTCTGAATTTGATCTAATAAGAATTCTCCTCCTCAACAATTGACCAATAATCGTCGTTGTCATGATTGAGAAACAATCAATGCAACCAATAATTTGTATTAGTAAGTTCCTACTGGGCCAGTGCCAAGGGTCTTGTGCATTATTTGGACGAATTTGGATCCTCTACTGCCGAGCTGCCGGGCAGGACCGTGCTGCCTTGACACGGGGCTACGTGCAATGTCCGCCTTACCCCTGCCCAATCGCCTTGCCCTAGTGGAGGTAGGGCGGTAATTGCACGCAGCCCCGTGTCTAGGCAGCACGGTCCTGCCGGGCAGCTCGGCAGTAGAGGATCTGGATCCTACTTGGACTACTACTAATTTTCCAGTCTATTCTTGCACTCATTTGTTATGTCTACTCATTTTGTCCAAATTACCACTCTTTTCTTCTATTTAATTGAGTTTGAGGTTTAAAGTTTTATCCATTGAAGATTAACTTGAGACGCTAAACACTTAAGATAAGTTAAATATGGATGCATCTTGAGGTAATATAAGTGGTAAATTAAGAAGTTGCAATCTTCTTCTTTTTTATATTGTGCTTTATTTAGTACTCAAAGTTTTGTTTTTAAGTCAAGATAAAAAATGATTTTTAAAATAAATGAATGTGACTTTGCATTGTATATTTTCTTGCATCTTTTTGCTGAATACACTAGTGATATGATTTTTCCCTTGTTGAAAAAGAAGTGTTATATTAAAAGGTTAAAAAGTAAACTACACAACTTCTCTTTCACCAACCTTGATTACTACAAGATTTTTCTGCTAAATATATCATTTAATTTTTTAGGATGAGAGATCGTTGCTTGGTCGTGTGGCATTTACATCAACACGGGAGCCAATGAAAGCGCTCACGAAGGTATCAACATGGATAATATTTTTATTTCACAGGGGACGGGATGGTAATTTTGCACTCTCGTGTCTGAGCATAGGTTCCACTTGACCATGCAACGTTCTTATTTTTATATTTTATTATTATTTTTTATATATATTATATATTTATCGGGTGAGGGATCTACATGTTGTCCACTTATATTGACATCTTATATGCCACCAGTTTGAGGCATCAAAATAATGTATTTAATGATTTAATGAGAAGAGAGAAAAGAGAGAGGGGAGAGTAAGGTTCTTAATCTCGGGATCGGTCAAGGCTGAAAGTGATCCGATACCAATCCGGATAAGTCAAAAGTGGCAAAAATCTCTGCATCCCCTTTGGCTAGAACATGTTTGAGGTATTCTTTTTTGAACTAAATTTCCCTCCACTCATAGAAGGCGGTTCACCCACCATCCTAAGGTTCACAAATCCTTCCTAGGGTTTTGTATGTTCTAAAATACCCTCCCGATACCCATTCCCGTCATCTCCTACCCCATTGTGAATGATGAATGGGATCTCATTCACTGTAGGTGGAGGGAAACTCAATCCTTTTTTATATGGGTAATTTACACATACCACCCCTGAGGTTCGACGAAAGGATGATTTTACACCCCAGTTTTGAAAAATTCTGCGTACCCCCCTGAGGTTTACAAACGGTAATAAATAAGCCAATTCCGTCATTTTATGACTAACACCATTAAAAACATGGGGTGAAATGGCAAAATTGCCATAGCAAAGAAAAAAAAAACCCTGCAATTCATCCTCCCCAATCGATCTTCCCCAAATCGACTGGCGAAGATGAGTTGCTCTCTCCTCCTAATTGAATCTCTAATACTAATTGCTAAGAGGAGTTATCGAGGGTACCTTCGTTTTCTTTGCTGACGGAGATCTCAGAACCTTCTATTGATTCCTCCTCCAAATCCTCGGGTTCCCCTACGAGCCACTGGGTTTCAAATCTGGTTCCATACATAGCATCGTGGTTTCTGTTCTGAACATCTCTGTGGTTGCAAAATTTGATTTTGATAATGTTTTCTTAGAGTCCTATGGCATGTATGGTTTCAAAAAACCCAGTTTCAGATTCCGTTTTCAAATCCTAATTTCAGGTTTCTCTTCTACTACTGAATTGAGTTACTCACAGCAACCATCTTTCCCCCTGCCGCCATCTCCATTTTTTTTTGGATTATTGTACACGTGAGATATTGAAATAGATCATTATCTACCTCCCAATGGAAACAGAGCACGAGAAGGTGATTTCTCTTTCGAAAGTTGCAGCCCCCTCATCCAAAATACCAAGGAATCTCTTGAATCCATGCCACCATAGCTCCAAAACCCATTATAATATTAAAAGTAATCTCCAGAAATCAATGTGGGTGATAGCTACAAAACAGTTTTGGTTTCAAGGAAGTATATCACAGAAAGATTGGAGTTAGGGCACGAGAAGTTTAGGATTCGAAAATCCATCTAGATACAACCATGGAAAGGGAGGTTAACCTTCCAGCCCCACCTACAACTTCCCATTTAATTCACTCTCAATGGTGAATTCGGTAGAAGGATACCCATCTAATTAAGGTCCCATTGTTCAGACCGAGATGAAGAAATCGAGTTAGTGTCTAGGGCTGCTTGATCCAACCAAGTCATTAGAAATCGAACCCTATGATCACTCTCTTTTCAGATCCTTCGAACCCTCTCTGCCAAACCCCATCTCTCCAAAACCCTAACTTTGTCCGCCTGAAACCCTTCTCTTCTTCTTTCATTCCTCGATTCCAACCTCCGTCGAGGGCCCAAGCTTGCGAATTTAGAAATGGTGAGGGTTAGGGAGATGGAGCAAACAGGTTGCTAGAAAATTTAGGGAAGTCGGAGAGGTTTCTGCATAAAACTTGCAACTCATATCGAAGATAAGGTGCAGGGGTTTTTTTTTTTTTTTCAAAGGTAATTCCGTCAATTCAAATCTAAATTTTAACACAGTTAGTCATGAACTGGGTAATGATTGTTATCGTTTGCCAACCTCAGGGGATTATGCAAAAATTTTCAAAATTAGAAGGTAAAATCATTCTTTCATCAAACTTCAGAGATGGTATGCGTAAATTATTATCCTTTTTATATTTACAACTTTGACCATACCACACCTCTAAAATTCATCCCCACCGTCACATCCTCCTCCGACAGTGCAATGGACGTGGTCTTCCGGCCGGAGAAGGTCAGATTCAGCTACTGTGCACCACCACCAAGGAGCGGAGCTCCGTCGGGCCACCCGCTGTCACCCTTCTAGAGTCCTACAAATCTCCTCGAATAAGAGCTTGCCATGTGGTCAAACTTATCAGGTATGCCAGTTGTGCCGGCAATAGATGCATCAAAATATTATGTTTTAGAAAAAAAAAAAAAAGAAAATGGTTTATCCATCAATTACTTCATTGCAACAACAATTGTAAGATCAAAGGGCTAAGGTTGGAGAAAATAGCCTGCGCTAGGCGATCCTACGGCAAAGATGTGAGGCAGGCTGCATTTCCGTGCTACTAGGCTAGGCTGCTATATCTTGTTACGAGATAATACGATTACACGAGAGTGTTATTAAGGATTGGGAATGGGAAGCACGTACGTAGTACGTAGTACGCACGCACGACCGATTCTAGACGGTCAACGGGGAGAGCAGGCGAATGGATTTTAGCGCGTCCGAGTACATCGGAGGTGGGGCCCATCTCCACCACTAGAAAACGCGGGAATGGAAATGTCGCCGGCGATAACAGGTACTCCCGCCGGATTCCGACGATGAAACGTGGGTCCCCTAACCTCCAAACTACACAGTAAAGAGTTACAAAGGATAAAGACCAGTGGGAGTGTGTGGGACCTTTAAATTAAAAAAATTAAATAAAAAATAAAAAATAAAAAAAAGGAGAACCGTTTGGGCTTAGGGGACGATGGGGGGGGGGGGGTTCGAACATGGGAAGAGAAAGGAGTTAAAAAAAAAAAAAAAAAAAAAGGAGGAGAAAAAAAAGAAGAAAAAGAAAAGATAGAGAAAGAGACAGACAGAGGGAGCCAAGCCGGCATCTCTTCTGTTTCAATCTCCTTCACTGTTCCAGAAATCCCTTTGTTTCTTCAGATGAAAACTTTGTCTGTATCTTATGTTCCATATCATTCTTCTTTCAGATTTTAACAAAAACAATTTATAAAATACCCCAAGAATTTTTTTTTTTGTCATTCTGTTACCCTTGTTGTCTCTCCCAACTGGTAAGATCTATTCTCTGTCATAGCTTTTTCATTAGATTGCTTGCAGTTGAGGGTATTCCTTAATTTTCCTTTTAAAAGAAAGAATTTTTTCTATAATGCTTCTTTTTGAAGGTTTTTTTTTGGATATCTTTATTGGGTTTCGATTTCATCATTTTTTTTGGTTCAAATGTTGCAGCTTTGATTGCTTCATTGAGGTTTTGGTTGTGGAGAACGTAATACATTGAACCAGGCTCTGCGTTCCTTAAACAAAACCGCCTTGTAACGCGAATTAAAGCCGTAAATATGAGGGACCCCAATAAGCATATTGCACACCGTGTTTCTTACAGTTGAAGATTTTATATTTTTTTGCCATTTTTCTTTGTATTTTAGCTTCTGCATTGTTTGTAAACTTCTGTTTAATAGGTTTCTTCTCCCAAAAAGGAAAAAAAAGAAAAGAGCTGTTCTTAATAGGTACATGTATATGTTTGTAATTCATCGGACTTGTCATTGTTCCCTCATCGACTGAAGGTCGAAGTAATACTGTAATAGAGGGAGGGGGCAATTTTTGTATCAAAAAACCTGGCGACTTCGATCACCCACCTTGCGATTTCTGGCGGTAATTCCTACTACCACCATTATCATAACAATTGGTCTATCAAGCAATGGGGGTCGGGTGGAGCCCTCTGAGATTCCATCTCAATGAGGTGTCATATTTCATGGTCTTGATTTTGCTTCTGAAAATTCATGGGTGTCAGTCGCTTAATATTGAAGGTAGTTAGTCTTGTAATGCCTCTCTTATGTTTTTCTGTTATCTTGTTTCTTTTGGATTATAATTTTTTTTTGGAATTTGGTATTTACATGGTCATTTGGGGGTGGAAATGCAGGATTGGCTTTGTTAGAATTTCGGGCAAAAGTGGTTAGTGACCATTTTGGGGCCTTTGCAAACTGGAACCCCAATGACAAAGATCCATGTATGTGGTCGGGCGTTCACTGTGTGGATGGTAAAGTGCAAATGCTGTAAGTCTCTGATATGTTTACCCCTAATTTGTTTCAACTTGATGAAGTTGTTTTAGAGCAAAATAAGGAGACATGAATTTTTTCTTTTTCAAAGCTTAGACTGTTTAATTTTTTTGATGGGCAATGTTTTAGGGTTTTAGCATAAGGCACTGTTAGAGCATTTTGTCTTATTTCCTTGAAAAGCTAGTAGGATGTGAGTTTTATTTTGCAGAGAGTCCGGATGAGCATATTTCCGTTTTTTATATGCTGCATTCTTATTTATCTCTACCTGTAGGGATCTAAAAGAGCTTTCTTTGGGAGGAACTCTGGCGCCTGAACTTGGAACTCTTAGTCACTTAAGATCTCTGTAAGAAAAATACTTTATCACTGCCTTTTTTCGCAGATACGTACTTCCTTTCCCCCTTTGCTTAAATGTTATAGCTGAGGTGTTGATTGTCTTGTTAAATTTCGATTCAAAACACTGTATACATAGATGCAACATAAGTTCTTCAACATGTGGCCCTAGAAAAGAAATTTACTCAATGTCACATTGTAGTATATGTTTGAGAATATTTAGATATTATGATATATAGTAAAAGAAATGAGCTAGAGTATTAGTTTTTTTTTAAAGCACAATATACTTCATGTCAAACCAATGGACAGAATCACTATCTGAGTATGTTCGATAGATGCACACTACCAGAAGATAAGAAAAAAATCTCAAATTTGAGTACCTCTATTTTCCCATTTCCTTTAAACGTGTTATTACTGTGCATTTTTACTGAATTTTCAAACCTCTGTTATTCGAGAAAGTACATATGACGGTATGGGGTTATGTCTTGGGCTCGCTTAACCCTCAAATTCTGGGTAAATGAGTTTACTTTTCCATTTTATTAGCAATTCAATATTTACTGTTGATTGGGCCAACTGAAACAGTGGGAATGAATGATACAGTGCAAGTTAAAGATCCAGAAGGGTAAAGGGAAGGCCAGAAAGGATTTGATTTATGTAGTGAGAAAATGCATGATGGCTTATAACCTGATAGATGTTATTGTTCTTAGTAAAGTGGAATGAAAGAACAATATATTTATATTATGGTGGAACCACGTCTGATCTGGTGGCTTAGTGTGGTTCCTGTCACCAATTGAGGTCCCTTGGGAGTTGGAATTAAATTGGTTCTGTTTTCCCTTTCCCACAGAGTTGTAGAGATTCCTCTTGTGGCATCAATAGAGAACCCTCCACATTTAATCTCGGTGCCATGGCAAAGGATGCCAAGTTTTGGCACCAAAAGCAGATTTCAACTGAATAACCAGTGAAAATTAAATCTAAACCACCAATTGACATTTGGGAACAGTCAATTCTTGGACATCACATTCAGGATGTGGAGAATCAGATCTGGTGAATAGAATGCACTCTCAAAGTTTTTCTATAAATAAAACTACTATCCTTTAATACAAATCACATCCTATGGTAACATCAATACAAGTGTACTAATGGGGAAATTAGCCTAAAAACGCCAATACAAAGGGAAATAAAGCATGCAGTTATTCCTTGAACTGATGAAAATGCATTTGAAAGGAGTTATTCAATTTTTTTTTAAAACTCTTGAAGGTCTTCAAAATTACTTATACATTATTTTCCCTGGTGGGCTTCCAAATCCTGTAGTAACTAACATACTGAATATTTTACTTTTTGTCCTTACAAACTGTGTGCTCTGGGGGAGGGGGTTTGGTCGGTTGCTTTCTTGTTGCTTTATTAGTGTTTTTGGATCTTGCTTACTTCTTCCTTTCTTTTCGTTTTTTTCCCCACTTGCAGCATCCTTTACAAGAACCACTTCTCAGGTGTAATTCCTAAAGAGATTGGAGGGCTTACAATGCTGGAGCTATTGGACTTGAGAGACAATAACTTAAGTGGAAAAATACCAGAGGAAATAGGCGGATTGCTTTCACTGAAGCGCTTGTGAGTTCATTAGCTAGAATTCAACCTTTACCAAATGTTTGGATTGTGAATGCCAATTTCCCTGAATTAGAGTCTGTTTTGTATCCTAGGCTGCTTTGCAATAATAACTTTCAGGGAAGCATTCCTTCTGCATTGGAGAAGCTCAAGTTTCTCTTTGAACTACAATCCGATCCGAACCTCACAGCTGGTGTGCTTGTTGGAATTCGCTGCTTGAATAGAAAATTTGGACATCGGTAAGAAATTATTTGCTATTCTTAAGCTGTTTTGGCACTGCCAAGCTTTGAGACACATGCCTGCCTATACATAGCCAAGTCATAAAGTGGAGTTTACCCTACTTATATGGTGATTTGTACATCTTTAAAAGTATTCTATGTCAAATGGCTGTGTTTTACTTTCTTTTATCTTATGAAGGGGCAAAAGCTTCATCCTTGATTTGCCAAACTATAACAATTCTGTGTTGTTTTATTGGTAAGAAGTCCTATTAGTGCCTTGCTTATTCAATATACTCTTATTGGCTAAATATAATTCCTTTGCTGAAAAAATTCAAAAGAAGAAAGATTGTAGGTTAAATATATCATTTAGACTTGTTTATTCCTTGTTAAATATAAAACAAAGAATTGATCATCGGTTGGTGAATAAAGTAGTGTGGCCTTATGGGTTGATTGATTGGCTGTCCAAACCCATTTGTATTGTGTTTAGGTTTATGGAACGGTCACAATTTATTCTGAGGACTGTCATTCTTTGTTGGACTCTCCATGCAACAAATTTCATTTACTCATATACTCTGAATAATTCCATTGGCTGGCCACTTTATCATTGCCATTAGCAGAAAACCTGATTTGGGGTCTTCTACACTTGGATTAAACTCAGAACTAAAAGAAATTGATAAAATTCAGGGTCAGGAAAAGTATGTCTCTTTTAGGAAATTAAATTGTCACGCTCTTGGATTTCCAAGCGATGACATGCACAAGAGACAACCAAGTGAACTCTTAATTGAGGAGTTAATTGGCCACTCTTATAAAGCACAACAGGGGATAAGGTGGCCATTTGTACAACACAACAGGGGGTAAGGACAAGGCATATTAAATTGTCACGCTGTTGGATTTCCAAGTGATGACATGCACAGGAGATAACCAAGTGAAGTCTTAATTGAGGAGTTCATTGGTCATGTGTACAACACAACAGGGGGTAAGGTAGCCATTCGTACAGCACAACAGGGGTAAAGACGGCCAGATTAATGTGTGATATCCATCAAATAATTGTTTCCCCAAATGAGAATACTGTACTAGTTCACTGGTTTTTCCAGTTGGATAAATTTTTTTTTTTTTTTTTTCACTTTAACTGCATCCATTGAGCATATATATTTAAGTAGAGGAGGATTGTGGGTATAATTTTTTTCCCGCATGGGCAGCATCTGATTCTCTTCTTTTGATATCTATCATATGTCTTGCAAGATGAGTAGGGTGGCTTTCCTTCACTTTATTGGGGAGTTCATTTCCCAGTTACGTCTCCATGTGTGTGTATGATTTGACAATTACCACGTGATTAAGTTTTGGTCATCCAAGAGTTAGAAGTCCATTTTCTCTGGAAGATATGGATAACTTGGGTCCGTTACTCTTTCCATGGAAAATAGTGGTTCTATTAGAAATAGCCTCGTGACTCTCATATAGAATTTTTTTTCCATAGAAAAGTATAAGAGACTTGTAAGAGATCTTGAAAAACTTCAGTGGCAAAACAACATGTGACACACTTGATAAGTTAGCCTTTGGTGCAATGATTTATCATGTATGATGGGAAAGAAACAAGAGAAGGTGGTCTTCATCATTACGTACTGTTGAGCAGATTTGGGCTTCCATCACATTTGAAGTAAAAAATAGGCTTCCCAACCACTCTTTGTGTCATGACACACGGAGGAATCGACATCTTGCTAGTTCTTGGGATTTTCCTCTTATTGCTCCACAGCCCTAGTTTTGATGTATCCCCTTTATTTTGATTGTATTTTGCTTTAGTTTGTTTAGGGTTTCTCCCATTGCTTTGCCTTCTTGGCTTTCTGTTGTAATTTAGGTTTTTTTCTGTTTTATATAATTGTCTATTCACCAAAAAAAAAAAAAGATTTGTAAGAAATATTCTGAAAAAATCAGTTTGTGCACTGATGTTTGGCCAATGGTCCACATCAGGACCCTCTACAAAAACCACCGCCTCCCAGCTTTTTTACATAATCAACAAGATCCAGAAAACCTGTACCATAAATTCCCCTTGCCCATTCACAAAATCAGCCCACTACCCCCCATAATCTGGAACCATAGTTGACCAAGAAGACACCAATCTCTTAGCTTTCTCTGTCATAAAATAGAGACATTCACCACAGATGTTTTCCATCTGATAATTCTGTAGCTTTTTCTGTTCCATTCATAGTTTTACTAGTCTAGATTATTCACTGTCAAGTATTCCAAATATTCTGATAAACCATGTTTTGGCAGGATCTGGCAGATTAATTTGAAACAACTAGAGGAGGCAGATTCTTTCATGATCAAACTTAAAATGAGGATCCTACTTTTTCTTCGTGCAATCCCGTGGTGTGTATGCTTTATTTTCTTATATTTTTTTAATTCTTTTCTTTGGGTTTTAGATTGTAAGACAAGTGGTTACTTTTTATATTTCAACTAAAGAAACATGTTATTTTGCGATCAAGTTTCAAGTTTGGAAAGGGCTCTTCATATGATCATGGAGAGAAATGTTGTAAGCCTTCACCATGTAAGTACAAATTGTTTATTCGTACTTGTGACTGAAAATATAGATTTATATATTCAAGATCAACAAGGTGAGTTTTTTTTGTCATTGGCAGGTTTATCAGAACCACTCATAGTACAAAATGCACAAGACTTTAACTTTGTACGCCGTAGACTGCTTGAAGAATCCAACAACCTCCCAGCTGCCCCTGCGAGCGGTGTTGTTCCCCCTGAACAGATGGTTACAATTCCAACAACTCGAAGTAGTGGAGCTTTCCCTGCAGTACCTAATGAAAAGAAGAAACAATCTCCTACATCCGTGCCTCCTACCTCTACTAAACTTCCTCAATCTCCTCATCCTGACACGCAGTTGAGAAACTCGACTGACCAGCCTGCAGTAGCCGGTGGTTCCTCTGGAGCCAAATGGAAATATGCTCTTGTGGTTCTAGGTGGAATATTCTTGGTTGTTGTTTCTACTGCCGTGCTGTGTGCATGTCGAAGTCGAGGAGTGACAACGATAGGTCCTTGGAAGAGTGGACTTAGTGGTCAGTTACAGAAGGCATTTATTACAGGTGATTTCGCAATTCATAACATAGTATTTCTTAGCTTATGTTTGTTATGCTTGAAAGAGATTGAAGTGAAATATGATTTGTAAATGCAGGGGTACCGAAGTTGAACCGCTCTGAGCTAGAAACTGCCTGTGAGGATTTCAGCAACATCATTGACACTTTTGCAGACTGCACTTTGTTCAAGGGAACACTTTCCAGCGGAGTTGAGATTGCAGTGGCATCGACTGCAATTACTTCATCCAAAGACTGGACAAAATCATATGAAGTTGCATATAGGAAGAAGGTTTGTTTTTTTAGTTGTTCTTGAAAAAATGGTTCAACAGTTCATGGAATGCCATGATCTACCCCATACAACGCTCACCCTTGATTATTGTGCTCTATTTTTATTTTGTTAATGGGTTAACCTACTCTAGATTGATACACTGTCACGTGTGAACCACAAGAACTTTGTCAATCTTCTTGGCTACTGTGAGGAAGATGAACCTTTCCTTAAGATGTTGGTGTTTGAGTATGCTCCCAATGGAAACCTATTTGAGCATCTTCATGGTAATCTTTCATTATTTATCTCATATTCATTTATTTAATGTCTCTTTCCTAAGAATTTAAATCTTGTCAATTAGGAGCTTGAGATTTTGAGAAGGAAAAATATGTTTTGTTTTTTGCAGTTAAAGAAGCTGAACATCTTGACTGGAATGCCAGGATGAGGATTATTATGGGAATTGCTTATTGCCTTCAGTATATGCACCATGAGCTGAACCCACCAGTACCACATACCAATTTGCAATCTTCTGCTGTCTTTTTGACAGATGATTATGCTGCTAAGGTATGCAACAACCAACTGCACTAATCATGCTCCCGCTAGTATCTTCAGTTGTCTTTCATGGGTTCCATCTTTCCTGATTCTTTATATGATATAGCTTTGTATTATTTTCTGATGTCTCAGATTGGGGAGCATACTACCTGGTCAGATTTATTTAAATCAAAGAATTATGGTCAAGATGAATCGAGACATTCTGAACTTCCACCCCTTGCTGATCTTGAAGCAAACGTGTACAGTTTTGGATTATTGTTGCTGGAGATCATTTCTGGGAAGCTTGCTTATTCTGAAGACGGTCCCCTTGTGAACTGGGTAAACCCAAACTAATCTTATGATTTTCAGTAATTTCCAAGATGTTTCAGCACAGTTGTTTTCTTTTTGCTTTTGTTTTTTGTTTTTGTGCATGCATGCATGATTGTGTGCATGTGTGTGTGACATTTTTTGAAGAGTTATTTATTCATCTGTTAGGCTGCCGAATACTTGAATGACAAGCGGAGCATCAGCTACATGATTGATCCCACACTCAAATGCTTCAAGACAAATGAGCTCGATGTTATTTGCGAGGTAATCCAGGAATGTATCCATCAGAATCCAAGGCAGAGACCAACAATGAGGGAGATCACATCCAAACTGAAGGAAGTGATTGCCATCTCACCTGATGCAGCAACCCCGAGACTATCTCCACTCTGGTGGGCGGAGCTTGAGATTCTCTCTGTGGAAGCTACTTAAGGTTTAGCTGGCTTCCTCCTTTACCTTGTAAGTCAAGCCCCTCTCTCTCTCTCTCTCTCTGTAGCTCTCATGTGCCAAAAAGAAATAGTTGTATAATCCATGTTTTTTTTCCTTGTACACCTATACCCTATTTTCTGTATTCAAGTTTGTTCCCTCCTTTTTTCTCACTGTCTCTCTTCCCTGTTGTGATGATTCATTTATAATTTATTCTTTCCTATTTTTCCCCTACTACCATAATAAGAGTGTGATCCAAGGTTTCACACACTGGTGCCGTAGCCCCAATTTATACCTAACATGTACTTGACTCTGAGATGAGAGACTGGGATTGTAAACAGCCACAATAGTATTGAGACCAAGTCCATCTGCAGTGATTATTTTAACTTGTAAACATTCTTATATATAGACTCTTGGGAGCTGTAGATTATTTGACCCCTTGAAATTTTGCACACTGAAATTTTCCATGTCATTGCAATCAGAGTGCTGTTTTGCTTGTGCCTGTTAATGCTGAAGTAATTTGGAAGTGGTTTGTGACTATTTTTAATTTGAGGTTTGCCTCTTTTTTTTTCCCCGCATTGAAATTGGTTTTTAAGATCATTCGTCATGTGCAGGCCATGGCTGGAGTGCATACTAGCACATAAATTTGCACCTTTTTTACATCTTTAGTTACCAACATGCTGCGTTCCATGCATGCATGCCTGCAACAATTACTAGTCGATCACAGGGTTCTTCTTATTGCCTGTCTACAACTAGTAGATCCCCCCCCCCCCCCTTTTGACTTGTACAAACTTAAAAAAAGAAGCCTAATCCTGTTATATGTCTTTCTCCAACGTGCAATATTTCAAAAACATTTAAAAAACCTTTCACTTCCACAGTTTCTCATTGTCTGTCTACAACTTGTAGACACACACCCCCCTTTGTTTTTTTTACTTGTTCAAACTTCAGAAAGAAACCTAATCCTGTTATATGCCTTTCTCCAACATGCAGTATTTCAAAAACCTTTCACTTCCACAGTTTAGGAACAAATTATTAGGCTAGAACCCCAAAAAAGTATATTTCCATCAAAAAATGCAACTTTACTGTTGGATACCTTGTCAATAGTTGTCCGGTTATAGGGACTGAAGCTCTACTTGTTCTTGTCTATGGTCAGCTGAAAATATTGGTGGATAGGGATCCTGTAAAAACTTCTTTCGAGAAATGGGCTAGACAGGGTCATTTCTCAAACAAGAGACCAGATTCATTTTATGATTAGTGTGTATTAATTCTCCTTTATTCTCTTCATTATCTGTAATGTCAGTTAGAAGCAGCTCTTTCATGCCGTGAGATTAATTTGGCAGTAATTAAATCACAATCAGCACAAGAATTACCAAGAGTACATTTCGAACATCGTAAAATAGACCAATAAAACACTTAAAAGGATCATTTTAAAGAATATTTTTGCTAACATTTTTCCTTCTTCTTTGGGCTTGCTTGCTGGAGTATAGATTAACTATTTGCCGTAGGATTAGCAACGATCGCCAATTGATGAACGTATGTAGAGTCCAGACAGGCAGGAGAGAAGCTTAATAAATTAGTTTATTTGTGTTGCCAATGCTTTACATGTTGATCCATGCTGGTTTCCTTCAGATAACACTGTAATTGGATTTGATAAGATAATATATAAGCTCTATTAAGGTTAGCATGAGTTTATACCCTGTATAACAGCCATTGGGTTGGAGCTTGATACGCCAGCCAGGGGTATCTAAAAGCTTGATTGTGTGTTGGTTACTGTTCTAACTCGTTGGATTTGAATATGATTGATCAATGCTGTTTATAATTGCGTTAGGTGAAATGGTAGGTGATTGATTAGGTGAGCATAATAGTCAACTACTTTGAACTCACGAGGAGAAATGTAACATCAGCAGGGATCTTAATCACCTCCAGTTTGCTGACCGGCCCAGTTTCCCAGTTCCTCTAACAAAGGGGGGCTGAAATGACTTCTCTACCCATGCCTAAACACCTTGCCCGGGTGGGATCCACCATCCCCTTATTAGAGGAACTGGGGAACTGGGCCGGTCAGCAAACTGGAGGTGATAATTTTCCACATCAGCAGGATTCAGGATCAAAATCGGCAAGAACTGGTGGAAATCGGCAAAACCTCTCTAAACCTTAGTTTCCGTACACGATAGATCTGATTTGGATTGACCGTAATCAGGATTAGCCTCTAGTGATTCCTATTTTTCAAACACTTCAAGTGTATTGGAAATGCATCTCTGCCAAATGTGAAGCACAGTTTTAAGTATCGGGGTCGGATCAGCCTGATGGATATGGTATACCGTGTCAATGGAATTTTGTGGGGCAAAACAATTCGTTTCGGCCTTATACAGCCGATTCATATCGGTGTCAGTATCCCAGTGCATCTACCGTGCACTAAAACCCTGATGGGAAGTGAATCCCGGGATGCTGGGCTGTGGATTTATAGATTGATTTAATTGACTAAAGAAAATCAAAATGGCATAAACGGAGTATCCAACTCGGTTTATGCCGGATTATATATGGAGAGAGTTGATAGACAACTATCTATAATTTCAGAATTCGAATGCTAATCCGAATGGACCATGGTTTCAAGAATAAGGAATCAGATGGATGAATCGACAGGTTCAGAGCGGAATCGGCTGACTAATCCTTTGTATTCCGGCCAATTCTGCTCTATTTCTGGTCGATTCCAGCCAATTCCGATCAGAACCAGGATCGGCAAATCGGTCCCCACTATTTAAAACCATGGAATGGAGAACAAGCCCATGTCAGATTCTAACATGCATTATGGAAAAGAAAATTTACAGAGCTCAAATACCTTCTTCCTTACATAATTGCATCACAACAATGTAATCTTTGTCATAGTAGTAGACAATCATCAGAAACCTATGAACACCCCAATACTTATAATAGCACACTAAACATGTAAAAGTACAACACTAGTTACAGTCTTCTTCAACGCTCAAACTGCGTTAATAGTTCCTTCAATATTCAGGGACGGGCATGTCCTCATCATCGGGTTGGGCCAAAACCCATTCTCCTCCTTCATCAAGTACCATACCTTTGTTCTTCTCAACCCACCATGACCCAGGAACCAAGCACTCATCCTTGAGGAAATCACAAGACTTGTTAACCAAAGCAAGAGTTCTCTTCACCTTGAGCTCAAACTCTCTCTCCTCTCCATTCCACCCTGCAACCACATGTAACATCGCCTGAAGATTGTGCCAGTCTCCTGGATACTTGGAGTCCTTCAACCTAGGGGATTTCCGAGTATCAATCACAAGTTCAATACCAGAATAGTAATAACCCAGAAGCTTACTCGGGTAGTGCGGTATTACATCAATCTTGTTCCTGATGTGCAAGATTTTAAGATTTGGGAATGAATTGAGCATGTCATTGAAGGCCTTGTTACCCACTTGAGGGCAACCGAACACAAAGGCCGCGATTGGGATTGTGGACAATCCGTTCTCGACGAGGTCGAAGGCACTGAGAATGGATAGGCTCGCACCCAAGCTGTGGCCTGCAAAGGTTATGCTGAGATCCTCGTCTTTGTAGCGAGTAACGAGTTCTTTAATCTTGGTGAGGATTTGAGTTCTGGCGCTGGTTTTGGTGAAGGGGGATTTTGGGTCATCGGAGGTGTAGATGGTGAGCCAACCCTTCATCACCTTAGGTATCTTTTCATCGTCGTCATCGTCGCTGTCGCTGCCGCTGTTGCCAGCACCATCGTCGTTGTTACCGTTGTTGTTGTGGCCGAACAGAGTTCCGTACCAGTGTTGCTTCTGCTGCAGTGTTGGTGGTGGTTGTTTTTGTTGTTTGCTTGGGTTTAACAGGGGTTTGATGGAGGCGCGCTTAGCATCCAAGACATCAATCCATTCAAGATTACGAATGGTTCCACGCCATGCGACGTAGATTTCGCGTCTACCGGTGGCCTGACTCACTTGATCGGTGGTGACGGCAATGTAACCGATCCAATTGGACTCACGATCCCAGGCCTCACGAGAGAGGGAGTGGAGGAGGAAGGATTTGGGGACGTCGATGCGAGAGGTGGCATAGAGGAAGGATGCAACTTCGTAGTCAGAAGCGGAGGGGAAGGAGACTTTGTGAAAGAAGGAAGTCTTGCCGTAGCGGCTGCTGCCGCAGTAATTGGAGTTCTGGTCACTATTGAAGGCATCGTAGGTGGCCTGGCAAAAGTCTCCGCAACGGAGGATTAGTTTTCGCAGGTTGAGGTCTAGAGGATCGAGTAGGCCTTCCCAGTGTTTGCTCCCCAGCAATTCTGCCCATGTTGTCTCTGTTTGGGTTTCGCCCGTCGCCATGATTGATCTCTGTAATGCAAAAGACTGGAAACGCAGAGAGATATTTTAGAGAGAAATGAGGGATAGTTAACCGAGATTCTGCTCGAGAAAGCAGATAAGAAGGGAAAGGTAACTGAGTGACAGAACTCACCGGACTGAGTCAAAGTTTAGACCAAGGATCTATAAGTTATAAAAAAAACAAAAAAAAAAAGACATTCCACGTCACAAGGGGAAAGGAGCACTATATATTCTCTCTGCAACTTTAACCACGGGGAAGGTAACCAGTCAAGTCTAGTCTACGGCTCCCAGTCAACTTTTTATATACTGTTGTTGTTACTGGCCCCAGTCAGCAATAAATACGGTAGGGGTCCAGCTTGTGACCTTGAATTTACTAAAACACCCATTTTTTGATTGTCCTTTTAACGTATATCTCAGTATGAAGTGAGGTGGTGCCAAGCAATGGAAA
Source organism: Telopea speciosissima (assembly GCF_018873765.1). Lineage (NCBI taxonomy): Eukaryota > Viridiplantae > Streptophyta > Magnoliopsida > Proteales > Proteaceae > Telopea > Telopea speciosissima. The sequence goes on along the minus strand of NC_057917.1, from coordinate 66,517,465 downwards.
GTTTTGCTTTTGTCTTCTCACATTGTCCTTTCCAGCTGTACTCGTTCAAAGTGGACGCCATATGTTACTGTAAATGTGGGATGATGGAATTCCATACTCCCAGTTGTGTATGGTATGGTCCATAATCCAGATTTGTTTTGTTGAACGAGGAAAACTATTGATTAATGTGTGTAAATTGTAAAAGCTAAGGAGTCCGAGAGACATGCCTCACGGATCCAAGGAATGGAACAAGGCCAGACTATCTTAAGGATAGGGATTAAAACCCTCTGCAGTGCTAGCATCTTGCAGTGCATTGCAGTACGGGCCTTAGAGTCATCCAATGATGCGAGCTTAATGGCGAATGTCTGTAGGTTTCGAATTTATTTTACATCCAATATTTTCTATTTTAAAAAGATTTACTTAATCCTAAAGTTGGTTAGTATTCATGCCATGTTAGAATAAAATAAAATAAAATAAACTTTCAAAATTTCCCCAACCTTATTTAATTGTTTTAATTATGTGAAATCCAATGAAAGTGCACATTAATTGTAGGAGTAGAAATCAAATAGGTTATTATCTCTTTTAAAAAAAACAAAAACAAAACTATAACATCGAATCCAAAGTACATTTTAATTGTTGGAATAAAAAAAAATAGAAATATATTAAAAAAAGAGAATGGTTCACCTACCATCCTAGGGTTCGCCAATCCCTCTTAGGGTTTTTGTATGTTTCAAAATACCCTCCCAATACCTATTCCTGCCATCTCTTGCCCTGCGGTGAATGGGATCTCGTTCACAATTGGTGGAAGGAATCTCGTTTAAAAAAAAAAAAAAAACAGATAGAGAAAATTGTGCGCCTCTTCCTTCCTATTTTTCCATCGTGGTTTAAAAGTTTAAAACAGATTTTTGGGGCAATTTTGAAAATTTACTATTATTTTATTCTTGCGTGGCATGAGTATTAACCAACTTTGGGGATTGAGTAAATCTTTTTAAAATAGAAAGTATTGAATGCCTCCTTCAAGTTACAAATATCATGGACAATTGGAGACAAGTTAGGGAGTGATCTATCAGAGTTGATGAATGAAATCAATTAATCCTTGATGTAGACTCCACAACAAGATCATCAATGCAACTCCAACAAGAAGGAGAAGCCCGGCTCTGATAGCTAAGCCTTCCCCAAGGGTGATTGAAAAAAAACCAATTGGCTCCAAGGCTGCTAGAGTAGGTTCACTAACGTGGTTCTTGATGATACAGCCAATGCCACCTGAATCGGGATCCTCTACTTCCGCTGCCCGGTATTGCCATGTGCATCCCAGACAAAGTAGGGTGGTGAAAAGACCACCTTACCCCTAACTGAGTAGGGTTAAAGCGGTCTTTACCGCCTTGCTGTGTGTAGGGTGCACGGCAGTACCTCTCCTTTTATTCTCTGCTAGGGAAGCATCGCAATTAAGCTTTAGGAAAGAGGGGGGGGAGGAGGGCTCGAGCTACTTGGAAGAGATGGGGGATTATGGACAATGCTTGAATCAGTTGAGTTGTTACAAAGCACCAAAAATTCAGCTCGTGCTTTCAATGCATAAGAGAGGACCTCAGAAGCTAGAAGTTCCTGTTTTTCCTGGACTCGGCTCCTGTCCAGCACTCTGCCCGGGCTGCACATGCAACGCTGGACAGAGTGAGGCCTGAAAAGACCGCCTCACCCCTGCCCGGGCGCCTTGCCCAAGCAGGGGTGAGGCGGTCTTTTCACGCCTCACTCAGTCTGGTGCTGCACATGCAGCCCGAGCAGAGTGCTGGACAAGATCTTTTTGGATTTTTCCTTTGAAAATATCAATGCATTTCTGACTTTCTAGATTTCCCAGGCGATAAAGTTACAAATTGACCTTTCCTTTTTCGCCCCCGACTTCCCAAGAACTTCAAAGAATCCACTCTTGTAAGGAGAGATCATTGGAAGATCAGTTTCCACGTGTGTTCCTGCGGAAAAGATCTTGCGCAGTCATGGCGGGAGCTGCACAGGTGTAGCACCGCTAAACGACAGCAAAAACAGGGGTAAGGTAGTCATTTCACAAGTGGGTCCCACCTGGGCCCCACATGTGAAATGACCACTCCCCCCCCTGTATTTGGGGTGGTTTTCGTGTTGCACCTGTGCAGCTCCCGCCATGGCTGCACAAGAGCCAAGTCCGTGTTCCTACATAGAATGAGAGGAGGTTATTGAGGTTCCATGTGAAATTAATCCCTCATCGGGTGAGTTCTACCCGAGTCTCCAACAATTAGAACAATCTCATTAGGGACATGGTTTCAGTTAGGGGTGTCAAAAGTTTGCCCAAATCGATGAAACCGAACTAATAAGTTCATTGTTTCAAGTTTTGGATTGGGATTTGCGACACCGAACCCAAACCGATATGACTCGATAAAAATTACGTAAATCTAAAATTCATTAAAACAACACATTTTTTTTCTTCCATACTAGTGAATATATTTACGTGGTAAATCGCAACGATATGAAACCGCTGCACCCTTATTAGCACATGTTTTGGACTCATGTTCACACCCCAACCAGTCCAAACCGACCAATTGACACCCCTGGTTTAAGTAATCGGTATCAAATAAGTTCCATTGGCCGATATTGATACATGCTCGATTCCATGTAAAAAAAAATTCCACCAAAAAATGAAGATAGATCCATCTGATCTTGGCTTTTTACAGGAGTAAATTTGTAAAAAAAAAATTCCACCGAAAAATGAAGATAAAACCATCTGAACTTGGCCAATACGAGTCGTTCTGTATCAATATCGTGTCAATATCAATTGAGACCAATATCAACACCGATATCGATTACTTAAACCTGAGAGGGAGACCTTCCATCATTCCTTGACCACCTCTTATTTGGAATGTGAAAATCTTTGAAAGATCTAAAGTTGCCTTAAACATTTTTTTTTTGGTAAAGAAATTGCCTTAAACATCACCTCCTCTTATTTGGAATGTGAAAATCTATTAAATCTCTTGCCCTTTAAAATATTGGATAAGTTTTCCCACTGGAAAAACTTTCCTACTCCGGCATCATGATAAACCTACTCTCTTAATAGCAGGGTTTTAAGAATCGGGAATCGGATTAATAAAATTAATCGATTCGTTTGTCCCCGATAGCGCGTTTTAAAACCCTGCTTATGGGATTGATCCCACATTTAGAAACTAGTAAATGCGGTTTATCCTAACAACAAAGTCGTAACTAGCTTTCCTGAAATAAAAAATTAGAATCACTGTTATCTTTTCTCTTTTTTATCCTATCCATTTTGGAAGGCACTCAATTATCGATCAATGCTAGATAATCGTTGGTAATGATTTTTAACAAATTATTTCATTTAAAAAAAAAAAAGATTTCTGGAAGGAATCCTTCCTTTCATTCTCAGACACCAATAATTACTCACTTTTTTCCTTTTGATCGATGCAAAGCCAATCCAAACTCCAAAGGACAAATTCGTAAGAACACCCATTGTTTCAAGAATCGGATCGAAATCGGTGGAATTGATTGATCCCAAATTCCCAATCGATTAATCAGATATGAACCATATTAATCTTCACTTTTTACCAATTTTTTTTCTTTTTTTAATCATTAAAATACCATAAAATCAAATTGAAAATTACATGTTGTAGCAAGATTTACTAGACTTTGGTAATTAAAAAAACTCCGAACAATCAAATATTTGGGACAAACTTTGATTTGGATCGAAATTGATGAATGCTTATTTCCGGGTTTTAAAACCTTGAGGTCACCTGGTGATGCTAAAGCTAAACCAAGGGCCCAGGTAGCTAGCTGCTCATGGTACTGTACCAAATGGTGTGGAAATGCATCTAGGGGTGCTTATATATGTTAATACACATGGGTTGTGTAAGTAACCAAAAGGGGGATCTTTATCATCTACGGTTCCCTAACAAGGGGGGTGAAATGATCATTCCATCCCTGAGCGAACACCCTACCCGATTGGGATCCATCTCCCTCTTATTAGAGGCACTGAACTGTACTGGGCAGGGAACCGCAGTTGATATTTTTCCAGGGGGTAGGGGAGATGCCACGTGATGGTGTTGGATTGTGGGTGATACGTTGATAGTAGGAACAAACAGCTGAGATACCTTCTGCCTCATCCGATAGTCAATATGATGCTAGTTTGCGAGATCTCATTACACCCCGCTATTGCATGTATTATTTTCCTAAATTAAATATGGAAAAAATAACTCTATCTGGGAGTGTGGTCTATGCCAACATTCTCATGAATCTCTCTCCTCTCCATATGAAAAAAAATTACCTATGTCCCTTTGCTTTGAGGAGGAGAGAGATAAACATATGAGGATGCTAGCGTAGGCCACATTCTCAGACAGAAAACTACTTCTCATTAAGGTGTCAAAATTCAGCTTGAACTGGTTCGACCGATCAAAATTGATGGGTTCAGCCAGATTGAATTGAACTGAACTTTTATCGGTTTGGTTCAAGTTAGGGTTTTATGGAAGTGATAGAAATCGAAACCATAAAACTCAATGACCATATGTATTGATCAAAACTGAAAACCGGATCAAACCTGATAAAAAAAATAAAATAAAATAAGACTGAATCGATAGCAACCCGATAAGAAAGCGAAAACCCCAAAAACGTCAAGATCTTCCCATTACATATAAATGGATAGTGTACAATATTTAAAGTTAGTAGTAACACAAGTGCGCACACACGCACATGCACTCGCACACACAATCGACTTTGGAGGGAACAAGCTGATGACGATGGATCAGTAACAAATGACAAAAGCAGTTGCTCAGATTCGCAACAAAATGTCTGTTTGTCTACTTCCTCCTATCGTTGAAGGATTGCAGTTTCTTTGTGTTAATTTGCCCATTTACCATTACTCTCATTGTTGTCACCAGAGTTGCATAAGACCATACTTTTATATAATTTTTATGATATTTAAATACCAACTCATGTTCTCTTTCCTCGCCTTTTTTTACTTACTATATATATCTTTGGATAAAGTTTTCCTTCATCTATGGAGGACGGTTCACCCACCATCCTAAGGTTCATAAACCTCTCCTAGGGTTTTAGTATGTTTTAAAATACCCTTTCAATACCCATTGTCACCATCTCCTGACCCTCAATGAAAGGGATTCTATTTATCTGGGTGAAGAAAAATTCGATCCTGTCTTTTGTAAATAATTTAATAGAAACATTATTGTATTTTACAATAGAGGTGGAAAACTTCGCAGACTTTTATCTGTCATGTCATGTGGTAGCTTAGTTGTTGCTCAAAGCTTTTGACAAGTTATTCACATCACTTTCAACTCATGTGCAATCCATAAGTATTCTTGCAACTAGGGGTGTCAAACCCTAGTCCGAACTCATAAAACTAGATCGAACTAAAACCGAAATGAAGTCTATTGGATCAGTTTTAAATTAGGGTTTTATGATCAAAATCAAATCGAATGCCCTGAAATTGATAAGAAACTGAGACGACCTTAGAATATCGAACCGAAACTGAAACCAAACTAATATAACCCAAGAAAAAACTAATACCAATCCAAAATTCATAAAAGAACACGATTTTTTTTTCAAAAAAAAAGAGAGGATATATTTACATGATAAATCAAACCCAAACCGACAAGAAAAACTGATCAAATCCATTCGTTGTATAGCCATGACAAGGGCATGTCTATAGGACCGGCTCTTCATTAGGTATAGTGTGATTAAAGAGCTCAAAATTTTCGAGGAAAAAAATTTATTATAAAAGCCAAAGAAAATGTATCACATGTAAATATAAGATACCCAACAAGGTTTTCAGTATCCTATCGTAATCGTCGATACTAATCGATCAGAGCAGTTATCTATCATCAAAACATGAATTTATTTTCTCATTTATTGAATTTTAGCTAGTGTTCTTTTTAGAAATGAAGCCCTAAATTAGTGAAAAACTACTTGAATGATTGCATCAAACTAGGTTTTTTTTTTTATATTATTATATATGTGCATCTAAACTCTAAATTTATATGTGCACATAGATTGGGCATCTGAGGTGTAATTTACTTATTTTTTTTATTAGTACATGTAAGAAATCTCATTCTTTATACATAATCAATTGAATGCTCTTGTTTCATTATACTTTGTTCTCATTTTTACATATGATATATTTTGTATATTACATATTTATAATGTGTTTTAAAACCGTATTTTGCATGTATCTTAAGTAATTTTTTTTAATATATTTTTTGAACGTTTCCATATGTATCTTTAGAGTATCTTGCGTCTCTTCAATACAATACGATACGAATCTTGAAATCAACTTTCAAATACAATACGATAAGAAAAATGAGTGTTCGAAAGAAAATTGGACAGCTTATAGTCCTAGGGAAAGTCCCTATCAGTTGAGTTGGATAACAAACTTAAACACGCATGTGATCATCCAATAAGGATCTTATCTGTTCAATGGTTAGAAAGGCGAGATCAGCTTCCAAAGATTCAATAGAGCTTGTCTACATAGTCCTTGTCAAAGTCTATTACACAAAACAAATGAAAGTACCAACAGCTTTTAGATTTGGACAATGAATTATATAATTAATTATGGCTAGAGCTCTGTTTCGATTGGAATGTAGTTCTAAATTACATAACATCTTCCATTAGTAAGAGAAATACTAACCCTACATAATGAGAGAGAGAGAGATCCGCATTCTTTGGTCCTTTATTGATCTTCTTTCGAAATCAATGTATGGTTCCTGGACCCTAATCTATGAATGCTGCTCAGGTTCTCATATGAGAATCTGAGCCAGCCTGTCAATCCATGTGCATCTCTATTATATTTTCCCTCAGGAGATGATGATGATGATTTCGACGATCACGACAATCACTGTATTGGGATTAGTTATAAAATTGATGTCTATTAAATGATGATTAGTATGGTAATAGTAATATTGGATGGATTTGGATCCTCTCCAACTACTTTCCTTGATGTCTAACTCCTCTCTAACCACCCATCTAATAGCCATGAGTACTTGGACATGCATCCTAATTTCAAGTCCTCCCGGCATTTGATGGATGATCAGTGAGTAGTTAGAGTTGAAATTGGACAGGAGTTTTTTCTTGTTGGAGATGGGATCGATCAGATCCGGATATGATCAGATTTGCCACTGAATTGCAATAAAAATCATTTTTTTTGTTGGGAAAGCGTACGAAAAAAAAGGAGCTCATTGAAATGTGTACACCCTGGGTTTACGCGTGTCTTTCCTGCATGCCGCAGGGGAACAAGTTGATGCCACGTATTACATTACAAATTTCTTCCAGTCAACAAGCTCGGCCCTCGATTGTCACATGATATTACTATTGTACCCCTAACGCATTCCGTAATTTTTCTTTTTTAAATGAAGTGGGAGTTTCAAAAAAAAAAATTTGATGAGAGAGTTTCCAATTTCTTTCATTTTATTTTAACCTGCAAGTCCTTAATTAGAAGAAAAATTCATATGAAACAAAGAACCACCATCACCACCGCCGCCTCACCCCCGGCGGCAGGATAAAGGCAAAAACTAGAGACACTGACACTAAACTGCTAGAGCGTATAATGATTCCATGATCAACACACACATATAGACGACATTGCACGCCAACTTCAACTACCGTCCGATCTTCTAGATATCTTTTTCACACCCACTACCACGCATGCGGTCTTTCTCCAGGCCCCATCTACGAATGCCAAATTCCATCTCGGCGGTGACAGTCAAGAACTCGACGGCCTGTTGTGGGGTCAACAAGTCCACTACCCTCCGCATGGTTTTCAGCCGTAGATTATCGGCTTTCTCCAGCACCTTCACCAACCTTGGCATCTTCCCATCCACGTCACTGCCCATCGACGACGACATGATATCACACACGCCGTCTTGCCAATCTGATAGCTCCCTAGTGATCTCGTTTTCCTCATTCACTGTCTCGCATTGCAGATTGCTAACTCCCCCGAGTTGACCAGGGGAGAGATCCCCGAGGTCGCCGGTCCGGTGTCCACGTAGGATGTCGATCAGCTCGGCCTGGAACCGGGAGCTTGACTCAGTGTAGATAAGATGGAAAACGACGGTTGGCCTCCACCCAGCTATCCACTGGAGGGAGTGCTCCAGGCTGGTAACCCATGGGGCAGAGAACATGGAGAACGCGTCTAGAGTCGCCGCGTGGGCCTTGACTCGGTAGTAATCCTCGTAGTGATTCATGACTCGTTCCACGAGCTGTCTGAGGTGGAGCTGGTCTTCTTTGGAACTGGGTTTGGGGGCGGAGGCGAGTTGGTGGTGGAGGTGGTTTAGTCGGTGAAGCCATGTCTCGTTGAAGCGACGGAAACACATTATTGGATGATTGAGCTTTCCAAGAAACACAGACTTCACAGAGATATATGCAGAGACGAGAGGGGCCGCAGCGCTCAGCGGTTTTTAATACTTGCGTCTCCTTTATGAATTTTTCTTTTAAAAAAAAAACACAAAAAAAACCTCCGTAACGGCTTGGTCGGGTGGCTGGCGCGTGCAGCCTACGTGGACGAAGAAAAGAAAATGTACATTTTCCAGCCAGATAAGGTCTCAATTGGTCCGGTTCTAGGTTCTTTAACGGTTTCGGCCTTAAGATGGGTCAGGACTCAGGACTAAACTGGACCAATAAGTTAATTGGCTCTTACCCTAAGATCCAGGACCATTACTAATGGGTGGGTCAGTTCCTGTTCCTAATCTGTTTCAAGCAGTCTAAAATAAAAATAAAAATAAAAATTCGAAAACAAGTTATATATATATATATATATATATATATTTAATAATATTATTATTATTAAACACTAATTTTCTTTTCCTGTAAACAATAAAACACCAAATTTCAATCACATGAGGTATGCAATTTATCATCATTTGTTTTATTCAAATCACAGAACTAGTCTATAGTACTTCTTATTTTATATTCAATTTTTAAATAGGAACACCACCACCCCCATAAATTAGAAATATTTTAAGGCATATTCTTAAGTAACAATTCTCAAATGGACATTCAAATGGGCATTTACATTAACAGTTGAATCTTTGGCAAAATAGTATGTGAGACAAGAGGTACCAATTAAAATTGAAAAACTGAAAAAAAAATAAAGGACTTGACCTAAAGTGTTAAGAATTATATAATATATAAGGTTAGAATGTTGATTAATTTTGATTCCCGCTGGGACACCAATAACTTAATCGATAAATCCAGAACCGGACCATTAAGTCATCAGTAGGTCCAGAATCAACCCAATAAGGTATTGGGTAGGTGGTTCTGGTTTTTTTGCAATCCAATTCCACTCCAATTTCCGGTTCTGGTGCCCAATTGACACCCTTACTAGCCCTTCCTTATCCCAATCATGATTTTAGTGTTTGGTAGGTCTGCTACCAGGTTGGTTGGGCTGAGCTTTTTAAAACCCCAGCCCGACCCTGAGTTCTCTTAGTTGGACCCAAACCTAGCCTAACCTTGACTCAAGGCCTGAAAAATCCAACCCTGACCTGCCCTTAGGGTCAGGCCGGACTGACTATGATTAATCCTGATCATAGGGAGGGGGAGGGGAGAGAAGCATAAATTGGGCTAAGCCGGGGAGAAAATTATTAATTTTACATAATTAACATTATAATAAATATATTATATCACTTATTATCTCAATGGTAAAATTTTAACTCAGAATAAATAACAAAAGTTAATTTTAACTAATTTCTCGTGCTCAATCCACACTCATAAGGCCGTACCTATGTATTGCATGTGGCAAATAGAAAACTGTTATAGGTATAATGACATCTAAATTTCCTTTTCTACAAATATTATATCTAAAAAGTATAATTAACAAATATGGTAAGGATTATAGGTGGGTTATACTGCACAATCATGATTACAAAACTTAGCTTTGAAAATTATTTACTTTCAACTCCTTTCCCTTTACTTGCAGTCAATAGAGTCATGAGATTCCACCCAAACAAGCTACACAGGGAGAATCAAGTTCACAGTTACAGCCAAATACCAGTTCTCATATTATTCATATTCGATATTTACGTGGGCATATGCACGTGTAGATGGTCCACATCCGGATCGTAACTCACATGACCACAGGGAAAGTTTCTTCTTCCCTTAGCCCGAGTATAAAACATTAACCAAAATCACCACTGATGGTACCAATCAGAAAAGACTAACCACCTTCAAAAAGAAACCAGGCGATAAGTTGACATTCTGTTCTTGGTTAAGCTCCGCTTTGAGTAGAGAACTGAGGTAACCGGCCGAGAGGAAGAACAATATCTTTCATGGTCTCATACTCTTGAACACTAACTGCTGCACCATCTAGCACCTGCTTCAGAAGGAAAGGCAAAACAAGAGAACACTACGATAAGAAGGGCAAAGCAAGTTTTCCTATAGAGCAGAAGGCAACAATAGTGAAAAATTTTATATAATTTAATAAATCATGTCCATCGGAGTACAGCAGCATAGCAAAAGAAAATAATACACAATTCTTGCATTGAAGAAATTCAGAACAATTCTTACATTAAGTAATACAGAACAATAACAATTCTTACATGGAGAAATACAGAACAATAACAATTCTTACATTGAATAATACAGAATAAGAACAAACAATTCTGTCAGCATTTTGCACACCTACAAGGGATGGACTAATGTTGTGTGAAATTTAAAATCTTTATATGCATCCCAAAATTTCAGATATAGTAATTGAAAGATAAATCTATACTAGTATAAGAGAAATAGTAATCTATACTACATCTTTTTTTTATCAACAATCCATACTACATGACCATGACCATGAAAGAAATTCAACATCAAACTTTAATGGACAAATGCCTACAGAAAAAATACAGAACAAAATATGCAAACAAGACATCTATCTTGGTTCCCATTTAGTGCTCTGTACTCTGTAGGTCATTTCCAGAGATGAAAATAAAACAAAAATTTTAACCTCCACAAAAAAAAAAAAAGGTTCTAATATTAAGACCAAAAATTGTAATTCAGAAAAAGCCCACTCAATGCCTTTCCATAGGTCATATGGTTTAGCATTTTTGGTTCCGTCTTGCCCCAGTATACACCACTTAGTCCAAAGTTTCTGACATAGGAGAGACCGCTCTATTTCTTTATTATCATCTACTCAATTCTATTTTACGTCTTCCTCCTCCTAATTTTGTTCCTCTCTCATATATGTTGTCCTTCTATTATTCTATATATTACCATCCGGTCATATGTGGGATATAGTTAATAACAAGACACACCTCATTTACATATCCAACATACCAATAAATTCCCCTTTTAATTTTTATGCATTTAAGCTCAGTATAATTCTGCTTTATTAGATTATGGCAGGATCCAAGAACTCTCTGCATTCACAACACTTGTATGAAACTCAAAAGTTGTATTTATACCATGCAAAATTCAACTGCATTATTAACATTGTTCAGAGTCAATCAAGACACGTCGACAAGCTAAAAGACGACCTTCGTAAGTGGAGATAATATCTCCAGAATGCATATCCAAATAGAAAATGACAAGCAACACAGTACCATATATAATCAATTTCATGTCTCAGTCGCATTATGGTTCAACTGCAGAGAAATCCAGTCACATTTACTGCCGCACTGGACAATCTCCATCTCGGGGGTGTGCTGGAGAGGAGCCCAATCCGCCTAAAACCGAGGCCACCAATATTCTTCGGTTTACACATATTTGACCAAGAGATTAGAGACAATTTCTAATGGTCCTCAGATTCACCCCTCCAAAATCGAGCACTCATGGAGTCCAATTGTGAACAAATGCTCTTTGAAAATTGAAAACATGACATTAAATAAGTGGGAACAGAACTCAAGATCAATTTAATAAGTATGGATCTCCCCTGCCTGAGAGAACAAAGAGGATTTCCAACAGGCCACATCCCTTGGACTCTATGGACAACACTCATTAAAAATTTACTCCTATTTCTGAACCTAACCTAGAGCTATAAGAAGCCCTAGTCCCCTTGGTTGCATGTTTCAGAGACAATGTGATAATAAGAAAATTTGCAGCATTCTCAGAAAACTAGTGTTAAGAGCGAGCATAAATACACTACGTTTCATAAGAAATGAACTGTTGGTGGAAAAAATGAAGGAAAGGTATGGACCAAATAAATATTGTAAGGTATCAGGTTGAAGTCTATCAAGCTTGAACATTATAATTTCTGGTACTGAAATGATGGATGCAAGAGTTTTTCTTTCTTTCCACTGACACAAAAGCAAAGCTCAACCCAAATTTCAGATACAAAAACGATGATGTAGAAACCTGAACAAATCCTATACTGTACCTCCCATCCCCATTTTGTGAATGTCCAAATCCTATACTGTTCTCCCCTCCCCCCCCCCCCCTCGTTTGTGAATGTCCAATTGTCATGTTTATGAATAAAATTTAGTTCTCCAATATATGTTTCCACTACTAAAAATACATTGACTGCAAAGTCAATCTATCTGGTGCAGATTTACTATAACATGCTTTGATTCTCTAGCAGATCTAATTCAAAAACAAAATCAATTTCAGCAGCATACAAACCCTAATATTGGTCACAATGCATCAATGGAAGCAGCAAATTTAGACACCAATCTTACAAAAATATGTCATTGAACTATGTTTCCTCAAGAAAGTCAAAGCCCTCAACACAGTCAATGTGCATATAAGATGCACTAATTTCGAAAATGAAAAAAAAAAAAAAAAAAAAACATTCGACTCTGGCCCTAAACCAAGTGAACAAATTGTTAAGATTTTGGCATTTCCCTACAGAGGTAAGTCGACCTTGAACATGCTGATGATGTTACCAAAATGACGTTCTTTATTTTGGAAGAGTCCCAAGTTCACTAACTAAACACAGTACCTAGTGTCTCACCATGCATCATCCATGGTGAATGTAATGGACAGGACTAGAAGAGTGATGCAAAGGAGGAAAATTTTCACAATGCTCAAAGGAAGCATTCCTTTGAACAGCATATATGTGTTATTTATACCAATTGCACAATCAGAAATTTCATCAGTTTTGCTGAAAAGAGTCTTCTCTGTCTTCTCTTCCTCCCCCAAAACCATTTTTATTTCTTCATGAATCAAAAAGGAAAATTAACAGCATTGCACTTAATTGCACTAGTACAGAAAAAAAAGATGAAAGGTTACCTAATGTTATTGACCAAGGGATCCTTTCTGATTCTCCCAATAGTAAAAGTGTAGGAAAATCAAGGAATCATAGTAACAATAGAGCAAAAGTGGTGTATAATGTTGCAGGGAATGACACTGGATGATGCTGAAAGACCAATTCCACCACACCCACCAGTAATTTCTATAGTATACACGACTCTGTTAAGCAGCGCAATATATAGAAAGAGTTTAAGAATCCTGCAGCAACTGCAAGAGAGCATTGCCCTAGGCGAAACAGATCCCCCTCCCCTTTGATTCTGCTGACAACCCGATTTCATGAACTCTGCAGAGTGCATTCTGAAGCACTACTTAGAATACTTTGAGGGCCTGAGGCCATGGTTAAAGTAATTCGAATCCGACCCGGCGAATTGCCCAATTCAATTGGAATCCCGGCACTCAGACCCTGATTCCTACCTATTCTGTGAACCTCTTTTAAATCATCTGGTTTGATGTTTGATTGATCTCCATTTTTTACACTTGAATTTCTTTTTAAGCAAATAAAAAAGTAAAAAAGTTAATGAAACTTACCTCTTTGTTACAAGATCCCCAAGTTTACTGAATCAAAAACTCTATGGGAAATCTTTGTTTCTGTTTTTTCAATTCAAATTTAAGCGGGTTCAAACTAGGGGTGCAAGTTTGGCCCTGACGGCCAAAGCCCACCCTGGCCCGCCATGAGCCCGAACAAGACCTGGGTTGAGATATCCTGGCCCTGAGGGTGAGTCAGGGTTGAGAGTTTCTGGCCCTGAATCAGGGCCAGACCGGGCAAGGGTTGAGGCCTCGGGCAGTGCAGCCCAGCCCGACCCTGTCTTCTTCTTTATGTTCTTTCTTCTTTCTTCTTCTTCAGCCTGGCCAGCCCATGCATCTCTTCCCCCCCCCCCCCCAACGGTTGGGGTCAATCATGGTCAGCCCGGTCTTCGTCTTCAGCTTGGCCAGCCCATGCATCTCTCTTACCCCCCCCCCCCAATGGTTGGGCCTAATCAAGGTCAGCCAACACGACCGTGAGGCCAGGTCAGGGTTGGATTTTTCTACTCCTGAGTCAGGGCCGGGCCACACCTGGGCCCAACTAAGGGGACTTAGGATTAGGCTGGCATTTTAAAAGGCACAGCCCAGCCCGACCATGTTGCAACCCTAGTTCAAACCAATTCTGTCGATCCCATGTCGGAGTTTGTATACTTGAACAATGATTGTACAAGACATGAGTTTGTCCCACATTTATATATATATATTTTATCCTATAGTAATTAAATCTGAATGTTTAAACCTGTACCATTAGAGACATGCTTGAATGGCCATGGGGCACCAATATGAAATACTTTTTTTTGGGAATATGAAGGCCCCAAAGAGAGTTGATAATGTAAGACTAAATTAGGGTTAATTTAGTCCCATATAACCCACAATAAATCACAGCAGTCCACCAGCAATAACCCTAACAGCAGGGTACAAACCAGGTCCGAAAATAGAACTTAGGGTTCAAATCAAACACAACTTTCAGCAACTTAAAAGGAACTGTAAACAGGGCCGAATGCAAGGCTGAGAATGCTCAGCAAACCCTGAAAGGGACTGATTTGGATGGCCAGAAACAGTTGGTCACCAAATTAGAAAGTAATGGAATTAGGTGTAGAAACCAAACCAGCCAGTAGAAAGTCTCCAAATTCAGGTCGAGTGGAGATGAGGTTGAAGAGGGGCTGCACTCCAAATTTTAGCCAACTCTGATGACTAGAAGTTGAGATATGAAGATAACCCCAAATTAGAAGGTTTGGAGAAAACTTGCAAAATTAGCACTGCAATAGACTCCAAGTAGGATCGTGTGTAGAGCCTATTGAAGGGAGGCTTTGCTGCAATTTTGGTGAAGTTCTGATGGATGGAAGTGAAGTTATGGAGGTGGGATGAAAATAGGAGGTTTGTATTCTTGAAGGATTCCAACCAATGGAATGGGGTAGAAGAAGGGATCGAATGGAGAGGATGATGGGGTGAGATGATGTTCCAAAACTCTGCAGGTCTAGATGAAGGGAAGTGGAGATTCACAGCCTTGATGTTGTAGCAGGAATCAAGTCTCAGGAACAGCAGCAGCAACAGCAATAGTTCTGTATATGCTGGGGAATAGCAGCAGTCTTCAATGGGTCTTCTCAGCAGCTGTGTTGATCTCAGGGGAAGCAGCAGCAATTATTGCAGTCACAGATCAGTTGTAGCAGCATAAAGGAGCTCAAGCAGAGTAATAAAAGAGGAAAAAAGAGAAGATAGAAGTAGGTAGGGGGAATGGCTCTCTCAGCCAGGGTCTCTCACCCACAGCTATCTCAGCTGTTGAAACAAGGAGGATCCCTCAAAATTCGAGGGCTAAATTGGCCAGAATATTCTATCTCAAATCTGTTCCTTCATTACAATGTGAGGCCTATTAATAGCTTAGGCAAGCTTACATTAGAATATAGAAACTTCTAAATTAAGAACTATCTACAATAGAAACTACTTAAATCCTAACTAAAATAGAAGGTAACTAAATTAGAACCATTAGGCTTTATAATTCAGCCACAAGGAACAAATTACAAACTACTAAATATAATAACTACTAAAGTGCACCAATCATAGTTGACTGGCCAAAGGGGAATCCTATCAACATTGTTGAACATCTTTGGTCCCTGCTTGGCTGGCTTGAGCTGGTCCAGTTCTGGTCTAAAAATTCGATGGGTCTTTTGCTTCTTCTTCTGGCCAGATTCTACATCAGTAACTCATGACCTCTTAATTGTGAGGCGTTAATCCTTGCCAACTGAGATTCTCCCGACGTGCCGGGCTATGCCTCTTGCCTCTTACTATCTTTCATTTTTCTATTTATTTATCACCTTTCATTTGTCTTTTTTTTTTTTCTTATTCATTTCTCATCCCTTTTCCCATCCCACTTTTCTTTCCCTTTTTGGGTAGATCTTTGTTTTCTTTACTTTGTGTCGTTTGGATCCATGTAGCCGACCCCATTAAGTTGAGATAAGGCTGAGTTTGTTGTTGTTTTGTTGTTTGATCCTTGCCAACTGAGCTAACATGTACAAAAATTTATAAGATCCACCAGATGCAAATGATCTTGACCATCCAAGGAGGTTTGCCAACAGAAAAGTGAATCAAAATATCTGAACTGTAAAACCATTCCCTTTTTCAAACACCCCCCCCCCGCTCCACCATCAAACCAGATGGATACACTGCAAAACTCAAAGCCAAATTAAGGCAAATAGCTGAACCACCTCCAGTTGAGTTCGACCTCAGTCTAATTCAGCAGTCAAATAACTGAACATTGATAAAACCCAAGCTCTAAACGGAACATATAGCCATTTCCTTAGGTAAAATTATAATGCTGATCCAATTGGAGGCTCCCGAGTCACAACTCTCCATCTCCATACTAGACACTAATACAAATAAGGGCAAGGGTTCTCTGAGCCCCTCCATAGAATAATTAAATCATTTTTCTAGGAAAGAGAAAAAAAACAAATAAAAAATTGTTAGAGGGAGTGGGAAACCCTGGTGGCTCAGAGATACTTTTACCTACAAGCTACAAATAATGACATTTTCATGGGAACTTCATAAAGAAAATAAGAAAAATGAATAACATTAATTAGATCCCAGCAATGATACCCTCACCTTGTGGAGCAGCATCCTTCTACTAGTCATGTATGGGGTAAGTGCAGGAAATCTAGACACTGAAAGAGCATCAATAAACACTAGAATAATCACATTCCACTGTTTTGTTCTGAATGGTGGTAGTGCAACCAGAAATGACATTGTATCCAGTAAGTGTCCCTGCATAAAAATATTCTTGATTCTTGAGTCATATAAGTACCAAATAGCATGGCTATGAGAAGAAATGAGAAGAAATGAGAAGATGATAGTCCCTTGGACTAGAAAGTGTAAGAATGTTCACTCATAGTTATTCATTCTTTTTACTATAAAAATTATCTCCCCAGTGTATTGCAAGAACTGACACCTGGACTCTGTTCTTTAGATAAAAAATCACTTAGAATAATAGAAATAATAAAGAACCATTAGGGAGAAAAACAATATTAAGGTGCAGAGGCCCATGAGACAAGGGGAAGTTATTTCAGTTAATCCGAACTTAGGATAGATTAGTGCAGGTGGGACATATACAGGAACTAAACTACTTCATGTTCTCTCCCACTCTCATATTAGTTTGGACTAGTACCCAGAAAAACAGTTAGTTGGACTCTTGGTCATACGTATCCCAATTCCCAAGTTTGTATCCAACCAACAAAAAGAAATTATATGGATGACCAAGGTTCAGAAAAGGCCAATGAAAGCAACACATGCATATGCCTCAAAACACCCAATCATAGTACAGAAAAGGAAAACTTGAAATAAGACTTTGAAAAACACAACATACACAGATTAATAACCAATAAAGTTCAGAATGGATACCAAGCCCTGTTCCAAAGAAGATACTGGAGTTGGCAGCCTCAGATCCATAACTAGGCCTGGCAATGCCTGAGCAAGACAACCAGCTAAAGTTTGCTTGATTTCAGAAGACCGGCCATCACTCAGGACTTTCTTGCAAGGGTACTCCCTTCCATTAACCACTGAAAATTCTTCACAGGAGCTTTCATCCCGTCCATATATATATGCCAGAGAGGAGGATGTAATCCAGCCAAATAGTGCCATGAACATGGTTGCAAATGATGATAACTACAACATAAAAAATGCAGTAAATATTAAAACAAAACATTGAACTTCAAACAATCCAATAAATTGTGTTTCATTAGGCAATATTTAGTAGCCTACCAAGTGAAGTGAAGCGAAGTGGAGGGAAGTGTGGGAGTCCTATATATCTGGAGATGTGAAATGAAGGAAGAGTACCATTTTTTTAAAATTATAATAGTTGTTCAAAAGCCAAAAAGGTAACATATCAACCATGAGGGAGGGAGAGAAATAACAGAGGAGGGAACCACACACTTTCTCTAGGAGAAAGGTGGTGTTTTGGGAGGTATTTATTTCATTGGTCATCGAAACAAGCAAGAAATCACCATTACAACAAAAACCTCAACCCTCACTTCTTTGCAACTACACTTATAGTTGTCACGGCATCTAGGCGATTCTAGGCATTGGAGGAGGGAAAATCAAGGCGACACCAACAAAGCATCAAGGCGTCACCTAGGCGGCCAAGGCGCATTTCCAGCAAAGGGTGCCAAGATGCCAACTATGACTACACTTCCCTTCCAAGCAAAATAATAAGCTTAACAAATGTCCAATCCACAGTTAAAAATAACATCAAGGCATGAAAAACTTACACCCAGACTGAAGCCCTCTGGCACTGTGTCATACCAG
The DNA here is from genome assembly GCF_018873765.1 of Telopea speciosissima. Taxonomy (NCBI): domain Eukaryota; kingdom Viridiplantae; phylum Streptophyta; class Magnoliopsida; order Proteales; family Proteaceae; genus Telopea; species Telopea speciosissima. The sequence goes on along the minus strand of NC_057917.1, from coordinate 66,498,970 downwards.
GATTCACAATACATTTTGCCATGTAACTCAAAATGTGCAAACCCAGGCTTCTGTGCCCACCTCATCAGCTCTGGTTCGTACACACTCTCCGAATTTTCTTCATCAGCATCTTGTGTATGGGGCAATATCCTAATTCCAGCTTCCATTACTTTTTTGTGGTGTTTGAGAGAGAGAGAGAGCAGGGACCTTCAGTAAAATACACAATCTTTTAAACCAGAAAACTAACAAAAGGAACACAATTATTACCAGCACTGGACACATCAGATTCACAAGAAGCGACAGCTTCTGCTGCCTGGCTCAATGCAGCTGCACAGGCTTCTGCAGATGCAAGCCATACAGAACTATCATCATCTTCTACACTCAATCCGGATGAGCTCTCGGCATGCTCCGTCACTTCCCCCATCTGTCTTCCACTGCAGATATTGCCATTGTCCTCATTGCTGATTTTTCCATTGTCCTCATTGCTGATTTTTCTCTCATCGGCCCAGGAAACATTGCGGACTGATTTCTTAGCACCTGAACACTTTAAAGAGGATTTTAATGTGTTTTCAATCGATTGAGTTGTTTCTCCCACACCAACTTCCCTTTTGGATTCTCTAGGACTGGTACTATAAGCACTTTGGCTGGGACCAAAAGAGGAAGAAGGGTTTCTTGACATAATTGCCAACGTTGTACCACTAACTTCCTCTTTTGGTTCTTTCAATTGAGGTAAAGAACCATTCCACTTCCGGAAGGGGGCAGGGGTTGCCTTCGGAGGGCTAGATTCATAACCCATAACTTTACTACTCACCTCCCCTTCTCTTGACAATTTAAACAAAGATTCAGAACCATCAATTAAAGGAGAACAAGAGGTTTTGGGATTGTTAAATGGATCTCCTATGGTTACAACACTGGTGAAGTCCATCTCATTCGCTTCTGTACCCTTCTTCGGTTTGGGACGTCCAGTTTTAGACCCTGCAATATGAGATTCAAATTCATTCAATCATACCTAGAGTAAAGCCGCGACAAACCCAAGGCAGAAAAATGACATGTGGCACAATAAAGCATAAGAATCAACAATGACCATGCAGAGAAATCATAGTAAACAAACTTTGGCTGTAGAGTTTGCAGGATAAGAACAGTTTTTTTTTTGGGGTGTGTGTGTGTGTGTTACGGGTGGGGGTGGGAACCAACACAACATATAGAGGTTATATACACGTTAACAATTAATTAAAATGATTTTTTTTGAATTACAGATACCTTCATCATGCTGTTTAAGACGAGAAAATTTGAAATGGCTACGATCCTTGGGGACATAGCCTTCAATTGCATTTGATGGACCAACCCAATTCTCCATCGACAACTCCCCAACAGTCTTGGTGTCCTCTATCTCTTGAATCTTCAAATCAGAGAGCCCTAAATCCCCCTTCTTCCCAAAAACTGATTCATCGATACTAGAATCACCAAACAAATTCAGAACCTCATTAATCTTTAAAGGGTTCGAGACCAAGCATCTCTCTGGTTGCAAGCTCCCTGCGAATGCCCGACTATTGATGAGGCAACCGGAAGAGCAGTACATGTAGGTTTCTTGTAGGTCATAGACCTTGTGCTCCTTGAGAGAAATGCGGTACCGACCCTTCCCAGGCCGCTCCGATGGTAGATGGTTGTTGCAGAGGGGGTAACCACAGAGTTCAGAGATAGACCGTTCAGTCACTACATCCTCATAGTCGCTTTGAGACATCAGTGACCCAGCAGCAAAGAGTTGGTTCTCATGGCGAATGCCATCGAGGAGGAAAAGCTGCAGCTTGTGGACGGCTTCTTTTACAGAAAATGTTTCATCTTTCGCCATAGAAAATATTTGTCTTGCAGCTTCGCTTTGATATGAACCAGGGAACCTATAGATTCAATATATTAAAGTTCAACAAAATACCTGCAAAGCTCAGAGGTTCCACATGACATAAATCCCTTATTTTTCTTCCTACGCATAATCAAAACTCCAAACCCTGAAAACCCTTAAACCCAACCTTAAAAAAATGGCAAAAATTCAGAAACAACCCATCTCACATATACTTGATTTCTCCATACTAAAACTTTGCAAGAAGCAATAAAACTTAGATACATAGTAGATATTGGAGATCCCTTAGTTAGTAAGTTCGGGAATGGCAATTGAATGGGTACGGATACGTACGGCAATTAAACGGACTAGACGATAATAATACATTTCAAAAATCCGGTATAATAAAATGCATACGGCAATAATACAATACCTGTTTAATACATATTTAATACGGCCATTTTATAAGCAAAAATACAGGCATATATTCACTATGTAACAGACATTCACCACCTACTAGGGTGAGTGGTAGCGGAACATACACACTGTGACCTTATTCATGCGTATATTGTCATTTAACCATAGATTCACATGAGATTAATATCAACCATTCAATAAATTTTCCCTTTGAAAGGTTCCTGGCTACTACGGTTGTTCCTTATCTTCCCTGTTCACTTTTCAGCAGAGAAAAAAGTATGCCCTCCCTCTCCCACCTATCTGTATATCAGCAGGTGGATTGTGGATTATAGGTATCACAGAACGGAAACGATGGGGAGCAAAAGGGGTTTTGAGAGCGATGATAGTGGGATTGTTGATAGGTTTCAGAAATGGAGAGATGAGAATGGGAGGATGGATGGTGCGTTTCAAGGTTGGGTAGATTCGATTAGGGTAAATGGGGAAGGAGTAATGAATGTAGAAGTGGGTAACTGTTTTTTGTCCTTAGAAATTGATCTGCTGATTTGAATTACTCTCCCAATTCATATGCAGAGAAGAATAAGACACTCAAGTTCGACCAGATTTGCAATTGCCACTGCAAATTCCTCAGACTTTGCTGCAATCACCAATTTCTTCTTATTTTTCTAAATCTTTGGTACCCTTAGTCTTTATTTTTCATAATTTTTAATCGTAATTATTACCTTTCTCCATCGAAATCAGACGAAAGAGTTCCCTAAAAACAATGCTTCTTTTTCTCTCATCATCCTCAAGCCTCATCGAAACTTGAAGTTGCAGCCGATCTCAAAGTAGGAAAAAGTAACAACGAAAAGGAAAGAATAGTGATGGAATTTCTTCTTCATGATGTGAAATCTGATCACCATTCTTTTGAGTTCTTGGATTTTGGGAAAAGTGGTTAAAAAGCATAATCGTCGCTTCAATCGATGAAGAAGAATAGAAACCCTGTGATTTGATCTGAGACGGAGAAGAGAGTTCCACTCTGCTATTTTCCTGCTACTGTAGTTGATTGGGAAAGAAAACGGAGAAGAGGAAATTGAGCCTGAGAAGAAGAATCACCGGCCCCGCTGAGCTCCAACGAGGATGGAGAGGGAGAAGATGAAGAGGGCAGGGGCAGCTGCTAGGGTCGTTTTGGGTTGAGTTTCAATTACCATAGTAATCAGAAAAGAAAAAAAAAAAAATTATTGAAGAAAATATCAGATTTTTTTCCCAAACATCTTTGAACCTAAAAAATCAAATACGAGTAAAAAGAGACAGAAAAATACCATAAAAGGCTGAGAAACGACTTACAGATGGAGAAGGAGAAGAGAGAGACTCGCAGTCTGAATAGAGACTGAGAAGAAGAAGGGGAAAGGGGCTCAATAGCCTCCTATGTAGTGTTCCCGCTGCTAAAATCGCTCCTGCAACTGCTGGACGAAGAGAGATGAAGAAGAACAGAGTTTATCCGCCGCTGCAATCGCCTTGGAAATTCCACCGCTGCAATTAACCGTGAACGGACACCCTATGTTGCAGACCCATGTAAGTCGGTCGAGCCTGACTGTGCCTCACCACTTTTTCCTCGGCGATACCGATACCAAATCAAAAGAAAGCGCGAGAAACACAACTGACCTGGAATTTATTTTTTATTATTATTGGCTTATTCCCTTTAGGAAGATTTGAAACCCTAATTTCCTGTGAGTAAAAGGTCCGTATCTGTCGAGATTTCTCCGAAAGAAGGGCTTCGAAGGACTTCGTCTGTTGTTTTTTGTGATGATATTAAATCAGAGATAGTAGCAGAAACGAAAATTTTTTGTCACCAGAGCATTTCTGTTTTGGATGTTCAGTACCGATGTATCACTAAGGAAAGCAGTCTTTCAGAAGATCAATGAAATAAATTGTCGACGTCTCCACACCTTCGCATCCTGTTGTTATTCAGGAAATTTGTGCTCCGAAATTGCTTTTGACAAATGTTTTGCCCTCCGAACACTCCGAAGGGGTGAGATCCTTATTTCAGTGGCTGTTCTGTGATATTTAACGTCTTGGGGATTGTTGTTAAGAAAACCGAATTTTGATTAAAGCGAGTCGCACTGGGTGGAGTCAAAACTTCGGAAACCTAGTCACGAATTGTAGAATAAAAAGACAAGACCCGATTCATCTGAGTCAAATAAAACTTCATATTTTTATCCTGAGTCATGACACACTTTTTCTAAATCATAAAGTCGATTCACTTTAGAAACTAATGAGTAACGTAGTAAATCTTTATTATAAAATAGTAAGAAACCCTCGGTAATAAATAGTAACAAACTCTTAACTCCTTGACTCATTTCTATTGTTAAATGGTATAAATTCAAAATACATTGCTATGTAATTCTTTACTTTTATTTTTTTTTTATTTATATATATTTATTTCATTAAATTTTTTTAAAAAAAGTGACTAGACCTGACCGGGTTTCACAAGGCCACAACAATTTATAAATATGTTTTAGATAGAATCATATCATCGGTCAAATTTGAAAAAGTTTGAAGAAGTTTTGCATGCACAATTTTAGCAGTGTGTCAATTAACAACAAAAAACTTTCCCTTTTTTCCATGGAATTTCACACTATCCTGTGAAACTGGTCCTCTTATGTATGTAAATTAGTTTTTTTCTCAACTCATCTGTTTTTTACCTAAAATAAATTGCAAGTGTTTAGTGGCGATATGCCTTGCCAGTGAATTAGGACCTGCTTAAATGTATTTGTTTTTAAACACAAGCCATATATTCTCATTCATTAGCAAGGACTCTCTTCGACGGAAGCTAATTGAGAAGATCTAATAGCTATGATGAAACAATTTCTTACATGCCGCCTTGACGACAAAGCTGATTTCCAAGGGGTAGGGAAGTTTTTATGTGCACGTACATGGAACGTTGAGGATGTATGGTATAGGTGTGAACATATAAAGAGGTTGTGTCCACTGGTACGGGTCTAAGAAGTTAAATATTATGCGAATTATGTAGATATTTAAATTCGCATTGTATATATGTTAGGGGAGTAGATGTAGGATTGTGGGAACAATTACAATATGTAGGATTATGATGTAAATTGTAACCAAGTAAATTGTAACCCCGTATAGATAGTCTACTTATATGAACTCTTACAAATAGAGAAGAACAGATTGAAAATCCTAAATTATCTCTAGATGTTTATCTTGAGAAGAGGTTGGCTACCTCTCAATAAATCAAGACGTCATTGTTTCATCCCTAAAGCAAACCCTTATGCCTACTGTATTTCTTTTTATATTAAATCATAATTTATCTCTCCCTATTATTTCTCTTTTCTTTTTTTTTCTCTCCTCTCTCTCACCTGTGTACATATCAATTTTTTTATTATTATTATTTTTTTAACCTTTTTTAAAATAGGCATACGACACAGAATGAGGAAACACGAGAATATAGGATTTGAAAACATAAAGGCTTTGTTAAGTTGCAAGGGAAATGGGAAAGGAAATTGAAGGAATTTTTTTTTCTTCTTTTTAAGTCGTTTGGTTGCAACAGAAGTGAAGTGAAATTAATTTAGTTAAGTTGTTTGATTGGTTGTAATATTGATGTAAAATTTGTAATCCAATCCACTTACTAATTTGCATTTTATTAAGGCTCATTCTCAATAATTTATGGGTTGATGTTCTCTGTGCCGCAGCACAGCCTGCGCCCAGACACATGGGCCTGCCATTCAGGAGACAGGGTTATCATTTCACCCATCCTCATGTGTCTAGGCGCAGCCTGTGCTCCCGGCACAAAAAACATTCTCCCATAATTTATTTTTTTTTTTAAAAAACACTAAAATTTTAAAATTCAAAAGAAGATAACTTATCTCAATGCATAAAATTTTAATTTTATACCAATCGGTGCTAAATGAAAAATGAGCTAAATATCCCACTAATTCGTAATGAAACCATTTAGGATACAAGAAAAAGTTGAAATCGCAAAACACAAAACGTGTATCAACTGCTAAATGGTCACCACCGAATTTAACCACCATCATGATACACACCTAATGGGAAACAAACAAATCCAAATCTCAAATTGAAAAATAAACTGAAGATATCTATAAGTTTCTTTATTGAAGATAGTCAGGTTACGAAGAGGAGTATCCAAGGAAGCAAAACAAAGAATTGACTGGTTTCTACCGGGAATCACAGCCTTCGGGTGCTAGAGCTATATCCACTACTTTGCACCACATAGCTGGCTAGGGTAAACAGTCTTTAACATCCTGGTGCTCTCACACCACCTTGCGCGATCAACATAGGTCTAATTAGTTGGGAATTACCTTGGTCTGTTGTTGCACAACACATAAATAATCATTATTTGTTTCATCCTTTTACCTTCCCATTTCATCATTTCATTAAAATCAATGAAAGGGAGTAGAGAGAGAGAGAGAGAATGAATTATTAAAGTATACAGGAAATATTATAATATAGGAAAGCATGTTTTATAAATGGCAATTGATTCCACATAATGAATAAATTATTAAAGTATTGTAAACAAATCATGCAAGCAATGTAATGAATAAAAAAAAATGGTAACACAACTTTGGTGTTTTGTCGCAAAGATATTCAATCCCTATAATTCCATTCCAAATTTAACTCAAGAACATAATCCAACTTCATAGCTATTATCAAATTATGCTTAAAACCATGTTTACAGGACAGTTCTTCCTTGAGCATCTTATCAAGCATAGCCATCCATCCTATAATGCATAAGTTACACAGATAGATGTTTTGGAAGTTGAACATGTAAAATGAGAAAAGTACAGTGTCATAAATAAGAGCTGCAATTGAGAAAGTGTGCAAATATGAAACCGAAACTCTAAATGAGATAAGGGGGAAAAAAAACCCCAAACGGCTTTAAGGACAGAACAGGTTAATTAGGGAAGAAACAGAGACAGATTGGAGCGATGCAACTCTGGTTTTAAAGCTAACAGTAACAGAACACAGAATCTAAGGACAAGTGAGAATTCAATAACTAAAAGAAACCCTTGGTGTGGAACCTCTGAAATCCAGTCAAGTTCTTATAGGGTTCAGACCTAACTAGTAAAGTAGAAAACACAATTTTCCCTCACAGAAATAGAGGTGAGATTAGACCAGATTAGATATTTTTTAGAAAAGAGTGATGCTAAAAAAATAAGAAAAAAACTTCTGGAAATAAAACTGCGAATCAGATTCAAAGAAACTTATTGCTAGAAATCCAGAGATAGAAGACAAAGGAACAGTTCACAGAATAGCAAATCAGAAGATTACTACAGTGGTATTGATCACAAAAGCAATTGATCTGACAGCATGAATTGGATTACTAAAGTAGAATAGAAATACAACAATGAATGGAGTTGAAAGAATCCACCCAAAACTTGAGAAGTCCTCCTCAATAGCACACCATGAATCCACACAGCTTAAACAGGACACAACACTTCTTATTTATAAAGTCGTATGCCTCCAAGGGTGGCAGGGTTACAAACCTATATATAAATCTCCAATACAACTCAAAAATAGAGATGTTAACCATAACTCCGAGTTCACATTGGATCCAAACCAGAAAATAGAAACAAAAGTTATGCTTAAACTATCCTACAACAATAGGAAGCTAACATGGAAACTAAACTGAAATCGAAACTTAAAATGAATACAAACTAGACTAGAACTACTAGAGATAGAAAATAGAAAGTAGACTCCAAAACTCATGCTTGTAATTACTACCTGTGACAAGTATGTTGCTGCCGCAGGACATTGAGTAGGACAATGAGCTGCCACTAATAGGTGAATTGATGGATTGATGTGGTGGCTATTCCTGCACTATGGTATGATCTTAAAATGAGAATAAGTTCAGCAGGAAGTTAGTGGACAGAATAACAAATAAGATTGAAACAGAATTGGGGAAAGAAATTGATATGTGCAAGGTGTAAGAAAGGAGTATATCTGACCTTGACAAGCATCTCACTAGTCCAACTTGGCATCCCATTTAGGGCGGCACTGCATCTCAATTCTCACAACAAAGTAGCTCTGACTTTCACAGAAATCAGCAAGCATAAGCTTACCAAATTTTTTAAATCACTCAGGGTAATGTGATCCCCTTCTCTAAGAAGGACATTGAGATCAAATCAAAGCGTAATAGTTTTGTTACACGATAAATAATAAAATATTATGGCCAAGATCCCATGCCCTAAAGCTGACAAAGAGAGGAAAATATTGAGCTGCAGTAGCTCATAGCAAAGTTAAATGAATCCTAATGCAATACCAAGCAGATAATACAAGACTACTTCTTTGAATCCCAATCTTCAGCGATCTCATAGTTTATTTTCTAAATTGTTTTCTGATTCCTCTTTTTCTTTTCAGACTCTTGATGTTGTGATCGAGTAGGAAAGCAGGAATGCAGGATTTGTTTGTGGAACTATGATTGTCCTTAATTCTTTACAAGCATCAAAATCAAAACAGAGTACAAATGTAGGGTTCAAAATTACACAACACAAATAGTGATAGATCAAGGTATAGATAGAAATACCTAGATTCCATACTTGAAATTTGATATTGTTTTACTGCACCGTTTCCACATTAAACCCAATTGTAGGAATTGTGGAGACATCTTCCTCCATCTGAAGCCGATATAAAATTTTCTTTAATTTTAAATAAAGCTATAAATTGAAAACAACAATCATTTTAGCCCTAAAACTGAAACCTTACACCAACAATGGCAGACTATACTTCTTATAGAAATTGCCTTGTAAACAAAACCAAAGAAGCGGAAGAAGGAAATGAGAGTACCTTCCAGAGGTACAAAAATATCTTTAAAAACCTAACCATTAAGAGAGGATGCTCAGGTACTTACAAGTCCGTTATTCACACTACTAAGGAGTACTTGCAGTGCAAGACCATTTCAAGGCTTGTTCTATGATATTATCATTGCAGGCAACCCCAAATCAGGTACTAGGCCAGCTAAGCTGCTGGAGGAAACTAAGGATTTTTTTTCATTCATCCAACTCGATTCATTCTATTTAAATTTAAATCATCACAATGCAAACGATCTAGTACCTGATCAGAGCACAAGTACTGAACTTTGGATCAAATCAGACCTTTCAAGCTTCGAACCAATGCTTGCTCAGAGCATCCAAGCTTCTCACAGAGAAAGAGAACCAGTGTGTTTCGGAGAGAAAACCCCCCTAGCCATTCCATACACGCAACACTTGCCTCTCTAGAAAACCCACCCCCCGCAATTGCTGCCCTTCTTTGCCTGTAAGCCTGCAATCCCACAATCCTTGCTATCTCTCGCAATTGGCCTTGCTGCAAACCCACTCATTCTAGCCATCGCCCTTGAAACACCCCTTGCAAATACCCCATCTCCAGTTTCCCTTCTCCGCAAACCCTCCCCGCCCTTGTTGAAGATATTATCTATTTGTCTTCTTTATTTACTACATGTATTTTTAGAATAAAGGCAAGCGTGGTTGACTTTCTGGGTTGGTAAGCGTAAGCATGGTTGATTACATGTATGGCCTCTTTATCAAAAAAAAAAAGATTACATGTATGGCCTAATTCACCCACAAAAAAAGAAATACAGATCGTCTACGGCCCAGCTGCCCGTAGCAGCCAGTGCGGCGCAGACTGGGCCGTGCATGCAATGATTGTCTTACCCCTACCCAACCCCTTGCCCAAGCGGGAGTAAGATGGTCATTGCGTGTGCGGCCCTGTCACATTGCACAGGTTGCTACAGGCAGCTAGGCCGTAGGAGATCTGGATGGTGTGAAAGCCTGTATATATAGCAGGTGGTTTTCCTTGATTGCCTAATGCGGTGCAGCTTGGGTTTGAGAGGTCAACACCTAATAGGCACGACATCCAACGATCCAAAATTGATTGAATCATATTTTTTTTTCAAACTTAGCATTGTTGAATGTCGCATCTGCTAGGTGTCGAACTCCTCGAATTCTTAGTCTGAACTGCATCACACTACACTTTTTAGGGAATTGGAGAGGATTATTTTTTCCCCAGTACGCAAACACAAGTACTTTTGTTTTAAAATTGCACGGAAACCACCTCGAAAATCCCTCTCGCTTTCTCTTTGAAATCAGTTCTATATCGTCTACAACGAGTTCGGTTCCTCTACACGTACCAACAGGTGAACGTACATGTGAGAGCCAATCACCTGTCCTATTTTTTACCATTTACAAAGGAAGAAGGAATTTTTATGGAAACAAAATTAAAATATGATTGACTTTAAGATGTACATTCACCGGTTGATACGTACAGATGATCCATTCTCGTCTACAACTCAATTCCAGAGACGCAGTTCACAGGTTTACAGATTACTTCCATTACTTCCAACCTACACTTGTTTTTTTTTGATAAATACTTCCAACCTGTACGTACGAGGCGACCTTTTTGAGAACTGGTGTACGGATTGCTTCACAGTTCATTTCATTTCATGGGCCCAAGGAAACTCTATCTTCACTAGCTGTCTTTGTTTCTCTAGCTCGTTTTTTGCAAACCACAAAGAAAAACGGGGGGAGAGAGAGAGAGAGAGAGAGAGAGTTGGAAATGGGCAGGCATGGAGATGGTGACTATTTCACGTACTTTTATTCTCACTCACATATATACACTACTATTTCTAACTTCTCTACTCTACTAATTCCAACTTCTTTACTGTTCTAGACTCGACACTCGACACTGTGTCTTAAGCACCATGTTTCTGTGTATATACATATCCATGCAGATGTACTACTCTCTTCTACAATAGCTGATGTGAGATGATGATGATGATGGTCCGCTACATTAAACATAACACGACTTTCTGAATTAATCCTTCTGGTTCAACGTCATCATCTTCGCATGATCCCTTCTCTTCCCAACCACCCTCAGTTGAATCTGCAACATCGCAATAGCCGCCAAGAAATCCACAGACTGCAAAGGATTGAGCACTTCCAATACACCTTTCAAGGCCATCAATCGCACGCAATCGGCCATCTTCATCACGTTTTCCAACCCAGCCAACAACGAGCTCAGTGTCACATCCACATACTTGTCCAACTCACCCACCACCTCGCCGTTGTTGACTTGAGTAGCAAGCCTAGACAGGTCCACCATTGGCTTGTCGGCGATGCTCACTTGCTGCCTTTCCATCTCTCTGTCCACCCGGTCTTCCTCTATTCTGATCTGAATCAGAAGCTCTTGGATCTTCTCTAGCTGTTCCTCGGTCATGTCGACGAGATTCGCACCGGGGACACGGGTCTGACGTAATGAGGTAATGAGACGGAAAAGCATGGAAGGTTTCCAACCGGTTATCCAATGGTAAGCGTTTTCGAGAGAACTGAACCAGGTGGGAGAGAAGAAGCCCAGAACGTCGTCCTTGGCAGAAGCCCATTTGACAGTGTAGTATTGTTTATAGTGGATCACCACTTTGGAGACGAGGGCTCGGTGGAGTTGCTCATTGGAAGAAGAAGAAGGGTCTCTTGGTACTGAGAGGAGTTCTTTGAGATTGACTTCATGTTGGTTCACCCATTGCTCGTAGAACTCTGAGAACTTATCTTGAACTTGGCCCCTCATCTTCTCTTCTCTTCTCTGCGGCTAACTAACTACTACAGAGAAAGAGAGAAAGAGTTGGTTTGGGTGGTGGCTATTTATTTATGTTCGTGAACGAGTGTTAGTGGAGACTCACCAAGGGGTTAATGAAGGAGGAGGGGAAGGGGAGGGGAGGGGAGGGGAGGGAAGGGCCAGGTGGACGATGGAACTTGGACCACGCTGCACGTGGTGCTGAGTTTGGGCTCTCGAGTCTCGACTGAGTGAGAGAGAGAGAGAGAGAGATGCGGTGGGCTTATGACTCCCGTTGGAAGGGTTTTGGAGTACTGATCAGTTGCACCGGCCACCCTCTTCCTCCAAACTGGCCGACCTTTCCTCTGCTTCGCACGTGGACAACATGTCACCACGTGGCCTACATGCATACCGTTCGTATGCTTTTGCCTGGTCCCACAGAAAGTATGTGTCGGATGATAATCAACCCAACAAGAAATCTCTCTCTCTCTGTCTCTCTCTCTCTCTCTCATCTAACACACAAAAGTGCAAGTGTGAAACAGTTGGACTCTGCAACATGGAAAAGGCAGGGGAAGGTATCGAATGTATGTAAACAAGGAAAAGGGGAAGGGGGTTCCCTCCAACTGATGAAAGAAACTGAGAATGAGCTGTCATAGGGACCACGTGTCGAAGACGAGGAGGGTCTTCAGATTGAGCCATTGAGGCCCTGATGACAAGGTGGCGAGAACTGCAAAGCTTCGTTTTCAGTGAAATCTTTTCTTTTTTTTTTTTTGGTAAATAGTGAAATCAATATGATCGTAGTTCGCAAAGTAGCACAATAAACAGAAAACTCTGCGGTGCCTTTCTCTGTGACAGAAAGCCCAACCCATTATATAATTTTTTGGGCCTCAATCCCAGCCGGCAGGCCGGCAGCTTTTGTTGAATGTTATACAAAAGGATGAGGGTTACGAGGCTTGTGTGAGGAGAAATCTGCAGACGCAGCTGATCAGGTTCTCGTATGAGTGGTATCACTCTTGTGCGCCTTGATGAAATTCAAGATAAAATTCCAGAGAATAATTCTCGTACAAGAACTTGAGCTGCCCTCAAATGAATCCGGATCAGCTACCCACATGGGGACGGATGGGAATAGATCTGATCCTTTCATGGGGCATGGATCCCACATCTTAGAAGTGGATCCCCCACCCCCACGGAAGATTCAGATCTATCCCCACCCGTCACATATGAGTAAATGTGCACTAGAGAATAACATCATTCACATGAGAGCGGAAGTAAGGCAGTCTTTACCCACCCACCTTGCTATCGTACGACGGATAGCTCGAAAGTAGAGGTTTCGAATCTTTATAAATAGCAGACCTACTAAATACATTGGCCGTGCAAAACCTTTGGCCGTAATCCTTTTATAATATCATTTGGCAACTCAATTTCTTAACTCCTATTCACTCTAATTGTCTATTTTATTTTCAATAATTTTTGTTTTTATTTTTTTAATATTATGTTTTAAAATGTAAACTTTAACCCCATTCCCACTGTCATGTAAGGTCTCTGTCATGTAAGGTCTCTCCTTATGAAATGAATGGGTGAATTTTGCACGTTGGTGGGTTTATAAGCAAAATTTGCATTTTGAAGCAATTTCACAGTGAACAATAAATTGAAATCTTTACTACTTAATTGCTTGATGTTTGGAAAAAGCTTGTCTTATTTGTTCTTTCCAAAAGCACCTTTTAATGCAAAATAATAAATCTATGAGAAAATTACTTAGACATTTCCTGTACTATGATCTAATTATTTAGTTTTCCCAATGTTTGAAACAATTATTTGAACATCCACTGCAGTTTACTATTTCTTTCAAGTAGGTCAAGTCAGTTAGTTTAGTGATAATGTCATTTGTTAAATTTTTTGTAACGCCTAAACTATCCTAAAAGGTTCTGAAGTGAGATTTACCCCCTTCTTCTTCTTCTTTCTCCTGCAATCAAAAAAAAAAAACCGGCAGCCATGGCTGTGTGTGAACTCTTATGTGACCTCCCAAAGCCTTTCCTGATCCGAAACCCTTTTTGCAGACCTTGCATTTTCATGGGTGATTGCCTTTCCTGATTCGAAACCCTTTTTGCAGACCTTGCATTTTCATGGGTGATTGCATTGAAGTATGGAATCTCCCTTTCTCTTTAAAAAAACAAAGATCTCTCCCCTTCTTTTACATTGATTTTTCTTAAGGACCAGTAATCCATGGGCTGTCTTGCAGGATTTGAGATGGGTAAGTGAGAAGGGTGAGGGCTGTGCTCCTTCGATGTTTGACGAAGTGATGCCTGATACAAAGCGTCCAGAGAGAACTCTGCAATCGGTTCTGTGTAGGTTAAGGTGCTGGAGAAGAGAAGATGAGAATCTTTTCATGGTAAATTGCAAGAAGGAATGGTCACACTTGGCTCAATGAAATTTCCGATGCAAACAAATGGAGAGTATCCAGAAACAACAGAAGAAAAGAATCAGTTTTTTGAATAGGTAATGCAACAAGAGACGAAGAGCAGTGGTTCTCTTTAAAAGAACACAAAAGTATAAAAGTGTGGGAAGAGAGACAGATGTGAGCGTACCATAGTTGCCGGACACGGTGGCCGGAGGATAAACCCTCGAGAAACATAAAACCCTTGGAAAACTTTTGATGCCGGTGATTTGTTTCTGTAGTCGTTTCTGTACTCTTTACATAGAAAAAAGGAGATTCAAACCCTTAATCTGATAATCGATTAAGGGTTTTGGGTCATTTTGATTTGAAATATGTTTAAGAAAAGGGAAATTTTTTGAAATCGATTAGGGTTTGAAATCAGTAGGGGTAGGGGCGGTGGTGTTGCAAGAGGAGGAGGAAGAAGAAGAAGGAGCAGGAGAAGGGGGTTAAATCTATCAATTTCACTATTTTCTTTTGAGTAGGTGATAAGGGTAAAATGGATATTTTCCAATTAAACACTAACAACAACAGACTAACACTGTCAGGTTTTGGGGGTGTCAAGTAATTGTTTTAAACGATGGTAATCATAAGCAAAATGACCACAGTAAAGGGGTGTCTAAGTAATTTTCTCTAAATCTATTTTTCAAAAACACATTAAAATAAAATCTGTAATTTTCACATCCTATCCTTTCTTAAGATACTAATATGATTATTTGATTTGAGAAACAAGGGGTAAAAGAAGTAAAATTACAAGTCTATTGACACCTTAGGAAGTGTTAAAAAAAAAAAAAATTCCTTCAAGTAAACCAACCAAGTGGATACAGCTCTTCACCCCATTCTTTCTATCACTTAACTCCCACTCCAAACCCTCTTTCTCATAATACATCAACTTCTGTTTCATGTGAATTCAAGTAATTGACAATTCTTTCTTTTTCACATTGTTATTTTTTTTGGATTAAGAGTCTGTGTAATAGGGGGGAGGGGAGGAGGAATTAGGGGATGGGGATAGGCCCCAAGGTGGTTTGAACTCATGATCTCTTATTTGAGGAGTTGGTCTTTTGCCAGCTGAGCTGACCCCTTAGGGTTTTTTCATATTGTTATTGCTCGATTTACTAAGCATTGGTCACACGGAGAGGCATTTCAGATTTTAATCCTCTCCAATTCCTAAAGTGTGGCAGTGCGACAGTGCTAAGTGGAGATGTCGACTCCTGGCAGCTGCCGCATCCAACAATTTATATTAATGAACTCGGACTGATATGAACCGTGGGATGCGACAGCTACCAGGTGTCTGACATCTCCACCTAGCACTGTCGCACTGCCACACATTTAGGAATTGAAGAAGATTATTTTTCGAGGCGTTTCACGGGTAAAAATCCTCTCGGTGCTTAATCATTGTGGTGCCTTTGTAGTTCAAGTTTGCAAGCTCACCACGTGGAAGATGCTTCATCCAATGGTGCGAGCTCGATCAGACCCAATTGTTATTATTATTTTTTTCGCTCTCTGCTCGAGCTTGTACCGTTGGATGGAGCATCTTCCATGCGTCACGCTCGTAGACCTGAAGTGCAAAGGCATCGGAAGATTAAGCATTGTAGATGACTTTTATCTACATTTCACACAAAAATAGGAAGGTGGGATATTTTAGGCAATTGAGATATTAGGCTTCCATAAGTCTTACGTCAGTGTCATAATACCGGTTTGTCTTCATAACGTTTTGTATTTTTTATACCACGTAGATGGTGATAACTCCTTACAACTAAACATTGTTACACCAAAATTAACCCTTATTTTGGTAAAAAGAAAATTTATTGAAGGATAGAATATGTACAGCCTAATGCTTTAGATTTACAAAGATCAAGAAGCCATAGAGTGGAATTTGACCAAACTATCGTACACATAATAGACATAACCTTCCTAACCAAGACATCTGAAATATCATTCATAGCCCGTAGAATACATTGAAAAGAAATAGAACAAAAAAAAGAGGATTGTCTCCTAATATCTGAAATTACAACAAAAATTTTAGGGGGTAGAATTTGGTTCTAATCATGGATATAACTGATCATCTCCTTGCAATCCGATTCCACTTGAAGTTCAGTGAAACCAATAGCCACAACTTCTGCAAAGGCACTTCCAATTGCAATAGCTTCACCTTAAATTGCCGATCTAAAATGAAAAGGAGAAGAGATCACCTTCACCTGATAACTCCTATGATCTTTGAAAATGAAACCTACACCACCTTTTGAAGTTCGATTTTCCAACGCTACATTACAATTAATTTTATAGTAACCAACCGAAGGAGCTGTCCAATTGGAAACAACAACTGCCCTAAGAACAAAAGATACTCGAGCACTAGAAGGTGCAGATGTTGATGTATAACTATCAGTAGATGCAACATGAAACTCAAGAAAGGCTTGCTCAGCCACTCTGACTACCTCTTGCAGGCTCCAATTTAGTTTTTAATGTTGAATGCATAAACGTTCCTTGCTCTCCAAACATACCAAAATTAACCGTTAACTACAAAGATATTGTTATGATGATGCTCACCTTACTTTAATATACCTAGCTCTCTCTCTCTCTCTCTCTCTCTCTCCTCTCCATCCTTTTGCATGTTTCATTAAACTGCTTTATGTTCATAATAATATCACTTTATAATTCCAACCAAGCCAATGTACAAAAGGAACAATTCAGATTGTCTACGGCCCAACTGCCCATAGCAGCCTGTGCGGCGCAGACTGAGCCACGCATGCAATGACTGCCTTACCCCGTTCGGGCAAGACGATTGGACAAGGGTAAGACGGTCTTTGCGTGCACAGCTCAGTCTGCGCAGCGTGCCGTAGAGGATCTGGATACCAAAAGGAAACCTAGAATTTATATTTCATCTCTAGATGATAAATTCTCAAACTAATATACTTCATATTCATTTACATTATTTAATGTACATACAAGCTAATAATAATAATAATAATAATAATAATAGTATAAGCTCATAAACTTAATTAACATATATATAAGAGGCCAGGAAGATTCTTTATTGTAGGCTTTATTACTCTGCTGAGCAGGAGATGGTTGTGCTGTGACGCTGCTTGGATTCCCTTTTCTTTCCCCATTCGTGAAGGGAGAGGTGAAGCTTCCTAGTTGCCACCAGAAGATCAACTCCTTGCAGTGGTGTTAAGATGTTCGTCAGCTCCTTCAGCGTTCGCAGCCTCAACTTATCGGCGTCCTCCAAGATGGCTGCCAACCCAAGCGCGTGTCCATCAAGAACCCGGTCCACCCGCTCACTAGTGTCTCCAACCCGGTTCGACTCCATTGCCATCAGAGCAAGCGGCTGGTCCGCTATTTCCTCTTGTAGACTAGCCATCTTGGAGGACAGTTTGTCCTCCTCCCTGATGGTGTTGCAATGAAGGTCATTGACAAGGTTGAGTTGACTCGCTGACAACTCGGCAAGGTTACCCCTCCTAACCCCTCTAAGGAACTCGCCGAGTTGAGCTTCGAGTTCTGAACCACAGAGAGCGTAGACGAGTCGGATGGAGAGGGTAGGCCTGCAACCAGCGATCCAAAGGAAGGAATTCTCGAAGGAGGTGCACCAGGCTGGGCAGAAGAAAGATGGTGCATGGTCTTGGGCCAGAATGGTTCGTTTCTCGTTATACTCTTGGAAGTGTTGGATGTTCTTCTCTACTACCATTCGAAGCTTTTCTTCATCTCTTGGGTATTGGGTTAGTGTTTGAAGGAGCTCTTGCAGATCTACTTCTTGTTGCATAACCCAGCTATTGAAACAGCTGCGACATCGGTCTTCTTCTACTACTTCCATCTCGATAGCTTTTTTTCTCTTCTTTTCAGAACTGAGCTGCATGTGTATACTACACCCACAGAAAAGAGTTAAGTGGATTGCATGTACTGTTGATGGTGGGAGAGTGAGAGAAAGGGTAGATACAAGAGTGGTTATATATATATATAAAGATGAGAGGGTCAATGTGGACTTTAACTTAGAAGATTTTGTCTGTTTCAGAGAGGAATCTGAAATTGGGGTTGATGGTGGTAATGATCAATTGCATTCAGGAGGATTGACTTGAGCTTGATCGGGGTGAGTGAGTGTGAGAGACAAATTAAAGACATGAGATGATGACAAGAAAATGTACAATAAAGACTGGAGAGATTTGAAGATCTTTTTACTTAAGAGAGAGTGGAACAAGAAAGCAGGTGTGAAATGCAGAAATGCAGAAATGCAGATAACGACAAGATAACAAGAGGAGGGGGGGGGGGAAGGGGGGTTTCTTTAACCTCTGGATTTTGTACAGACTTTTAGTTGGGTGGGGTGGGGTTAGGGAAAGTTCCAACGCTTGCATGGTGACGGCGTACGTGGCTGAGAATTGTATACACAACGCGTCGTGAAAAGTTAAGTATTTAACGACAGGAGTCCCCGGTAGGGCTACGGCGTTTTGGACTACATTAACTCAGAGTTTTGTCTTTTTCGGTGTTTCTTTGATCACATCGATTAAAATATCAATATTGGGAACGTTTCTTCTGGCTCAGTTCAGAGTATCTGACTTTTGTGGGGAATTGTAAGCAACTCAGTTTGTTTCTCTTTCTTCTTGACAAAATTCTAGGGTTTTATCAACAAAAAAAGACAAAATTTTAGGTCACTCAGTTGTAAATAAGGTTCACCCTTTTAAATTTTATTGGACAGTAAACCTTTCGATAGCCATCTTTTCAGCAATTTTTTTTTACATCAGGTAGCCCTCTTGTGATAATTTCCACTCTAGTGTAGGTAACTTCTTCCTATTCCTCCTAGACACTCTTGTGACGTTGTCTGATTCTGATATCTAATGTTAGGTATTTGATCGATACGTTAAAAACTCAAGAATTAGTAGAACACGTTAAATCAAATTTTTTGATCAATCCCATAATAGATTGATCAAATCCAACATCCAGACACTAGATCAAGCCCCTTAGATACATAATAGTTGCTTAATGGAACAAAGACCAGACACAAGATCACTATCTTCACACTTTGGGCTTGGTGTCTCAGAAAGGTTCTTAGAGTTGTTTAGGTGGATAGAGTTGTTTAGGTGGATTGAGTTGTCTGCCAGCCCAAATCCAATCCGAATCCAAAGTAGAAGTGCAACAAGTTCAAGTGTCTGCCAGCCCAAATCCAATCCGAATCCAAAGTAGAAGTGCAACAAGTTCAAGTTTAGCACACCCAAGCCAAACCACAATAACCCCAAGAGATAGTTCAGTTGGCAAGTAAGGACCAATCCCCCACAATTAAGAAGTTATATTTAGGGGTGTCAATTTGGCCCTATCGATTAGAGCCTTACCTGGCCACCCCCTAATTAAGCCTGAACATGGCTTGAGCTAAATTTTTCAATACTTAGGGCAGGTCAAGGTTGAATTTTTAGACCCAGAGTCAGGGTCGGGCCCAACCAAGGTTAAGGCCTTGGGTTCAACCCAACCCTGTCCTATATTGGTTATGTTAATATGCTTTATTGTTTTACCCTCTAAGTTTTTACCCCTAAAATGTATAGTGTATAAGTGTATTGGGTAATGAGTACAAAACCCTAACGGCCTATCGGCCTAATCCCTTATTTCTCTCACCCTAATCCATTGTTTCTCGATGAAACCCTAGCCGTTGGACCGCTAGAGATACCTATGCCAGTGGATCGCACTATCAAAGGACATGAAGTGCGTTGGGAACTGTAATCTCGATCAGTCTTGAAAGTTGAAAGCTCAAGCTTCCGGTGTTCCTTGTGGTCGATTAGGTAAGAGAATTTCATGCTCTGTCTGATCTCTGAATTTGATTTCCTTCTAAGCTTGAAACAATTCTTGGGCTAAAGAGGGTGGTTTTTTTTTTTTTTTAATTTCCTGTTCTCTGAATGGTCTCCAAGATAGTTAGATTCCTCTTTTCTACACCATCCATTTTGCCATGTAAAAATATTAGGGGCTTCTAAAGGAGATCTACAATTTAATCTCAATTCTCACCTAAGTGCAATTTCCATCCCTTTATAGCAAATTTGAAACTCTTTGAGATGAACCAAACCAATGAGCTAAAATTGCATTATGTTACCCAATCGGATTCAATTAGGGTCGGGCTGGGCTTGGCCAAGTTTAAGACCCCTAGGGGTTGACACCCCTAACTTGTCAGTTCAAATCTCCGTGGAGCCTATATATCTATAACAAAATCAAAAACAAAAACACAAAAAAGAAAAAGAAAAGCCAAGACCACAGCAAACTCAAGGTGTCAAAATGAAATCGAAATCGTTTACCGAAATCAAATCGAACCGTTTAAACTGAAACCGATAGACTGTTTAGTTAAATGGTCCTGTTATGGTTTTAGAAATGACACTATTTATTTTATCAGTTTGGTTCGATTTAGATTGATTAATCCAATGGTTTCAAATCGTATAATCCAATTAAAACCGATTATAACCAAACCGTCTAACTGTTTAAAAACTTAACAAATGTTTTTTTTATTAAATAAAAAATAAAAACCTAGCAAGTAGCAACTACTAAGTAGTCACGTTTCTTCATAAATGATTTGCTTTCTTCAAAAAAAAACTAATAACTTAGTAAATAATAAGTAATAACTATTAACTATTAATTAGTATTAGTAAATAGAGTAGTAAATGTGTATAGAACCGTATAACAGAAACCGTGTAAAACCATATAGAACCATTTAACCAAAACCATTTAAAAATCATTTAACCGAAACCGTTTGCTAAACGGTCCAGGTTTTGATTATGAGACCGTTTAGTAAAACGATATGGTTACGGACTTACGGTTTCTACCCTCAAGCAGTCAAAACCGAATTAAATCGAACCGTTTAATCGAAACCGGACCGTTTAACACCCTTAGTTGTCATGTTTCTTGGCTGAAGCTATTTAATTTGTTGACTTAGATTTCTATTTGGAAGAAAACATAGTACTGACAACTTACACAAAAAAAAAAAAAAGAGTTATATTATGTTGGTCACTTTTCAGTCACTATGTCTAGTGAAGTATAAATCTTTAGTATTTTCCACATGGCAGTACATGGGTTATCCATGTGATAGAGAATCGAACAAGAATCTCAATGGTCTAATTTCAACTTAAAATGCATAGAGGAAGTAACTGAAATTACAAAAGATGCAGATTTTATATTTTATATTCATCTCCATTTGATGGTATTTTGGTAATTTCACTACAGAGTTTGAGCAACTTTCCTTGCTTACTCTGGACTAAAATTTGGTCATTGTGTATGTGAGGTCCATTATGACATGGACTAGTCCATTTACTGCTAAGTGGCAAATAGTGAAGAGTTACACTTCACTAGGCATAATAACGTCTAGAAAGGTCTTGTTTTAAAAGGATTAACATTTCTATCATGTTGCCCCTTTTTGATTTATAAGCAAGAATCTAACATTTAGATAGGAGGTTGGTGTTGTTATCTGTCAAATTTGATGACCTATCTCAATATAAAAAGTTCCTATTTTAATTCAAAGTACAATTGAATAATGGTTTTGGGTTTCAAATTTCATCCTTCTTATGGTTTCCTATTTAATGCACCATTATTTCAAATTTAGGCCCAAGTTCAAGGTTCCATGGTTGCAGATTTAAAGAATTCAGGTATTACCGTACTAAATTTCATGGTTTTGAGAATTCCAATAAATTTTTCCGGCAAGTGTGATGAGAAAGCTACCATTACATTCTAGCAAAACCCTCTATAGTCTACACTTCTAAACTTTGATATTTTCTCCAAAGGGTCGGTGTTCTTAATAGGGGTGTGTGACCTTGTGCGCATGCTGAGGTCAATGAAAACACATGCATTGGCATTTTGGGGTGAAATTTTCATCTTTCATGCGGGGGTGGGGTGATTATTTTGCCCTCTCTATGTCTAAACGCGGATGATACACTGTCCCATAGAGAACTTTCTAACTTCCTCTAAATTCTAAACCGCCTCTTATGCTGTCATAATCAAATTGAAGAAAACTAATTGCATGTGGAAATTATTGCCACACTACTAATAATGGCAGTGCCATGACACATTTACACATATGATCGTTCCTTGTTTGTATAGACGAGATAGGAGGGAAATTTTTTTTTTTGGCAACACATATGACTATAGGGGTCATCTGGTACTACTCATCATCAAATCATTCAAATAATCCAAAACAGAAATTAAAACGCCAGGTTGGAACATGGTATAAGTAAATGGTATTGGATCGGCGTATCAATTGATTTGTATCGACATTGCAGAGGCGGAAACTGATACTTGGGCAATGCCAATTTTGTATCGGTATAATGGTACGGGCAAAAGGTAAAATCATCTAAAAATCATTTTCTTTTACAGAAAAATAAGGTAAAACTTTTCGATACAAATCGATCTAAAATGTCCGTATTGATATTGGCCGAGACTGATACCAATTACTTAAACCATGGATGTGATGATCCATTTCCATCTTTTGATCCTGAGTTTGTGGTTTGAATTACACAAAATATTAAAGTTTAAGGGGTTTTTGGAAAAATAAACTAAATCCAATCCGAGGTTCATAATCTCGGTTTCAGGTATGAAAAATCATCTGGATCATATCGGTATCGATTGAGACCGATCTAATACACTTGTACGGACAACAGTAAAATGGTAATAAAACAAAAAAAAAAATAAATAAATAAATACGTCTTCTGATCCTGATAGAGAGATAGATACAAATGAAAAGTTATCCTCTTAGGTTTTCTGTCCGATGCAGTTCCCTAGTGCCTATAATAAGAGGGGGGTAGACTCCATCCGAACAATGTATTCAGACAGGAAAGTGATCATTTCTACCTCCAATGAGAGGAACGGTACGAACTGTACTGAGCAGGAACCAGAGAAGATAAAGATCCGACTACAAACCCTGATCCAACCTAAATCATGAAAACATAATGGAAGGATGCTCACGTAAGGGCTGCATCATGGAGCCATGGTTGAAGACTTTAAGGTGATATTTAAGTTTCCACCCCAAGCGGACAGGAAGGAAGACTTACCCTTTCAATCAGGTCATTGACATCCAAATAATCCCATGCATGATGGATGCATCCCATAACTTCACATCCCATTCAAGGCCCACGGGCCACGGTGGGTGGAACTCTATTCTGTTTTCTGCTCGCGCGACAATCCGGGTGGATCCCAGTACCCATGTTGAGATTTACACTTGTCATCCTCCCATTAGTTATCAGCTAATGTGGTAGCTTCGTTTTGTGGGTCCCGCCTTCTCTCATCGTTATCAATCTTCTTCGGACGTTGGACTCATTTTATTGGAGAAGACACGTGGCTTAACTACAGCTGTGCAACTGCGGACGTGGCAAAATGCATTTCAAGAAATTCAACGGAACCATTTAAATCGAAACCGTTGCTTTGAAACTGAAATTATTTATTAAATGATTCGATTTGTTTTTGAATTATTACATTGATAATATTAAATGAATAATTATCACTTTCAATTCGTTGTTCCTTTCAATTTTTTCCAATTCCTCACATAAGAGTGGAAATGATTATTCTATCCCCTGCTCAAACACATTGTAGAGGTACGATGGTCATTTTCACTCCTATTTGAGAAATTGAAGGAATTAAAGCGAACAACGAATTGGAGGGGATAATGATTCGATATTAAATCTAATATAAATTGAATCATGGGTTCCCATAAACGGCACCAATGATAGGTCCATAAATTGAATCATAGCTAACTTTTTAGCTACAATTGCTTCCAAGATTACCATTAAATTGGAATCAGTGAATCAAAACAACTTACTAAAAATGGTGATGCTGATCGGGTGGTGGGAATTAATGCTATTATTGTACAAAATAACCAATAATATCAGCCCTTCCCACGAGATAAAAGACGTGATTTTCATGCTATCAAGACAATGCACCTTTAAAGTGCATCCGACGATGACAAACATGTTCATATGGACAGAGCACCGCAGTTTCTTATCCAGTTTTCTATTCTCCACCGCTTCCTTGTCAATCCTCATCAACGTCTCTTCTAGTCCTACAAACTGAAAAAATATCAAAGAAAGGAGTTGATCTTTAGGATCAGAATCTTCTAGAGAAGTTCAGTAAGTTTTATTACACTTAGGGTATAGTTTCCATCATTGCCGTCTGATTCTGTTTGATGGGTCGTGATGATCTGCTCTTTAAATAGAATGACAGATAACGTTCGACCCTAATACTTAGCAAAGAGTGGAAATCCCATTGAATTCCCAATAAAATTTCACCAAATTTTTACTATTTTGAGCCCTTCTCAACCTCATCTCTCCCTCTCCATTCGAAGGATTTAGCTCTCTTCCTTGCTTTTCTGTTTATATGGTAACCATGGAACCCATATGGATAATACAGAAAAGCTGTCTCTTAACTCTCTCTTTTCCTAAAAATCTTCTGTCCAAGCCAAGGGAAAGCTCATTAACCCTGCCTTAGGGCAGGTTTAGTTTCTCTGTGTTCTTCTTCGATCATCGTCAGATTCAGTTTTTCCTTTCTCTCTCTTTTTTTTTTTTTTTTTTTTTCAGATTTCTCCGAAAATGCAGAAACATGTGTTGGAAGATGTCTTCAGATAGTTCAAGCCGATCTCCCTGGCCCGGTGATGCTCTGTAAATGGATAAGAAGGGAAACATCTTGATGCAGAGATACGAGCTTGGGCGATTGCTTGGGCAGGGGACCTTTGCCAAGGTCTACCATGCCAGGAACCTCAGAACCGGCCAGAGCGTCGCCATTAAAGTGACAGACAAAGAGAAGATCCTCCGGGTTGGACTTATCGATCAAATCAAAAGAGAGATCTCTGTGATGAGACTCGTTCGGCATCCTAACGTGGTTCAGCTTTATGAGGTCATGGCAAGCAAGACGAAGATCTATTTCGCCATGGAATATGTTAAAGGTGGGGAGCTCTTCAACAAGGTTGCAAAAGGGAGGCTTAAAGAAGACACAGCACGCAAATACTTTCAACAATTGATCGGTGCCGTCGATTTCTGCCATAGCCGAGGAGTCTACCACCGTGATCTCAAGCCGGAAAATCTCCTCCTCGATGAGAACGGTAACCTCAAGATCTCCGATTTTGGCCTGAGCGCACTCTGCGAGTCTTGCCGGAATGACGGGCTCCTCCATACGACATGTGGAACGCCGGCATATGTCGCGCCTGAGGTCATCAACAAGAAGGGCTATGATGGTGCCAAGGCTGATATATGGTCATGTGGGGTTATTCTGTTTGTATTATTGGCAGGGTATCTACCATTCCAAGATGCAAACCTGATGGAGATGTACAGGAAGATTAGCAGAGGAGAATTCAAATGCCCCAATTGGTTCTCACCAGAGGTTCGAAAGCTTCTCTCAAGAATTCTAGATCCCAATCCTAATACAAGGCTAATCATCTCCAAGATCATGGAGAACCCATGGTTCAAGAAGGGATACAAAACAACGGAACATCCACAACCACAACCACAACAAGAAGAGGACATGATAGCTAGTGATGTCCAGAATGCCTTTTCTCACGATCCCTCTGGTGGTGCTAGTTGTTCTACTTCTACTTCCTCTCAGAAGAAAGGAGAAGCGACGATGGATTCCATGAAACCAACTTGTATGAATGCGTTTGATATCATATCACAATCCATGGGATTCGACCTATCTGGGCTTTTTGAGGACAGGAATCACAAATCGGAATCACGGTTCACGTCTACAAAGCCGGCGTCAGCAATTGTGTCGAAATTGGAGGAGATAGCACAGCATGAGAGCTTTAAGGTGAAGAAGATCAAGGATGGGCTGGTGAAGTTGCAGGGGAACAAGGAAGGGAGAAAGGGACAACTAGCGATAGACGCTGAGATCTTCGAGGTTACGCCATCGTTTCACATGGTAGAAGTGAAGAAAGTAGCGGGGGATACGTTTGAGTACCAGAAATTCTGTAACCAGGAATTGAAGCCTTCTCTTAAGGATATCGTATGGGCTTGGCAAGGAGAGGAACAACCAGCGTAACAGCAACCACAGCAACCACAACCTGCCTAATAAGCCTGCAGAGTTTTATAAACTGAGTTTTTGGAGGGTTCACTGTAGAGAGAGAGAGAGAGAGGTGTTCTTCTTTTTTTTCCCCTGGTGTTGTCTATGGTTGATATCTATTGTTAAATCCATTTTTTGTTTTCAATTCGTTTGGTTTTTTTGCCTTCAGTTGGAGTTTGGGAAAGCTGTAACATGTTTGCACCAGATCTCCTCTTTTCTACTGCCGAGCTGCCCCAACTGTCCTGCTGCCTAGACACAGCAAGGTGTGAAATGACCGTCTTACCTTCACTCCGACAGGGGTAGTCATTGCACGTCTTGCTGTGTCTGCGCAACACGACACAGAACGGGCAGTTCGGCAGGAGAGGATCCAAATTGCATACATATTGGGGGTTCCTCCCTGGTCTGGATCCTCTAGCCACTCATAACCTTTACACCCTCCCCAAGGCCGGCCAATGTGGGATAAGAGAAAGAGAGAGAAATGTCTAGATAGTCATTTTGTCACATCGGAGGGTGTCTGATATGATGATGAATGCTTGTTTAGGATCAAGAGAAGGTTTTATTTTTAGGCTTATGAGATTCCCATCATTTACGTCGGAGATCATCTAGGTAAAATAATCAAAATACCCTTTTAAGATAAACAAGGTTTAGTTGACCTCGGAGTTTACCTAAATGTTCAAATAATATGTTTATATATATTATTTTATTGTACTAATTTTGATATGAAAATAAGTTCATTTGCCTTTTTATTGGGAAAATATTTTATTTAACCATGTGTGAGACCCACATTGAACCCACATTGAAGATAGTTCTTGTTGACAAAAACAGTCCTTGAATTTTATACCAAATTACATTATGTGGAAATTGTGATTAAACATTTTTGGTATCATACAATTTGGAATTTTGGATCCCAACATATGAGAGTTAAAAGTTTTTAAAAATTTGGATTCGATTTAGATGGACTCGATTCGACGTTAAGTAGGCTCGAGTTGATGTCGAGTGCCTCTCATTCCACGCCTGTTCGGTTGCTCCACGTCAAAAGGGGCTTTTCCCTGCACAGAACAGAACCCATCCCAAGTTGAAACTCTCAAGGTTGTATGTCGACGAAGACTAGGCCTATTGAAATTGAATATTCCCATTTTTTACATTGTTTTATCATTTTATTTAGATTTTGTCTTTATTTAGCCCTAGGATATTTTCATCATTTTATCATACCTTATTATGCATGAATTCTCATAATATTTTATGAAATTTTAAATATGATATGATTTCCTATTTTATTTTAATTTTGTTAGTACTTATAGGGTTTTTATACATCCATGTATATCATCCTAGGCTTTGCATACTAGTGACATTTTCTGTTAATATACCTTATTTATTGTTTTTGTTCTGTATTCTGTGTATCTTATTTATTTTCTACATACTAACACTTGTAGCGAATTGTATGAGTATGTGTTCTACCCTAACTTTTATTTTATGTCTTGTATTTTATTCAGTTTTAATTTTGACCAAATGAATAGAAAGACCGGTTTAATCGACAGGACCGAAGTGCTTAACACATTCCCCATACCGCAACCTGACTTGTTCTCTAACTTTTGGTTTTATAGGTCACGTTGGAGCCGTCAAGGAGACAAGTTTGTTTATTATGGGTCCTAGACCCTATTCTTAGTGGTAACTCCATTGGGGAATGTCAAACTTCTGATTGTTATTTAGTCTTATTGTATTTTATTTGTTATACGATTATTGTTGTGGTACAATATATGGTTATATTTTATGTTGTGTGATATTGTTTGCGCTAACGATGCATGATTGATGCAATGAATACACTTTATGGCCATGGGAGGAGTTTTAATCCCACATTGGTTGGGTAGTGGGCAACTTTTGGGCATGACTTTGGGAATGACCTCTCCATCTTAAAGCTCATGCTTTTGACTTAGATTGGGGGTGTTGACGCAGTAAATGTACTCCACGGCCAAGAACAAGAGGAGTCTTGATCTTATATTTGTTGGTAGTGTGTGGCTATTGTGCTTACAACCTTTGAAAGACCTCTCCACCCTGAAACTTAGGTTTTTGCGTTGAACATCATTAATTATCCATGTCATCACCACTCAGAGAGAACTTGGAATACCCAAAAACGTGTAGGCAGTTCCTAAACATTAGAGGAAACCCCTGCAGAAGTGGAAACCACACGTTGACTTGGGAGCATCTCTTTGACCCCAGGAGTCAAGCGTTAGGTATTTTTTATTTCATTTATTTCCATTTATTTCTAACCGTAAGGATTGAATCCCTCCAATTACCACTCGCTATTATGCGTACTGAAACGCTTAAGATTTTCCCTAGCTGGTTCATGATAGTCATTTTTGAAGTTACTGATCTACATTTGGATAGATGTCACGGCATCTAGGCAACCCAAGGCATTGAAGGGGAACTAGATGCTAGGCGTTACCAACAAGGCATCCAAGGCATCTTGATATCCAGGTGACACCTTGACAACTATGTTTTGAAAAACTTTGAGTCTTGCTTTCCTTGGTGGCAGTCCATGAGCTTCCCAGTTAAAGTGGATTGTAATGGGGAAGCCAATTCAAGCAGCTGCATCCCAGATGGGTTGTTTGGAGAATCAAGCTCTAAAGAACACCAAGTGGTTCACCAAAAAATAAAAAAAATTTGGTCACCAACTGATCTTCGAGAGCATTTTTAGCAAGGTTAGGGCAGCCAATAGTGTAGCCAAATAATGTTGTCTTATTTGGGGTTGACTTGGATTTTGAGTTGAAGGATGTAGCTTTATGGAATTCATCCTTTGAAGGCGTGTCAGTGCAAAACCCTTTCACTTGGTGGTTGAGTTGTAATGCTTCCTCTTTAAGACTCTCATGACATTCGCAAAACCCTTCACAAAGTGAGGATTAGTTTCAAGCAACACAGTTTGCAAATGGAGTCAAACCTGGACTATATACAATTCCATTCATCAAATGTTAGGTTAAGAGGAACACACACATACACATAATTTTATGGCAGATTAAAAGATCTACATTGATGTACAATTATTTGGTTCACTTTTTCTTGATAAGGATTCGTAGATGCAAAATCTCCAAATCCATCGATTTCCTCAAATTGTGGATGACTAGTGGAGAACATGGTTTTACTGCAGCAGCCGCAGCTCCTCTCCATTCACTTGAAGTATAGGTCTAAAAAAACAGTTAGGGGAGCAAGAGGGGTCCACCAGGTCACACCCACACCTCATCCCATGCCCTTTTTGTTCCACTGGTACTTTCAAGTGACTGGAGGGGATGCTTGGCTAACCGCAGCGTGTGTTTAAATTTCTTGGCAGGTGTAGACTGCCTTTTCTTCACTTCAGGCTTGACATATAATTAGTTACCATTTCCAAAGTTCTTCTCCAATGAAAGGCTTTTATGAATTATGAGTGGTGTGTGTTCTTCAGTGCTTTGTGTATGACAAATTAATGTGTTTGTACCGTAGTTGAAGGGAAGCTAGGTTTAAATTTTTTCGTTTCTTGTACAAGATTTTGGTGTGATCATGGTTAGTAAGCGGCCGACTACCCCTTTTCAAGGTCCTAACAATGATATTGTATGGACAACTTTTCTCAGTTCTTAATAATATTAATATGAACCACAGGTAATTACCACAATAAACAGTAGATAATGAAGAAAACAATGAGTTTGATGTGGCGGTGATTGAGTAACGAAGACAAGGGGATGATAATGGAGATTTTAAGCCACAGCTGCTGAAGGAGTGAACCACCACCCAAATGATACTGTATGGACAACTTTTCCCAGTTCTTAATAATATTAATATGAACCACAGGTAATTACCACAATAAACAGTAGATACTTAAGAAAACAATGAGTTTGATGTGGCGGTGATTGAGTAACAAAGACAAGGGGATGATATCGGAGATTAACTAAGCCACAGCTGCTGAAGGAGTGAACCACCACCCAAATGATACTGTATGGACAACTTTTCCCAGTTCTTAATAATATTAATATGAACCACAGGTAATTACCACAATAAACAGTAGATACTTAAGAAAACAATGAGTTTGATGTGGCGGTGATTGAGTAACGAAGACAAGGGGATGATATTGGATATTAACTAAGCCACAGCTGCTGAAGGAGTGAACCACCACCCAAATGATACTGTATGGACAACTTTTCTCAGTTTTTAATAATATTCATATGAACCACAGGTAATTACCACAATAAACAGTAGATAATTAAGAAAACAATGAGTTTGATGTGGTGGTGATTGAGTAACGAAGTCAAGGAGATGATAATGGAGATTAACTAAGCCACAGCTGCTGAAGGAGTGAACCACCACCCAAATGCCAGCCGGACCTAGATAGAGTAGATCCATCAGAGTCTTGTACCAAAAGCTTCACTTCAAAAGAAAATTAAGTTTTGTGTAAACTTAAGCCACCATCATTGAAATTTTGGCACAATAGCTCCCATCCCACATGATATCAATTATCATAATGAGGTCAGATTTTTTTTAGTTCTTTTTGAATAATCAAACATTATTCAGCCTAATGGCCAAAATAAAGGTGGAAATACAAATATACATGTATCCTGCCCCAACTAAAGGGCCATGTGCAGAAAAGAAGACAAAATCAGAAACTGATCTCACTTCATATAAGCTTTCAGCAACTGGGAAATAGTAAAATTTCTGTTGCCAACATGGTATGTGATGACCACATTTTTCCAAAACAAAACCATAAGCATTCTGTCCTGGCTGCTGCAGCACAGATGGAGGTCCTAGAGAACCAACTTAACTGGTGTCATATCTAGTACGTAGGAAACCTATTGTTGTATATTTCGCAACAGAGGGACATGAGTTGCCATAGCTGACACTAGACCAGATTCCAGGACCTAGCCTGGCTTCTCTATGGTCAGACCGTGGGATTAAGTCAAATATTTTGGGGTAGAATTGACCAAATTTCATACAGAAAGACTTGCCTCAGCGAAGCCTGAAAAAACAGAGATTAGACCAAGCCCAAAGCCCTGATTAGCTGGATCCACAGAAAATTCTGGGAACATAGGATGATAGAAACACTTTCTGCTTCAACTGGCAATTACCTGACGAGTGTTCTCATGGAGGTGGCTCCAATACTAATTCAACTTCTAACTCTAATCAAGAGCACTTTCATATCATGAGGATGTCCCTGTAGGATCCCTTATCTTTAGCAGAAAAGTATAAGGCCCTCTGGCCTAAGGACCCACATGTATAGAATCGAAATTGAATATTTTAAGGTTAAATAAGCACATGGTAGAATTGAATCCTATCAGGTTCAGGCTGAATGGGCCACTCTGGGGTTGGCAGCTCAAATGTGTCATTGTATAGCGTTTACGGATACTCTGCTCTAACTGGAAATTTGTCCCCCTCCATCAATTAAATCCTAGGGAAAGGTTCTTTGAGCTGCCGGGGCAGGGTGCGCTGCACCTTGTTGTCTATCTCTCCTCACATGAAATGACCTCACTTCCCCCCTATGTACGATAATGCTTTGTCGCACCTCATTGGTGTGCTCCCCTATGCCGCTTGCTTAGATAACCATCTCCCTAAAATCTATTGCTTTATCTCTATAAAAAGCAAGAAAAAAAGGAGAGTTTGGATCAGGTCTGTATTGGTCCCTGTCAAGTGCTAACAGAGCTGAAGGTTTATAAGATCATGTTTGCATAGACTTAATGATTTTCTTCCTTTTCTTTTTCCACAAGCATAGGGTAAAATGATTTTTCCAGACTAAAAACTCTCCACCATCATGACTTGCTAAGTGCATAGACCTAAGTACAAGATCATAATACTATAATGGTCATCACTTCATGACAACTAAAGGTGTTATGTACTTGGAGATGTTTCTAAACAGTGCTTCGAAGAATAGAGGTTTCCATGTATCTCCTTAAAGCAATTTCATCCATGAAACATAAATTTAACTCCTACAAGAGTGCAGTGTTGGCACTTCACTAGACTTTAGCTGGAACTTTGCCAAGATAAATCTTAGAGAAGACAACAACTCAGCCTTATCCCGACTAAATGGGGACGGATACATGGATCCTAGCATAGGCCAAGATAAAGATTAAGAGAAAAAAAAGGGACACAACGACGACAATGCGGATCCTTTCCCTCCAATCAGCTCTATTCGACGTCATACTTGAAACAAGACCTAAACTATGCATGTCTTTCCTCACCACTTCTCCTGGGGTTATTTTAGGCCTGCCCCTAGCTCCTTTAGAACCTTCAATCAGGATTGTTAAGATATGCAACACGATAGGGGGACTCCCCCTATCATGTTACATATCTTAACAAGGATCAAGTCAGTCCTCCAGACTGGAGCATCCAAAGGCCTCTGCTGAACATGGCCATGCCCCCAACAGAAGCTGAGTTGGGAACAAATCCAGAATCGTAAAAGAGTTAGAGAGGTAGACAACAAAGAGAGATCTACTAAACATTGTTAGGAAAGATTTGCTTACACCTAGATATAGCATCTGTGGCCATTCATACACCAAACAAAGCCTCGACTGGACCAAATCATCAGTGAAAAGTAGTCACTCTGTCATCATCCAGAATAAGCAGTTGGCGTTTGCAGAAATCCTCAATTATCCACCATTGAGGGAGAGAGAGAGAGAGAGAGAGAGAGAGACTAAAAGAAACCCATTTCTATAAAAGGCTATACAAAGGAAGGTGATCAACAACAAAAACACCAGTTTCATAGGCCACACTACTTACCACTCCAATCCAAGCACGTCTTATTATTTTACTTCTTCTTTTCCTCCCCTATCTCAATTATCCTCCATTGTTTGACGGAGAGAGAGAGAGACTAAAAGAAGCTCCATTTCTATAAAAGGCTATACAAAGGAAGTGATCAACAACACAAACACTAGTTTCATAGGTCACACTACTTACCACTCCAATCCAAGAACGTCTTATTATTTTACTTCTCCTTTTCCTCCCCTATCTCTGCATAACTAGAGGAACTTGGGATGGCCAAAAGTAATCTAACAAATTTTGGCAATAAGATGACAAACTGCATTGAGAACTGCAAAATAGGGGGCTTCTTCCAAAAAAGAAAAAAAAATGGATTTAATCCGAAGATAAGGTAGAACTTAGAAACAAAAATGCTCAGTACTATTACAGTAGTAGACCGGATCCATGAGTTAAGAAACCCTAGCTAAGAATCGAGAGCTTTATTTACCACGTTTGAAGTCTTTTCTGAGGCTTGTGTCTTCTTCAGAACGGACTTCCGCTCTAGATCTCTCCACATGTTGATAGCAGCAGTGCAGATTACTGAGAAATCAAGGGACATCGCCGTCGATCAGAGAGTTCGAAAAACGAAGAATAATCAGAATTAAATAATTTAAAGACAACAATATTATATCAACAAGGAATACCTCCGGCACCTAAGAAAGAGACTAGACGAACGACTTTTGAGCCGGCCTCTTCTCCTGCCATTCCTCTTCTTCTTCTTCTTCTCCGGTGAGTTCAACTCGGTAAACGAACAGAGAACCCACGTACAAAGATTGTAAAATTAACAATTGGTTTATTTAGACTACCGGGCTTCCCTTGAGATAATAAGGCCGGTCAAGGGTCGAGCGGCCCAACCGCTATTTACATTTAGTGCGGTTGTTTAGAAGGAATTTAGCTCGTCTCCAGGGAGCTCAGCATGCCCAGGGTGTATCCAGCCATTGGGCTGTATCGCACACATCTCTAGGAGTGTGCCAAGATGTGTGCGATACAACTCAACCACTGAATGCCCCCTAAGCGGTGGAATTTAACTATGTTTGTTTGTTTGGAAGAGAACTAGGCAAGAGAAAGTTGGGGCTGTTTTGGTAATGATTTCTACTTCAATATCATGGAATTATTAATTAGGGTAAATTAAAATTAGGGTGCTTGGCATGATTTTTTCACAATATTATAAGAAATTTAAATCAATTTCAACTGAAATAGTAATGAGCAACATGTTTGCAACAAGGACAAACATGTCATTTAACTCTAATTTCTCAACTTTTATATCTATTGATTTTCTACAGAAAAAGAAAAAGAAGAAGCAACATCGGACCCCCATCCCTCTCTCCTCCCTCACCATTCTCTTGCTGAATCGTTATCCTCTCCAATTCGTCGCCCGCTTCAATTCCTTCAAATTCCTTACATAGGAGCGGAAATGACCACCCACACATTGCTCAAGGTGATAATTATTCTTCTCTTGCTCCGCCCTCTCCCTTTTTTGGTCTCGCCCCGGCTCTCCCTCGGTCTCTTAGAAAATAATCCTCTTCAATTCCCTAAAAGTGTGCAGTGTGGTAGTTCAAAGTGGAGATGTCGACACCTACCAGCTCAAACATCCAACGATGCCAAGCTCAAGAAGAAGAAGAAGAAAAAAGATAGAAATCAATGAGTTCGGACCGTTGAATGTCCTAGCTGCCAGATGTCGACATCTCCACCCAAACTGCCGCACTACACACTTTAGAGATTGGAGAGGATTAAAATCCCTCTCTCTCTTCTTCTTCTCTTTTGAAGACAAATTCTTCAAAGAAAAAAAAGGAGTAGAATTCTATTTTCAAAAATTAGGGTTACCAAAAGAATTTTTTATTCATCAATTTTTTTCAATTTTTACAACCAAACAATTTCAATTTCTTGAAAAAAATCTCTTTATCACCTAAAACAAAGGGAGTAGAATTTTTATATTCCCTTTTGTGGGCCCCATATATAGATGATATCATTTTTCAACCCCTCATTGATGCAACATGTAGATTCCTTCTTACACTACGTTGTAAATACCCTAACCATTTATTTGTGACTGTTCTATTTCCATTGGCGTTTTGTGTTAAGTTTGACCTTTCTAGCATTCCGAAAATACAACATTTATTTATTTATTTATTTTGATGGGTAAAATGATAAATAAAAATTGATTAATAAAGGAAGAAATTACATTCAAAACTAAACACACTAGTCAAAGTCACTTTTATAATTATACAAAGCTCATCTAGGAAATCAAAAGGATAAATGATCCACATCTCCCAAAGGCATAGAGGCAACGTAATCCGCTAATTGATTAAGGTCCCTCCAAAGATGATGATAGTCATTCCATGATAGTTTATCTTCCAAATGCAAAGTCCAACTCTTCAAATGTTGGACTAACAATAGGTCATTCACAAATCTCATCAAATCTGCCACTCTAACACTTAATCCTTCCAATTTTTATGCTCTCCTCAAACCTAATTTGTTCATAATTATATATGATGAAAGTTTTTCCAATGAGACTAAAGAAGCTAGGGGGAGGGGGGGGGGGGATAGCTATCTATGTCTTGGATAAACAATTGATGACTACAATAACAAAATTCAGTTTTGTTAGGAGTGCACTAAGGCAAGAATCACATACTGTGAACTACAAAGAGCCAAAGATCTAGGTGCCGCAACCGTCAATGTTTGGACTAATAAGATATGATGGATTGATTGACCAAAATGATCATGAGGACTATCGGTGAGAAATATTTTCAATCTTATGGAATATTAAGACTCTAAATAAGTTTTCCTCAAAAGTTTTTTATATCAAACAATCTCGTGATAGGGTTTCATTAGCTCATAACTTAGCCATTAGAACTAGAATGGAAAAGATTAGCCTATGTGTAACGAACAATGTTTTTATCGGGAAAAAAAAGAATAAAAGACCAAAGTTTGTAATTTCTTTCTGGTTAATTTAATTAAATTTTCTCAAAAAAAAATATAATCTATGATCAACTTTGAATCCGCTAGATGGAAATCTACGGAAAAAAAACAAAATTCAAGGAAAAAGTTTAAAGCACTATAAATAACAAACATCTCCATGAATAAAATACACAACAATTAGTTTCATTGTACATGTTAGTTACAATCCACCATAACCAAAACCAAATTTGCCAAATACAAAGCTCAAATTTGTTTCATAAAAGCATCTAAGGATCCTCAAATTGCACTCACTTCCCTCAAGCCATCCAAATCAAAGGATTATAGTCTAACTTGAGTAACAACCAAATCAAAGAATGATTGTTGCCTGGCTCCTAAGTATTCACTTCACTTGAACTAATCACTAAAGCCATCAGTTGCAGCAACCAAACAGATACAGAAACAAAAACTGGTTGGATTGCTCTGTCTGTCTTGTTGGAAACGAATGCGCAAGCACAAGGAAGAAACCAAGTAAACAGTCATAGATAACACGGGGAATTTAAGACGGTTTGGCACAATGCCTACATCCACCTAAGGGAACCAAAGATTTTCCATTAAACCTGAAAAACTCTCTACACCACTTTCCATCTCATAATGTGATTTCACTTTGCTTATGCCTAGGGTTTTTCACACAAGACAACGTATATGGAACAAAAAAAATCATAATCCCCACACAATTATGACTTTACCCATGTACATGTAATGGACCCAAAACCCGATCCAATTAGAAATATAAGCCCAATAATAATTAATAGAATGCAAGATAGATCCAACCCCAACAATCCTCAACTTGGCTTAGATTATGCAAACCACCATAAAGAAGACTGTTGTTGTCGACTCTGCAAACTCCGCCATTGTCTCTGCATGTCTACCATACTCAACCAGCATGGCTAACAACCTGATCGGCGTGTCCTTGCCTATCCACTATAGCCAAAACAGCATGGCCCACACCTCTACCCGGAGTTTCTGTATAGCTCACTACTACCACACGATGTGTTGTGAATCCACCTCTCCTATTGTTGTAGCACGCTCCAAGAGATCATTGCCACTCACCAAATCCAAAGTGATAGACACTTGCTTCTTTCTAGACTTGCACTTGTTCATTGCTTGAGCCATTTGCAAT
Source organism: Telopea speciosissima (assembly GCF_018873765.1). Lineage (NCBI taxonomy): Eukaryota > Viridiplantae > Streptophyta > Magnoliopsida > Proteales > Proteaceae > Telopea > Telopea speciosissima. The sequence goes on along the minus strand of NC_057917.1, from coordinate 66,461,938 downwards.
CTCTGTTGTCCACTTGTACCCCTTGCTCGAGTTCCAATAGTAGCTCTACCTATTTCAACACATCCAATAACTATTTACAGATTAGAAATCATATGATTTAACCGATGTGTGCCTTTTGTACACACATCAATATCAAAGAATTTACCAACAACTGTCTAGTGTAGTTGGTGAGCCGTAGTGCGCTTCAAGCCCATGCTCACCAAGAGGTCTCTAGTTCGAGTCTCCTGGTTGGTACCTTCCCCCTCCCTATTCCCCGCTGAGTAGAGTGGCTCCTCTGTCATACACCCTATGAAAGACCATTGTCCAGCTGTCACGTAGTTATTGAGTTTGTTACAGCTTCTTGTACTCGGTTGTTGTATTATATATACATGTATAACTCAAGTTAATTAATAAGATAAGAATACTTCACATGGTATCATGAGTCCTCTTCACTCCAGCGAGTTCTTTTTCTTTCCTGAGCCACAAGTCTCAGTTCTTGGTCTCTTCGCTTCCGTTTCTTGAATTTTTTGGCCTACTCTGGCTTCTTGCTTTCGTTTCTTGCTTCTGCTTCTGAGATTTCTGCTATCTTTGTGTGTTCTTGCTTCTGTGATTTCTTCGCTATGGTGTCGTCTGGATCCACTTCGGCTACTGCTCCGGCGATTATCTCGGCGAATGTAGCACCTCAGCTATCAGGCTAAGCGATCCGCAATCGCATTTGCTTCCCTAAGAGAGTGAACAAAATAAATAACTGCAAAGGATTGACAAAGAGTCCTACAGTCCTAGACAATGGATCGAATTATCCACAGCACTAAAAGAGAGGAACCAGAGAGGATTCTAAAAATCAAGAGATTATCAGTCTCTAATCCTCTTTCACCTTTTGTTCCTTTCTCCACTACTTTTGCCAATGGAGAATGATTACAATGATTACACCTCCCTTTGAATTACGTGAAATCAATTAATCATCTTCCCACATCCAAGAAAACCGTGAGTTCTTTTTATTATTTTAAAATGCTCGACACGCCACGATCATGCACAGTCCGATCTCAAGCGAAATGTGAGTTTTCTCTAACCACCTTTTTTTTTTAATTTTTTAATTTTTTTTTTTAGATGAAACCAAATAGGTCAGTGCTTGAGGAGTTAGTTCTGATCATCATAGATAACCCAAAAAGAATATGGTTATCCCACAGCATATGAACAAAATTACAGTTCTGAGCATCATTCAAAATATCAACAATTAAGGGGACTAATAACCATGGCCATGGTTGGTCTTTTGGATGGAGAACAAAAAGTAAAACACCTTCACTCGAAGTCCAGATTTCCTGTAGTGTGAGATCCATCGTTTGAGCCTTCTCGAGTCCTTTCTTTATCGTCAAAAAGTCTGGTTCCAGTGGGTGATGAGCATCCATCTTCCCTGTTTCTGCCAAAATGATTTTCCCATGTAGACAAACACAAAATGCCTAGGCCGACTTGCCTATTCCTTGTTCAAAGAATCTTGCACAACACAGAATAAGCTTATCTGGCTCCTATTTTTTCCCTTCCCTTCCTACCTAGGTTCTTAATCTCGGGATCAGTCAGGACTGATATCGATTCGATATCAATCTGAATTGATCAAAATCGTCTTAGATCGAACGAAAATTATGAAATTTTAGGTTTTATTGGATCGGTTGTATTCATCATAAAAATATTATAAAAAATAAAAAAAAACAAAGGCTGAAAAAACGATAATCACTATTATGACTATTTTCCTAATCCTATTTTTTAGGTTGAACTTATCTGTTCCACCTTTTCAACCTCACCCATTACCGTCATTATCTAAAAACTCCAGGTTTTATAGGATCGAATCAATGTCTTCAAGGAATGAAATCTTTTCATAATAGATTCATAATTCAAAATGGTAAGATTCCTCTTTTTCCACTTGTGAATTTGAGGCTAAATCTCTAAGTAACAACGTGGAAGACTTGAGAGAAGAACATGATAATCTAGGTTTTAAAACCCTAATCACCTTAAGTAGATCAATGTTTACATGGAATGAAATATTCCCTTAATCGAGTTTGCTGATCCAGGGAACGATCCAGACTAGCGTTGCAAGATCGGTCTAATCTCGAGATTGGCCTCAACCGATACCAATCTGATCCGAGATTATGTACCATGCTTCCTACCTTGCATACTTTCTTCCTCTCTTACATGGATACATCATACATAAGAGAAATCTTCTTCTCTTTTTTTGTGCACCGCCTTTTTTTTAGATTTTCGTGTGTATCTTGTAACAATCTGTCAAACATCGCTCTGATACCATTTGTTAGGACAAATGCATAACCAACTAGAAGAAATCAAGTAAACAACCACACACAACACGAAGAATTTAATGTGATTCAACATAATGCCTATATCCACCCAAGGAACTAGAGATTTTCCATTAAACTTGAATAACTCTCTACACCAGGATCCACCTTGTAACATGATTTCACCTTGTTTAATGGTTAGGATTTTCTACACGAAGACAATATATAAGGAATCCAAAAAAATCTTAGTCCCCACATAATTAAAATTTTACCCTGTATGTGTAATAAACCTAAAACCTGACCCAATTACAAACACAAGCTTGATAATAATTATGGAGATCAATAAAGAATACAAGATGATATACCAAAAATAATTTAGTCTATGGATGATCAATACGTGGCAAAATCTAAAGTGAATCATGATGGTACAACCCATTTCTAGAGATTATGGAGCACTATCCCATAGGCTACAACCCTTCGCCTGTTGCAAATGTCAGGATGGGACAGAGCCAGAGTATTTATTGCTGGAGGTTCAGGGACAGGCCCGTCCCTTTCATGTACTGTGTATGTCCCATCTCCGCAGCCAAAATACGATACAATACAACATTTAATGCTAGTACGCTCGATCTGATCCTGCACCCCCGAAAGGCTGGGACACCCCACTGACAAGGCCTGGCATTTATTGCTGGCACGCTCAAGCCAATCCTACAGAGGCCGAAAAACTTTGGCAATCCCAGTCAGACCAATCCTCCGATCCCTCTATAAATAAGGAGCAAGGGCTTGGGTAAAAGGATTGGACTCAATCCAATCTTACTCACCCTGAGTTTTTCACCTGGTTGCTATGAGAGCTGACTTAGGCATCAGAGAATCCCCCTCCCCAAGTCATCTCTGGTTTCCCCTTGTGCTCATCCTTTTAGTTGTTAGTCCATCCATCAGACGATCAACATCCCCCGTAGTTTTCGCATGCATCACAAGACACACCCAACCCCATCATGTCTATGCTTGTGGGGGTGTATGAATGAGAGAGAGAGAGAGATGGTAAAAAGAAAAAGGCTTTTTTAAGTGGCTTGAAAAATCCTCTCCTCCACCCACTAAAGGAAAAGGATCATCCATCTGTTTGTGCGGACTGGGGTAACACATCTTTCAAGTACCTAAAAGAAGATTTCAGAGAAGATTTTCATTGTCGCCTCATTGTAGATGAAGGGGGTATCTACATTCTACAGGGCACTGTTGTAAGGTAAGTGCAGAGGATGCTATGTTTCACAGATTTCAGGCCAAGCAGCAATTGAGGTATGGATCAACTTGGCAACTAGAATCTCCATACCCAAAAGATGAGTATATTGGCCTCAGTGATTACTATCGAGAATTTTCTACTATGGAGAAATCAACCTTCATTATCAGCATAAAATTAAAAATAGGGAGAAAGTTCTCTGTCTGGGAGTGTGGCTTATGCTAGCACTCCCATGAGTCTATCTCTCCTCTCCATTGGAAAAGACACCTCTGCCCCCTTATTTTGAGGAGGAGAGAGATAGAGACATGGGAATGCTAACGTACGCCACACTCGCGTATAGAAAACTACTTCCTTGTCTTTAGCTTTAGGTACTAATAATGTTTAAAGTTTGGTAAACTGAGCATGATTCATAATAAATATTGCCACTCAACATGGGGTACTTCTAAGGGATTATCTGAACCACATGGATCACAGTCACACCTGCATAGAACATAAAATTCTTGTGGCCAACACAACTGTTCCACCATTATCAGTGATTTGAGGATATCAGTAAACCAGAGAGTACTTTCAGTTGAAGATTAATTGATGTGATCCACATACATTAAAGTTCATATGCAATAAATAGGATATGGACCCAGCTTATATGGATATCATCAAATTACTTGTCTCACCACCATACAATGCCATCCATCATTTCTTTGGAGGCCCATACTATCTACCCTTCTCTCTCTCTCACTCACTCTCACCCTCCTTGAAAGGGTTTGTTTGCTTCATGAGTTTTAAACTTTTGATTATTTGAAAGCTCTTAATTGCAACTATATCCTCCTTGAAAGGGTTTGTTTGCTTCATGAGTTTAAACTTTTGATTTGAAAGCTCTTAATTGCAATTTAGTTGACATAATCATGCCCTTCCAAAGATATCATTGTAATGGGCCATGATGTCTTGGCTCCAATCAAAAGATCACAACCCTTGCTGATGCTGCAGAAACATAGTGAAACAGTACAAGTAAAGAGTTTCATCTCTGAAATATATGGGAGAATGTTCTCTGTGCCGGGGCGCAGCAGACACATGGGGGTGGGTGCAATGACCACCCTGCCCCCTTGAGTGGGAGGCTGACGTGTCTGGGCGCAGCCTGCACTGCGGCACAGAGAACATCAGACCTAGAATTAAATCACTTCATAACATTAGATATTGGTAGAAGGCTTCATGGGTTCATCCTTCTTTCCTTAGCCCTTTTTCTTCATTTCTTTCCATGTTCTAATAACCAAGCTTTAAGCATATGCCCATAATAAACCCAACAACAAAAGCCTTCATTGACCACCTCCAAAGCTTGAACAACAGATCACATAAGCAATATAATAGCCAGAAATTACATCATTGACAGAGATATATCTTCACCGAGTGTGAGGCTAATAGTAATAGAATTATGTGGACAATATTGCATTTAGATGTCACATCGTTTCGTTGGCTATACTCGGAAAAATCTACTCCAATGAGGGAAAATTAAAGAAGAAGCAGCTTAAAAAAAATAAAAAAGGGAAACTTCCAACTTCCAATTTTTTCCACACATATTGCGTGTCTTTTGATGACGCATTATTGTTAGTCAGACAAGACCCAAAATGGAAAAATGGAAAAATGGAAAAATGAAAAAACTTGTCTTGGGAGTACTTGTTCATACTCCTTTTCTCAATCCCTATTCAGATTTTAGAGCACGTACCATCAAGATAAGGTATCAACTTTATTTCCCCCTCTCATATACTACCAAGTAACAATTTGAGAATGAGGTTTTTGCTATGATGATTGAATTTCTTTATGATATGGTGCCAAGTGAGTAGTGACAACAAGACAATTTGGATCAAAAGCTTTCACCTTCAGGAGTGTGAATACCAACATGACACTTTTACCCTCCAAGGTTTTTGTTCTGAAGAATTGTACAAATATAAGGTAATATCTTATATTTCCTTTTGATAATGTCTCCAAATGAATTAAACAATTGTGTGTCAAAAGCTTTTACCTTAGAGAGTTTAATTCCATATCTTTCTGATTTACTGACACATCGGCTCTCTGCATTTTATAGCTTCTTCCATCTTGATTGAGATTCTCAGAGGATAAAAATTAAATACTTAACAAACATGAGAACTACTTCATTTTAAAAAAAAAAGGTATGGGCACATAATAAGCACCTCTCCTCCTGAATTTTCCTCCACCGGTTTCCATATGAAATCATAAATGATATCATCTTATAAGATTCAATAACTTTCATGGGTTCCTCATGGATACTAAATGATTTAACCTATGCCTTGCTCTAAAACAACTCAAAACAGCTGCCAAAGTTCATTGCTTTATGCTCTGGAAAATTCTATTTCTGACTTCTGGATTAGCATCTTCTCCATTTGCGTCATGCTCTGTCCACCTTTTACCTGGGCCTTACGCACAACCAAATGACTCCTTCAATGAGGTGTCACCAAAGTGTAAGAATCAAGAATCCTACACAATAATAATAAGAACCTATTCTTTCCATGCTAATTAAAAATTTACAGAAAAGAATCACCTTCCAAGTTTCAACACTAAATACATTTTAGGATCAGAAAAAGGGTCACACTTCATTTCCCCTTGTAAGTTCAAGACTTCAAAGAAATACTGCAGCAGAGCTGTACAAAGGCCAAAGGAACTCCTCAGACCTCACACAAAGTTTAACACAATAGAACAAATTAAAGAACAGGAAAATTATATTATATATAAATATCATACAGATGCCCCCGAAGAGAAGAAACAAGTAACTACAAGTGCAAAATCAAAATGACAAACCCAAAAAAAACATAAAAAAGATAGAAACATACATTTTCTTGTTTGTGTTTTTGTTTATTTTCTCTACTCGGTATCTGAAGGGATAATGGGAGGAACAGGAGAATCGTCAAGCAGAAGGGTCTGCAACACGGGCTTGAGTTCTCTGTTACAGAATTCATCATACTCTCCCTTGTCCCCTCCTTTCTTCTTAACTTCTACCACCCTCAATGAGGGTGTTAATTCGAATATCTCAGCCGCAATCGTCAAAGGCCCCTTTTCGCCTTCTTTTGATCCTTCTAAGTTTACAAGACAATCCTTCTTCCGAACTGTGAAGCTAACCACCTTGGCAATCTCCTCCAATTTTGATATAATTTTCGACACTGGAGCACCCGAAACAAACCTTGATTCTTCCCCTGTCTCTTCGAACAAACCGGAGAGATCAAATCCCGGTGAGAACGATATGATGTCGAAAGCATTCAAACTAGCTGGTCTGGGCAACCCAAGGACGGGCAGTCTCGGCGTTTCTGACTCGGACTCTGATTCTGATACGGATTGTTCGGATGAAGATTCAACGTCGTCGTCGGCAAAGCTGCACAGGCGATCGTTCTCAATGTAGAACTTAATGTGTTTGAATCCTTTCTTGAACCACCGATTCTCCATTATTTCAGGAATCGTGATTCTGGTCTCCGGATTCGTGTCGAGGAGACGAGAAAGGAGACGGGAGAGCTCAGGAGAGAACCACCTAGGGCATCGGAACTCCCCTTTATAGATTTTTTTATACATCTGCATAATGTTCTGGTCTTGAAAAGGAAGATAACCAGCCATTAAAACAAACAAAATCACACCACAAGACCAGATATCGACCTTGGCCCCATCGTAGCCCTTGCGAGCTAGAACTTCGGGGGCAACATACGCAGGGGTTCCACAGAAAGTGTGGAACAATCCGTCCTGCCTCATCTGATCCGATACAGCGCTAAGGCCGAAATCGGAGACCTTGAGGTCACCATTCTCGTCTAATAAAAGGTTTTCAGGCTTGAGATCTCGGTGGTAAACACCTCTCGCATGGCAGAATCCGACAGCAGAGATAAGCTGCTGGAAATACTTCCTCGCAACTTCCTCTTTTAACCGACCTTTAGCAACCTTATTGAATAGCTCACCTCCCTTCACATACTCCATTACAAAGTAGATCTTGGCCTTGGTAGCCATGACCTCGAAGAGCTGAACGATGTTGGGATGTCGAACACGACGTAAGATCGAGATCTCACGCTTGATATGAGCAATCAAACCTCCTTTAAGGATTTTCTCCTTATCAAGAACCTTAATCGCAACGCTTTCGCCAGTTTTAACGTTCCTGGCGTGGTAGACCTTCGCAAAAGTACCATGGCCAAGAAGCTTTCCGATCTCGTATCGACCGAGCAGGAGAGCTTGACTTTCTTTCTTCTTATCCGACATTTGATTTCTTTCAGAAAATTCAAAGCCTAATTACTTCTGCAAATCAGCAATTCTTAAGCTCTGGTTCACAGCTCTCTTTCTCTCTTCTTCTTTTTTTTCGAATTTCGGTGCTCTCACCAGTTATTTTGACTTCGTATGAGTCGTGAAACAGGAAGATGAGCCGACAATCGCTTTTAAATGAGAAATAGCCGAGTGGCCCGAGTAGGCCATTGGGGGTTTGAACTTTACTCAACTTTAAGTGGGAGATTTAACGGCGAAACATTGACGGTGACGGAAATTTGACGTGTCTAACTCTAACCCGAGAGAGCGATTTCCAAGCAAAGGTCCACTACTTGTTCCTATACCACGTGGGTGGACCTCGTAGGAGCACATGTATTTGTGTCGCACAACTCTTACGTGTATAAAAGTATATTCCTACTTCACTTGTTTTTGACAGTTTTAGGCCGATGAGGTGTTTCTGTGGTCTATTCTATTATGTAGCTTCTGGGTTTAGGTTAAGGGAAAATATCCTGTTGACTGGTAGATATGCCTGATGAACGGTGGCTGAGACGCCTTACACAGTTAAGCAATTCGTGTCGGTTTCTATTCCTACTCCGTGTACGAGTGGAACAACGAAAGGCTCAGAGACTCATAGTAGGGTTGAATACTGGAATGGCAGACGGAAGGAATCGTTAAAAGGCATATTCCAGATAAAATAAATGGTTTTGACGAAAATACCCCTAAGTTTGTTAGGTAAGTAGGGGCCCGGGATTATGTAACAGTCCGGTAAGGTCCATGATTAGTGTGGGGCCCAATTTGGGTGTTTGAAAGTAAGACTTTTTGAGTGATCGAATCTATCACCGTTGGTTCATGCTGTTCATCGTTGAAACCCAGTAAGGGCAGCCACGTTTTGGCGTTTTTGGAGAGACTACTCCGAAGATACAGGAGGCATTGTTGCTTCTTTTTCATGTGAACTTTCCATAATGAGGGTGTGAAAATGGTAGGCCCGACTTGAATTGGTCCGTTGAAGCTTGAGATTCGCCCAACCTTCCATAACGTGTCGAATTCAAAAACAGATCGATTAATAATTGGAGGGTTTTCGGTGGACAGTTGTTTGATTTTTATTTTTTTTGGTAAAAGGACAGTTGTTTGATTGGGATCCATGACTAATGTGAACATTTATAGAATAATCTAAGCTCATTTAGTTTGATTGTAGCTCGTTTAAATCATCATTTATAGTCTAATTAGATTGATTATCTTGAGTCCGATCGATAACTGACAGATGGAATAGAAATTTGTTCATGATCAACATGATGTGATTTTTTATTTCATGGGGTGAGTGCAGTAATTTTGTACGCTTCTATGTGTAGAGCCGACATATCAAGTAGTTTATTTTTTTTTGACCTTTTTTTATATGAATATAAATAGTTTATCAATGGATGATTGACATGTGACAAAATATCAAGAAAAAAAAGAAGATTAGGGTTAAAGCGAGTGTGACTCATTGATATTACCCAAACAAAAAAAAAAAAGTGTGACTCATTGGGACTCGAACTCTCTCATTCCACGATTGCAAAGAGATTAAGGATTCTCCACAAGGAAACTCTCTTTACTTACCTCTTACTACGATTCAAGCTTCTCCAACTTCCATTTGATAAATAGAAATGTAGGGTATAAGGTGCAATACACTCAATTATTCTCTCAAACTCGTGCTCTTTCAGTTTCTCAACTCATATTACTGTTGTTTGGATTTCTGACTTAAGCATCGGAGAGTCTCCCTTGAAGTTCTCTCCAACCCTGTCTCTTATTCGGTTCTTCATTCTTGGTGCACAAGTCTCCTCTCAGCATGACGATTCAAATTTCAATAGCAACATATATATATATATTTTTTTTTATCTCAGATCTTGGAAATTGTCCCTTACCTAAGCGGGTGAAACCACTTGAGGTCTTAAATTGGTGGAGACCAACTAGGCATGATTGGGTCTGGTTGACATGCTTACTTATCATTCTTTCACAAATCGGAAAATGAAATTTTCGTCCTCCAAATTGTGAATCCTAACTCCTAAGAGGAACTAGGGATGTACGCATATTGAATTCGAATTAAATGTAACACTATTAGTATCCCTATCTATCTAGCTTTTGAATATATTTGAATAGTTTCTCTAGTATGGATTCCCTTAAATGGATACAAACACAAATTGAATACTTCATTTACATACTTGGTGGTGACTAGAGCGTGGAATTATGAGTTTGGAGAGTGGCGCTACGGCCTCACTGTTTGTGTTGAATTACGAAGAATTGGAGAAGACAAAAATTCAAGAAGATGAGAAAGTGATGGGCTGAATCCACTACACCAATAGGGTTGATGGTGATGTTTCATATATGAAATTACATAGATATCCTTATGTTTTTTTCATTTAATTTCTTGTTTAATTATTTGTAATATTGTGAGTTTGATAAGGGTATTTAATATCATAAAATATTATTTAATCATATTTTTGTAATCAAACCTAAATAGATCATATAATATGTTGCTTGAAATTAAGTATAAAAAAAATCAAGTTTTCTGAAGAAAACATGACCAATCCATATCGATTCGGATCGGTATCAACAGAGACCATTACTGATACCAATTACTAAAACCCTGGTTAAGGATCAATTTGCTATATATCATAAAAGTGATAATAGGATTGTCAAAATGACAAACGCGAAAAGTAAAATTAACGGGATTGAGACTACATAGATTCGCATGTATTGATTAGATTTTGCAAACTTTGATTGGGATGAGAAATGTGCTGAGTTTATGGAAGAATTTGATTTCACTAAGAACATTGGATTCGATAAGTTTCAGATGCTCATTTGAAGGTGTTCTCAGGATTTCTAGAGGGATCATAGTTGTCATGCAAGGATAGACATTAAAAACTTGTAAAAATTTGTACGAAGTGTTGAACATGTAGAAGTATTGTTGGAACTCAAGTATGAGATACATGTGGACAATAAAGACCATAGATGGTTCAAGCGATTAACAAGTGCAAGTCTAGTGTATTTCGCTTCATATTTGGTGAGTGACAACGAACTCTCAAAGTGGACTGTAATGATAGGAGAGGTAGAACCACGTCATATCATGCGGTAGCAGTAAGATGTACGAGATACTTTAGGTGGGGGTAGGGGTAGGGGTATGGGTATGGGTCATGCCGATCACGTATAACAGACAAGCAAGGACACACAGTATGAGGGTGTCGATCATGTCGGTTGGGTATGATAGACAATGCCAGAGTTTGCAAACAAGAGAGATCGTTAATATATGTACTCGTATCAAACTATGTTAAAAAATTCCATTAAAAAAAAACTACGTTACGTATGATGTTTTGCTTCTTTTTTATGAAAATATAATCCCACAAACTACACACCAATCTCAAAAGGTTAACTAACTTTTGGAACCACAGAATGATAAATATACACAACGCACACCACACACACACGCGCAATATGGGACTAAACCCATGCACCCAACCACACAACGCAGCTCTTTTTGATGAAAGTGTAATCACACATATGATTGTTTGCTTTGTTCCTTTCTTATATTATACATAATCACAACCATGTTGCACCAAAAAAAAAACATAATCACAACCATGGGCACCGACCAATCATCAAACAGGATAGAAGAGGTCTTCCTTACATAGCGGCCTCAGGCATTGACTAAACTGAGCATCCGAGAGATGATGATGGGGCACTCGATGTAGTTAGGCGGTTGGGGCGGTGGCTTAACGTTACGGGAACACAAGCGTTATCATAGCAATCCACTCATGATGCAGAACATGGCATATCTTAAGATGAGGAAAGAAGGTAAATACAAAGAGGTAGTATAGTAGATATAAGGAGTCATGGAGGGTATTTGAGTAATAATCAGGTGTATATTTACGTTTGAACCTGTTGCCGTAGCGTAAGCCGCGGTTGATCTGATCATCTGATCCGGAGACTTAGGCGGTAAGTGGCAATCAGCCCACGAGAGAGGCGACCCACACCGACACGTGGTCTGATTGTCCAATCAAAATGTTAACAAATTCAATATATTTTTTAAAATTTTTTTCTTTTTTTATTTATTGAAGAAAAGTTTTATGTGGGAGAATGTACAGCCCCACCACCCCATTAGCAAAAATCTCACTCCTATAAGGCTCTCACACGTTTCCATTGACCCTGCACATATAAGGGCCACGCTCCCCCACAGAAAATGGTCCCCTTATTTATTTTACTGACTAACTCTCCACGTGTCTGATGATAAAGCTAGAAAAGCCCTTCTAAGAAATACCATGAGTTCAACATTACTACTTTTTTATTTGTCCACTTGGTAAAGAGTGCCTTCCTTCTCTACAGATACACTCTTACTATAAGAAAATTTTCAACATGGAATAGCAATGGGCCCGATATCCTCTGTTTGTAACTTTGTAAGTAGGTAGTAGAGGTGTCAATCGTTCAGTTTGGGCAGGTTTCACTGTTTCAGTTCAAATTGAGTCGATTTCGGTGTGGAACGATGAATCTGAAACCAAACATGTATAAGGAAAGTTTAGTTTCGGTTTCAGATTGTATCGGGGGTTGATTTCGGTTTTGAGTTCGATTTAACAATGAAAATTTTGTTTTTTTTTAATGAATTTAGGGTTGTTATTGGTTCCTTATCGGGTAGATCAGTTTGGTTTTGATGTTGGGTTTTTTCAGTTTTCAGTGTGGTTCAGTTCGGGTTTGTAATACTCCAATCCGAAATCTGTCCAATAAATCATCAATGCAGTTCGATCCGGATCAATTCGATTAGGTTCTGGCCGATTTATCTGGTTCAGTCTCAATTTTGATACCCCTAGTTGTAAGGGTGTCAAATTGGAAAAGGAAACTGAAACCGAACCAAATAAATCAAACCAAATCAAATAAATTTGGTTCAACATGTAAGAACTGAATAAATTTAATTTAAATTAGGTTACAAAATGGAATTTTTATCCGCTGTTGTGCCATCGTGCGGTGCAGCAGCAGCCATGTCGCCCCCACTGTGCACACATGGCTGCTATTGCGCCGCATGATGGCACAGCAGCTGATAAAGGTCCTACAAAATGTAAGAGCGGAAAAATACTGATTTAAAAGACTGAATACAAGGAACTGAGTAGAACCAAATACATATTGAAATGATCCAAGCAGGTTTGGTTTGAGCATCAAAGTTCAGAACCAAATCTATATTTGGTTTGATTTCAATTCACACTAGCATTCCCTTAGATCAAACCGAATACCCGGAGCCGAATCGATTGATAAGCTTACTCTGTTGTGAGTTCCAATCCAGTTCAGTATCAATCTTCAACCGGCCCAAGAAAGCCTGTGTTGATTTGTGGCCTTGTTGGTTTTAGTCCCTATCACATTACCAATAAAACAGAAAAAAAATGGGGAAAACTTGTTTGGTTGTTTAGTCTCGCCATGAGTCAAAATTCAACTTGGAATGGTCACCTACCTTAACATAAGAAAAGACTCAAAACTAGATAAACATAAGAATTGAAAAAAGCTTTCCTTCCAGATGCAGGAGCAGGACCCACAGATCTGGCAAGCTTAACTGGATAAACTAAAGAATTGGAAAAAGCTTTCCTTCCAGATGCAGGACTAACAGATCTGGCAAACTTTGGGTTGACTAGTGGATTGATTACATAAATAGTCGGTCCTATTATAAAAAATTATTATCCATGATGTTAAAGTGGAAAACCAAACAAATAAGAGGGTGGGACTTGGGAGATGGGTTTATCCAATAAGGAGTCTACATTTAAGTCTGAAGAGGGAGAAAAAAAGAGAGAATGTCAGTGTAAACCCATGAGCCACGACTCATTATGTGAGAGGATATGGAAAGAAATCCCCACTCTAATGTGGTGGGGATCTTTTTCCTTATCCGTTCAAATAAATATATAGTTTTGATTATCTGTTCAAGTTCTTTTATGGCCTATTGATTCTAAGAGTAAAGCCTATTTGCAAGAAGCACGTTCTTCATATGCAAAATGTATTGCCCTCTAAACCATAGTTGGAAAATCAGGTTTTGATTCGGTCGAGTCACTTGAGTCGAGTCAAAAAATCATAAAACCTAATCAAGAATCACGGAGAACTCACCAGGCTTAAAAATGACTAAACTCGATCCTGGTCAGTCCGATTTATCTTTGATTTGGTATTTTTAACCAAGTCATGCATTAACCACCGAGTTAGGTCATTTATAATTTACCATTTTCTACATAGTTAATCAGTCCACAAGTTCAAATTCCTTTGTAGCAACTCATCAAACACTTTCCTTACAGAGACAGGGAGGGATTCAAAGAAAGAAAGATGCAAGATTCAAGGTAATCGTCGAAGATGAGAAAACAAATAGTACACTGGGATTTCATGAAACTTGTCGGATCTATGAAATTAGGGACACAGGAAAAGCATAGACGAAGATTGACAAGAAAAATAGAATAACTAGGGTATAGAAAATTTCGATTGTAATTATTTATATTCAGGAGGCCAACAACACGCACAGCTTGATGAAGACCTGTTGTTGGGGGAGATGGATCATTGTGAGTTACTGCCTTACTAGTCTTTCTTGAGAAAATCTTCATTGAGAGATTTAGGTAAGATTTGATTTAACAATCTATAGGAGAGAAGAAAAAGTAATAGTCAAGAAATAGGACATGAATGGTCAATGGAGGGCCTTGGTGGGAAATTGGAGCCTAGCGGTTTAAGTCTTTAAGAAGTAAATCAAGGAATAACGAGAACTGGTCCATCATTGCAATCTACTCCCATATTGAAATTTAAAACACTACGTTTTCTAAAATCTAAAGAAGTTTTTGTTTTTAATGGAAAAAAAAAGTAGTCGTATTTACCCTCTCAATTCTAATGTTTAGCAAAACTTAATAGTAGGTGCAATGCAGGTAATTCACCTAAATAAATCCCCCGGGAAAAAAAAACATGCCTCACCTTGACTAGGTTTAATCAGGTCAAGTCATCAGGTTTTCTAAAAGGCGAGTCGAATCACGAAACTTGATTTTCCAACTATGCTCTAAACTAGAATTCTTTTTATTCTAGACTTGAAATTCTTTTGCAAAATGTGTTGCCATCTAAATTAGAATCCTTTACAAAGGTACGAAGAAAAAGGTGCATGAGAAAAAAATGTGTTGCTCATCGAATGTGTACATTCTTTAATGCCCCTGCCGCCCTTACTTGAGTTGGGACACCAACCCTTAGTCGGCCTATGTACCCTTGATCGGGGATTGACAAAAATAAATAAATAAAGATGTAAATATAAATATGGCAAAAGGTTTTGTGTATAACCGTGTTTATGCTCCAAAAATTCTCCCATAATACGCTTTTCCAAAGGGAAGGGAATGTGAAATTTTCATACTTAAAAAAAGAATTTTTTTAATTATCACCCCATGTGACACCATGTGACAATATATCTAACTCCAAATCTTTCCATATTTTGGTTATTAAATTTCACTTTACTTTGCATCCATTTCCCTTTGGTTTAAAATGTAAAATAAATATTATATGTAAAATGTATCTTTACTATATATGGTAAGAAATTTAAGTAGTTCATACAATCACATGGGGTAATGATTACAAATATTTTTTTTTTAGATTTGAAAATTTTCCTTTTCCTTCCCTTCCCTTGAATTCCCCTTGCAACCAAACGGAGCCTTTATTTTCATGTTTGAAACTGAAAATGAAGTCATTGGTATCAAACTAGGATCTGGATGTGGAGCATGTGATCCAGCCGACCTGCACCCACATTTCACAAATTAACCCGTTTGCAAATTCTTTTTATACGGTTTTGACCTGGAAACAAAGGGAGCCCTATAATAATACTTTCAAATGATTCTACAAATAGCTTGAAGGTAAAGAATATGTACAACAGAATTGTAACAAAAGAGTTTATCAGAACAACTTGATTTTGATTAGATGCCCATAATAGAAGAAAGAAACAACTGCTAAAATGATGGCTGTTAAATAACAAAGGCATCTATTAATCTCTCATGGGGTTAGTGGTTCTCTTGATAGATGATTTTTGTTGCATTTGTTTTCTCAAATTTCCAAGAGGACCATAACTTTTCTCTTTTACCACATGTTGGCTGCAATTACAACTACCAGTATTCAAATTTGTGCCACATTTGAGACATATACCTCTGCATTTTGAATCACATATTGCATTAATGGTGATCTCCAAATGCACCATGTCCCTTATGTGTTTCGAGATATCAATCTCTCTTTCTTCGGTAGGGAAGTAAAGCCAATTGTCTAGGTCGATTAAAGCATCATCATCATCATCTTCCTCACCATTGCCCGTAGTGGAGGTTTTGGTTTTGTCTTCTCCAAAGATTACACCCATATTAATCACTTCTGGTTCTTCAACTGGTTCTTCAGTTAGTAAGAGTGTGAAGTTGGTGAAGACACACTCAGCAGCTGGCTCACCGCACCTGTCACACAGAAGAAAATGAAATTCAGATACAAAACCACACAATT